>NW_024061998.1:1328333-1992500 GCF_006381635.1 Hibiscus syriacus | reverse complement strand
AATACATTCTTGGCTCGCTGCTTTTTCTCATTAGGTTTCTTTGTTGTTGTATACACCCGTTTTTGTTCAAGTCTACAAAAACATTATATTTATTTATTTATTATTATTATTAATTTATATTATAATTATTTTGTAGGTCCCATGTGGAGCCGCACATATCTCAACTGTTTTCCTTTGTGGGAAATGGGTTGTTCACCCATTATCTCCTCAACGCACGTATTTTTTTGCTAGGAAGGGGACATGCACAAACGAAAAAATAAAAAGGGGGAGAGAAGTGAGGAGAAAGAAAGAGTTTAGCGGTGGTGGGCAATGGACAAATGGGTTCAGGCATAGCTCAACTCGGTGCCATGAATAGTCTCCGTGTTTGGCTTCTTGATACCGATCCTACTTGTTCCTGCCCAAGACCACATCAATTTTATTCATCAGCAAGCGTATTTCAAGTGTGTATATGAATGCTTTGATAGATCAAGGAAATAAGAGGAGATAAAAAATTGTGTTGAACATTGCAGTGTTCTTGTTGTTAATACTCAGCAGCATTTCGAGAACGAAATGACCAAGTTTCAAGAAAGGTTAAACCGATCCTTGATGGCCTACCAAGATAAGTTTGAATAGGCTAAATTTCAACAAAAATCTCTCCACAGTCCAGAAGCTGAAGTTGAAACGACGCATAATTCGAACGGATGGGAGTTTGTTACAACAGGAGGAGCTTCCGATGAGGAATCGTAGGCGGGAATGGAATTCGAATCCGAAGAAGCAACCAAAGTGTTCGACGATGCGTACGCCACACATGCGGGATTCATCATCCGTGTGGATGTGTTTCGCAGCTCAATGCGTGACGGTAAAGTCATCTGGCAACGACTGATCTGTAACAAGGAAGGTATTCGAAAGCTAAGACCTCGTAGAAGTGAAAATCGGAAGCTTAGAGCCATTACGAGAGAAGGTTGTAAAGCAATGATCGTAGTAAAGAAAGAAAAATCAGGGAAATGAGTTGAAAATGGTTGTTATTCATACTTTTGCCAGGGAAGGAGGACCAGATAATTTGCTCAAATACATTGAAAGTGGTGTTTCAATGCATTTACTAGACATTGAAAACAAGACCTCCTTTGCATTGGGCTATAGATCGTGACCATTTTTTATTTATTTATTATTATTTTTGCTTTAATTTATTTAATATTTATTTAATATTTCTTATTTAACATTTTCGACTTTTTAGAGAAATTTCAACCAATCAAAGGTAAGTAATTTGAATCGGATTTTTTTTAAATTTTAATTTTAATTTTCGCTATTAAAGACAACCGACGAAATAATTGGTACTGAAAGGGCGGTTCAAGGGTACTAATCCTTCCTTGACCGTAACCGACTCCCGAACCCGACACGTTTCTGGTAAAAATGCACATCATGTAAGATGGTGTCCGATTCACCCAAATGTTTAAAGTGATCGGTGGCGACTCTAACCTAATTATTCAAGTCAAAGCCCAATTCCGGGAGGCGGTCGCGACAGTTTGGCGACTCTGTTGGGAACCAGTAAGTGATTCAGGCCAGGATTAATTTTCGGTTGTCTTTTTTATGCTAAAATGGTAAATTTTAATTTATTTATTCGATTCCAATTATTTACCTTTGATTATTTTTCAAATAAATAGCTGTACTGACGTTTTCAATGATTTTAGATTGTCAAAATTTTCATCTCAGACTCTATATCCGAGCTCCGAACCCTTTTAAGTGGGGGTGAAAGCGACGCCTTCGTGAGAATTTATTCTTCGCACATGCCTAGCAAGTAACTTTTGGGATTCATATACCTTTTGTCTTCTTGTGAAATTATTCACCGCACAGACATAAGGGAATGTTTTCTCTCGAGTTTAACTTAGTCCACAAGTTTGTAGTGAGCTTAGGACTAAGGGTCTGGTTCGGGTACCCTCTTTAGAACCTAATCTGGGAGAGTACAAGGAATTAGAGCCCACCATAAAACCTCATTTCAAACCCTAGGATGCCTGAATTATTTCCTGCTTTATTTTTCTGTTCAAAGCATGTGAACTAGAAATTTATGCGGTTAGGACTTGTTCAAAATTACAGGATAGAGATCATGTCGAGGTAGGAATAATAAGAATGTTGGGTAGATATCATGTGAGGTATGACTTTTTATTTCCATTATTGTTCTGATTTACCTCACTAACTCTTTTCATTTTTTTTCTCTTTTTATTTTATTTTCATCATCTGCATCATTCAAAAGAGATGTTGATCCACAAAAAATGTGTTCGTTAAACGTAAATAATCTGCATTAATGGACAAAAGGGTTATAATACAAGAGATGAAAAGCTCAGAAGTCCGACTATGGTCAAAGAATACTTAGAATGGACCGGGTTTACATCAAGCACGTCAAAAGTCAACTTTTCCAAAACAGGTTGGCAAAGGTTGCAGGGGCAAGACGAGAAAAGGCTACTGACTTGGAAAGTCCCTTCAAAGACAATAAGATCAAGATGGCAAAGTGATAGCTGAAATTGGAGGCTATTATTGACGAGTTCAAGAAACAAGCAAATGAACTTCATACAGTCCATTTGATGGAGGTTTCCAAAGACGCTTTCGTTGAGGGCAGACTTAGGAGAGAGTAGAGATGCAGTCATTCGAGACTTCATGGGGCAAGTATAAAAAGCAATACGTCACTTGCATTGTTTAGGCAGAGCAATTGGAGTGGTTCGACAGTGTATTCAACCGGTGATTGAAGAAGGCAGAAGACTAGTCAACTTGTTTCGAGTCTTGAAGACTTAGTCAGAATATACTTTTAAAATGTTTTTCTCTTAAGAAATAACACTTTTGTTCCCAATAAGGATTATTTATAATAACAGACACATTTTCAGATCAATGCCTCGAATATTGCATGCATCATGCATTCATGCATATTTCATATTATTTTTTTCTTTTTTTTATTACATTCACATGTCTCATCTAAAATGGGAACATTTTGATCATATTCCTACAAAGAGGTTTACAAACAACTTTTTGACACCCACGTAGTGTCACCATATCCAGTGGAACCCATGAAGCCCTCATACCCCAAGTGGTATGATGAGAATGTCCATTGCGAATATCATGGCCATGTTCCAAGGCACACTATTTAGAACTGTTACACATTCGAGAGAATCGTGTAGAAGATGCGTAACAAGAACTGGATCAACTTCAACAACTTGGGGGAATCCAAGTGAGGAAGATCATTTCATCATTTGAGATATTTTGTTTGAATTTGTATTTTTCATTTTTTCTTAAGTTTTTGTAAAGATATTTATATAAATTTATTTACTTTAAAGATTACGAGCAATTAATCAAATTTACAACTTGAAATTCTTTGAATATCAGCTGAATTAAAAAACTCTGTAAATGATTCAGAGTTACAGATCTTTGACAAAGTAACATGATTAAAAGTTTATAAAACAAAGGACTTTGACCTTACCCAGAAGATACGCTCAAACACCATACCCTTTTCTTACAAAAACCGATAAACAAGAGGCTTGGTATTTAGATGTGCATAGGTGCAGACAACATGGGGCATCTTTTGCATATGACATTACTATACTTTTTTGTTTAATATGTTCAATGATGATGATGATCTTTATAGATGGAATAGTCGAGTAGGTAAATCTAGTTTAGGTCAGTTGCTTGGAAATTGAACTCTAAAGATAATTTTTTTTACTTTCAACAACACCTAGACTATAACAGGTTCTTCTTGACAATCTTAAGAAATTAAATCCGTAAAGCTGAGCTATTCCACTAAGGCAATTGGTTATAGAGGAAACTCGAAAGCCCTGGCTTTATGAATATATTGCATTCAAACCATGACATTGCTCGGAAACTTAGCAATTCAGTGTTTGCTCCACTACTTTTGTCAAGCCGAAGACTTTGTGATGAGATGAACCCTTCAGTTAAACCTGATAAAAGTGATTATAATATTAAGTTGTCCCTCTAAAGCAATTGGTTGAATGCCCTGGCTTTATGGATTAAGCTAGCCAGACAATGGTAAATTAAATCAAATCTATCTAAACAAGAAATTTTTGGTAATGATGGACTAAGGGAGTTAAGGAACACTTCTTATAGTCAATTTCACACGAGCACTCACAAATTTCATTTTTAGACCGATATTTATGTGCTACCTTTGTTAAAGGAGCCTACAAAGCTTGAACAAATGGAAGATTTCAGAGGACCGAAATAGAAGGTCTAGTAATTGATTATGCTAGTTGTGTTATTTTATCTGCATCCTATTAAAATGCCAAGCCAAGGAAAAAGGCATATTGCAATGACTGAGAAAAAATGACATTTTTATGGCTGCAACCTTAGAAAATAAGAGGCCAACCTAAAGTCAACTCATCCATTTGAATATTTGTCAAAAAGCTATAACTCTAAAATCATTAAAAGAGCTATTGATTCCTTTGATATACTTTGGACTCATGTTTATGATTTGATTTAATTGCCAGCCTGAATTAAGGGGAAATGTTTTACAGAATTCTTATATTTTTATATCTTTTTTCTCTCTTTCCTCCTAAAATAAGAGAAAGGACAAAAACATTTTCAAGCAGGACAGTCTCAAATATGAAAGGTCCTGAAATGTGCTAAGGCTCATTTTACCTCTATTGAAGAAAGAACGAACAATACCAAATTTTGAGTATTTCACAAGACAATCAGTCCGAGAGATCAGAAAGAACTTTTGACATTACCAATAACCTGAGAAGAAAATGGGGCATGGTCGATTCCAAGGACAAGACCAGCAGACAAAAATGAGGCTCTATCCAAGAGATAAAACAAAATTAATTCATGTTGCATTCATCTTAGACATATTTAAGAGCATCGCATTTATCATTTTTAGGATATATAATTTTTTGCAGCTTTTTTAGTCAAGTTTTCACTTCAAGACGAAAGATATTCGATTCAAAAGCATATTCAAAAGTTGATGGTGGTTGCTCAACTTCACAGCGAAGGGGCGACTATCTGACAATAAACAACTTTTTGATTTCATTCAGGGTCAAATTCAACTTCACAGCGAAGGATATTGCACTCGAAGCGACACAATTTACTCGAAATTGGATTTCAACTTCACAACGAAGGATATCCAACTCAAAGCAACATACAATACTTGGATTTCAACTTCACAACGAAGGATATCTAATTCAAAGCTCAACTTCACATCGAATGAGCTTCCCAGTTTCATTCAGAGCCAATTTCAACTTCACGACGAAAGATATTGGACTCGAAACAACATTCATCTTTAGATTGGATTTCAACTTCACGGCGAAGGATATCCAATCCAAGGCTCAACTTCACAACGAATGGGCCATCAACGGTTTCAACTTCTTGACGAAGGGAATCATGCTCACCAGTAACATTCATCTTTAGATTGGATTTCAACTTCACGACGAAGGATATCAAATTCAAGGCTCAACTTCACAACGAATGGGCCATCAACGGTTTCAACTTCACGACGAAGGGAATCGTGCTCACCAGCAACATGCATCTTTAGATTGGATTTCAACTTCACGATGAAGGATATCCAATTCAAGGCTCAACTTCACAACGAATGGGCCATCCACGATTTCAACTTCACGAAGAAGGATATCGTGCCCACAAACAACCATCTCAAGATTGGATTTCAACTTTATGACGAAGGATATCCAATTCAAGGTTCAACTTCACGACGAAGAGGCCATCCACGATTTCAACTTCACGACGAATGATATCGTGCCCATAAGCAAAGCTCAACTCTAGATTGGATTTTAACTTCACGATGAAGGATATCCAACTCAAAGAATGGGCTTTCCAGTTTCAGAGTCAATTTCAACTTCACAGCGAATGATATTGGCCTAGAAACAACGTAACTTACACAATATTGAATTTCAACTTCACAACGAAAGATATCCAAGTCAAGGATCAACTTCACAACGAAGGAGCCATCCACGATTTCAACTTCACGACGAAGGATATCGTGCCCCATGGATCGACTTAGTGTCACAACAAACACTATCAAGTCTTCAATAAAAAAGAACTGAACAAAAACTTGTTGCCTTTTTCATCTTTACCCTATTCTTGTTAACATAAAAATGTGCAAAGAGGGGCCCATTTTTGCCCGGGTATACTAAAACATTATATTTATTTATTTATATTATTATTAATTTATATTATAATTATTTTGTAGTTCTCATTGTAAGCCCTACATATCTCAACCGTTTCCCTTTGTGGGAAATGGGTTGTTCACCCATTATCTCCTCAACACATGTTTTTTTTTGCTGGGAAGGGGGACCTGCACAAACGAAAAACTAAAAAGGGGGAGCAAATCAGAAAAGGGGGAGAGAAGTGAAGAGAAAGAAAGAGTTTAGCGGTGGTGGGCAGTGGACAAATGGGTTCAGGTATAGCTCAACTCGGTGCCATGCATGGTCTTCGTGTTTGGCTTATTGATACCGATCCTACTTGTTCCTGCCCAAGACCACATCAATTTCATTCTTCAGCAAGCGTATTTCAAGTGTGCATATGAATGCTTTGATAGATCAAGGAAACAAGAGGAGATAAGCAATTGTGTTGAACATTGCAGTGTTCCTGTTGTTAATGCTCAGCAGCATTTCGAGAACGAAATGACCAAGTTTCAAGAGAGGTTAAACTGATCCTTGATGGTCTGCCAAGATAAGTTTGAATCGGCTAAATTTCAACAAAAATCTCTCCACAGTCCAGAAGCTGAAGATGAAACGACGCATAATTAGAACGAAGGGGAGTTTGTTACAACAGGAGGAGCTTCCGATGAGGAACCGTAGGCGGGAATGGAATTCGAATCCGAAGAAGCAGCCAAAGTGTTCTACGATGCCTACGCCACATATGCGGGATTCATCATCCGTTTGGATACGTTTCGTAGCTCAATGAGTGATGGTAAAGTCGTCTAGCGACGACTGATCTGTAACAAGGTCTTCGAAAGCTGAGACCTCGTAGAAGTGAAAATCGGAAGCTTAGAGCCATTACGAGAGAAGGCTGTAAAGCAATGATCGTGGTAAAGAAAGAAAAATCAGGGAAATGAGTTGAAAATAGATGTTATTCATACTTTTGCCAGGGAAGGAGGACCGGATAATTTGCTCAAATACATTGAAAGTGGTGTTTCAGTGCATTTACTAGACATTGAAAACAGGACCTCCTTTGCATCAGGCTGTAGATCGTGACCATTTTTCATTTATTTATTATTATTATTTTCTTTAATTTATTTAATATTTATTTATTATTTCTTATCTAATATTTTCGACTTTTTAGAGAAATTTCAACCAATCAAAGGTAAGTAATTTGAATCGGTTTTTTTTAATTTTAATTTTAATTTTCGCTATTAAAGACAACCGACGAATTAATTGGTACTGAAAGGACGGTTCAAGGGTGCTAATCCTTCCTTGACCGTAACCGACTCCCGAACCCGACATATTTCTGGTAAAAATACAGATCAGGTAAGATGGTGTCCGATCCACCCAAATGTTTAAAGTGATCGATGGCGACTCTTACCCAATTATTCAAGTCAAAGTCCAATTCTGAGCCCACCCGAAAAGCGGTTGCGACAATTGTGCGACGAGGTCAACGTGCTGCGGTCATCCAAGGGTCGTAGGAGTCATATGTGACGAACAATTTTATGGTATTCTATGCAGTTATGATGGCTTCAGGGATGTCCTCCGATTGAAGGGTAAGGCATGATGCACGACTATGTCCATACTTTTCCACATTCATGAAAGCAAATTATGAGAAGTGATTCATATTCAATAATCTGTAGATTACCATTCATCAACAACTTAAAGATCAAAGGCTTAGAAAGATCAATTCAAACTGTCGTGCGTGTAAATCTACCACGTTTGCCACATTCAGTTTAGTAATCAAGTTTGATAACTGGTATGATGGATTCACCAATTTTCCGGATCAAACTCTTCTTATATAGCGTCGCTGGAAGACTAGTTAGTCGAATCCAAGCCATTACCTTAAAAAAGGGGTTGTCGTGATGAAGTTCGGTGTCCATGGCTCAAACGTATGGCAATGCCTAAAGATTGTCCAAGTTCCGTCAGCAAGAACGTAGAGATAATCTGTATGGGTACGGAAAGTGGCTAAGAAATAGTTGTTTTCAATATCCATTAATTTGAACACCTGTTTAGGTTTTCACATCAATTGATCTTGGAGTACCGTAGGGTGGTTACTGTTTAGGTTTTTACATCAATTGATCTTGGATCGTAGGGTGGTATAACCGATTCGTCACCCTAAGATTTTAATTACAACAGTCTGATCTATACTTTTCTCGGCTAGAGTTTGAATACGATCAGAAAATTCAATAGAGATGATGTCGTCGACTATCGTACGAGTGACTTCACCTTATTAAATCCCAATATCTTCTTCATCAAGGATCTCATTTAAGTCTTGTGGTTCAGTGGAGGAATCATTCATTAGAGAATCTTTGTAAGAGGGAACAGGGTTCTAGGGTTGTTTCATGTTCTCAGGCGGGGTTGGAAGGGTTGGGGCAGCAGCATGATCGGCGGTGGGAGTCCCTCCTCGGTCAGGGGTGTCGTCATCAAGTCGTCTATGCTTTCTAGGGTTAGGGGGATTGGGGTTGCCGTCAGCAGCGGGATCAAGCATTCTAGGGGATTTTTAAATTATATTATATTTTAGTGCATACTATATGCAATTACGGACCAAGTTGGAGTTGAGGAAATTTTGTTTTATCGAGTTCAAATATCAAAATTTTAAATAATATAAAAAACAACTCTAATAACATAAGGAAAAATTAGTTTAATTTATTAAAAAAAACTGAGTTAATTGTGATACCATGACTGCTAAGCTAGAACTCATTCTCCCACTTGAACCTCTCCAACAAGATATTGAAGAATCGTCTTCTAATCTTTACGAAAAAACGAGAAGGAACCACAGCCGTCATCGGAGAGCATTAACGAAGGCCATCAACGAATCAACGTCTCTCTTCTTGGACGCATACTTTATGGGCTTGGTCGAGTGTTTGGGGAAGAAAAGTATAGTTGGGAAGCTTCCCAACTGCAACTCTCTCTTTGCATAGTCCTTGGCTTCACCATCAGCTCTAAATTTCTCTACCTTCATCCCTGAACCCGCCAGCTTTTCGGTTAATTAGACATAAGATTCTTCCATTTCCTGTTTCAAGTTTCAGAGACTTGTGGATCAGATCAAATCTGAAAAAGTTCTAAACACTTTTCGATTGAATTCTGCATTGCTTGAAACATGGTTTACCTGGCAGAAACGGCACCATGGGGTGTAAAGCACAAAAAGCCACGGCTCTTTCCGGTTCTCCAATCTAGCCAAATTCTCAATTCCAGTCCTGCTCAATGTGACCAAGCTCTGGCTATTGAAAATGTCACTTTGAGTGGCAGTACCATTGGCATTGGCCGCCCCGTTGTCCATGCCGTTAACCTCGGCTGTACCGTCTTGCTTCAAGCTTCCTTTATGTAAACCGCACTCCTTGGCCTTTGCATCCTCCCACCACCACCTTCCTTCCCTCTCGTGTTGTCCCGGAAGAACCGGCCTTGTGCAAGGCTCGCAGCCGATAGACACATATCCTTGAGAATGCAAATCATTGACCGGCACATTCATCGCCTGGCACATTCGTAACCGGATTCCACTTCACCAAAGTACCGATCCCAGCATCCAATCCTTCGAAAACAGGATCCACTTGAACAATAGGTACGTCCGACCTAGTCCCCGGAGACTGATCTTTCCGCTGACCGGTAATCCAAGCATGCAGCCCTTTTAGGGCTCGCCTCAACGGCCTCACTTTCCTAACACGGCAACATTCTTGATGTCCATCCTGGTAAAACGAAAACAACCCTTTGCTCCTCACCAATGCCTGAACTTGAACAGCATCCGGAAACATGTACTAGATACGAATTCCGTAATGTTTCTCGACCTCGCTGAAGAATCTATAAGTTTCCGGGTTAAGCCTTCCGGTATCAAGGCTGAACACTCTAAATGGTCTACCGGTCAACTTTGCATACTCAATCTAAGCAACGTCTTCCGCACCACTGCACATTCAAAGAAAATGTTCCCATTTTACCGTAAGAACATTTTGATGAGATGCTATGGCAAATACATCATTATTAAATGGTTTAATTATTGTTTTAATCCCTTTACCATGTTAAAATTTAGAATCTGATTCGTCTACTTTGATTTACTACAATTAGGTACTCTACACTACGTTTATAATGTTATCAGGTTTAAAATGATAACATTGTTAACGGCCACTGTTAAAATAACATAAAAATTGCCATCCCATTAACGTTCCCTAATTGGCAGTATTATCAATTTAGCCACAATCTCAACATAGTATGGGGACTAAAATCAGAATTTAACCATTAATAATACATACAAGATTAATCAAATTTTGAGCTAAAGGTTACCTGAAGGCGATGGCGTCTCCGAAATTCTGTAAAGCCTTGTCCATAATTTCAAGCGGAGAGGCATGGTCAAGTTCTTTAGCCAATTGCTCGAAATCCTCAGCCTCCTCTTTTTCCAATGCTGCTGTTAAATCCACCAAATTCAACCTTATTTAATCACAATTAACTCGAAATTAAAATTAAAAATTGATTTTTCTCTCTCTTTTTCTTTTTTTCTTTTCTTATTTTTTGCTGAAGTTTTACCTGGATAAGCAGCCATGGTTGCTGCCAGAGGAACAATGGAATCATTACGTTTTGGCTCTGCATTCACGGCGCAACGTCTTCGACTCAGATTCACCGTCGCATGCCGATCTGCTAACCGGACTGAAGCGAATTGAGAAACTGCAAACTCCAAATTAAAAAGGGAAAAAACTCAATCAACATCCCAAAAAAACCGCAAATTTTAAAAAAATTGAAAGTACGTATGAGATCAGAGTAGGAACTTGAACGAGGAAAACTAGAACCAGAGATGGCAGCTGAAGAAGAAGAAACATCAAACGCCATTTTGAAACAAAAGAAAAATAAAAAATTTGTGGCTGAGGTTATTTTTATGAGTGATTTTACCGAAATATCATTCATACACGTAATAATTACCTTTTAGAATATTTCTCGTAATATTATTAATATAGCATCCTTTTTTTATAAGACTCGAAGTTTTATCCGAGTTGACGCCACGTAAAGCTTAAGGCAAGAATCATGAAACACTCCTTTCATATGTCTACATCATCCCTAAAACATTTTAAAAAATTAAAAAAAAATAAAATTATAGTGACTAACATCGTAATTTAATACATATTAGTTACATGAGTTGAACAGTTTAATGGGGTTAGTTTATATAGACATATTAGAATGTTTAGATTATGTTTCTTGACAATATAGGATAAAAGTTAAAAATGTATTTCTTCACAATGTATTTAGGTTATGCTTCCATGAGTTATCTTCGATCGTTTTCATTATATTTTTATTTCAATTATATATATATATATAAATGTAATAAGAAATTGATACATTATTATTTATTTAATTTTTAAGTTACCTTACATCAACCCAAAAAATAAAAAAAATTAATTAATTACTTAATATTAGATTATTGCTTTCTTTTTTTTTGGGAGTGGAGGTGGGAAAAGTATATTAGAGTGGTAAAATATTTTATTGATTAGTTGGACCTCCCGAAGAACAACGAAGAAAGAGAATAAACCATCGAATTGATTACCTTTTCTCCTTCATTATAATAATTAATTTGCATCAGAAACAGTTTCTTATACTTGTTAGTCGGACTTGGGAGCGAATATTAGATAAGGATATGTGTTTGATATAAGTGCTTTTTATTTTTTTCTAAAGTTTTACCTTATAAGTGTTATTACTGTTTACGGATTATGGAGTTGCTTCGTATGATATTGGAACTGGTTTCGGGCATCTTGCAATAGCAACTCCTGATGTAAGTTCTCTAACTTCTGCTATACTTGGAGATGCGGCTTTATATTCGATTTTGTGTTTTAGGTCTACAAAATGGTCGAGGACATCCCGGCAAAGGGTGGCGATATTACTCGAGAGCCTGGGCCAGTAAAAGGCAGAACTTCTGTCATTGCTTTTGTTGAAGAAGCTTACCGAACTCTCATTTTCATTGCGTGCACTTAACGGTACTCCATTGCCATGATGGGGTGTGCAGAAGAACACGAGACGACGATTCTCGAGTTGACTTACCAATTGAAATGAATATGCACAGGTCAGTTCTTAACACTTTCTACTTGGCTACATTGTTACAACAAAAGTCTTTGTAGTACCAATCCCACCGTACGTTTCGGGTGACTATTTTCCCCCATTCAAGGTTACCGGTGATGTATACAGAAGTGGTGAGGTAGTGGAACATGTTATACAAGAGCTTGGTGGGAAGGTCACTCGAAAACCAAGGCCAAACCCCGGAGTCAACAGTAAAATAACCTCTTTCCCAGATCCTGATGACTGGAGAACTGTAAGCTTTAGTTCTACCAACTTCACCATCTCTACCATATTCATAAGGAACTATAATTGGATGTTTAACCTGGATAGAAAACGGTTTGAAAGTGAGAAAAGGACCCGGAACCTGCATCAACCTGTATATAAACCATGAACATAATATGAAATTTGTTTTTTAGCGTTAGCAGAATCCTTTTACGATGACGAATTTATAAATATTGTTATGTTTTGTGTCTGCAGGTTCTGGTTGACAATGAAGACTTCCTGAAGGAACTCTCTCAAGCAGGAACTAAGCAGAGTAATGCCTACTATATGAATAAACCACTATCGAGTTGAACGGGCAAGAAAATGTCCGTTCAAGTATGATGTTATGCAAAACCTAACCATTTTCCACTCCTATCTGTTGTGGATTCATGTATTTTGCATAACAACCAGTGGGGAACATTGTTATGGAGACTTATTTTGCCTTTAAAATAATCAGATTGACGGTGTTCATCTATTGATGCACTCGGACTCCCGTGCCTCGATAAAGCTTGGAATCTCGATTTCTTTTCTGAGACGAAGCCTGTAAAACAATCGGTTCGGAAAAAAGTAACAAATAAAGGGGCAAAACAATGATACTTGCAAGGAAACCTAGCAACCAAACGCTAAAAAAGCCCTCAAGAGGACTGTGTCACTGTGAATTTGGGTTGTCTATCATGTTTTAAATTTCACAAAGAAAAATCCTATGGCAACAAAAGGGCTAAAAAGAAATGAGGGAAAGAAAATAGTTCATAACCAAGAAGCTGTAAGTTGAGGTTTCAACAATTTCTGGGAAACTATCCATCCATCTTCAGCTGGATCAAGACAAGACTTATATGCACAAATATCTCCTTGGGCTCGAACCGTCACCGTCTTGCTGGTTTGACAGAAAAATGATTAAACGATGACAGAACCTACTCTCCATTTGGGAGAGATGTCCATCTACACAACTATATCCATCGGATAGGAACCAAGGACTCGGAGAAATCCAGCATACTCCTGCCAAGAGAGCATCCCACCCCAATGAGATTTCGGTATTCGAAGAAGCAATACACAGTGGAATCATGCAGTTATTACATGCTAGTCATCTTGGAAACATGCACACTCGAACAGCTTGATCAAGATGACATCCAGTTCTTGCATAAAATAAGAACACAGATCGATCCAAACGAGAAAATGTAGTTTGCTAACAGATAAGAATGTGACCATTACAAGTTAGAGACGTGATAAACAACTGACCTGTAAATGTTCCAATGCATTTTGGGCACGCTGTTCTGCCATAGAAGCTTCAAAGTCTATGTAGAAAAGATAGTCGAAGTACCTGGCACAAAACATCAACCAGATTAATATAGTTCTGGAATTACTAAGATTCAATTTGCAGTAGTAGATCGCAATGAATAGGACACTTACATGGCACTCCCTCCGTTAGAATTGTCGACTACCCTTAGAGGACACCCTTTTTGCGGTCGACTCTCTATCTGAAAATTGCTCCAAGAGGAGAGATAACAGTCAGAATCTTCTCGGATGATGATAAGACAAAGATGAACATTCTGTTATAGTTTACCTTTGACAAATTAATATCCCTTAGAGAAAACACAGCCAAGGCTTTGAATAGCATGCCAGGACCTTCTTCTAGAGTGAAAACTATACTGGTCTGGAAAATGTAAAGATTATCAACAAAAGAGATACATTAACCAGTGAAAAAAAATGACAACGATCGAGTTCAAGGATGTATACCTTATAAACCCTGTCAGTTCCGGGAATTATGGGTTCTCTTGCAAGTACCAAATATCTGGTAATATTATCGTCCTCGTCCTGATGCATGAAACGAAGTAAATCAACCAAAAAAAGGAGGTTTTTTGGGCCGCAAAAGGAAATGTTATTCAACATGAATCACGAACGTAGTGAGAGTTTATGGACATTGCCAGAACAAGCTTTAAGAATATGATCACATAAATCCTGATGGAGCTGATAGCACAGAATGTTCTAAAACCATGTAATTCAGAAGAAAATATAAACTAATAGTCTAAGGAACAAATCACAATAGCCAAGTGTGCTTCAAAACACAAGTTGGATACCCGTCAATCCAACTTCGGTCATAACTATAAATATATATGTGCATCAAACATCTTAACCTCATAGGCCATGTAAATGCATAATTTTTGTCCATTCTAAGCCTACAATTCAAGAACCAGCAATCGTTATGAAGCCGGTATTCATCTTCTTCCAGGAATCTATGCGGCATTGAAGAGCGATAAGAAAATTGTTACCTGGATTTTTTCTTTAAGAATGTCAAGCCCATATAATGCAGCTGCTCTAGCACTCGCTATTGCGCCCATATCCTTTTTGCCTCTCGATGCAACCATCTGCTCCAGTATCACAACACGTAGAGCATCACGAACAACAAAAGAACAAGTAATGAACAAAATATGGCACGAGGAAACTGAATTAGCACAAGAAGATCTCGAGACGTACAAGAGCAGCACCGGCAGAATCATCAGCACTAACTCTAATAATGCCTAAGTTGGTAAGGGCCATCTCACATTGAGCAAGTGCCTGATTATGAGGAAATTGTTAGCAAAACTAACACTTAAAGAATCTAAATTCCCAACCTCAGCATGAAGTTTGCATATTTGATAAAGCAAATTTCAAAGAGATCTAATATATTTCACTAGCATGTACCGGAAGACCAGACAACTTCCAGAACAAACAAGAAAATAAAATGATATCAAGATATGAACACGATCAACCTGGGGATGGCTGAAAACACGCTTGACTTCCTGCATTGTAACACCAGGCAACGCCAAGAGGCAATGATTAACAACCAACTGTACCTCCCTTACGATTTGTAGCCTATGTCGGAGGAGTAAGTCATAATTACGGTGTATGCTACCACCGACGGAATTCTCAATGGGGAGAACTGCTTTATCCACCAACCAAAGTTCAACTGCCTGTTAAAAAAATGCAACAATATAAAGGACACATTTCAGTGTAGTTCATGCACTTACAGTAACAAAATAACAATAAAGTACTAATCATACAAACATTGAATGCTGCTTCAAATTGGTCGCATGGCACAGTCTCACAATTAGGGTATGCTTTAAGAGCAGCATCCTCACCATATGCACCTGGGTTTCCCTAAAATAATTAACGTCCGGTATAAGCATAGCAAGAAACACATCAGGCATTCAGTCAAAGAACGAATGGATTTCAGACCTGATAAGCAATCCGCACATTTGAACCATTAGCAGGATATGGAGATAGATTGGTTATGGACAGCGGTTCTACAGAACAGTTATATATCCAATCTTAGAAATTACATTGACAAAAACCATGTAATGGTCCGAGTTATTTAAAGATAAACACAATACCTTACAAGAAAATTGGAAATTAATTTATCGAGCTAGTTAACAATCAATGTATTTTCTCTTGTGCTTAATAGCACAATAATATATAGCTTTCTGGACATCTAAACCAAACGTTTACAACTCAAGAGAATCACCAGATTATACCAGTAAACAATCCAACCTAATTAGAATATATAATATCATCCAAGACTAACCTAATACTAGAAAAATGCAAGGCATTCATTGTCCATAGCTTTAAATTAGTCCCTTCCTAATCATTTAACGGTTACATTCCTTATCAATACACGTGTAGAGCATGTACATTTCGTAGTCGATCAAATCTAAAACACCTAACGTTTGTCCACGTGTAAGTCACATCCCATTATTCATGATACTCAAAAGTTCCAAAAAAGAACATTCCTCCTAGTCATACCTACATGTGTTATCTGAGTTCCTCATAAAAGTAAGAGATGCCTGATTCAGCGTGAAAAGAACATAATAAAAGATCAGCATCGATTGCCAACGACATAGTAAACGTTATCTGCCACACAACAAATCTCATTTTGGATTTATTTTCCTGCTAAACCAATAGTTCCATCGGATCTAATAGTCCATAACGCTAGTCCCATACAGGAGAAAATCACAAACACAATCTATCTTTCTATGGTTATATCCTTGAAGAACATTCAAACAATTGACATTGAATATAAATGGCATTCTAGTAACACATCATTCATCCTAATGAATGTTCCAACTATCAATCATTCAAACTCATTCAAAGTAGAACGTTAGATATAGCTATAAACATCACAACAACAAACAGGAGTAATCTACATTGCCCTAAGCATATTTCAGGATTCTTTTTCAAACCTCGATCAAAGTAGATTTCCATATCACTTGAAATGCGATTAACAACACAACAAAACAAAGCTACCTACAACGCTCAAAATTCATAGAACAACTCAACAAAATCATAGGAAGCAGATATTAGAATAAAAGATTAAAACCTAATATCATTGTTAGCTTACTAGGAAGAAGATTCAAGTCCTTGTGAAAGGCCTTGGAGTCTGTGGTCCCATCTCCATCAATCTTCCCGGTGATAGATGTCTTGGCCCCAGGCTTCTCATCTTCAACAATAACAAAACCCCTTTGTGTTGAAGCATCATCCAAAGCAAAGCATTTCAATTTTGAAGACCTCAAATCCAACACAATCCTTCCTCGATAAGACCCCAAATCTGGTGCCTCAAGAAGAGGCTTTTGAGGACAAAACAAAATAGGAACATACTTCAAAGCCATTGAAAAAAGGGGAAAAAAGGGGAATTCAAAACCAAATCACACAATGTGAAATGAGAATGCAGGTTGAAGAATCAATGGGACCCCATTACACAAAAACACTCAAATAAAAATAACCCAAACTTTTTCTTGTTTCCAACTGGGTTTTTAAAGAAACGTACGAGTCAGTAATTCAAAGAACTTGGGTAGACTGGAAAAAGAAGAAGAGATAGTTGGGAAATAAGGTAGTTTGGGTACACGTTTCCCTTGAATTAGAGTGTTTGACGTCAAAGAAAGAGAGAGAAAAAAGGGGAGGGTAACTATGACAAGAAATCCAATGAGAATCCAATAAACTCCATGAATGAGAAAATCTGGATCAAGTGAACAGTTATCTTTCCACCAAACATAGCGCCATATGATATATGATATACTACTATTGGTGGAACCAGTGGCCCTGTTTTGGAAACCTGGAAATGGATCCATAACCTTCCAAATTTTACAGTAACGCTTCAGCAGGTTTAATTCCATAGCTTTTATGGAAGTTTTGGGAACGAAAAATATCAGGTAGTATTCTGGTTTAATTTTATCAAGGATCCTTGTATTATTTTAAAATTTAAAATTTAGTTTTTATATTGGACTATATTTTATTCTTTAGAAATTGGATCTATGTTTTATTTATTTTTATTTTTTATTTAAAAATCTTTGATCTTTTATTTACTTTATGTTTAGTTTTAACATTAATTGTCGGTCTAACAGTTATAAAAATTTAAAATATTTTTTAGTTCTTTATATACAAAATTATTATCAATTTGACTCTTGAAAAGTTGTAAACGTAAATGATTGAATAATTATTTGTTTAATTAATAATACTTTTTAATTATTTTTAACAATTAAGGATCAAATTAATAAAAATTATAAATATACAAAATTAAAAATTTATTTTTATTTTTCAGTTGCTATATCAACAATTAATAGTAAAATTGAACATAATTAAGAAAGAAATGAACATTTTTAAATTAAAATTGGTGTAGAAAGTCAATTTTGCAAATATATATTATAAAGATTAAATTTTAAATTTTAAGGTAGGATAACCTACATGTTTAGTAATCAATTATTACTTTTGTTATATTCTAGTCATTCAACTATTTTTTGTTTTAAAATCATATCTAACGTTATTTTTTGCTTTCATTTCGGTCACTCATTGTTAATAATAGTTGGATGATTTTGAAACCAAAACATAATGTTAGATACGATTTTTAAAAAAATAGTTGAATGACCAAAAAGGAAAAAAAAAAGTTATAGTTGAATACTAAATTTATAGTTAACCCTTAAAAAATATAAAAACCTCTAACATATTTAAATTTAATATTTTTAAAAAATGTTTTATGTGGAATTATTTCAGTATATTTTTTAATAAAAATAGATAACACCTTATGTAAAATATCTCAATTTTAGTAACTGACTCAGAATTTTTTTAGAACTCTAACAAATTATCCTTATTTATCCATTCGAATTTAGATAAATACTGTTTATCTTGTTAGGTAATTTATTCATATATTTGTAGGTAAATATGGTAATTTTATAGAAACAAGAGGATGGTATTATTTTTGGTAAAAAAATAAAATAGTCTAGAGAGCGATTATAAGATTGTAATTTTCTTAATTAATTGATAAAGTATATATACATATAGATGATATTACTCGAATTCATGATATTATTTTTGTAATTTTATAGATGTAATTTTCTTCTTCTCTAATCCATGGTCATCCGACTATTCATTGTTTCAACTCATCCTTTTTTGTTCAAAATTGATGATCATCGAAGGTGGACGTTAACTTGTCGATTGCGATATGATAAAATCTGATTCTATAATCGTTTGAGTTGTATAGTTACTTGAAATTATGAGATTAAATTTTATAATGTAAGTGTTTTCTCGTTAAAAAAAAAGACAAGATCAATAAGATATTGACACAATGCAATATAAACAAAAACAAAGAATCATAATATATTAAAAAAATAGAAATTAAACTTTTGATTTATTAAAAAATAAATATTGATCATTAAATATTCTTAAAAGGGTGATTTAAAAAATTAGAATTTTTGAAAATATATGAAAACAATTTATTTTTAAAATTAATTATATTTTTTAATTTTTTTCATTAATCAAATTATTTTATAGCCAACTATTTATTTAATTGAAAATGTATTTATAAAAAATAATAAATTATAAATTTTGAGATTTAAAAAATTAAGTTATCAAATAATGAAATTACATTATTAAATAGCTTGAATTTTATTAAACGATACGATTCAAGCAGTTAAGTTTTCCGAAGGCATTCAGAAGTCGTATCTTCCAACAATGTCAACATATTGCAAGGGTTTTGAATATCGATGGAGACTCCCTTGCTAAAAGGGAATAGGCTGGGCGGATGTACACAGCCCCTAAGGGAGTATTATATGCCCATTATTTTAAGAAAAATATTAAATTTAATTTAGTTTATTAATTGAAATAAAAAAACATAGAGAAATTTGTATATCTATTTTTTTAAATAGCATATTAAAATTTTGGACACCTGATTTTTAATTTTTAGGTCCATCACCGAGGTAATTGTTTGCAATTGTGTTTTAAACACCAAATTCTTAGTTTACTTATGGTATGAGTGATTTTTAATGAGACCCCTATTTCTATATATATATATATATATATATATATATATATATATATATATATATATATATATATATATATATACACGATTCAAGCAATTAATTTTTTTTAATAAGTTTAAATACAATTTAAAATAATACATGTAGAAAATTATTATATCATATTAAAAAAATAATTTCAAATTTAAATAAAATAATCAAAACAATAATTAATTTTTAGTAATGTATTAAGTAATTTATATGGTATAAATTCAATATTTATAATATGAAATTAGAAATTAATATTTTTATCAAAAATTAAAAATAACATTTAACTTATTTATATCTATTTTATCTTTAATTCAACGAATTTAATAAAAATGTTTTAATTAAAATTAACAGTAAAATTAAATTTTATTTACAATTTAAAGGTCTAATGAGATTTTTTTTTTAACACGACACCTCTATGATGACAGATAATGGCGTTGTGCCTGTTTTATAACAAAATTTAAAATTTAACGTATATTATGTAACTTTAGAAAGTTTGATGTCTAAAATGATCATTTTAAAATAGTTTAATGTATTTATATGAATTTTATCCTATAAAATCAATAACGGATATACATGTTTGACATCCATTCTAGAAATTTTATGTGATATAATTAGATTTTGTTAACTTCATCTGTTAATGAGGTAGTAAATTGTGATTGAGTAACCATCTAAAAAATTTATATACTAATAATACATTAAATATAATAAAAAATTAAAAAATATCAAATGACTTCAATAGTAAAAGGGACTGTTGTTCTTCTTAGAGGTCTTGAAATCGAACAGTTGCTTTACAGAGTATATGTGTTGCCAATAGTTAAGAAAAATTATAAACGGATATTATCTTGTAATTATCCTAAATATTCAAAAAATTAAAAATATAATATCATACATATAAGATTACAAGGATTATAATATAATCCAGATCGATTTTATAATATGGAGACAAACTTATCTCAATCAACAATCAAGAATGGAAAGGTGTTTGTTGGTGGTGTCGGCATCAGTCCCCTTACAGCGACTTTGTCAAACAACATTAAGTCTTTATCTTTGGCGTTTGAAGAGCCAATAATTCATAATCTCATCATATTTTAGACGTTGAAGTTTAACGATGATGACAGGGAAACCATGGTATATATTGGAGAATGGAACCACCAACTTCCCTTGAAAATGAATGAAAGTTTATATATATTACATGATATAAAATTTATTAACTTTATAGTATATAGTTATCGAATCAATTTAAATAAACAAACAATAATGTTTTTCCATCATATTAGTTTTTTTTTTGTTGAAAAAAAGACTTCATTGAGAAAATATTTTCTATGACCTATAAGGGAAAAAGAGTACTCACAAAATTTATTAATCATGATCAATGTCATAAGTTACAACACAGACAATAACATCAGGTCAAACCGAATAAAAAAACAATGCATTTCTTGATCTAAAAGATCGAAAAATCAACTTAACTAATCAATTATATGCATTAATAGAAGTGAATCTATAAATTGATTCAACCGACTAAATCAATTTGATTGAATCAATTAAATTTAAAGCTATCAATTAAATCTATTTGATCTAAACTAAATTAAATGTCAACTCAAAAGGGTGTATTTAAGAATATTTGTTACTTCATGTATTTTTTAACACTAAAATTAATTGTTAGACTGATGGAAGAATGTGATTAAAATGGTACTTTAGAATTCAATTGAAATATTCTAATTTAAAATTAATTTAAAATTCTATCTTATAATTTGAGGATATTTTATATAATTAACCCTTTCTTTAACTTTATTTGAGTTACCTATCGGATAGATAACTTCTCTTTCATATTTGCCCTCTTGAACATAACTTTTTTTTGTAGTTCCCTTCTTCAAAATGCATGAAGGTAATAGTGTTTGAAGGCATTAATATTGAGGTTTGAGTTTTAAATTATTTAATTCTAAAAAAAATTATACACGAAGTATCTTATAATGTACACAAAATAATGAAAACTTGAAGATAAAATTATATGAAATATACAATTTATCAACTTTATATAAATTAAATTATTACCATACGAATATATTATGATATAAGTTTAGGTTTTTGATATCCTTATTTTTAAATGAACATAATGACAATTTTATTATTATATTTTATTTTTAAAGAAATCTGAATCGTGTTAGATTAGGTTTGTGGAATTTAAGATATTTTTCTATTAAATGTATATTGGATTTGCGTTCATGAGGTCAAAAAGGAGTGATATAGAAATTTTGGAGTCTAACAGTTGACGGCGACAATCAACAATGATCGATAATGAAAATCGACGATGATAGACGATGGTGATGAGAGGCAGATTACGGTGGAGACTTTAATTGAATTTAAAGGTCAAATTGATATTTTGTCTAAAGTTTAAGAGTTAAACTATTATTTTATCTAAAGTTTAAGGTTGAATTAGTATTCTACTCAAAATTTAATAGCCAAGTTAATTAATTATTTTACAAACGTGTTAAGTCAACAAACTAAAAAGAGTCAATGTATCAAGGACTAAAAAGAGTCAATGGCTAATTTTTTTTGAAAAACAGTGACCAAAATAAGATAGACTAAAAATAAAAGTGATAATTAGTGTAATTTATACATAAAAATAAGTCTAGTTGATTCAATTAATGAGAATTTAGCCTGCCGTATATAATTGCATATACCATAAATGAAAAGCGAGAGAAGTGGACTTCATTAGCTTTCAAGCCACCCGCATTTGCGATATAGAATTTTAAGAATATAAATATAAAATTTTAATATTTATTTCTTAAAAATAATGGGTATACAATTTTTTTATTTTCTTTAACATATTAAATTAAATTTCATATTATTTTTTAAATAATGAGATATACTTAGGGGTTGTTTGTTTACTTCAGAATGATTAAGCGCTGAATGATTCAAATGCTGAATGATTCAGAGGCTCTGTATGAATTAGCTCTGAATGGCACATGTTGTTTGATAATGGCTCTGAATCATTCAGAATATATTTTGATGTTGAATCATTCAACATTATTTTACTGAATCAGTCAGTACTGAATCATTCAGAAGTGCGAAACAAACACGCTAAATGCTGAACGATTCAGCATTCAACGTTGAATGATTCTATTCAGAACCAAACAAACAACCCTTAGTCTCCTATGGATTGATTCATCCGACCCTTCTTATTTCCTTCTTTTCATTGATGCTGCATTTTCTTAGCTCAAGGACCCACTTGTTTGTAGTCATTGGATCTGGAAAAGATATAATTTGATTTAAGATTCATTTCACTTTAATCCAGATTAATTAGCTAATTTAAAATATTACTTGTTTAAATTTAATTAATATCAATATCATAATTAATTTTAAATATTTTATTACATATAAACAATTAAAAGAAAATTTGTTGGGTAGAATCAAATTCAAATTAGACATGAAAATGTTAAAATTGGACCTCAGCCACTAGGTTTAAAAGGAGGGAATCCATTTTTCTTAGATTGGACCAATGTTAATATTCTTGGGCCTATCATATAGGCATGTTTTCTCTAAATTGATTTATAATTAATTGATTTAACGATATGAGATATTAATTTTTTAAATTATAATATACAAAATATCTCTAACATTGATTGAATAGTGATTAATCTTTTCATTTTTTAAAAGCATTTTAGGTCAAAAAGTCCTGCCTTTTAACTAAATAATCATTTTGGTCATTATTCTTTTGTTGAAATATTTTAACTCAACATTTTATTTTAGGGTAAAATGTTTTTATTTTATAACGTTAATCGTTTGTTAACTAACACGAACCAAGCGACTTTCGTGATTAAGGGATGGTTGTTATCCCTAGATGTCTCAGGTTCGAGCACGACATCTACAAGGATGTTTAAATGTTCATTCTCAAAAGGTTGAAAGTATTTTAAATAGATATTACCTTGTAATCATCATAGACTAATAAAAACCCATTTATTGATTAATTTTTTTATTAATAGAGGATACTTTTAACCTAAATTTAGAGATTTGAATTTTGAGTTTGTAATTATAACAAATTGAATTAAAATTGTCATCTTTAAAATAATTGATTAATCATATGCCAAAAAGAAAACATATCTACCTCTTCTGAATTCCAAGAAGAAAATTTAAGCAACAGGTTTGAAGTTGTAACAATTCACAAGGACTAAATCTTGCTCCAATGGGGGAGTAATTCACAAGAATCTGAGTGTTGTTTTCCTTTGATTTAGCTTCATTTCTAGCTTTACCTCGAATCGCTGTCGTCGGAACCCTATCATCTCCTTCGGATGCTACCTTATTAGACCCACAAAAACAGCTGAAAAAGCTTGTTAAGGTAGCCATGGGACTGAAGAATTCTGGGGATTGAACTATTCTTCTTGTTGTTGTTTGTGGTGGTGTTGGTGGCGTCTTGAATGTAAAAGGATATTTGTTGGCAAAGATTTTTTTTTGCAGTTTTAGCGGAATGTTTGTTTTTTTCACTTTCCTTGGAAAGGAAATGGGTGTATTTCACCTTGGTCAACAAGAAAAAAAAGAAGGAAATCTTGATTTTGTTTTTATTTAACACATTTAGGAAAAACAAAAACAAAAAACAAAGAAATTCAGTTATCACCAAGCGTAATCGGACTCTGTGAAAACTGAAAAATTAGCTATTACCCCGAGCGCAAACTTCAATCATCCTCTTCTGATATAAGCTATTTCTAATATTTAAAATCAAGTTTAATTTACGAAATTTATTTTGGATCTTGCGAGAATCCAACCTGGTGACTAATTGACTGACAAAGATATCCATTCTTGACCACTATCGAGTTTCATTGCATGACTTTACACCGCCCAACATCCAACCACTTAATTTAAGAGAGATATTAAGACTTTCGTATTTCATAACTATTCGTATTTAAATCATTGACATAATGCTACATGTAAATTAAAAGTTTAAGAGTCACCTTTGCCCATGTAGTAGACTTAATTTATCATTTTTGTCCCTATCGTATTTTCACATTAATTTAGCCATCAAAGTTGTTTAATTGCATCATTTTATACCTTACCCATAGCTTAAACCCTAAATTCTAAATACTAAGTTAGGGTTTAGAATTTATGATTTATAGTTTAGAGGTTATGTGTAACATCCTTAATACCGGGTTAATGATTAAAGTGTAAGATTTTAAAATTCAATGACCAAATTAGATAAATTGAAAAGTGAAATAATTAATTGAAATGTATTGTGTAGGATGATTTAACAAATGAATGAGAAGGAAAAGGGCAAAAGGTCATTGAACAAAGGAAATAATTAAATAATAATTAGTGGGTATTATAATACCCATGTGGAGCATGTTGGGAAATAATGTTTCCAGATATTTCTCATCTTCTTCATCTTCTTCTATTATCCAACGTGAAGCCACAAGCCAATGTAAGTTTGATTTATTTTGGTTAATCCTTAAAATTGAAGAGTGGGTTTTGATCCTTAGGTGATACTTAAGCTAAAGGAAAGCTTAAGTTGTATTATAATCAAAAGATAAAGAATTTATGAAAGATTAAAGAGAATGAGTTTCAAAGTGAAATTTTGAATAAGTGTGTTTAAATGAATTTGGAGGTTGAATTTGACTTGTCATCTATGAGAATAATAAGTTATAAGTGTTAGAAATAAGTTTGGATAACATGGAAAATTTGGTATGATTTTTAGCCTTAATAATTTGGATGAAATATGGGAGATTATAAAGTGTTGGAATGATAGAAATTAGTTAAAGTTGTTATAGATGAGTTTAGTAGCATAATAAGGGCTGTATACATGAAATTTTGGGTGAAGTGTAGATGATTTTCGGATGAAACTAGTTTATTCTGGACATGTGCATCGATACACTATGAATGGGTACCGATGCACTAAGACAAATTTTGAAGGTGCATCAGTACATTAAGGGGTGCATCGATGCATGAGAATTTCGAACCTAAATTGTGTATCGATACATCCATAATGCATCGGTATACTCCTAAAGAAGAAGTTGAAGTTTGGTTTATTAAATTAGCCTAAGTTATTAATACCAAGTTATAAGGTTTAGGCTTTTGATAATCATCTCGGAAATTATGTTTATGTAGATATTGAGCCTAAACAAGTTCCGGAATAATCAAAGAATTAGGATCGAATCAAAGCAAGGCTAAGGTGAGTGTAATTTAATTTGTACTTATGTGTTGAATAAACATTGGCTTGTGATGAGCTAGTGATGGAGTTACTATGGTAAGAAGTAATTCCTAAAATATTATTTGAATGATGATCGATGTGATGATTTGTGTGATTATGGGAGATGTGTTATAAGACAATGATCTAAGTGACTACATGGAAATGTTACATGAACCATATGATATATGCTATGAGAAATGACCTATGTGACTAAGTGTGAAATGTATGTATGCTTGATTATATGAGTTGATATGTTCTGGTATGTGTTATGTGTTTTATGTGAGTATAAAAGATAAGTCATGTGATAAGATCTATGTGATGTGATACATAAGGTCATATGAAATATTATACGACTATGTGAATTATATGAAAATGAACTACGTGACTGGATGTGATCTTATGAAAATTGATAAAGAGCTATGAGATTATGTGTATATGTGATTATAAGAAGAATAATATGAATATATGAATGTATGGCTTTGAAAAGTCATAATAATAAGATATAAGCAAAGTGACAAGAAATGTGAAATGACATGAAAAGTTGATATAAGCTATGCAAAAGTGATCTACGTGATCATATGTATATGTGGTCCGAGTTATGTGACATAAGCTACGTGATATGTGAAAGTTGACTATGTGTTATGTGAAATGATAAGTATAAAGATAATGCCCATGCTATGTGTCCTGAGAGCTAGAGGTATAGTTGGCATGCCAAAAGTCGAGGGTTACCTATGTCTTTCGGGACATATGGATAGGATTACCTATGTCTTTCGGGACATATGGACAATATTACTTATGTTCTTCGGGACATATGGACAGTTTACCTATGTTCTTCGGGACATATAGATAGATTATTATACGAGCTGTGGTGACAGTATATGTGTGCACAACCTCAATGTACTCGAATACCTTAAGTTCTCAGTAATGTAAATGGGCCTATAAAAGATATCAAAAGTGTTTGCATTATTATATGATGTTATGTGTGTTTCTTTGTGAAATGATATATGATATACCAAAATGATAAGTACAAGATCATATGGTAAATGGGTTAATAATAATGAAAAGATCATGATAATGATGGTATATATGCATATATGTATTCTGTTATATGAAATGTTTTATGGTTTTTATTATATGTTTTATATGCCTCGCTAAGTCTATGACTTAGCGTGTGATTGTTTCATACGTAGGTTCCGAGAAGAGGAAGATTTATAAAAGTTATGCAAGACATGCCAGTTCCTCCTTCCCAAAGATCATATCAGAAAAGAGATGAATAGTTTGTATTTTGTAATACTGATTATGGTTGGCATGTAAATAAAGGTTTGAATCCGATATATTCTAATCGGTTTTGTAAAATCATATGGTCGAGTTTTGTAATGTTTTAAACGTATATACATAAATAGTAACTTGATATTGATGAAAGTTTAAGTGTTTTATGAATTTTATACGTGTCTTGTTGAAGTTACTGTAGCAGTACTGTAGCAGTGCATCAATACACAATTTATATTCGATATTTTTGTGCATCGTTACACTGTAGCAATGCATCGGTACACGGTAGCACTATCCATGGCACTGTTCATACCGTATATTATTGTTCATAAAAACATTTTTGTCTTAAATTTTTATAATGAAACATAATTTAATAGTATATTATTGTATTTTCTAAATATAAGTCTAAATGCTTTGATATTTTGTAAGAATGTTGTTTTAAAAAGTCAATGTAGCATCTCAGACTCATATCCATGTCAGGTACGAGTTGGGGGTGTTATATTATGGAGTTATAATTTGGGGTTTAAAGTTTATAATTTAGGGTTTAAAGTTAGGGGTATGGTATAGAATGATGTAATTGAGCAATTTCGAGGGCTAAATTGATGTGAAAATACGATATGGGCGAAAGTGATAAATTGGGTCTACTACAAGGGTAAAAGTTTTCCTTTTGCCTAAATTAAAATATATATAAATGTTTCTATAACTAGGATTCTAATGAACTCCCTAAACATACAAAAATTTAAATTTGAGAGAATCAAACTATTTTTTAGAAAAACTTAAGTGTAATTCAAATTTCCCTAAACATTGAGATGCCAAGACTCTCATGCTCTTGTTACCATCTGCCTCTCGTTGAATTACATACAAGTATGAGTGTAATTACTAAAATACTAATCAACAATATTTGAAAAGAACATCTATTTGCACAACGACTCATTGCTCAATTCCAAACTTTAATTCCTTTTCTCCTATTAAACGAAAGAATCACACAGTAACTCAGCAACAATATCAATTCCCTCAACTAGACATTCTCCATTAAAACAAGCACTGACCAGATTTTCATATTGTAAGGAATTTGATCCCATTGAGTGATATCATTGGTTAAAGGACGTGTTGTTCTCTTCTGAAGTTCCAAATTCAAGTGACTATGTATGTAAAGTGTGTGTGTTGTAACTTTTAACCCTGCTTAATTTTCGTGTTTTACTATGTCTCATTCGGATACTAACTTATTAGAAGAAGAAAAAAACCTGAAGAAGCTTGTTTTGGTAGCCATGAAAATTTGGGTTTAACTTGAATTTGAAGAAGCACATGATACGAACTTATTTTTATATAAACAATATATGGTGTATTTTGTGATGAGTTGTTTGGGCCAATTTGTAAACTATAAATGAGTATTTAAGTTAGTTTTTAAATCTAAATGAAAATATTATGAAATGAGATTAACCACTAGTAAATTGTAATATACCAAACTTGGGGTTAATGACTAAATTATAAAGTTTCATAATTTGGTGACTAAAGCAGAAGAATTAAATAGTTCAATGATTTATCTGGAAATATTTCCTGAAATTTGCTAGTAATTATTAAAGGAATTAAAGGGCAAAAATGGTCATTTGACAAGGAAAATTTTTATTTCTCTTTATAAGATAAGGGAACCACGTGGGAAGGAAAAATTTCTCCAGAACTTCTTCTTCAATCTTATTCCTCTCATCCCGTATCTCCAAGCTCAAAGGTGAGTTTCTTTGTTTGTGGATTAATTGTTGATTTTAAGGTTGGGTTATGATCATTATATGATAATTAAGCTTAAAGAAAGCTTAAATCATCTTAAAAGCAAAAGATGGTGGAGAGTTAGGAGAGATTAAAGATTAAGAGTTTTTAAATGAAATATTGGAATAGAGTTCATTACTCAAATTGAAAGATAAATTTGACTTGTCATCAACTTAATTAAGAGATATGGAGTGATAGAATTGAATTAAGAACATATTGAAAAATTGGTATGATTATTGATTTCCATAGGGAGAAAGGAATTTTGAGATTTAAAATGGTGATAAAGGAGTAGAAATGAATTTAAGTATGTATATGAGAGATAAGAATATGGTAGAGGATGTAATATTAAGTGTTTAAGTAGAATTGGAGTGATTTTCGGGCTTAAAAATGAATTTTAGGCTATGTGCATTGATGCACATTCAATGTGTACCGATGCATCAAGGGTATTTCCAGAAAATTGTTCAATGTGTATCGATGCACCCATTAAAAATGGAAACATCGACTGTAATTAGTGCATCGATGCATAAGGAGTGCATCGATGCACCCCCCTTAAAATGAAAACATCGAAGGTGATTAGTGTATCGATGCATGGGTAGTGCATCGATGCACATGTTAAAGAATGCATCGATGCACTGTAGAATGTATCGATGCACTTCAAGGGGAAATTGACATAGACATTTCTTTTGGTCTAAGAAATGATAGATTAGAATACATCAATTAGATAATGATATGTATCAATGTATAAATATGTAGATATTGAGTACGAACAAGTTCCGGAACGATTATCAAGTTAAGATTCGATCGAAAGAGAGGAAATCATAAAATTGGATTGGAACGTAGTGAGACCAAGGTGAGTGCATATAATTATAGTATACGATTAGATGGAAATTAGACTTGCAATGAGTCTATTTCAATGTTCTGATTGTATGAATGCATGAAAATAAGTATAGTTGGTAGCCGTTAGTATGTGAATATGTATTGTTATATTCTTTTCTATGAGATATGATTTATGTGATGATGTGATTCTGCGATATAAGTTATATGATCATAAGCTATGTGGTATAGATATAAATGATTATATGAACATGTAATATAAGTTATGTGATGAGGATCTATGTTTTTATATGTCTATGAGAAGTATGTGCTATGTGATGTATATATGAGCTATGTGATCCTATGAGAATATAAAAAAGAGATATGTGAACATGTGAATTACATTAAAAGATGCTATATGTCTACATGTACATGTGAAAGAAGCTATGAGCTTATATGAATATGTGATATGAAAGTGTATATGTGAAATGATATAAGTGAAAATGCCCATGTTATGTGTATCGAGAGCTATAGGTATAGTTGGCATCCAAGAGTCGAGGGTCTACGCGGTTCTTTGGGACATACAGTGATCCTTGGGGATATTTCATAGAGGTCCTTCGGGACAAATCTCATAGCCCCTAGTGGGACCCCATATGAGCTGTGGTGACAGCATAGTGCACAACCTCAATAGACTCACATATCTACAGTTCTCACATGTGTACATGGGCTAATAAGGTCTACGCGGTTCTTTGGGACATACAGTGATCCTTGGGGATATTTCATAGAGGTCGGGGACAATCTCATAGCCCCTAGTGGGACCCCATATGAGCTGTGGTGACAGCATAGTGCACAACCTCAATAGACTCACATATCTACAGTTCTCACATGTGTACATGGGCTAATAAGAGATAATATTGAATATAATGTATGTTTTAGGATATAAGTTATATGACATGATATATGTGTTAGTGATTATTGTATATATTATAAGATATATGATATAAACATAATAAATCATATGAACAAGTGAATGGAAATATGAATGATAATAAAATGATAATGATAGGAATGAAGATAATTATATGCATGTATGTATTTGATGGATGAACGAATATATATTTGGGGTATGCTATGATAGCAGTAATTGTTCATGCATGATTACAAGTTATAGTTTGCATTATATGTTTATTTGTCTCACTAAGTCATAGACTTAGCGTGTAAGTGATTTACACGTAGGTTTCGAGAAGAGTAAAGAGCAATGTGGAGCAAGATAGGTCAGTTCTCCTTACCAAAGATCAGATAGAGAAGGTAATATATGTATTTTAATATATGAAGTTCTAGTTGGCATGTATTCAAAATGATATATTGTATAAGCTCTGAATAGTTCTGAATAATTTATATGGATAAAAATTTTAAATCATTCACTATTTTATACAAGTAAATGTTTTGAAAAGTCAATGTGACACATCGGACTCGGATACGGGTTGGGGGTGTTACATAAATACTAAGATCAGTGAATGATTACTAAGGCCAAGACAGTAGTGAGCTCAAAAATATATATACTTAATAAGATACTATTGCAAGTAAAAGTATTAAGCACAATTTGTCAAGAGACCTTAATATAGAGAAAATTCATAAATGATTTATTGAAAAGTAGTGTCATGAGTATGAAAGTGTAAGTCTAGGATTGATTCTATGAAGGCTTGGTATTTAAGCATGTCTAGTGTGTCACCTATCTTTCTTGGAAACCTATTTGGTGCACTGTTCATTACTATTCTCACTCTTTCAATTTATAAAATAATATGACAAGTTAAGTTGTTTTTAAATGTAATGTAGAAGTTTGAAAGAGTAGAGATTAATTTAGTTGAGTAGAATACCAAATTTAATCATAGTAAATAAAATATATGATGGTCTCTTTATGAGTAATATGTTAAATATTATGAAAGAGAAATCTGAAATTTAATTGCCCGTCCAACTCAGTTGGTAGAGCACAAGGCTCTTAACCTTGTGGTCGTGGGATCGAGTCCGACGGTGGGCAATTCATAATTCTGACTGCCGGGAGGTCTTCCACGGAAGCTGCTCTCAACCTGGCGTTGGGGGCAGCCTACTACCTTACCTCCCCCTCACCCCATTACATATGGGAATAGGGTCAGCTAATTTTTAAAGAGAAAATGATAGACACTAATGCAATTGTAAGTTGATTGAAACTATTAAATCCCTTTGAATTCTTTTTATAGGTATAGGAAAGAGAAAAGATGGTTTATCTCAAGAGTTGTGTTGACATCTCTTGTAATAAACTTGAGATAATTTTCTTTTTTCTAGGAAAAGTTGAAAACTCCTTATAAATAATTGTATTATATTCCTAAACATTTCTTATGAAAAACTCAAAAAAATCATATTCTTTTTTAATAAAAATAAGTCATGAATCGTTTGAGAATTTGCATACTAATTTTAATGATTAGTAATTTTTCAAAATTTTGAGTATATAATCATGTGAAAACAAGATTTGAGTTTATTAAAGTATATTTTTTTATAATTAAAACTTATAACAAACTTTATTCTAGTATGATTGAGTATATGTGTAAGAGAATTTGTTTACACATTGTTTAAGATACTTATGAACTTATTTTTCTTATATAAATGTTAGAAATATGAGGTGTCTTAAAATGATGATTGTAGTCGAAGAGGAACCTTACTGATTCACTTACCAAAAGGTTAAGTCGAAAAATGATTCTTGATTCTTTGAGGGGATTGGTCTAAAGCTCACTGGTTGAGGAATTCATGGTGGATACACAACATGGTTGTCTAAGTTCAATGTGTTCAAATGAAACTATGGAAAGACTCATAGTGTACATTTCTACCTATCTATCCCTATGGCGAATAATGTATTTGTATATGATGAACTTAGTTGCTCTTAATAAATTTATAGCCCAAGTTTTAGGTGGTCTAAGTGAGAAAGATTTGATGAATTTATCGATTTTAGTCGAATATATATTTTTAATAAGTTCATAACCTAGTGTTGAGTGGGTAGTTCTATCACGAAGAATTAAGTGAACTTGCCGCTAAAGAGGTTGAGTTTTCTTAAACTCTTAATGAATTCAATCCTAAGAGTTTGGGTGATCTTATTTGAGAATGACTTACTGAATTCACCAATTAATTAGGTTTAATTTTTATTCTTAATGATTTCTTATCACATAGTTTGAGTGGTTCATTTAATATGAACTTGAAGAAATTCACCTTACATATTATAAGGATGAGATGTTGTAAAAGCTCTTAATTATTTTATAGTCCGGTTTCGCTAGTTTATGTTGAGATAAATCTGATGAAATAACATACGTAAGTGAGAAGGATTAGTCACCTTCTATGAAAAACGTTGGATTATTTCCTAGTACATTTACTAGAATCCTAAGGATATATATATATCCTTAAGCAATTAATATCACTATTTTTGTCTCGTGTTTTAACTTCAATGCTCTCATTTTTACGAAAAAAATATTTCGCATTATTGGGGGAATATGATTAATACTTAAAATGTAACTCATATCATAATGATATTTAATTCCAATTTTAAATTAATTAAATTATGCATTAGAAATTATATTTTTACCTACCATTTAACTTATAAATAGTGGGTAATTTTACTCTTTTGAGATATATCCTATAAGAAAATATCATTTACTTTGAAACACTCTTTGGTTTTCATAAACCTATTGGGAGGGTTGTTTTGAGTTTTGAGAGAAGAGTAGTACCACCAAAATTCACTTCATCTCTCAATTACATGAAATTTGGAGAGTCATGCAAACCTTAAGAGTCAATCATTCATTGTAGAGATTACACACATCCGGGCGAATTTACTTTTAAGGCAATGGTTAATACCATTTTGGATGCGAAAGATTAAAATATCTTCATAATTTGATATCCTCTAGTATGGAGGGACAAAAAATCTTTCAATCCAGTTCCTCGAGTCTAGACTATCCTTAGAATTTGAAATTTTTAAGTACAAGAGGAGTAAAATGTTTTCCTATCCATCTCATTGGATGTGAAGAACTAGAATATCTTTCGAGACATCCTTAAATACTAAATAGTCAAATGTCGTCAAAATCTGCAAAAGAGTGAAATATCTTCAAATTTTAACATCCACGAATATGGAGTAGGTATTCAGTCAACGATTAGGTCATGTTACGTATTTTATAATGAGTGGTATGCCTCGTATAAAGTTAAAAATAACTCTCATATATCATCTTTTAAATAAATTTACGGATGATACTCAAATCACTATACTTATTAAAGTGAAAATAAGTACTCAACCACTTAAATCAAGTTATGTTCACATATATTTTATAGCACGGACGAACTCATGATTTTATGTTAAGAATATAAATTTATAAAACTTTAGAAGATAATAAATTTATAAAATTTTAAGAAATAAATTATTAATAAAATAATAAAAAAATTAAAATATAAGAGAATTTAAAATTTTAAGAAGATGAATACCTCGTCCATCTCCTCGGCCTATCCCCGCATTATGGTTTTAAGGATTCATAAGCGACTAAATCTTGTTCCGACTGGGAAGTAACTCATCATAATTAGAGGGCTTTCTTAGTGCTTTTTCCCTTTGATTTGGCTTTAACTAAACTTGATGTTAGTTGGCGATCGTCTCCTCCGGAGGATACCTTACATTTAATAATAATAATAATAAAACAACCGAAGAAGCTTGTAAATTGATCCATGGAGATTTGGGTCATCTTGCATTGAGGATCGAAATATCTATTTCTTTTTGATAATAATGCTATAATTTAATTTGTAATATGATTTATAAATTTCAATTATTTTATGTGATTTAATCTATAATGTATTTTTTTATTAATTTAAAGTGAATACAAGAAGTAGTATTTGTTGTTTGAAAGATTCTCAATCATTTGACAATAAATATTCATATGTTTTTATAGATGTTATGTTCAAATTTGAAATTTTGAAAGCTAATAAAATTTCTTAATTATTAAAATCATTTAACTTGTGTATGGTATGAATTTTAAATGAGAACAATTGTATTGCTTTTATTTAGTATGGCCTTTATAATTTGTGTTTTTATCCAAAAAATCACCTAAACAATCAATAATTACCTGTCAGACATCGTTTCTCCAAATATTATCGATCTAGCATCCTTTCTGATAGAGTGATAATAAAGTGTGTTTCAGGATACGCGTCTTGCAGACGTGGACGGAAAGGCGCAGATCATGAAGCGCGCCTTCTTGGGGTTCTGTCCGAGCTGGCACCACGGTGGAAAAGTGCGGATTATAATCTGCGCCTTCGCGGGGAATTTGATATGTGGCGGAAGGCGCGGATCCACACCTTCCATAAAATTACCACCTACCCCCTTTAATACTGCCCCTCCCCTCCGCTCCCTCCTATAAATACCCTCCCATACGACACAAATCACACCAAAAAAAAATTATTTTCTTCCTTATCAATTCTTGTAGCAAGATTTAAGTAAGTTTGTTATCGTTTTTAGAAGCTATAATTTTTTTATTATATTTATAATAATTTAATAGTTTATTATTTCATTTTTATTTAATTTACTAATTTTCTTATTACTCTTTTCAGTTATAAAATGGAAGGCGGGTTGTTGTGTTTAGATGAGAATCATATCTCGAGTCATTTTGCCGATATAATAACAATTTTAAATTGTGTTATTTTAATTATTGCGAATGTTTTAATTATTTATTTTTTAGTATTAGTTTATATTTTAATTTGTATATTATTTATTTAATTAGGTGAATGACCGTATATTAGATCCATTTATTCGTAACGCTAAGTTAGAGATACCAAGTCGTGTCTGACCGTATTTAGTTGAGGCTGATTTCGGTTACATAGTGAAATATGAAGGGCACTATAACATTGAATTCAACCTTATTTCTGCACTGATTGAGAGGTGGATAACAGAGACACATACATTTCATCTTCCATGTGGGGAGTGCACTATTACGTTGGATGATGTTTCCATATAGTTGGAGCTTCCGGTAGATGGGGATGTTATTTTTGGTGTGGCGGATGGTAATTGGTATTCCTTGTGCGAAGAGTAACTTGGAGGTATCCCGCCTAATTTCAACGGTGGTTGAATACCGTTATCATGGTTGGCAACAAATTTTTAACATTTAAGTGAAGACTGTTCTGAGGGACATGCTAAAATATTTTCTCGGGCTTGCATATTACAACTCATAGGAGGGATCTTGATGCCCGGTAAATCTCGCAACCAAGTTCATTGTATGTGGTTGCGTCACCTTGAAGATTTTCACGTTGCCGACATACTCAGTTGGGGCTATGCAGTTTTGGCATCTCTGTATAGAGAAATATATCGGGCAACTGATTATCATAAAAATATTATTGGCGGATGTCTCATTCTTTTCCAATCATGGGCGTGGTATCACATGCTTTTTTTTATGTCCGGTCGTGAATAATTGTTTCTAATATGTCTCATTTTGAGAGTTTGAAAGATTGAAAGTCTTATATCTGCAAAAATGAATAATTGTTTCTAATATACGATCATTCTCCTAATTAAATAAATAGTATACGAATTAAAATACAAACTAATACTAAAAAATAAAAAAATATTCACAATAATTTAAATAACATAATTTAATATTGTTACCGTATTAACAAATTGTATCGAGATATGATCCCGCCTTCCATTTTACAACTACATAAAGTAATAAAAAATAATTAGTACAATAAAATTTGGTCAAATAAATTAAATATGAAATAAATATAATATAATAAAAAATAATTTTATCTTATAAAAACAGTAATAAAATCTACTTGATATAAGGAATTTATAGAAGGAAGAATGTGAATATATTTTTGGTGTGGTTTGATATTTGGATTCGAGGGGTATTTATAGGGGGAGGGGTCGTCCAAGATTTAAGACAGTTGCAGTAATAATAGAAGGAGCAATAATTGAGAGAATAATCAAATGCGCGCTTTATGATCTGCGACTCCCTGACATGTTAGAAAACCTTGTAATCCGTTCTTTTTCACTGTGGCGTCAGCTCGAACAAAACACCAGGAAAGCGCGCTTTATGATCCGCGCCTTCCGTCCAGTTTGCAAGGCGCGTATCCTGAAACACGCTTTATTATCACTCTGTCATAATGGGTGTTAGATCGGTAATATTTAGAGAAAGAGTGTCTGATACATAATTATTGATTGTTTGGGTGATTTTTGAAAAAAAATACCTTTATAATTCTAGTTGGAAAATAATAATAATAATAATAAAACAATAATAAGTTAAAAAGAATTATGAGTTAGGGACTACGAAGAAGATTTTGAAGTCTTTATTGTCCAAATGATTGAGCTGACGGGACGTTTTTTCAAACTTGTATACATCTTAAAGCCAAATTAGGAGAGGGCTATACAGATCCTAGGCCACGTGATCTCATTTAAAACATAATACAAAACAACCGTTGGATTTTGGTAGACGGAAAGCAAAGAGATTTAACCAAAAACGGCAATATATCTTATGGATTATCATCAGTGGGACCCACCCGCGATTTGCCATTTAACCCCGTGATTTCATTTCATCCTACCATTCATCGAGTTTTAATAAAATATTAAAAACAATTGAATTGAATTCACTTGGGTCATCCATTTTTGAAATTAAGATATGTTTATTTTGGAATAAAAAATTAATTTTAAAAATATTGAACCAAACATCAATCTAATTCTTATAACAATAGAATAAATAAAAATAAAAAAGTGGAAAAGACAAAGAAAGAAGAGATGTTGGGTCTTAAGACTGAACCTGTCTGTCTGAAGCATCAACAAAAGCCGTGCCCGATTGCGTGTATCTCGTCCCTCTCTTCCTTTCCCTCTACACGCTACCCGATACAATTCAATTTCATTCCCCAAATTCCCATTTTACCATCCTCTCCCTATTCCCCCCTCCAACTATTCGTAGGAATCAATAAAATTGGATTTGATTTAATTTTTTTTAAAGATTTTAATTTAACGTAATGTTCTAAAAATTTAACCTCAAATAATTTAAAATTTTTTGTAGTTATTAAATTAATTTTTAAATTCAAATCGAATTCTTTAATTCTACATGATATATGTATATCATATTAAAAAAATACGAATATATATATATATATATATATATATATATATATATATATATCATATATGATTATAACAAGTATTTTTTTTGGTATGTTAATGTTTAGATTAGGGGTGACTCCCTTAGACTACGCCAGGACATATCTAAGATCCAATTAAGATTTAAATAGAAATTTACAGATTGTCCACTAATAGTGACAATGGTAGGATTCAAATTCGATCTTACAAACTCAAATTATTGAATCTCAACTACTTGTACCAATACTCATAGGTTATTATTGAAAATTATTTAAATTAGAATCAATTAATATTATAACATAATAAATATTTATAATTAAATTTATACAGATATTTTACAATTCAACTAACTCAAATTTAATAAATTGACTTGGATTCAAAATTAATTTAAACAAAGTTTAAGTTATAAAATAGAAAGAATTAATTCTATTAATTCAAATTTTTTTATTTAACTCCAATTGATCTAATAAACAGCCGTAGGCCCTAGCACCAAATACATTTATTCATGAAATTACCCAAGTACCCCTCTCCCTTTTCCGTAGTCCCCCCTTCTTCTGTTATTCGTACATACAGTCCCATTTGATTTTCCCAATTTTCACCTTCGCAATCCAAACGAAGAGCTGAAGAAAAATAAAACGAGAGAATTTTCGATTGAAAAAAATATGTCGAGACCATCGTCGACGATGGCAACGGCGCCATTTTCACCTATCAAACAGGAGGAATACAAGCATAGCCCTGTTCACTACGCCGTCGTTCTGCGCGATCACACCACTTTGACTCGATTAGTTTCCACTCTGCCAAAGCTAGCTGATCCTGCTCAGATCCACACGGAGTGCGACGCACTGAGTCAAGAGCGATTAGCTGAGAAAATCTCCGCCGTTCTCGACCGCCGGGATGTCCCTTTCCGTGAAACTCCTCTCCACCTAGCTGTCCGCTTAAACGACGTCGTTGCTGCCAAAACACTCGTTATTGCTGGTGCTGACGTGTCTCTCCAGAACGCGGCGGGTTGGAATCCTCTCCAGGAAGCGCTCTGTCGCCGGAACTCAGATATTGCGTTGGTTCTATTGAAACTCCACCACCGTTCCGCTTGGTCTAAGTGGCGCCGCCGTTTACCTCGCGTAATCGCCGTCCTCCGCCGAATGCGGGACTTCTACATGGAAATCTCTTTCCACTTCGAAAGCTCTGTAATTCCGTTCGTTGGAAAAATTGCTCCTTCCGATACCTACAAGATCTGGAAACGCGATGGAAACCTTCGAGCAGATACTTCATTAGCTGGCTTCGACGGCTTAAAAATCCAACGCGCCGATCAAAGCTTTCTCTTCCTCGGCGACGGCGATAGCCTCCACAACATCCCTTGCGGTTCATTGCTAGTCCTCAACCGGGACGATCACAAAATCTTCGACGCATTTGAAAATGCCGGGGCTCCGATGAACGAATCCGATGTTGCCGGTTTTTGTTCCCAAACAAGTGTGTACCGACCCGGAATGGACGTAACCAAAGCGGAACTCGTCGGCAGAATGAACTGGAGACGCCAAGAGAAGACAGAGAGCGTCGGTGAATGGAAAGCCAAAGTTTACGAACTACATAACGTGATTTTCAGCTTCCGGTCTCGAAAAGTAGTGGGCTCCGAAAACGACGTCGCTGGAAATGAACAAGTGTTACCCTTAGAGCTCGACGAAGACGATGACGGTTTCTTGGTATGCGAAAACCCGAATTTCGTAATGCCTGATCGGAGAAGGCATAGTAGCTTTGTGAGAGAAGATAGAGAGTGGATTTCGGTTGGGAGGAAGAGTGTCGACGTTTTCCCTTCCGCTGCGGCGGTTCCTCCTAGAAGATCGACGTCTTTCGCCCCGGTGAAAATGGTGATTCCGCCTCCTCAAACGAAGGAAAAAGAGTACGTTCGGAGTTTGCGGCCCTCTGTTTGGTTGACTGAACAATTTCCATTAAAAACAGAAGACTTGTTACCCTTACTTGATATTTTGGCTAACAAAGTGAAAGCTGTTAGAAGAATGCGAGAGCTGTTGACTACCAAATTCCCGCCGGGAACATTTCCGGTTAAGGTAAGACGGCGATTTGTTAATTTATCCCTTAGTCCCTATATTTAGTATGACATAATTTGGTGTTGCTTTAACATGTTACGATTTTGACCGAAATTGTTATTTTGAACATATAAGAGGGACCAATATGAAAATTTGACCAATTTTATGTATAACTGCTTTGGTTGTGGGGTCCGCGTAGATATCTGTCTCCTTGGGAGGGTGTTTCTTTTGGGTCTTTTAATGCGTAGGATGGCCTGACCAATGACAAAATGGAAAGGAAGTGGTGTGTTCTGAGTTTTACACAGCTTTGAATTGATCTCTGATTAGTGGAGTAGCTTTTTTTATGGGGTAAACTCTTGTCCCTTTTGTCGGATTCCCTGACGTGGACTTATCCAAACGGCCCTGTTTTCAGATCCAACGGTGATTCCCTCACATCATCCGAGGTTTCTGTTTCATATATAAATATGCCTAATGTGGGACCAATGCTTAGTATTATTTGTCGCTATATTATATAGGAGGACGTGAAGTCGAAGAGGTTTAATTGTTTGATTTGTGATTTTCAGACCAAGGATGGTCTTTTTAATTGTTCGTTTGGTGGGATTATTCGCAGTTGGCTATTCCGGTCGTGCCGACGGTGAGGGTGGTGATAACGTTTACTAAATTCGTCGAACTCCAATCAACGGAGCAGTTCTTCACCCCACTCTCGAGTCCTAGATATTTTTCCATCGGCGGAGTTGGAAGAGGCCAAACAGAGGAGGATCAGAAGTCAGATAAACATACTTCACTGTTGCCGTCTTTGTCGTGGTCGTCATCGACGACGGCAGGGCTGAGGCGAAACAATAGTCAGTCAGCATCGAGTAGCAAGCAGCAACAGCAGCAGCGGACAGTGCAACAAGAGGATCCTTTTGCTATTCCTAGTGGATATAGTTGGACCAATGTGGATGATAAGTCTGGCAAGATGAAGAAATCCAAGTCCACAAGGAAATCAAAGTAAAATGTGTTCAAAATACATATAATTGGCTTAAATGAATTCCTGTCTTAAAGATTTGATTTGCTTGCAACTTGCAAAAAAAATTTACTGTTGGAAATCAATGGTGCTGATAATTTGGTAACTATATGTGGTTGATTAAATATGTTGTTCAACACAATTTTGTAGTAATTTTGTTTTACTTTTGATATTGCAATATTTTAATGGAAAGAATGTAAAATGGGTGATGAATGTAAATGTAGATGATGGAACTATTTCGAAGCTTTGTTAGAAAATGGTAATAATGCGGGTAATGAGTGATTTTTTTTTTGATATGACAACCAAACAAGCAAACAGCTAGCTTGCAACACTGAGATCCTTCTGCAGCAAAGCTTCGACTTCCACCGACGCCACCATGAATTCCTGGAGCCCGAGGGCAACCCTGCGACTCATCCTTGCCAACCGATCCGCAACCCCGTTCTGCACTCTCCTCACGAAAGTCATCCTCGTAATCCAATTCCGATTGCGAAGATCCTTCAGATCATGCACAAGTGCATTCCCCTCAAGAGCATCTGAACTACCATTGAAAATACAAGAAACCTCGACATTGTCCGTTTCGACTTCCACCCTTCGGAAACCAAGTCTCCAAGCATCCCAAAGGGTATCACGGACAACCCATATTTCATCCATTAACACCGAGCACCTACCTAAACTCCGGGTAAAGTCGAAAATCCACTCTCCATCCTCATTGCGTAAAACTCCACAAACAGCAGCCAAACCATCACTGGTATTGACCACAGCATCAACATTAGCTTTGATCCACCCCTCGGGTGGTCTGCTCCAACCGATTAGATTTAAATAATTATCTTTTGTATTTTTTGAAGATTGTTTTAGCATTTTTAGGGTTTTAGGAAGCTATAAATGTCGAGGTTGCTAACTCACTACCATGTCAGCATTTCATGCTTACTGTTTCAGCCTTGATTCATGAACAAAAAGTGCAATTTTCAGGTCTTTTAAGCACATTTTCCATAAGTCATTGACATGCACAGAAATCATGTAAAAACGCCCAAATAAATAATAATAATGAACGAACTAGGAGTATTTAATCATAAAATATTGTAAAAAAAAAATACTAATCAAATTCCCCCTCACTTGTTCAATGTTTGTCCTCAAGCATTTCTCATTCAACACGCCAAAACTATAAGTTGTCATTCTATAATTCACATCATACTTTAATCTTACAATGAATCAAAATCAAAGCAATTAATTGAAACTAGAAATCAATCAAGCAAGTGACAAAGCTAGAAAATAAGTTAAATCAAAACAAGACATTCTGATAGCTCACTAATCTCATAATGCAAGACTCAATACCCTCACAAAGGATTTACTCATTCCCTTCAAGTGTTTAAGAACAAATAAAAGCTCAAGCCAAAACAAGTCAAAGCATTATCATAAGCTTATAATTGAATACAATCTCCATTACTTAAAAATGAATATGATGCAAAAAGTCAAGAGGACTTCAAATCGGGATGTAACGTGACAAAGGTATGGAAAGGGAAAAAACCAAAGATCAGGCAAAAATTAAAGACAAAATGAACTCATTCCATGGATTTATTCAAAGGAAACTAAAGGAAGAAAGAAACAAAAATCAAACAAACTCTTTTTTTCTTCAAACTTTTTGTTGTTTTTTTCTACTGTATTTTTGTTCGAAGCAGAACAGATTTTTCTACTGTTTTTTCTGCATTGTTTGAATCTGTTTCTGCAATATTGGAAATTTTCTACACTGCATTGTATTCTTCTGCACTATTCGAATAATTTTAAATTTTCTGCTCCATTTTCCTGCACTGTTTGGATCAAACTGTGCTGTTTTTCTATGTTCGAACAGTCCATTTTTTTTTTGGGGAACTTCACTGTTTTTTTTTCGTGAAACAAATCCATCTTCGTCTTGAAAAAGGGTAAAAAAGAGAGTAAAATGAAAAATGGTTCGAGTTAATAATGTGGTAAAACAAAGAAAATGACATAAAGCTCAAAATTGGTTCACTATGGGGGAAAATAAACCAAAGGGTAGGCTATTTTTGGGTAGTGAAAGGGTTAATCCGAAGTGCCTTTATCATACTAAAAACATCAAATTCATGCATGTAGTCTCAACTAGTATTACACCACAAATTTTAGAATGCTAAAAACGAGTTTGGTACACACAAATAAACAAAGAGCAAGAATGAAACATGTATGCTAAATAGGCTCAAAGATCACAAAATTGGCTCAATGTATGAAGTCTAGCATCAATTCAACCAATAAACCATAGAATGTCAAAAATTTCATAAAAAATCACTAGCTATGCTAATTAACTATCATGCATCCAAAGTTCAACTCAAAGAATGATTAAACACTCAACGAAAAAGATTAAAGTAATTAAATAAATACAAGAATAGATAACAAACAATTCAACATGTTAAGATCAAAATATCTTAAGTTCAATTATTCGACAAGCGAGGTGAAATTTAACATGCAATCCCTCCCCTCACTTAAACCATTTTGTTTCAAAACGTAATTCAAAATTAAATTTAAAGAGAAGGAAAATGAATACTCCCCGATCTAGTAACGACTTTGTTTGTTGTGATGAACTTTTTGTAGAACAGAATGTCCAATCGAGAAGCCACTAGAAGGTATATTAATTTTTTTTTTTTTTGCAAAATAAAAATCAAGAAAAGAATAGATTATTCTGATATTTAAAAGGAAGTAGCTTCAAGAAAAGAACTCAATCAAGCTTTATCATTTTCTCTTTTTTTCTTTTTTTTTCTCTCATTGTTCGAACCAAAATTGTACTGCTATTTTTTTACTGTTCGAACAGTTTCACATTTTTTGCACTATTTTTTCTGCTCATTCGAATATGAGCTGTATTTTTTTCTATATTGTTTTGTTTGAATTTTTCTACACAGTTTGAACCAAAACTTTTTTTTTCTGCCCCGTTTTTTGTGGTTGAGGGGCCAGTAGAAAAATATAAATTTATTAAGGGATAAATGTGATTTTAAAATTTAGTTGAGGATGATTAAATATCAGAAGATGCAAATGATCTAAACTTAAATAATATAGACTTATTTAACCTAGAAAATTAGAAGTGATAGAAGTCTAATTTTACTTAAAATTATAGACATAAAATAATATTAAATTAAAAATTTTGAGAGCACCAAAAATAATATTAAATTACGGCTACAACTTAATATGACTGTTCTATCGTAACGTTTTTCAAGATCATTATAATACCATAACAGCATTCACAATACAAAAACATAATTACTTTAAAAAAAGAAAAAGAAATCACGTTATCGAGTTCGTAAAATCCACAATTGCGATAGGCAACCATAAACAACAATTTAGCAAGAGCACTTCCCACTCTCCTATGATATGAGCCAGTAGGCATTAAGTAGAGAGATGTGACTGTTGGTAAAATAGACTGCAAAACTACACCGTTAGCAATGACTGGAAATATAAACAGTAATTAAAAGGAACAGATTCATAAACCGTGTCGTGGTATAATCACTGCCTTAGAAACGAATTCGCCCCGATGTGTGTGTAATCGCTGCAGTAGGCGGACCGTCCCTCAAGGTTAACACGGTCGCTCCGAATTCCGTACACCCGAAATCGAAGTGAATTGTCGGTGGTATTACTCTTCTTATCGGAAAGCACGCAGAGAGATTATTTAAAAAACACTTGGAGAGTGAATTCTGAATGTTGAGAGTGAGTTGAGAAGCTGAATTTAGCTCTCTATTTATAGGCTAGAAGTAAGGGTAAATTCGTCCAACAATAAAATCAAATTAAATTTGATTTTAATTCTGAATTTAAACCCTTTTGTAACTCCTAAAATATCTTTATGAATCCATCTCAAAAAGAGTCCAGGTTCATTGCATAAAAACTCAACAATTATAACTCCTGAAATTAAATCATATAACTCATGATATTAACAGCTTGTCTCTCCTATGAACAAAGCTGGAAATCAGTCCAAATACATCTTAAGTTCTGATTTAATTTAGGAAAATAACTTTAAAATTCTCAGTAGCCTATAAATATCAGATGAATCTTTCATATTTTTTCATTTAATCTTTCAGAGAAAAATTCCTTACGAATTTTCTCTAAAAATATATTATTATTCTTGTGGACGTGTCAAAGACACGTATTACCACGCCTTGTTCTCTATCACTCAACAAGAGAATGAAGAATGTAAACCTTAAATACCATTCCCATTAGTATTTCCAACTCTATGTGGGATTGAGCATTATCAACATTTCCCCACTAATGCGAAAGAATTCTTCTGAAACTCGAAAACAATCTTTCTAGAAGAGCAATAACGAGATTAGTTGCTTAAGCACTAGTGAACGTATCTGGAACTAGTACATAGTGATGATGAGCAATCATTCTCTTAGATAAGTGAAACTAGTCTGGAACTTTCTATGATGGGGGTAAACTCATAACACACAACTAACCCCTTCATCCACCTGAGTCCTCGATGTGTAAGATATATATATATATAAAAGTATATATTTGGCCATCTTACCTCAGGATTTTAGAAAATGTGCTAGAAAAATGGCCCAACATTTTTCATAGAAGACGGCTAACCCTTCTCACTTACATAGGTTATTTCATCAAGTTTATCTCGATATAAACCACCCTTAACAGGGATATGCAATAATTAAGAGCTTTTATAAAAGCTCAACCTCACAAAGAGTATGATGACTTTCTTCAAGTTCATTATAAATGAACCACCCTTAACAGAGATATGCAATAATTAAGAGCTTTTATAAAAGCTCAACCTCATAAAGAGTATGGTGACTTTCTTCAAGTTCATTATAAATGAACCACCCAAACTCTGGGCTAAGAAGCCATTAAGAATAAATATTCAACCTCATTTATCGGTAAATTCAATAAGTCCTTCTCACTAGAACTATCCAAATACTTGGATTTGAATTTATTAAGAGTTTAACAAACTCAACATTTCTGTTCGTAAGTTCATTATTTCCTTCTCACTTAGGAATACCCACTCAAATTGGGTTATGAACTTATTAAGAATAGATATTCAGCCAAAATCGATAAATTCATCAAGTCTTTCTCACTAAGACCACCCAAAGCCTGGGTTATGAATTTATTAAGAGCACTTAAGCTCATCCTGGGCATGCACATTATTCGTCATAGGGATAGGAAGTAGGAATGTACACTATGAGTCTTTCCATGGTTTCGTTTGACCACATGGAACTTAGATAACTAAGTTGGGTATCCACCATGAATTCCTCAACCAATGGGCTTTATACCTATCCCCCTCGACGAATCTAGGACCAACTTCTGACTTAACCCTTTGGTAAGTGGATTTGCTAGGTTCCTTTCCGACTTTACATACTCTAAAGAGAGCACTCCATTCTTTATTAAGTGTCTAACTGATTCATGTCTTATCCAAATGTGTCTTTTCTTACCATTGTAAGCTTGGTTCTGAACCACACATATCGCAGCTTTTGAATCACACAACAATGAAACTAGAGGAGTCGGTCTTCCCCACAACGGAATATTTGCTAACAAGCTTCTAAGCCACTCGGCTTCTTGCCCAGCTAGGTCAAGAGCTATAAACTCTGACTCCATGGTAAAACGAGCAATACAAGTCTGCTTTGATGATTTCCACGAGATTGTTGCTCTACCCAAAGTAAAAACATACCCACTCGTAGAGCTTACCTCATCATTATCAGAAACCCAGTTGGCATCACAATATCCTTTCAGTACCGCAGGATAGCCAACAAACTCAAATTTCCAATCCAAAGTACACTTAAGATACTTCAGTAAGCGTCTAAGAGCAATCCAGTGTTCACCACTCGGATTATGAGTATATCTACTTAGTCTACTCACAGCATAAGCAATATCAGGCCAAGTATAGTTCTTTAAGAACATTAAAATTTCGATTAATTTAGCATATTCTGTTTGGGAAACGCTACTTCCTTTATTCTTAAAGAGATATATGCTAGTGTCACAAGAGTTTGAACAGGGACGATATCAAAACTGTCAAATTTCTTTAACACTTTCTCAAGATAGTGTGCTTGACATAAAGAAAATCTCTTTCCAGTAATTTTGACTCCTAAGATTACATCAACTTCTCCCAGATCCATCATCTCAAATTTAATAGACAAGAAACCGTTTGCTTTGTTAATGAACTCAATGTTATAATTGAAAATAAACATGTCATCAACATACAAAACTTATGATGACGCAATCAGTATCAAACATCCTCGAATACACGCAAGCATCCGAACCATTCACAACAAAACCAAAACTAAGTATAGTTTTATAAAATTTCTTGTACCATTGTTCTCATATAGATCTCCTCATCTAGATCTCCTTTCAAAAATGCAGTCTTAACATCTATTTGATGTACTCACAACTTATGAATGAAGACTAGTGCAAATAATGCACGGATCATTGAGATGTTCATAACGGGAGAGTAAGGATCAAAGTAGTCTAAAACAAACTTTTGAGTGAACCCTTTGACAACTAACCTTACCTTATACCACTGGATCAAACCATCTGGTCTCATTTTCTTCCAGAATATTCATTTGTTACAGATTGGTTTAAATCCTCTAGGCAAGTCAACTAATTCTCAAGTATGATTAGACATTATCGATTCTAGTTCATCATTAATAGCGCTTTTCTAGAACTAATATCGATAGATCTTATAGCCTTTTAGGATCCTCTTATAATATTTAAGCTATATGATCAGAAAGAGAGTCTAAATCATTTATCTCAGAAATAAAGAAAATGATAAAATTTGGTCCAAATAGCCTTTTACTTCTTCTAGTCTCGAAAAGTCACTCTATGGACTTAAGCAGGCTCCTAAACTAGGGCTGGTGGGCGGACTTTTAGTGTTGGTAAAATAGACTACTGCAAAACGAGGCATTAGCATTGTCTGGAAAAATATATGTTGAAAAATATAAATAAAGAACCGATTAACCGTGTCGTGGTATTAACCATTGCCTTGGAAATGAATTCGCCCCGATGTGTGTAATCGCTGCAGTAGGCGGACCGTCCCCTGAGGTTAACAAGGTCGTTCCAGATTTCGTACACCCGAAATCGGAGTGGACTACCTGTGGTATTGCACTTCTGATCGGAAAGCAAACATAGAACAAGTTTAGAAAACACTTGGAGAGTGAATTCAGAATGTTGAGAGTGAGTTGAGAAGCTGAATTTAGCTCTCTATTTATAGGCTAGAAGTAAGGGTAAATTCATCTATAAAATTTCAGAATTAAATCTCTTCTTTGTAACAGCTGAAACGTCTAGATGAACCTGACTCAGAAATAGTCCAGGTTCATTGCATCATTATTCAACTGTTATAACTCCCGAAATTATATCATGTAACCCCTGGAATTAAATCAAATAACTCATGTAACTCCTGATATTAACAGCTTGTCCAATTTGTACAAAGCTGGAAATCAGTCTAGATACATCTTAACGTTTTTTATTTAATTTAGGAAAAGTTATTTAATTTCTGATAACTCTCATAAACCAGCTGTTATCATTTAAATTTAAACAGTCCTAAGCAGCCTATAAATATCAATTGAAATCTTTCACATTTTTCCATTTGTTTCTTTCAAAGAGAAATTCCTCAAGAATTTTCTCTAAAAAGATAATATATGCGCGGACTTGTCGAAGACACGTATTATCACGACCACGAGCCGAGCCGAGCCATGCCGAGACGAGACGGACGGTAGCAGCGGCAGCGGTGCGCGAGAGTCCCCCTTGTTCTCTTTCACTCAACAAGGAAGTGGGAAATCCAAACCATAAATACCCATTCCCAATAGTATTTCTAATACTATGTGGGATTGAGCATTACCAACATTCCCCCACTAATGCGAAAGAATTCTTCTGAAACTCGAAAACAAACTTTCCAGAAGAGCAATAGCGAGATTAGTTGCTTAAGCACTAGTGAATGTATCTGGAACTAGTACATAGTGATAATGAGCAATCCTTCTCTTAGATAAGTGAAACTAGTCTGAAACTTTCTAAGATGGGGGTAAACTCATAACACACAACTAACCCCTTCATCCACCTGAGTCCTCGATGTGTAAGATATATATATATATATACACAAAAGTATATATTTGGCCATCTTACCTCAGGATTCTAGTAAGTGTGCTAGAAAAATGGCCCAACATTTTTCATAGAAGGCGGGTAACCCTTCCTACTTACATAGGTTATTTCATCAAGTTTATCTCAATATAAACCACACTTAACAGGGATATGAAATAATTAAGAGCTTTTATAAAAGCTCAACCTCACAAAGAGTATGGTGACTTTATTCAAGTTCATTATAAATGAACCATCCAAACTCTGGGCTAAGAAGTCATTAAGAATAAATATTCAACCTCATTTATCGGTAAATTCAATAAGTTCTTCTCACTAGAACCATCCAAATACTTGGATTTGAATTTATTAAGAGTTTAACAAACTCAACCTTCCTGTTTGTAAGTTCATTATTTCCTTCTCACTTAGGAATACCCACTCAAATTGGGTTATGAACTTATTAAGAATATATATTCAGCCAAAATCGGTAAATTCATCAAGTTTTTCTCACTAAGACCACCCAAAGCCTGGGCTATAAGAGCATTTAAGCTCATCCTGGGCATGCACATTATTCATTATAGGGATAGGAAGTAGGAATGTGCACTATGAGTCTTTCCATGGTTTCGGTTGACCACATGAAACTTAGATAACTAAGTTGGGTATCCACCATGAATTCCTCAACCAATGGGCTTGAGACCCATCCCCCTCGATAAATCTATGACCAACTTCCGACTTAACCCTTTGGTAAACGGATCTGCTAGGTTCCTTTCCAACTTCACATACTCTAAAGAGAGCACCACATTCTTTATTAAGTGTCTAACTGATTCATGTCTTATGCGAATGTGTCTTTTCTTACTATTGTAAGCTTGGTTCTTAGCCACACATATCGCAGCTTGTGAATCACACAACAATGAAACTGGAGGAGTCGGTCTTCCCCACAACAGAATATCTGCTAACAAGCTTCTGAGCCACTCGGCTTCTTGCCCAGCTAGGTCAAGAGCTATAAACTCTGACTCCATGGTAGAATGAGCAATACAAGTCTGCTTTGATGATTTCCATGAGATTGTTGCTCCACCCAAAGTAAAAACATAGCCGCTCATAGACCTTACCTCATAATTATCAGAAACCCAGTTGGAATCACAATATCCTTCTAATACAGCAGGAAAGCCAACAAACTCAAGTTTCCAATCCAAAGTACCCTTAAGATACTTCAGTAAGCGTTTAAGAGCAATCCAGTGCTCACCACTCGGATTATGAGTATATATACTCAGTCTACTCACAGCATAAACAATATCAGGCTGAGTATAGTTCATTAAGAACATTAAGCCCACAATTAATTTAGCATATTCAATTTGGGAAACGCTACCTCCTTTATTCTTAACTAGATGTATGCTAGGGTCATAAGGAGTTCGAACAAGGACGACATCAAAACTGTCAAATTTCTTTAGCACTTTCTCTATATAATGTGCTTGACATAAAGAAAATCCCTTCTCAGTTTTGGTAACTTTGACTCCTAAGATTACATCTACTTCTCCCAAATCTGTCATCTCAAACTTAGTGGACAAGAAATTTTTAACTTTGTTAATGAACTCATTGTTAGAACTAAAAATCAACATATCATCAACATAAAGACTTATGATAACACATTCAGTGTCAAACATCTTCGAATACACACAAGCATCCGAACCATTCATAACACATTCAATGTCAAACCCTTTGACAACTAACCTTGCCTTGTGCCGCTGAATCGAACCATATGGCCTTAGTTTCTTCCGGAAGACCAATTTGTTGGAGATTGGTTTGAATCCCTTAGGCAAGTCAACTAATTCCCAAGTATGATTAGACATTATCGATTATAGTTCATCATTAACAACGCTTTTCCAAAAACTAGCATCGATAGATCTTATAGCTTCTTCAAAAGTTTTAGGATCCTCATCTAACAGAAAAATTTGAGCTATAGGATCTGAAATGGAGTCTAAATCATTTATTTCAAAAATAAAGGAAGTAATAAAGTCTGGTCCAAAAGAGGTTTCAACTCTTTGCCTTTTACTTCTTCTAGGCTCAAAATCAATTTGTTCAGAAGACCTAGCAGGATTACTAGAAGAAGTTGATAGAATATATTCTATTTGTGTTTCAATATTTATTCTTGGTTCTTTTAAAGGAAAAGTTTTTCAAAGAAAACAACATCCCTTGACTCACAAATAGAATAATCTTGTAAAAGCATGAATCTGTATGCAGCACTATTCGTAGCATACCCTATAAACACTGCATCAACAGTTTTAGGTCCGATGGTGGACTTCTTAAAGTCTGGCAAACCCACTTTAGCCAGACACCCCCACACTTTCAGGTATTGTAAATTAGGAGCGTATCATTTCTACAATTCATATAGGGTAGAATCTAATTTCTTATGAGGAACTCGGTTCAAGATATGAGTTGACGATAGAATGACTTCCCCCCACATGTTATCAGATAACCCTGAACTTATTAGTAAAGAATTCATCATCTCTTTTAAAGTTCTATTTTTCCTTTCGGCTATACCATTCTGTTGAGGAAAATAGGGGGCTGAAGTTTCATGAATTATGCCATTCTTTTCACAAATATCTTTTAAGAAATTAGATCCATATTCACCACCTCTATCAGATCTAACCCGTTTGATTCTCCTATCTAACTGATTTTCAACTTATGCCTTATAAATAAGAAAGAAGTTTTCAGCTTCATCTTTAGACCTTAGGAGATAAACTTTTGTATATCTTGAATAATCATCTACAAAAGTTATGTAGTAGTGTTTTCCTTCTTTACTTTCAGTGTTTTCTAAAATTTGCTAGATCAGTATGAATAAGTTCTAACAACTCAGTCTTTCTATTAAAAACAGTCTTAAAGTGAGGTCTAATATGCTTAGCTTCTACACAAATCTCACATTTGTTAAAGCTAGTTATGTCTCGTTTAGGCAGAACATTCATATTTATTAATTTCTTTAAAGAATGAATATTCACGTTTCCTAATCTAGCATGCCACATATCAATGGATTCAACAATATAAACAGAAGTGGTAGCTTTATTTTCATTAAATTTAGTTTCTATGACAAATAAACCATTGCTTAAAAACCATTTCCCAACATAATCACCATTTCGGGAAAGTACAAGTTTATCTGTCTCAAAAACTAACTTAATGTATGCCTTATTCAAAAGCCCACCACTTATCAAATTTCTATGCAAGGCAGGTACATACAGAACATTATTTAAAGCCAGAGTTTTACCAGATGTCAGCTTGAGTAAAACCTTGCCTTTGCCTAGCACTTCAGAGCTGCTAGAGTTCCCCATGTACACACGTTCACCTACGTTCCCATCCTCAAATTCGGTTAAAAACTCATTCCTTGCGCAGAAATGCTTTGAAGCGCCAGTGTCAACAACCCATTCCGAACTGTTTTCCACCATATTAACTTATGAGACCACCGCAGCAATGATCTCATCATCTTCTTCTACAACGTGCATCTGTGGCTTGTTTTCATTCTGTCGGTCTGAACGGTGTTGGCATTGGTAAGCTTTGTGGCCGGGTAAACCACAGACATAACACTTGAGCGTCTTTCCTTCAGGTTTGGCCTTTCCTGACTTCTTGAAGTTGGTAACCTTCTGATGTTTCGTCTTCTTGTCTTGATTCTCACGTTTCATGATCTTCTTAAATTTAGACTCAACCAAGTTAGCTCTAAAAGATAAATTACTCATAGAATTAGTAAGCTTATCTTTTAAACGGTTGGTTTCTTCAATCTTCATATGGCCCACGAGCTCTTCAAGCGAAATTTCTCTCTTCTTATGCTTAAGAGAGTTGCGGTAGTCAGACCAGGACTTGGGCAGCTTCTCAATGAGAACATTGGCTTGAAGCACCTCGCACATTTGCATCCCTTCGGCGATGATGTCAGCGACTAGGTTCTCATAGTCATGGACTTGATCCATTATCGACTTGTCATCAGTCATCTGGAATTTGAGTCATTTGTCAACAACGTACTTCTTGATGCCAGCATCGTCCGCACCATACTTTTTATCGAGAGTATCCCATATTGCCTTGGCATTCCTTTCTCTAAGGAACATATCAAATAATTTATTTGGCATGTGACTGAGCAGATGTCATCGCACTGTTTTGTTGTCTTTCTCGTAGTTCTCGTAGGTAGCGAGTGCAGCAGCGGCAGTTGCTAGGGTAATATCATTGAGGACTGCATCAGCATCATTACCGGTAGCTGGGGTTGGCGACATGGTAGGTGGTGGCTTGAGCAACACGTAGTCAAGATCAAGTTGCTCGAAGAATATTAGGATTCTTTGGGACCACCTTCTATAATTCTTTCCATCAAGTGCATCGAGCTTGGAAAGATCGAGTATCAGTTTACTCAAAGGTGTTGACATGATTGCAGTATATTTGAATTCTTTACTAATAAGTTAAGGGTTATCACACGAAATCAGAGTGGACTGCCGGTGGTATTGCACTTCTGATCGGAAAGCACACAGAGAACAAGTTTAGAAAACACTTGGAGAGTGAATTCAGAATGTTGAGAGTGAGTTGAGAAGCTAAATTTAGCTCTCTATTTATAGGCTAGAAGTAAGGGTAAATTCATCCATAAAATTTCAGGATTAAATCTCTTCTTTATAACACCTGAAACATATAGATGAACCTGACTCATAAATAGCCCATGTTCATTGCATCACTATTCAGCTGTTATAACTCCCGAAACTATATCATGTAACCCTTGGAATTAAATCAAACAACTCCTGTAACTCCTATCCCCTTTGTACAAAGCTGGAAATCAGTCCAGATACATCTTAACGTTTTTGATTTAATTTAGGAAAAGCTGTTTAATTTCTGATAACTCTCATAAACCAGCTGTTATCATTTAAATTTAAACAGTCATCAGCAGCCTATAAATATCAGTTGAAATCTTTCACATTTTTTCATTTGTTTCTTTCAAATAGAAATTCCTCAAGAATTTTCTCTAAAAAGATAGTATCCGCGCGGACGTGTCGAAGACACGTATTACCACGACCGCGGCGGCGGCGGTGCGCGAGAGTCCCCCTAGTTCTCTTTCACTCAACAAGGAATTGGGAAATTCAAACCATAAATACTCATTCCCAATGGTATTTCTAATACTATGTGGGATTGAGCATTACCAATAGTGACAAGCTGCAGAAAACACAGAAAGAAAGTAGTACAGTGAGAGGCACCGGTCCATTTAATGACCTTGTGCTGGGGGTTTACTGCAAGTGATCTTAGTGCTGTACCAAACATCTTTGCGCGTGCGACAAGTCTTTAATTCTGGTCACGAATCGCATGCAAACAAACGGCAGGCGATGAACGAATGAGGAAGGTGAACGTACGATCAAACTCGAAAGCAAAATAGGTTTTAGCCATGGCCGAGGAGGAACTAGCGTTATTACTGTTGGCAGAAGAAGTATCGGCCTACCCCCGGTTGTGTATTAATTACCTTCATAAATTTGATCTTCAAGTATCACAATTTTTAACTACTTCTGTATTGATTGGTTCTTTTATACTCCTAGTCCTAGTCTTAGTTGAGGAGGAGGAGATCATAACTTTTATATATACTGCAGGGTTTTCACGTGAAAACATTCATTAAATTGGGGCTGTTTTGTTTTTGCTGTAAATGATGGAGAGTTGCAGATGAATGCATTAATTCACATGGTGAGAGAGACAGATCATATATATATATATAGGGGATAGAACTAGGATGTAATTAAGGGGGCGAAGTTGGTTATCTTCGAATCTGCTTGGGTCTTAAGACATTAAACCAAAAAAGGTTAAGGTGTCAAGATTTAATTTTCCTATTTTCAGAACCGATTGGTCCCTAGAGTAAAATAAACTAGGAAATTTAAGGGTAAGACTGAATTTTATTAATTTCTGGTACTGAAGTAATTAAACCAACATAGTTTATAAGCATTTAATTAAACTGATTCCAGAATTATTAGGGATTTAAGATGTAATTGAACCATAAAATTTGACAGCTAGGACTTCCCATGCCATGCATGGATATATTTGAGAATTGTCCAATTCAAAGCCCAAATCCAACACCTTAACAAGGTATTTGACTTCTTAGAGATAATTGAACAAAAGATCCTAAAATATGACCTCATTCTAAATTGGTCTATAAAGTTTAAAACGCTCTATATCATTCCCTAAAATATATATTTTAAATTAGTCAATTAACTTTAAAATGTTATACATCAATCCTCAAACTATTAATATCATTATATTTTGATCCCTCCGTTAAGATATCGTTTACTCCACTAGTTAAAAAAATTAACCTCTAAGGTACTACGAATTGAACTCGTGGATTTCTAAAACAATTCATGACCTCCAAAAACATATTAATTTTTAACCAGTAGAGTTAACAAGACATTAACAAAAAGATCAAAATATAATGATATTAACAGTTTGAAGACTAATATATAATATTATAAAGTTTAGACCAATTTAAAATGAGAGTCGTAGCTTGAGAACTGATATAGAATGTTTTACCTTTTATGATCAATTTAAAACATGGTTCATAATTTGGAGACCTTTTGTACAATTAACTCAACATACTATAATATGCACGCAACTCCTCGAATTTCAATAACCACCACTTCTTTTTAATAGTATAGGGTCGTAACCACCACATCATGCAGACAACTCCTCGAACCAAGATCACTAGAGAATATTATTCTTTTTAACCACTAAAACCACTGTGCTATCACTTGTTTTTATAAGTTAAAATTTTCAATTGTCAATATGAATAGATTTGAATGTGGAATGCTCGTTAACATCTTAGTAAGCTCCAAATTCGAATTTCAATAATAATTCTATTTAGCAAGGGCCACTTTTTGTCTTGTATAACACTTGTGGTATGCCTTGATATCATGTACATATTTGCACTAGTGATGATAGATGGGGATCAAAACGGACTGGATTTGGTAGGATGGATCAATTACTAGTACAATAGAAACAATTTTTATTTTTCCACCACTATTGGGGTTTATTATGGAATTACCTTTGTATTGAATGTTTGTTCTTTTAAAACCGGCCGTGCCTTTATTAGGGGGAACAATGCCTCTCAAGCATGTTCACCGCTGTAGAACATGGGCTGTATCAGTAAAAACTGAGAAAGCACTGCTCAAATCTAACGTAATGGGCTACTTTCATTAACTTTTTAGGGATATGGGCTAACCTTCACTCTTTTTTTTTTCTTATCCATTTCTTTAACGATGCTTTGATTAAGGATGGATGTACGATTTATGTCATGAGATAAATTCATATAATTTTAAGAATGAACTTATTAAATTTTAATAATTTTAAAGAAAAATACATTATCAATAAAATTATATAAAATTTAAAAAAGAGAATCACTCTTGTCGGCCCTTCCTCGATTCCTACTTCAACCATTGAGGGTGGCAGCTTAGAGAGACGACGTTTTTATAGAGAACCAAAGGTTAATGGGGTTGGAGTTGGTGCACCAAGATGCTTCGATATTTAAGGCTTATTGGTGAAATGGTACAATTTTCTTTGAACCCCTTTCAATTGTTAAATATTTTTTAACGGATTCAATTGTTAAATATTCAATTTAGTCTTTCTTGCCATTTAGTTAAATAAAAATAAAATTTCTGCTCCCTCCAAAAAAGTAATAATTCTATTTAAGCTATTTTAACATAACTTTGGCCCTTTCAAATTTTACATTTATATTTAGATTTATGGTCATTCATCCCAACAATATCATCTTTAAAGTTTTTATTTTATTTTACAGAAGTAACTAATTTTATTCAAAATAGAAAATATCCCAAATTACAATAATATTTACAATTACAAACATAAATTACACATAATTAGGAAAATTCCTATTAACATTGAACAAAAATTAGCAACTTAAGATGATATAAAAACCATACAAGGAAAGGTTAATTCAAACAAAAAAAACACGAACAAAGATAGATACAAATAGATATGATCGTATCGACAAATGAACCACAAAAAAGAATCAAACTATTGAAAGATCACCGACAAACTACAAATCAGACTTGAATGACGTGAAAAACTATCCACGAATACAAATCGGATACCCAAATCCAATCCGGATGTCCAAAGTGTTGAAGATCAACAAGATATCAGATAAGCGCCATCTTGATCAGTCGTGGCGATGTCAAATCAACCCTTAAGAAAAAGATAAATGAAAAAATGGTCAAAAAAACCATAAAACATGTCAAAAAGCATAATAATAAAACGTGCCATAAAGGTAGATGAAAACGTACCATACACACAAAATTATTAGAAAAATAAAGATATGAAATTACAATTTTTAAATTTTATCTCAAAGCTTTCAATTCAAATTGGAGCGGTCGGAATAAAATCAAGAATAATAACAAAATATTGTAGCAGATATGTTATGCATGGAAACTCGCCTAATTATTTAACCTAACCACTCATACTTCATATATTTCAACAGCCTATTAATATTGTAGTCTACGTTGTCATGATTTTTGATGTATCAGAATCTACATGAAATTACAAGAGAAAAATCCGTCGAAGATGGAGATTCAAATCTTCATTATGATTTCTTATTTAAAATAATTAAATTTATGGAGAAAACACCAACATCCAAGAATCAATATACTTATTGTTTGCCCCATTAATTGCAAAATATATTAATTATGTCCTTTGAAATATCATTTCTTAAATGCCAAAATCTGGGTTTGGAAATTCAAATGGTATTGCCCTTCCACCTGCAAGGAATTGAAAGCTCAAGGGTTTGTTTCAAGTAAGAGCTTTCCCCCTGTATTGTCAATCCACAGCTTTATATTTAATATACCCACCCCTTTGTTGTTGTTGGGTTGGTGGCAAATTCAATGCTCTACCATCTGTGCTTATATCTCTCTCTCTCTTTTTCATTTGGTGTAACCCTTAATCTTCTCCTCCTCCATTAATGTTTCTTCTTCTTCTTCTTTGTTCTTCATTTTCTGTCATCCATGGAAGTTGGAGGTATATATATATGTGTGTGTGTATGAGTTGTTGGTGTTCATCTTTCGTTTGGAAAAGAATTGAATTAGATAATCTCTTTTCATATGTATTCGTGTGTATTATCTTTCTGTTCTTGTAACTCTTCAATGCAGCATAAGTGCCCGGAAGGAAGATGGTGGGAGCATACGGAAGAATGTTATCGAGATATTGGTACGGTTCAATTCGAGTTCAATTCGAGAACATCGTTCTAAAAGCTTAGAGTTATGTTATCTGATTGAGTTGTGCCAATATCACGTAACCATTACACCTTCGCTTTCAATAAAAAAAAGTACACAAGTTTTAAGGTAAGCTTTTTATTTTCCCTCCTCAACCAACAACGTCTATCTATTTGTACATGTACTAACTATAGGATCTTGAATTTTCAGTTAACCATTTTAGAGGGTTACATGCATGGTGGAAGCTTGAAGAAAACACAGATAAGAAAAAAATAGATTATGCCTTAAAAATTACAAATATAAGAATTTAAATCTTCATCTTTAAAATGTCGAAAAGAATGTTGGTTATATTCGTGTATATACATGTACATGCATATTTATAAATATAGAATTTAAATTTTATACTTATTAAATTTTATATATGTACTAAACAAATTAAACTCGAGTTCAAATCATAAAAGACGTTAGTCGGAATGAATTAATGTAATGAATACTTCACAAAGTGTTGTTCATTTAGACCCACTTAGAAAAAACTATTCATGTTTGGCTCCGAGTGCTAATATCAACATTTTTATTTCAGTCTTAATTAAGTAAAACTGAACTATAAATATATGAAATGTCATGGTGTGGAATAGATCTACCTATCTAGGTCTAATTATGAATTTCATCCCTTTATTTTTTTAAAAAAAAAGAAATTGATCCTACTTTTATTTAATATAATTTGGTCATTGTATTTTTACAAAAATTTCAAAGTCAGTTCAATGGCCAGTTAAACTCGTACGGAGAATTAAAAGTCATTAGTTAAATGAGTGTTGTTCTCTTTAGAGATTTTAAGTTTGAGTAGCGGTATCTATATAATATACGTGCATTCATTGCCAAGAGTTCGAGTAGCAGTATCTATATAATGTATGTGCATTCATTGCCAAGGCTGCAAGGTGTGTTCTTTGCCAATTGGGTAAAATAATTCCAAACAATTATTATCTTATAATCAACTTAAATTAATAAAAAAAGTTATAATATAATTTTATCATCACTTTAACTTATAATGTTTTAAACGATCAAATAATTAAATTAGTGTTTTTTCACTAATTAAAAGTTAAATTCAATTTTTAAAATTAATTATCAAATTTAATTAAAAATCAAGATTAAAAATCACCAAATTTATAAACATTAACAGTCAAAATGATTTGTTTATGATTTTTAATATGTCTAGAATATTATAAAAACCTAGGCGTTTAATCACGTATCAAAGTCTTTTTTCTCTTCTCAAAGCAACATTAATAGACAATTATTTGCAACTCACAGACATGACAAAACCCATTTTTTTAGTTTTTATTTTAAATGGAAACCATGCATGCAGCCATCCATGGCTGCTGAGTTCCATAATATTCACGAGTCTTCTGTTGCAACATTGGTTTCTCCAAGCAGATCTTTACTTAATCTGATGCATGATTTTATATAATTGGACTCTGCGATTTTTTCATACAATGCCTAAACTACTCAACGAACGGAGACCGTAAGAGCAACATGTCTGATATAAACTGCAGATCATAGTCCATAATATATTTAATTTAGGCAGCCAAGTTGCTAGTAAACTTGACTTAGATCCGTAACGGAAAACTTGGGATGTGGTCAGCACTAGTAAAGTTCTGGGCAGTCGAATCCCAATTCTCGAGCCTAATACACACATCATGGAATGAATCTACATGAAAAAAGAAGTCCCCTTTCAGTGGTTCTATAGAATGAAAAGCCTAAATCATCTTGATTCTGATTCAACAAGGCAAAATAGTTCTTGCTGGCAATACATCAGAGCCGACCGAAGCAAGCCAAACTCGTTCTCTGGCAAGTGGGTAATGACATGTAGAGATGGGTAAATGCTCTTATTTTCACTTCCAAGACACATTGCGTATCTCATTGTGCATAGAGTTAATAAGCATTTAAGAATTACAATGCAAAAATGACGCCGGACAGAATAATGATTATCCTGCAGGCGCTCCAACAGATGATCACAAGAGAAAATTCGCCCAAAAAACCAGAGAAAAAAGTCTCTAGGGTTTAATAAAATATTATAAAATCAAACAATCCTAAAATCAGTCCACAAGCCGGACTGTTATAGCCAAAAATCGTCTTTATTCGAATTTTGCCAAAAATAGAAAAATCCCGAAAATCATTCTAAATTGAAATTCGAAATAAAATAAGCAATCTCCAAAAAATCGGGCCTAAATCGGATTTAAATTGACTTCCTATTGACAATCGAAATATTACCATAAATAGTAAAAAAATATCTAAATCTAGTGATTCGGAGGGAAAAACGGCAGAATTTGAGGTTGAAAAAAAGGCCACATGGAGCATAGCTCATGTGGAGAGCGTGCGCGTCGAAAAGAGCTTTCCGGATTGGGGTCTTATGCGCGATTCTTACACCTGTAGCCAAAGTTACGGCCAAAAGACTAAAACATACTCAAAACGACCTCAATGAGGAACATGTCACAATCAATTCCCGTCTTTGCGCTGATCTTCCAATTCATGGTATCTCAGCGCCATCAAGGTGCAATCTGACAGCTCAGCATCATCTGTATCGGATCCCCCTGCATCAGTCACCCCGGGTTGGAAAGAACTCGTCCTCGAGTTCATAGTAGTGTCATCAGAATCCACAAAACAATGACTCAGGTGCTTCACATTAAAGACATCAGAAGTCTTCAAATGGCTGGGAAGGCGTAACCTGTAAGCATTATCATTGGTCTTCTGCACGACCTCACAAGGTCCAATCTTCCGATCCTTAAGCTTATTATACTCACCAACAGGAAAACGATCACGAGTTAATACAGCCCAAACAAAATCACCAACATCAAAAAGTACCTGACGACGATGATTGTCGACCCGAGTCTTGTACTTGGTATTGCTCTCATGAATGGTCTGTTTCACCTGCTCATGGATACCCCGAAGATACTTTGCCATCTCATCTGCTTTAGGACTAAAACGACCTATACGTGGAATAGGGGCTAAGTCCAGCACCCCGGATGGGTTCTGACCATAGACAATCTCAAATGGGCTTAAACTTGTGGTTTTGTTTTTTGATCTTTTGTAGGCAAATTATGCCTGAGGCAATGCCAAATCCCACTGCTTCGGCTTCGTTCCTACCAAACACCTCACAAGGTTTCCCAAACTTCGGTTCACCACCTCGGTCTGGCCATCCGTCTGGGGGTGGTAGGCGCTACTGAAATTCAACTACGTTCCCAGTTTCCCCCACAGGCTCTTCCAGAAATAACTGATGAACTTAGTATCACGATCTGAAGTGATAGATCGAGGAACACCATGTAAACGCACAATCTCCTTGAAATAGAGATGGGCAATCCGGTTAGCATCCATAGTCTTTCTGCAAGCTACAAAATGAGCCATCTTGGAAAACTTGTCAACCACAACAAAGATAGAATCCGAGGCCCTTTGGGTGCGGGGTAAGCCTAGTACAAAATCCATGCTGACATCGAACCAAGGAGCTTCAGGAATAGGTAAGGGAGTTTACAAGCCCGCATTGGTGAGAACTCCCTTAGACCGCTGGCACACATAACAACGGTCCACATAATGGGCTATATCACTAGTCAACTTGGGCCAATAAAAGTCAAAAGAGATAAGGGCCAAGGTCTTATCTCGGCCAAAGTGTCCCTTATTATGGAGTTCACTTATAATTTGCTGCCTCAATGAATAATCTGGAATGCACAACTGTAATCCACGAAATAGATACCCATTATGCAAAACAAAATCATGACGGTGACCCTCAGTTACCTCCTGAAATATCCTTCCAAAGGAATGATCAGCTGCATACATATCTGTGAACGTCTCAAAGCTTGCAACTTTAGTACTCATGGTGGTGAGAAGTAAGGTACGACGGCTCAGGGCATCTGCGACGCGGTTCAAACTCCCTGCTTGGTGCCTCAGCATAAAAGTGAATTCTTGCAAGTATGCCACCCACTTGGCATGACGTCTACTCACCTTGTGTTGGCCATTGATGTACTCCAAGGCCTCATGATCGGTAAACAGAATAAACTCCTTCTGTACTAGGTAGTGACGCGAATGCTTCAGGGACGGAACTATGGCATAGAACTCCAGATCATAAGTGGAATAATTTTTCTTTGATCCCGATAGTTTTTCACTGAAAAAAGCAACCGACGACCTGCATGACTCAGAACACCACCAATGCCAACGCCAGATGCATCACAATTTACCTCGAACACTTTGTCAAAATCTGGAAGTGCCAAAACTGGAGCCTCGTTCATCTTCTGCTTGACCAGTTGAAAACTGGCCTCTGCCTCCTCAGACCACTGGAAATCACGCCCCTTGAGGCACTCTGTGATAGGGGCGATCAGAGTACTGAAATTTCTAATGAATCGGCGGTAATCCATGGAAACTTCGGATGTCATGTAAGGTCCTTGGTCTGAGCCACTCCAAGACTGCATCTACCTTTGACTGATCTGCATGAACACCATCAGTAGACACAACAAAACCAAGAAAAGTCACAAAAGTAGTGAAGAAATAACACTTCTTTTGATTGACAAACAAGCACTCCGTTTTCAGTATCTCAAAAAACAACACGGAGGTGATCGAAGTGTGAAGTCCATGTCGGACTATAAACGAGGATATCATCGAAGTAAACTACAACAAATTTCCCCATAAAAGGCCGCAAGACCTGATGCATAAATCTCATGAACGTACTAGGCGCATTGGATAGCCCGAAAGGCATGACCATCCACTCATACAACCCTTGTGGCGTTTTAAACGCCGTCTTCCACTCATCTCCAGGTATTATTCTGATTTGGTGGTAACCGCTCTTAAGGTCAATTTTTGAGAAGACCTTAGAACCAGATAGATGATCCAACATATCATCTAGACGAGGAATTGGAAACCGGTACTTCACTGTAATTCTGTTGATCGCTCGGCTGTCAACACACATACACCAAGAACCATCTTTCTTTGGCACTAACAGAGCAGGGACTGCACATGGGCTCATACTCTCGGATATAGCCCCTCTCCAACAACTCTTCCACCTGTCGCTGCAACTCTTCAGCCTCCTTGGGACTGAGGCGATATGCTGGTCGATTTGGCTAACTTGACCCAGGAACAAGGTCAATTTGATGTTGAATATCCCTCATAGGTGGTAGCCCAGGAGGAAGATCCTCTAGCATCAAGTTAGAGAATTATGCTAGCAACCGCTGCACCTCTACTGGTAAATCTGCATCCACGTCTACTGCATTGTTCTCGCAAGGTAGTAAGGCATAGACCACGTCGCCATGCTCAATCTCATCTAAAAACCTGGACATAGAAAGCATAGTAATATTATGAGTTACTGGGGTAGGAGTGAGTCCTTCCCGCCGGGGTGCCAACACAATCTTTTTTCCCTTGATGCTAAGGGAATATGTATTCTTCCGTCCATCATGAATGACACTGCGATCATACTGCCAGGGTCGACCCAACAATATATGACACGCATCCATAGATACAACATCACACCAGGCATTATCAAAATATTTTCTACCAATTGAAAAAGACACGAGGCGTCGCCTATCAACTGTTACTTCACTGCCTTTATTTAGCCATGACAGCTTGTATGGCTTAGGATGACGGTCCGTCTTCAACTGCAATTTCTGGACAACCTCCTCGGACACTACATTCTCACAACTGCCGCTGTCAATGATCATTTTGCAGACTTTATCTGCAACTGTGCAGGTCGTGTGGAAAATATTGGTTCTCAACCAATCGTCCCCTGAATCGCCCTTGGGAGTAAGTAGACTCTTGCGAACGACCAGAGTCTCATGACCATCTCAATACAGCACATCATCAGTCTCATCATCGTCATACACGGGTTCACCAATCTCCTCAGTCTCGTCTTCCGCGTTTTCCTCAATCAACAAATTTTTTCCCTTTTGACTAGCAGGCTTCCTGCAATCAGTCGCCCTATGCCCTTGTTCACCACAATGAAAACATCTAATAATAGGGTTAGAATTACCCTATGATGGCTGTTGAGCAGCACGGGAATCCTGAGGATGAATTGGTCGACTGTTGTGATCGTTCCTGATCACTGGTCTCCTGTTTTGCTGTTTTTCAACAGCAAGTGCACGCTGGTAAGCTTCCGAAACACTCCACAATGAATGAAGGCTGAGGACATCTTGTAAGGGCTGGCATAAACCCCCCAAATACTGTGCCACCATTTGCTCCTCCGTCTCAGATAAATCGTTCCGGGTGATCAATTGGTAAAACTCCTCCGTGTAATCATCGAGTGATCGTGTGCCCTGCCTCAACGCATGAAGTCACTGAAACAAGGTTTGTGTGTAGCCGAAGGGAAGGAAGTGACCCTTCATCTTCTTCTTCATCTTCTCCCAATCAGTGATCCTGGCCTTGCCCTGTCTTTCTCGTGAACGTCGTAACTTTTTCCCACCACGCAAATGCTCTGCCCTTAAGTTTGATGGCGATCAGTTTCACTTTCACACGATCGGGGACTTCCTTATATTCAAAAATACGCTCCACTTCATTAATCCAATCCACGAATCCCTCGGCCTGTAACGTACCAGAAAACTCAGGGAGATCGACCCGAAAATCGATGTCTCCATGACGCTCCTCCCGACCACGGTGCTCCCGGAATAGAGCACGATTGTGATATGGGTTTTCGAAAGTGGAATTGGTATCGTGATCAGAAGCCTCACGATTCTCGAAGTCCTGCACCGCCAGGTGTTGGGTTAATTCTGCGACTTGCCTCTGTAAATCCGCAATCATCACATCCTGAACGCTACGATCACGGCGTTGGGCTTCCTCATTCGGAACCTGCTCACGACGATGACGACGACGACCACGACCACGACCTCTAGCCATTGAAACTGGTGAAATTTCCCAGGAATATGTTGAAGCTCTGACACCAACTGACGCCGGACAGAATAATGATTATCCTACAGGCGCTCCAACAGATGATTCACAAGAGAAAATTCGACCAAAAAACCAGAGAAAAAAGTCTCTAGGGTTTAATAAAATATTATAAAATCAAGCAATCCTAAAATCAGTCCACAAGCCGGACTGTTATAGCCAAAAATCGTTTTTATTCAAATTTTGCCAAAAATAGAAAAATCCTGAAAATCACTCTAAATTGAAATTCGAAATAAAATAAGCAATCTCCAAAAAATCCGGCCTAAATCGGATTTAAATTGACTTCCTAATTGACAATCGAAATATTACCATAAATAATAAAAAATATCTAAATCTAGTGATTCGGAGGGGAAAATGGCAGAATTTGAGGTTGAAAAGAGGTCACATGGAGCATAGCTCATGTGAAGAGCATGCCCGTCGAAAAGAGCTTTCCGGATTAGGGTCTTATGCGCGATTCTGACACCTGTAGCCAAAGTTATGGCCAAAAGACTGAAACATACTCAAAACGACCCTAATGAAGAATATGTCACAAAGGTGCAATCTGACAGCTCAACATCATATGTCTTTGGATCTTTCTACATCAAAAAAAAAAAAAAAAGAGGGATCATATCTGCATGATTGTTCGTCAACAAGTATAAAGAAATAAGGAAAATACTCAGAATTTAATGATTCTTTTTAGCACCTACAACGAAACGCGATTGACGGCTGAACAATCATGCGTCCATCAGACCAGAGCATTGGCACCGGCAACGATCTCCAATATCTCTCCAGTGATCTTTGCTTGACGCTGCCGGTTGTAGACGATAGACAAGGTCTTTTTCAGTTCCTGGGCGTTATCGGTAGCATTGCTCATGGCACTCATCCTAGCTGCAAGCTCACTAGCTAATGATTCCTGCAAAGCTCTCAAAACCTGGCTGTTGAGATAAAGAGGCAACAAAGCATCGAGAATCTGGACCGGATCCTGCTCGAACTGCAATATTGGAGAGAAATCGGCAGTCTCGGTCCTCACAACACCTCTCTCCACTGTTAGTTTTCCTTCCTTGGTGGTCAATCTGAAGAACTCATCCTCAGCTGCATCAACACAGACACCATTCACATCACAGATTTCTCCCTTTGGTGACAGTGGAAGCAAAGTATGAATCACCGGATCGGACTTAACCAACGATACGAATTTCGTGTATAGAAGCTCGACTTTATCGACTTCTTCACTAACGAAGAGCGAAAAAACATCATCTGCAATCGCCTGAGCTTCTTTAGCTGTAGGGAGTGAGCTACCATCAAAGAACCGATCCACCGGAATATAAGGCCTGCGGATGAAATACGAATTACCCTTCTTCCCCACACTGATGATCGTATAATCGAGTCCAAGCTGCTTCAATTCCGCAATCCTCGCTTCACCTTTCTTGAGGATAGCATTGTTGAAACCTCCACAAAGACCACGATCACCAGTGACAACAACCAAGGCAACTTTTTTGACAGGCCTGATGCTGGTAAGAGGAACATCAACGTCTTCGGTCAGGAGCTGTTCATTGATGTTGTAAAGGACTTCAACAAGAGATTCGGAGAAAGTTCTGCCATTGACAACAGCTTCTTGTGCTCTCCTGACTTTAGCAGCGGCCACGAGTTTCATTGCTTCGGTGATTTTCTGCGTATTCTTGACCGAATCGATACGGTCTCGAAGCTCACGGAGACCGCAGTGAACCGTGGTCGAAGACGAAGATGACCTTGAAGGTTACAGGTAGTTGGACTCTGGGATGGGAGCTGAAAAGGGTTGACGAATGAACGGCAAGAAAGCGAAGAAGTGTCGGAGAGAGAAGGTTTTGAAGACACCCACATTGTCAGATTTGAGCAAGACATGGTGGAACGATGGAGGAAATCATTGAGAAATGAGTGGAGGGAATAGGAGGAAGTGGATGAGGTTTTGGGATAAGGATTTAGAACAATTTTGATTCATTGATTTTTCATATGGGACCTAGTTGAAGTGGCAAGCTCTGAGTGGTTGTGCTTTGGATCTTAACTTGATAGGGTCCCATTTTGAAAGGCACATACTAGAGCTGGTTATACGGGCTAGAGCCCGTTTAGTTCACGGATTTTGACGGTGCGGGTTTAAACGGAAAAGTTTAAAAAGCCTGTAATCATAAACGATCTTGAATAATAACAATTTTAAATGTTTTAAATGTAATAAAAAAATGTTCTAACTTTTTACATTTTTAAAAATGATCAAACAACTTGAAAAGAAATTTAATAACAAAAGTTTAAATAAGTCTCAAGATAAACAAGTAAATAAATAACATCATAACAATATTAAGTCTCAATAAGTCTAAAATAAATAACACCATTAAGTCTAAAAAAATCTAAAATAAATAACACCATTAAGTCTCAATAAGTCTAAAATAAACAACACCATAACACTATTAAGTCTCAATAAGTCTAAAATAAATAACACCATAACACTAATAAGTCTCAATAAGTTTAAATAAAATCAAAATCAATAATATTCAATGTTTTTTGAATCATTAGATGTAGTTGAATATTCCATTTTTCCAATCATCAGAAACTTGTCCACTTCATCTACAATATAAAAAATTATAATATATTAGTTAGAATAAATTTTGAAATCAAAAGTAAATTTATAAAGATAATCATTTTCAGTTATTTGACAAAGAGTAGAGAATTTATACACCCATAACTACTTACTCTAATGGGATAAACAAATGAATACTCATTTTTAAATAACTATGTAAAGAAATTTCATATATAATTTGATTATGATTAGTTGTACTGTATGCTTTACAATTAAGCTAAGCATATGTTGATAAGTATTTGTCACTGAAAATATCAGGTTTATGCATAACATGTGCTAATATTATATTTTTATAAATATCTCATTAAACTATATAAGTTTACTTTTCGAGTTTAACGTATTTACAAGTTTTTAATACTCGCAGATTAGTCGAAATTGTATTTAAGGTATTGCAAGTTACTTTTGGATCATTCGATGAAAATGTTATTTTGTCTAAACTCCTAGATAGTGATATATGTTTTTTTGTTGTGTAGTTAACCAACTTTTTCTCTTTTCCAACTTTTCTGCTTGGATGCAAACTGGTTAACTAAAGATAAAGCATTGCTGGTAACCTGAGCAACATTGATCACACGACCTTTAATGGACATAAAATGCAAATAAAACATGAATTGGGATAAACGTGAATTTCGTGGGTATACCCATTAAATCCACGAGTTTAACAGTCCGAGCTAATAAGCCTACAATTTAAACGAGCATTATTTTTTGAGATCCGAAGCCCGCATTGGCCGTGGGTTATACGGATAGCCCGCGGGCCTTAGCCCATATACCCGGCTCTACACGTACCCCTCTCCATGGATTTCTGTATTCTTTCATCAATGGCTGCAAATATTTTACCTGATTTACCATGTCTGGGTAAATTTCCAGGATCCAAAGAAAAACTGTAAAAACCGCCATCGTCAGCATTCACCTGATGAGAAAAGTCATAGATTTCAATGCAGCAAAAACAGCTTTTCATCTCTAAAAATAGTAGCAGAAGAGACCACAGAGTTGAGCTTTACAGTTACCGACACCTATGGAGTGCAATGGTAAGGTATTTAATACCCCTTTAATTTAGGGGTCCAACTCGACTTGATTAGATATCGACGGAACCCATGTGCCTACCAAACATGGGGGTCTAAGACAAGAAGGCTTTATAATTTGAGCCTTCATCTATATTTCTAGAGAAAAGAATCAAAAGATTGCATTTTGCTGGTGTACGATGCCCTGAAACAATAGAAGAAGATGTAGTTTCCAAGCCACACAGTATGGACTGATACATTATTGGTTAGAGTTGAGCCGAACACCGACTTCAGTTTAACAGAACGAAACATCTGCATCGGAACCGGAAAAACTCAAATAATTGTTGGAGTGCTTTTAACTTCCGATGCCTACTTGTTCTTTGAAACTATTAGATTTAGAGCTCTTAATAATGAGAAAGGGAAGAACGGGCAGAAAACAAAAACCCGGACTCGAATCGTAAAGTCGAAGAGAGATTCCTATCGATAGGCTAATGCATGAGGTATTATTTCACTTGGTTACTTTCCTATTCGTTCAACAACAATTGGCCCCAATCCGCACAATGTGTGAAACCAAAACCTCCATATATTTCACATAGAGTAAGTTCAGTTCTTCATTGTCGACAATGTGGTATTAATATGAATATATATATATATATATATATATATATAATGACAACTGTTCTAACATGAATAAGAAAATATAAAAAGCTAAACTCTTGTCTGCTCATTTTCTTCCCCAAGAAGGGGGATAACAATAGCCCGGTATGTCGGTCCGTAAGGAACCACTCCTTTAAGCACCATGTAGTCGTGCAATTCAACAACTTCATCTGAACTACAGTTCTTAGCAGAACGTGTAATCAGCATCGTGTATGTTACAAAATCCGGAATCATGCCCTCTAGAACCATTCTCTTCATTAGTTCTTTTGCTTGTTGAAAGCACCCACACTTGCAAAGAAAGTTAATCAATGTGTTGTAAGTTACCGTGTTTACTAGCCTCCCTACCTTTCTCATCTCCAAGAATAGAGCAAATGCCTCCTCGATATCACCGTGGCTACAATAACCGCTAATGAGAGTGTTATATGTTATAGAATCGGATAAACCCATACTCTTTAATGAATCTATCATCCGTCTTGCAACATCCACTGACATCTCTTTGCACAATCCATGAAGAATAGAGTTATATATCACTATGTTGGGTTCTTTTTCCACCTTCACCATTTTGTCGTAGACCTGCACAACACTTTCTAGCTTCCCTACCTTGCAATACCCATCGATTAAAGCACCATATGTGACAGAGTCGGGAACTAAACCATGGACAAACATGCTACCCACAAGTTGCAATGCTCCTGATAAATCATTGCTTTTACAAAGGTAATTGATGAGAATATTGTGCGAAAACGTGTCTTCAATGACATTCTTTTCCAAAACCTGGCTATGAAATCTAAAAGCTTGCATCACATATCCATTTCTGCAAAGCCCCTGTATGACAGTGGAGTAGGTGAATTGATCGGGGAATACATGCTTGTCAACCATGTCGGATAATACCAAAGAAGCTCCCCTGGTATTACCTTCCGAGTAAAGCCAATGGAGAATTGAATTATAAACAACCGTATTAGGTGTCAAGCCCCTTTCAACCATTTCGTCACACAGTCTTAATGCCTCCTCCAAACACCCTTTTCGGGCATAACCATCTATCATTGTCGCATAGGACCTTACATCAGGCTTGGCACCTACCTTAATAATTTCATTAACGACTTCTTCCAAAAATTCCACTTTCCGTAATTTGCAAAACCCATTAATGATGGAATTGTATGTTATGGTTTTGGGCGAAACATAGTACTCGGACATCACTCCCATCTTCTCGACTAGCTTCAAGGCAAGCTCTATGTCACCCATCCTACAAGCTCCGTCTATCATCATGTTGAAAGTAACAATATTTGGCCGAATCCCACTCTTCAACATCCGATAAAATGTCGAAATAGCTTGCAGTAATTCACATTCCTTGCAAAGAGCATATACAACCAAGTTAAAAGTATTCACATTCTCAATATACCCGTATGAAATCATTTCCTTATACATGTTCCAAAACCTAACAAACTCATTCAACTTCAAAAGTTGACTCAAAAAATTGTTCCAAGCATGAATAGTAAGAAGACGACCCTCCATTCTCAGCATCTTAATGACCAAGTAAGCGCCTTCGGTAGCCCCACATCGAGTGCAAGCTCTAACCAACGTATCAAAAACTGCAGGACATGAATCACGGAATTCACAACTATCCAATAAACCATCCAAAACTTCCAATGGGGTCATTCCATTAACAAGGATTAATTTCTCCATTAGAGATAAAGCATCATCGAATCTCCTCGACCTGACCATCACATGAACTAGACCACAACAGGATGCCAATGAGAGTTGGAACCCTTTTTCCTCCCCAACCCAATTGTAGAACTCCAAGGCTAATTGAGGCGAGTTCCGAAACTCGCCTACAACACGACTCACCAATGCATTTGTGAGACTTGGGAACACTTGATCCAGGAATTTCCATCTCCTATGTCTTAAATTAACGCAGATTGCTTTGAATACAATGTCTTCACTACTTGGACAAGAGAATTGCTTACCTACTACAAGCAAACCCCGGCTGAAAAAACTTCTTTTGGACAAAAGAGAGCTCAAAACCATAGAAATATCGATACCCAATTCACAAAAATCACACTTGTTTCTGCAAAAGAAATTAAAACAGAGAAAAAACCCAAATCACTATAGCGAAGTATAAACATAATATCTGCTTAACTTGCGAAGAGACCAAAAAAAAATAAGAAGAAGAAATAGATTACCTAAGCTAAGCAGGTACCTTTTAAGCGGCTTTCAACTGAAAGTGCCTCGAAGAATGGCGACTGAGGAACTAGGATATAAAAGAAGTGTCGTCGCTTTTGAGGTTTCCGGTTGTCACATGCTCCTATGGCGGCAGCAATTCATGTACTCGGTCACCACCTTTGTGGGACCCAAGGTTAATTTGTCCGACATTTTTCTTGCTAGGCTTCAACAGTGTACTATATATGCTATATACAATGGGTAACTAAAACTAGACTTGAAAAATCATTCTTTATAGTTTTAAGATATTCGAGTTAAATTAAATTATTGATTCAATTTTTAAGTTTAAGTCAAGTTATCAACTCGAATAATAGATTCGTTTTAAATTTTGAGTTAAATTGAAATTTAAAAATTTTAAATTCTTAAAAAGATAAAAAAATAAAAAAAATAAAAATTTCATCTAACTATTTTGATAATTTTATGACTTAATCCATGATTTCCTTATTTCTTCATTTCGTCATTCATTTTAGGTCTATTTGTTTATCAAATTTGAACCAAATGCTCTTAAATCATCTTAGAATACATATGTACTTTTAATTCCTCTTTTTAACAACAAATTTTCTATTTTTCAATTTAGACCATTAACTTTTTCAAGATTTCTTTGCTTCTTCAATTCATATTTAATTTTAAGTTAATTTTTTTATCAAATTTTAATCGCATGCTCCTATACCACTATTGAACACCTATGTATCTCCAATTCCTATTTTGTTAACTAAAAATATATTCTCTTTTTTATTTAGTCCCTTAACTTTACATTTTATTCAATTTAGACTTTTGTCTGCAAGTAGAGGTGAGCATTTGATCGAGTCAAGTTGAGTTAAAAAATTCGAGTTATTCGAGTTGAGGAGTCATATTTCACAACTCGAACTTAACTTGAAACATTTTCAAGTCGAGCGAGTTCAAGAAATTTGAGTCTAGTTATTAGGGTTTCTATGTTAATTTTATTATAATTTTTTATAGTATTATGGTAAGGATTGGCTCCAATTTTTTGACTTTATCTAACCATATAAGATATATATTTCATATTCTTTTCACATTATAATTTTATTTAATATATCAAATATAATTTAAAATTATAAAATATATTCATAATATTATATTTTCTTTATTTTGAGAGTAAAATATTGGTGAGAGTATAAAAGAGTTAAGGAATTGATAGAAAGAAAGAATTTGTAAATAATTGTAGTCAAAAGATTAAATTGAGTAAATGCAATGTTAAGTGTCTAAATAAAAAAAGATAGTACATTTTTAGTAAAAAGAAAGTAGAATTGAAGCAATAAGTAAATATGTAAATATGGTATATGAGCATGTGGTTCAAATTTAGTAAAAAAATTACTTAAAATAAAAGATGAATTGAAAAAATAAGTAAATTATGAAAAATTGAGGGACTAAAATTGAAAAATAAAAATTTATTAGAGAGAAGAATTGAATGTAAATATGTATTCTACGATGGTTTAGGAGCATGCAGTTTAAATTTGGTTAAAAATATACTTAAAATGAATGAGGAATTGAAGGAATAATGAAATCATAGATTAAATTGTAAAACTGTCAAAAACATTTTAAAATTTTTGGCTTTTTGAGTAACTCAAAATTTCTAAATTTTGACTCGATTCAAATTGATAATTTGAGTTTACTCAAATAACTTGAGTCGAATAACTCGAAATTGCAAAAAAAAAATCAATTTTTTGAGTCAAGTTAAGTTTTGCTTACCTTAACTGTAATTGTTTACAAATTATTTCTTATCATCAATTCCTTGACTGTTTTATACTCTTATCAATATTTTACCCTTGAAATATCTTATTTAAAATATAATATTATAAATATATTTATAATTTTAGATTTTATTTCATAAATTAAATAACATTATAGTGTGAAATATATATATATATATATATATATATATATTATATGGTTAAAGAAAATAAAAAAAAATTAGAATCAATCCTTACCATAATACTATAACTAATTATAATAAAATTTCTATAGAAACTCGAATACCTCGATTAATTTGAAAATTTTCAAATTCACTTCGAGTCATAAAATGCGGCTCGTCAACTTGAATAATTCAAAATTTTGTGACTTGATTTGATCCGATCGAATGCACACCCTTACCATATACTGTGGGAAGATTTATTGGGTTAACTCCCTCATTAACCACTTTTTTTTGGTTTCCCTCCTGGTTTCAATGCCTCATCTTGACTAATTCGGACCAATTGGCGTCGCACATTTGATTTTGGTGGGTGAGTATTCTTATAGGGATTTTCTGCATAAATGATTGTAAAACCGTTGTTCTTCTATGCTTGGCAAGTAAACTTGACCCTTATCGTGCGAAGGAAGTCCTTAGAGGACTAACCAATTGCAATGTTAACAAAGGTGGGTTTGAAATTCCCCCTTATTAAATGTGATACATGCATAGATTAGGATTCACCTCTTGCCATCTGATTGATGCATATAAGAACATCCCTTTGGATATCAAGTAGCATAGAAGTTATTGTTACGTCTTTGACTACATATTTAAGTTATTTTCTTATGTTGTCGTCTGCTTCAGTTTGCCCTTTTGTTTTCCCCAGTATGAGGCATGTTGCAAACACCTGTGGAAATGGGATAAGTAACCCGACGACTTGTTGTGATGCAATGGGTAACTATGTCTCTCACTTGCAAAAGCAGACCCTTGTCTTACAAGCTTTGCATTGTGCTACCTCCCTAGGGTCGAAGCTACAGAAATACATCACCACCAAAGATGTTTATAGCCTCCGTCACATAATCCTCAAAGATTTCTCCCTTCAAGGATGGTTTTGTTTTTTATTGTACCTGTACCGAGCAAACCAAAGTGATCTTGATGTGACAATTTCGAACTGGTACTAACACTTGATTCTATTTTTGTTGTCATGATCGATTTTGATACCGATTACCACCAACTTGTATGCAACAGTTGGAAGTCAGGGTAAGGTGTTTACACCACTCATTTCTAATGGTTATTTACAATTTCTTTATCATGGCTCTTGAATCTTGTTGACGGCTTGCTTGAAAAGCAATTAGCATTGCTCGTATGCTCTAGATTATTTAACACACACTTGAGCATTTATAATATTAGTGTATAACATGTATTTTTTCAACTGCTTTTAGTATCTGGATGCCTTCTTCCAAGCCTTCCCTCTGATGAGACGTTTGACAAGTTCTCTGGAATCAGTTTCATTTGCGATCTGAACGATAATATTCCAGCTCCATGGCCAAATCCATCACTTCTACCAGCTTCATCATGCAATAAAAGTATGTACTATAAATGGTAGTCCATATTATAAACCGATTTCATATTATCATGATACTTCTTCTCGTCATCTTTTATTTATTTCATCTGAAATTTTGGCATGCAGCTGTAAGAATACCAGCACTACCTGCAGCTACAAAAGCTCAAAGTGGTAAGAAATGGACTGATTTACTCAAATAACTGTAATCACTTTGAGACGAGTGGAATTGTAGATGTTAATCTTTCCATGAACTTGCAGACTCTAATCGTTGAGTTGCCGAGTCATGTTGGTTGAACATAGGGTTGACAGAATAATTTTTTAATGAAGTTAAAACTCAAACTTATTGAACTTTAATTATGGTATTTGGCGCCTCTCTCTCTCTCTCTCTCTCTCTCTCTCTTATCGAGTAGTCATTCTCTCTCTTGCAGGTCTTTACAATGAATACGTTGCAATTTATCTTCTCATCGCTTCTTCGATGACCATGATGATGCTCTTACAGTTCTAGTTTTCAAGGCCGATTCAATCTTTATCCATAACTGCATGATATAAATATCAGTCTTCTTTGACCAAGGACAAATGGATGAAATCTTCTCGAGTTTTACAGTGAGACGAGCACGACCCCCTGTTAATGGAAAGTTCACTCAGGCTCGATGATCAACCAGGTACCCACTCAATACTTGACATTCTTGCATGTTGTCTGTAATAATATTTTGTAAAAAGCAACATGTATCTATATAAGTATTGGATTATACCATGTAAATTTTGATTGGAGATTTTACGAGAATTTACTCCATTGCTTGAGAGCTATGTGTTGGATTAGTTGAACAAGCTTTGTTTAGGTTATCTTTGGTACTTTGATCATAAGACGTTGGCATGAGCTCATAATGTATATAATTACTACATGCATGAAAAGGAAACAAGAGTTAGACATCTGAGGCTCGCTGTCTGTGGTTGCTTTCAGACAGCGTCCGAGGCTAGGCTGCTTCGGTCGTGTCCTTGGATTGTGCCCCGATTGAGGTGTTGTTGCAGAGACTTATAAATGCTGTTGGGCCATTCATCAATGGGTTCATACCTATTTCACTTTGAATGTGCAGTTCACTGTCTGCAGCTGTGGAAGTGTAACCCTTTCACTTTCACATATAGTTGTTTTCAATAATACCAAGTGACACTCATGTGATCCTTTTGATCTGAAGAAAGTATATCCAAAAACTAATATGGTGTTAGATCAAGTGGTAAGGAACTCGATAATCAATAGATTTTATCGACTCGATTTAATCAAGGTGTATGGCCCGGACATTACGGGTCTGTCCTGCTATTGCATTGAAATACGAAATCCGAGGTACACATGGATGAACGTTGAAATGTTGTAATGTGTACAGAATCAAAGTTTACAAAGGAAAAAAAACTCCCAAACAAAATACCATGCTATGCTATACTAAGATGGCTATTAACTGTATTGATCCTATTTATAAGTTTTACTTGTAGTTTAACCCTTGTTAATATTTTGAACCAAGCTTTGTTCTTGCGTGTATTAACTTTAAAATACCCTTAAATTCTTCTCCCTCTATGTAATGATTGATTGTGATTCGGAGATACGTATCAATTCGTCGATAGATTTTGAATGATTCTTTTAATCTTGTTCAAGATGGTGTAAGCTAGAAGAGTAAGACCTGTTTTCTATATAGTTTGAATACATTCAAAAAAATAGAATATTCAGTGATCTATTTCAGAGCTTAAATTAACAATGTATTAAATGTAGTAATGAATTAGGCTTGTTGCGTTGATCATATTCATAGGCCTATTCTCCACAACTAGCACTCAGTCAATAATTAAGTTTATTTTTTCGGTGATCACTTAACTTGTTTAACCTTAAAATGAAATTCTTTTTAAAAATAATTATTCTCTCTGTCTCATTAATTTTGTTCGAAGTTGACTAAACACGTAATTTTAAAAAATTAATTTGACCACAATCAAATCGAATAAAATGAGAGAAAAGATAAAATTATTAAAAAAATGATTGATAGATTTGATTTTAATGATTTGTAAATCGAAATATAATAACATGTAAAAAAATATAAGTGTTATTATTTGTTTATTTCTCTAATAGTGTATTTTGAATGAGATAATTTTTTTATTAATCTAGGATAAGTATAAGACAGTATCTATTCAAAAACTCATGATTATTTGACATTGAACATTCATACCCCTACATGCATAGTGCTTCAAGTTAAAATCTTAAGAAATAACAATAATTTTTTACTATCGAAGTGGCTCGAGACATATAATAATCACCACTATAATACAATAAAACAAATATCAGTTAAAGGACTTAAAATTATCACATATCATCCGACATGACTTGATTTCAAAGTTCTTCAATTTTGCTTAACCTTGATGTTGATATCCCTCTAACTAGTGTTTGAATACTTAAAGTTATTTATATTTAAACGCATTTAACCACGTAACGAAACACTTGTGGCCTAATGGATAAGGCGTCTGACTTCTAATTAGACGATTGTGGATTCGAGTCCCACCAGGAGTGTAACAATGTTTTCTATATCTCAATAAATATAAATATAATAAATGAGAATGTTGTTGTTCTCTCATCCTTTTTTTTTCTTTCTTTAAAAGTTGGCAAGGTCTTACAAGATTCTGAGTTATAGCTTTTGTTTTGTTGGAGCTTTTGATCCAAAACCAATTGCATGTAGTAAGATAAGCTAGGAAGCATAGCAACGTGCCAACATCTGTCAATAGATATATATATCGTCTTCTTAGCTGTCCAAATTATTGGGATGCATCGTTGTAAGATATCAAGACTTGTACATGTAATCCAACGTATATCAATCGGGCTTGTTCTTGGATCTAGCTGTTCCCATACGCAGTCTTTTTGGCATTCTTATCTTAGTTCGTCATCGATAGCCCTTTCATCGAGTAGGTGATATCAGCTGTTCAAATCCAACCCATTTCTAGTATCAAGCACTTATGAAAATTTCAGACACCACTCCAGTTTCTATACGGCACTGACGACATATCGATATCGAACTTTTAGATAAGAAACTGAGTCAACTCCAAGAAAAAACTTGCCTATTGCACAAATAGGCCGTAATATGTTCATAATAGTTCAGAGGGTTTCCTGATATAGTTTGTGGATAGGTGATCCTGCCTCTGTTTGACATGTTCGGTCAGATGATTTACAATTTTACGGTGTCGTTGAAGGATCGTTTGATGTCGGGCATCTTCTTAATGTTAAGATAGGTGAAAGTACCAATGTGCATCTCAGTTGATATTTACGTAGAAGCTGCTAAAGCATCTGAGTCCATGTCTACAAATATTGCTACTAGTTTCTTACCTACTGAACACCAAGCCCTAAGTTCTGATCTTAATCCACATGAATCTGTCCAGGATGATGTGAAAAGCCTTGTTATTGATAACAACGGTGCTCCGGAAATGCTCAACCCGTGAATTCTGATCTTCAAGACCATCTAGTTTCTCAGCTACTTAACACCAAGCCCTGAGTTTGATCTTCAAGACCAAATCTATTTAACATCCGCAAAATCTCTTATAAGGTTTGGGTTTTTGTTGAAGAAGATGCACATCATTTTCCAATTACAAGATGCTCCACTTATTCGACTCCTCCCGAATTACCCAGAACCTCCCACCAATCCCACACAAGATTCGGCCAACGAACCTAAGCTTATGAGTGCTGCTCTTGTTAAGGCTGCTAAACAGGTGAGAATGGGTATTTGATTTATCATAGTTTCGGGAACCAATGTTATTAATTGTTGCTGGTACTTCTTTCCCAGTTTGATGCATTGGTTGCTTCACTTCCACCTTCAGATGGAGGTGAAGAAGCTCAGCTCACAAGGATTGCTGAACTCTACAATAGTTTATTCAATTTAATGACCATTTTATAACTTTTGAAAGTTCAAAGACCAAATGATATACTCAGTAACCGCTGGGGTACTCTACCCTTAAAATTACATGTTAGTATGTTAGTATTTCTTTTTTGATGGTCATCTTTGTTGCCTTCATTTCTCGTCCAGGCTGAAAATGATGCTGTAGGCGAAGAGCTTCAGAAGCAACTGGAGGCTGTTGGTACTTTTTTTTTACTTTCTTTGTTACTCGAACACAATTGCGATCATATCGGATACCATTACGAATCCTGTATGGGTATCATAAAAGTCCTTGAAAGGTCGTATCCCTTTCTTCAGATACTTATCTTCCTTGAGCACTTTAAGAAAAACGAATACTCCTAGCAATACAAGCATCTTCCATTCTCTTAAGGGAAAAATTATTACTGAAATACTAACTAGTAGGCATAGCAGATGACTAAGATCTAGGTTGGGCCGGATTCGACAACTGGACAATAGTTGCTAAGCAGAGGATGATAGCTTTGTGTTGGTTGTTCATACATGTTTCTTTTGAATTTTTAGTTCGTTTTCAACTACTATTATACATGTTTCAACTTATCTTTCTTGGAAGTTAACCAGGATGTTTGAAATGTCGAAAGTCTTGGCTACCCGAATGAAGTTTCGGTGTTTTTGTTTCCAGAGAAGGAATTGAAACAAGTTCATAAGTTATTCAGTCAAGCAGCAGATAATTGTCTGAACTTGAAGAAAACAGATTGAAGTCCTTTATGGCTTTAATCCTCGAGTATTGAAAGGTACTTAACTGTTCCATCCAGGCGTTGGCACTATAATTCAATCACAGTACTCTTTTATGTTTGTAAAAAAGCATATTTGTTGTTAGAGTAAGCAATGGTCGGATAAATTTTCATTTTTCTGCCCTAACCTATACCCAGGATGCCCTACATTCACCTATATCGATAACCACATACCAGTTTCAAGATAAAACGACAGTACACTTGCCTGGTTGCAGCTTTATATACAGAGTGCATCTCTCACAATCCGAACAACCATGCACGTGTCATGCACCCATTTGATGATTAATGGTTTCGATAACCATTTGTTATCAGTTTAAGCAGTTGGACTGCCTCCTTCAATCTTCTATCTGTGCTCTCTTTTAAGGCAACAGTACGAGGATTCCTGTCGGATTAGGAACATAACACAAGTTTTGGGTCATAAATCACTTCACAAATCATATGTTTGTAAGGAAATACGCTCTTTTACTGCCTAAAAATTTAACCTTTTCTCAATGTTTAATTTCCTTGTAAGGTCTTCAGCAAGAATGTGTAGTCTCTTCAAAAGAGCAGGCAACTTGTGTACAGCTTTCACATCTTTTGGATTTGAACATATCTTCTTCAAGATCTCGGAAGCAATAAAGTAACCTTCTTCCTTGTTCCTGGAGATGTAAATTATTACCGAATCAGAAACAAAAAAACGTAAAGATGTATTCAAAATCTCCAACCGGAGAAATAGAAAACCTGAGCATCTCCCATAAAATTGTCTCTACTGATGGAGGACTGTCGATCAACATTTGGGCCAAATGCGGATAACGAGCAAGGTTTCTGAGTGTTGAGAGTGCATGCTTTAGAACCTCCTGATCGGGGATGCTTCGACTGGCTGAGTGAATCTGTTTTAGTAGAATGCCGATTGCATCCGCAGCCACAAGTTCTTCACAGCATTTCAGAGAATGGGCTGTTGCTATGTCTGCAATTTAAGTGTTGTCATAAGTACGTTGATTCAATCGCATTTCATCACTGATCCGACTCCTCGTTTTTGAAGTATCCATGTCCAACACCAGTGTAGAACACATCCTCGGATAAACTAAGTATGAACTTTGTACAATACAGTTTGCTCACTTACCTAAGGTCTCACAGTGGTGAAGAATGCCACTGATACTTTTCATGCTTAGTAGTTCTGAAAGTGCTGATAAAAGCCTGTTAATAATACGTTTGATATCGTCGACATTCTTAGCAGACTTCTGCATTCTCAAGCGCAAATCCTTTAGCAGCACTCTCGATTCTTTCCGAGCAACATAACCTTTCCAATATGACTACCAAATTTCACAATAAAAAATATTAAATAAATTGGTTGATCCATTCAATGCACTATTAAGAACATTAGCAAAAGGAAGAGGGTTGATCCATCCAGCAATTTTAACCAAATGCAACATAGTTTCAATTACAAACCAAGCTGATATATGACAAGAAATCCAACGGTTAAATAATAAAATAAGGAAACACTAGAAGTCTAGAACATAATCAATTATGGAAGAAACAACTTACTTGGATCATAACAATAAGATACTTATATCTCCAAGCTTTTCTCCTCGCTATCCATCCACGTACATAAGATTGAATGATGATAGCTGATCTGTTGGCGTTTTCATATTGTTGAGAAGCCCTCAAACATTTTCGCCGCCGGAAATTACTTTGGATTTTTATTATTGCTTGCTTCTTCTTCATAAAACTTATCCTCAACTGCCAAGCACGGAACCAACTCTGAATTTCGGTTGCAGCTAATGTCTGATTTTGAAGAGATCTACAGGCAAACTCCTTCCTAGCAATCTGAAAGGTCCTATAGCATTTCAGTCGTCGGAAATTGCTTTGGATTTTTATTATTGCTTGCTTCTTCTTCATAAAACTTCTTCTCAACTGCCAAGCACGGAACTGATTCTGAATTTTGGTAGCAGCTGTTTGATTTTGAAGAGATCTACAGGCAAATTCCTTCCTTGCAATCTGAAAGGCCCTGTAGCATTTCAGTCTTCGAATATTACTTTGAATTTTTATTATTGCTTGTTTCTTCTTTTTATAACTTCTTAACAGCCAAGCACAGAAATGACTCTGAATTTTGGTAGCAGCTAATGTCTGATTTTGAAGAGATTTACAGACAAATTCCTTCCTAGCAATCTGAAAGGCCCTCCAACATCTCAGTCGCCTGAAATTACTTTGAATTTTTGTTATTGCTTGCTTCTGCTTCATAAACCTCCTCCTCAGCCTCCAACCCCGAAAACACCTCTGAATTTTAGTTGCAGCAAAAGTTTGTTTGGATTGAGATCTGTGAAGAAATCTCTTCCATGCAATCTGAATCCTGGTTGCAGCTTCTATATCACTATTACATAGACCATTCACTTGGCTCTTAAAAGATGCATTCTCAATATGAGCATGGCCAAGAATGTTGAGTGACCTCACCATCCAACCACGAACATATTTCTGAATTACAATGGCAGCTTTGACTAGGTTTCGATGGGATACATCTCGTTTTTTGGCAATATGAACACTGATCTTCTTAAATTAACAAAACTGTGTCTCTCGGCAACAAACCTTACAACTCTTCTGAGTTCTTCTGGCAAAGCAAAGATAAAAAATTGAAGTGGGAAACCGGAAATGAAAAAAAGCATATAACCAAAATGCTTACAAGAGCAAATACCAGATGGAAATTCCCGAATACTGGCAAACTTGAAATTGTTGAGCTTTGTATTTTTCTTTACAGTCAACCACGCGCGCATAACAGCTTGGACTAAACAGACTGCTTTCATCATCTTGAGAAAATTGCGACGCTCTATCAAGCGCCTATAATGAGACTGTATGATTTTTGCAGCTTTTTCTGAAGCATTACGCAGGAATGGCAAGGTTAGAAGAAGAATATTACTTACTGCTAGATGCTATTCATGATGAATGCAATGAAAGGTCAAAGATACCAAATTAAGTTTGAGCAAGCCATAAAATCAAAACAACCTTAGAGAAACGCATAATTTATCGAGTATAGTTTCAGAATCCAGTGATTTTAACTCGCTGTGAACAGATTTCCCATGAGAATTTGCAATAACAAGAATGTGGCAACAATCAACGAATATCAAAATTAAATAGCCTAAGAAGAAAATTTTAAGCCAATTGATATTTATAACTCATACTTTGTGTTGACAGCAACACTAACCTCTTAAAATGTCAGAGCTTGTGCTCTGAGTTGGTGAACAATTTGAAGCAGAAGCAGCAGGTCTTATAGAATTCTTGTAGTTTTGTTCTGTCATATATCGCCACCAAGCATAATGGCCTTGAACTTTTTGGCAGCATCTGCATGAATTAAATATAATGTAAGAGTAAATATAATGTCAGAGTAAGTAAATGAAGGCTTGAACATTTAGTGTACTGGCAAATGCTAAAACTTCACCTGATAATTTCCTTAAACTAATCATATCAAAAAAGCATACATACACACACCACTCACAGTGTATATTAACAATAAAAAAGGGGCTTCATGATTTGTTAAAGGAAGCAGTAGAGGAAGTTAGGCAGATCATATAAAAAAGGCAATAACACCAGTTGTCTGGACATTTCTCGGATTAATTAGCATCTATTTCTTGGAGAATAAAACCAATATCAAAGACAATGGAATCCATGAATTGCACCAACTATAATAAACTCATAGCTAAAGCACATTTCTTCTGTATGAACAAACTGCAGCCAACTCTAGCTTATTTTCCATTTTTTTTCCCAAGAAGCTAGGTTCAATAAGAATGATTCATACACTCACAGTTTCATGCTTTTTTGTAGGATGTGATTGTGTTTGGTCTTTGATTTGCACAATTCAACCACATTTAGCTGCATATAAAATCAAAACAGATGTATCTGACATGCATACCTTCATTGATATCCATGTCTCTTTCCTTTTGCACAACAGCTTGAGAACTTGCTGACTGTCTTCGAGTCAATGAATGCCTCCGCTCAAGGTTTGGGCAATTGCAACCCAATAGTTTTTGGAAATTCAACTGATCCTGGCAAAGGATAGAAGAGTTCTTGAACTGTTTGCAGCTACGAAAAAATCAAATGGTTTATAAAATGACTTCTGGGATCAAGCATTACCATATTTTTCTTGACAACAAGCTGGGACAACAGGAAAACAAGCAAATTTACCACACTCTGATCACTGACTGCACCATTATGCTCAAGTAAGTCACTTATTTGCAGAACCTGTACAACACAGCAGGCAAAGGCAAAAGGGTAAGCACTATCATTTAACACCGAATCAGCTTTTAAAACATTAGCAGCATCTCCCAAAATCTCACTTAACCTCAGTTTTAATTTTTTTAATTAAATATAAAGTAGATAGTATACAATCAATTAATAACCATTAAAATGAACATTACCTCAGGGAAATTTCCCAGAAGTGCTATCAGTTTCTGTGATAACATAAAATTGTGAACTGCATCTGTGTAATCTGTAGCAGACATTATTGATTCTTCTCCTTTTGGGTAATGAGAATCCTGTTACGCCATAACAATAAGATGATAATACATATCACTGTAGAAAAGAATAAAAACATAGGGCCTGAGAATCTGTACCACCTTGTTATAACAAGAACAGGACAATTCTCTGCGGAAGTAATGATCAAGCAAGCACCATATGGCTTTTCCATTAACCAGTGAAGAAAAGCTTTCAATCTTAAGATCATACTTTTCACAAATTGCCTACAAACATTCATCTATATTGTTATTAACTGCAATGAAAGGAACGAAGATGCAATTTAAGTGAGAAGAAGAAAAAACAATGTTGCTATGAATTACAGAATACCTGGGTCCAGTTTAAAAGCATTCCCAAAAAAGTGGAACATATTACATTCAAGTTATCCTGTAGTGAGCATAGAAATGAAACTGAGATTATGAACATTAGGAAACCCTAATATACAAAAGAAACAAAAATGAACTTAGCCTAGCATTTCTATTACTTGAGCATAAAGCTAGTTGCTATATTTCCTACATGCACTTATTTTTTTTATGTAATGAACAGGAAAACTAAGTCAATTATCCAGCTCTGTTCCCCACACACCCCCAACCCCTCACTTGTCACCCCCCATTTTTTCACAAGAACTAAATGAAAATCTGAAGCATAACATATTAAAGCCACCTATTTTGGATATTTCGCCAGAAATAGTTGTTTTATCAATCAGAAGAGGCAGCTGCAAGTTCAATGAAAACAGAAGTGAGAAATAAAAGATTAACATTTGCAAAATTTCTGAAACCATTAGCATTTATAAATTTCAAACAAAGATAAAATTAGCAGACCTGTAAGTGAACAAATATATTCCACAGCAACGAAAGAGTGAATTCCTTATCTCCACCAGCAACATCATCTCCTGTAATCTTCAATCCATCTTCATCACACAGCATGACACCAGCCTGTTCCAAATATTGCAGGGCAACACCACAATTGGCCAAATTCCTTTTTTGTGTGTCTGAAGGAACTACTATTTTCTGCTCATGAAAAAAGAAGCTAAGTTAAATTACATTCCATGCGTTGCTAAAAGATAACTAATTGATTATGATGTTTTGATTTTATGGGGATACAATATAAATACCAACCATGAGGATAGAGGGGTCATGTCGCAAAAGTTGAATTACTCTACAAAGCCGCACCCCGTCTTGAAAATCCAAGAATAAATCTGATACTTGGAAGTCAAACTCAGCAAGGGCAGACTGCATCAAGGTAAATGTTTGGATGTTAAAAAGAAGAACTGAACTTATAATTCCATACTTCCAAGATGATATATAGAGTTAATGAATAATCATCAGGCATAAAATAACTCAGAATTAAGTTGTGAGGTTATAGATTAGTATTGAACCACACAAGTGTATGCATATGCACCCACAAGCACATTACATATGGATTAAATGTAAACCACATACCTGCTGATGAGAAACTTTGTACCCTACAACCACTAGATGTGTGAGAAGATTACCTTCGCCGTGCATAACATCCGATGATAAAAAATCTAGTTTTATATCATAAATGAAGACAAAGTTAGCCCCAAAAAATAGCACATATAACTTTAAACTAAGCAACAAAAACATTCAAGCTAGGAGCTATAAAATTACCATTAAGAACTTGACGACTTGATTTTATACCAGATGAAACTGTGAATAGAAGAGGAGAACCTCCGTCCACTCCATCAATACCGTACTTAAGAGGAAGAGTAGTCTGAGATTTAGCTCAATCTAATTACAAGCAACAAAATCCTCTTCAATATAACATTCCCCAAATTTTCATAGTATCCCGGCCTGTACAAGCCTTCAACCTTCTTGTTATAAGCATAAGCCTTGGCAAGTCCAGGGTGCGAGAAAAATTGATTTTCTATAACCATCTTCAAAAATGAAATATCTTGCACAGAACTATCATCTCCATCAGATGATAACAAGGAATCACCGCCAAAAATAATATACAAGCCAATTTGGAGCCAAATTGTGTTGTAAGACATAAAAATTTTACATGCATTTTCCTTCATTCCAACGTCAGTAACTATTGGACAGTGTGCCTTCATTTTTAACCTTCCTTCATCTATATTCTGAAATTTAAGTAAGAACAACAATAAGACTCCAATGCTATCACTAAATAATTAAAAATATATTTTTAATATGAGAAAACTATCACTAATTTAAAACTACCATTCCCCCAAAGAAAAGCACAGAGAAAACGAAAAGGATAACAATTAGAGAAGCGAAACCTTAACAACATGAGCCATGGTTTTGAAAATCTCATCGCAACTCCCCAAACTCAAATAAATCTGCATCCTCTGCTTAAAATCATCGAAACTACAACCTTCCTTCAACGAAGACCTCAAAATGGAATAATTCGAGCTCGAAATATTCACGGCTACGTTCTCATCCACTTCATTCCCTCCCCACCACAACTCTCTTATCCGTTTCGGGCTTCTCAAGGCACTATCCACTCGAATAATATTCCTATCATCACGGCCATTGATGGACAGATCACATCCGCAAGACTTAGGGTTCTGGAAGAGGAAATTCAACCAAACGGTAAGAGATTTGGACAATGACTTGAGCGTCTGCTCTTTATTGAGCTGCTCTTTCCTAGCCGACTGAGATTGCTGGAGCTCGAGGGCTTTGAATTTGGCGGCGGCGGAGGAGGAGGCATTGGGTCTGGAGAAGGAAGAAGAAGGGGCAAAGGAAGGTCGAGACCGGTGACGAAATGACGATGATGTCCTCGGGGTCTGTTTGGAAGCAGTGAAGTACTGAGGACATGTTGAGTGGAAAACGGGAGGCTTTGACGGCCGTTTTGGGGTTTTGAAATTGGAGATGTCTTTGAGAAGTAAAGACGAAGAAGACAACGACGACGTAAAAGGATCTTCCTCCATTTTGGGGCTTAAATTTGATCGACGGATTCGATATTCAGTGAAGTAACTGGGAGATTTTTGCAGCGAAGAAATTATTGATTGAGTTGAGTTGAGTTGAGTGAGTGGGAGCGGTGAAGAAGAGAAGAGGAAAAGTGGGGTTTCTTAATTTGAATTTGAAAAGCCGGCCACTGGCGCTTGTAACGTTAAGATGAAGCCGGGTCCTCAGACACGTGTGGGTAGAAGTTTCCACACGTGCTATTTTGTGATAAAGCTTTAGTAACCGTCGCATTCAAAAACGTTTTTGGGCAATTCTTTTTGAATAATGTCATAAAAAGGGTCTTCGGCAAGATTACGACGTTCTAACCTTTCAGATGGGCATGCAATTAAGAAGAAAATATTGTATAGTCTGAGCGTTTTTCAGAAGAAATCATGCCGTTCGATTTTGGGAAAAGAAAATGTTTGAAGTACACTTTTGATTGTTTATAAATTTCTGATGACTTTTCGATGAAATTTTTATAATCTTATTAATAAATGCGTGATAATTGATAACAGTAAAAAAAAACATATGATGGCCATCGTTTATAAAATGAAAATTATATAAAAAATTTAAATTTTAAAATAAACACGTGTACACACTAAATCATTTTGTCATTAAAGTTGAGCTGATAAAGGGAATAAATTTTAAAATTATTATGATCAAATTTTAATAGATTTAAATGATCATACTTTTTTGTTTTATAAAATTACATATCGGAATTCATCAAGCAACCTTGTTATTCTCTTTTGAGGTTTTGAGTTCAAACAATTAAGTTTGTAGGATGTGTACATTTTACCGATGATTAAAAAAATTCTAAACAAATAATACTTTTGTAATTACCTATTTTAAAAATAAGTGTCTAAAGAATTTTTCGAAAAATGTTTTAGTGCTTAAATAATTTTTTCGTTAAAAATAGGTGTATAAATTTTTCTCTGTTATATTTTTAGTTGTCTGTCGTTAAACAAAATCGTTAATTGACGCGAGTCACATTTATATTTTTTAAATAAAATATTATTTAAAAATATTTTTTTAAAATCTAGACGTGGTATGTGTTATTTAACGGTTTTTTTTAACAATAAAAACTTAAAAGTGTAACGAATAAAACTTTAGACAACTTACTTTTATATTAAGCCTTTTAAAAAAATTACATATTATTACTCAATGATATTGTCGAATTTTAGATTATTTTGATAGTAAAAAATGTGTTTTTTTCATTGATATATGCCTATGACCAGTTGAGTTTTGTCTTGAGAGAACCAAATCCCAAGTAGTCTACTTGAAATTAAAACCCAGAAATGATGGACAAATTGTTTAAGTACTTGATTAGAAGAAAAATATAAGTGAAGTATCTGATTTAACTAAAAAATTTGTTCAGGCATCTAATTTAGAAAAGACATAGTTTTAAGGACTGATTGTTGAATTAAGCCTTGAGATTATGTATAGTTATGAAATGACATCTGATTTTTTTTAATTTTGATGGGTTTATTAAATTTCAGTGGGCATAATATTTTTGCATAAATGCTTATCAGTTACTTATTGAGTAGTTTCTACTTTGTACTCTCTTTTTATTTTACAGGTTTGCATTGTATTAGAATGATTTAAATAATAAGATTTTTTAGATCTTTAAGGATTTAAATATTGGCCGTTAATTTTTAATATAGGATGATGTGATCGTTAATAATCTGATAAAATAGTAGATTTATTTATTTATTACATAATTATAAAAAATAACTCTTAATATTTTTATATTTGTTCACTTAATCTGAATTATAAAAAAATAACCCTAATGCATTTTTTCTATCTTTTATTTCATTTCGTAAGTCAACAAGATAACTTCAAACCAATGCTTTAGTGAATATCAATTTGATTCACAGTTATAAAAATTAATCTCAATATTTGAATTTTTTTTCAGTTGGTAGAAAAATCAAGAATAAAAAAAATGGAAAAGACACCAAAATATTTCCATATATTTTGTACTTATATTTTATTGATTTCAAAAAATATTAAGACATTTTTCATAATTATAGATCGAACTGAAATTAGTAAAAGACTTGATTTAGAGTTAATTTAGGGACTTAGAAAAATAATTTATAAAAAATCATATAGTAAATCATTTTTTACATAATACAAAAAGAAATTTTGTGACCAAGAAAATGAATTCCATTCACCAATTTATTTTCTGTCAACCAAGCATTAGAAAATGAAAACAAATGTTTATAATGAAACAAACAAATTCTTAATTTTTATAATATGCTATCAAAAGGGATAAAATCAAATTTGGTTACATATAGCCATCCTTCTAGTAAGAGATTGATCAATGGGAGTTTTATCGTACTACCTAACATAAAATCATATGTTTATTCATGCCTCACATAAAGTCATACATATATCCATCCCTTTAATGGAAGCACTTTCTTAACATAAAATCATATGTTTATTCATGCCTCACATAAAGTCATACATATATCCGTCCCTTTAATGGAATCACTTTCATAACATAAAATCATATTTTTATTCATGCCTCACATAAAGTCATACATATATCCGTCCCTATAATGGAATCACTTTCATTTTTGAATCGAAACTCGGCATGATGCAAATCATCCACATTGAAAACTTGACAAAATCTCTTGAAACAGAGCTTAAACATCAATAACAAAATTTTACAAGTTACAGTTTCAAGTTTACTCTAAAAGTAGACTTTTGCCAAAGCCTGTATTGGTTTCATTGTTTCTGTCGCTTTTATTACAAGACGGTGCAAGCCAATTACAAGCAACCTATGAGCTCCCTTGGGCTCATGACCTATTCCTTTCTTCCCATCTAAGGCTCTATATATGCTCACACATCGACTGCTTCTGGAATTGAAGGAACTCATCACTTGTCTTAGTGTTGCGTTAAGAATTCGACCTAAGGCTTTTTTGACATCAACCCTGGTCTCTTTCTCATGTGTTGTGCTCCGTATGCAATGGTAGAACCTACTGTTGTTGCAGCCACTATCCAACTGTGTCATGAAATCTAAGCCTTTGCAACTAGTGAATTTATCATCTATTTGAAAATTTAAAATTATCATATATTTGAATTTTTATTTATGTATTTTCTATTAAAAATATATTTTTGCCCCCTTGATTTTATAAATTTATCATTTCTTAAAATTTTAAAAATTCATCATCTAACATAAAATTATACGTCTGTTCCTAGGCGTGAGTTAGATTTCTTACACCCTATATAATTTCATTATTAATTTCGACTCATATTCAAACATACATACAAGAATATAAATCTTTGAAGACTTATGATCATATCTCTAGTACTCACATCCAAATTCGGATATGCCTCATATTTGAATAGGTGTATGAAAATACGAATCTCCAAAAATCCTACTATATACTCACTTTTAAATTCAAATAACATAGAACAAACTCGTATTTTAATATAAATATGAAAATATGAACTTCTAAAGATCCTTGGACATACCCGAATTCGAGTGTAGACGAAAAACCCAGATATATGGAAAATCATCTTCTTGGTATGTTACTGAATCCGGGTTTTTTTTCCCGATAGGGGCCTTGAATTCTGATAATGTTATCTGGTTATTCAGATTTAGCTCCTGGTCAGCGGCCATTGGATTGGAAAACAAGGATGAACATTGTTGTTGGAGCAAACAAGGAACTGGAATCCGCCGGTTATTTTTCGTGACTTTTGAACGTCGAACATCTTACTAGATGAGAGCTTTAATCCCAAACTCTCCGATTTCGGACTTGCAAAGTTAGGGCCAACCGAAGGGAAGGAACATGTGTCAACAAGGTTGATGGGGACATATGGTTATTGTGCCCTGGATGGAGGACGTGATGAGAGGGAAGCTAACGACGAAATCCGATGTCTAAGTTTCGATGTAGTGTTGCTGGAGCTAATATTGGGGAGGAGAGCTATCGATCTCGAAAGACTAACAGAAGAACAGAACATGCCTGCTTGGATATGTTCTCAGAACAATTGTGACATTTGCATGCTTTTAGATTCTTAAGCTTTTGAGTCTAATCTATGTTTATTCCATGTCCTGCAAGCAGAGCGTATTTTTTGAAGACAGACAGAAGTTCACATTATTGGCGGAGATCGCGGATGTCGTAACTGCCATCGAGTTTCTAGCCAGGCCGAAAGGCATCATCGATCGCGGATGTTGCAACTACCATCGAGTTTCTGTTAAAGTATATTGGTGATACACGCTGATGGCTTATGTGCATGGTAGTTTGAGCCTCAAGTGTAATTAGTTGTAGCTCCTAAAGATACAACAGTTAATGCTGTTAGGTGGTTTTGGTTTCTGTTTAAGCAATTATAGTCAGTTAGTCAGTTGAGTTCTAGTAGTCTTGTTGTTATATAAGGCGTGTAAAGGTTGATGAATGAATAAGAAAAGTATTATTTTTTCTCAAACTGTTTCTGCAAAATACGAGAGTATACAGCTCTCTCAACATGGTATCATTCGTCATAAGGTGTGCTTTCGCTGCTCATACTGCGATGGATCAAAGCATCTCGTCTAAAGCTACGTCGATGGAGTTCTCGTCAAGAAACACTAAAGTATTCACCAACAAAAGGGTGAATATAGTCCTTGATGAAACTAATTTTCTATTGTGGAAGCAACAAGTACTTCTCACAGTAAGGAGCCATCGCCTTGAAAAAATGATTCATGGTACAATGCTCCCACCTCCTGAAACATTGGTTGGTGAAGATGGAATTGCAACTGTCAATGAAGAACATGAAGAGTTCTTGGCCCAAGACAGTGCATTGGCGTCCTGGTTGCTCTCAACGGTTAGCTCTCATTTACTTCCACAATTCGTTGGTGCAGAGACTTCTGCTCAAGTATGGAACAAAGTTTTGTAGTTCTTTGCCAATCGCTCTGCCACTGCCATCATGAGCTTACACTACAAGCTCCAATCCCTCAAGAAAGGAGGTGACATCATGAGGACTTATCTCACAAGAGTGAAAGAGTTTACTGATGCCTTGAACTCATATGGAAGTCCAGTGTCAACATCTAAGCATGTGTCAAGTTTCCTCAAAGGCATGTCGAGGGAATATCAACCCTTTATTGTTGTTATATCCGCCATACGTGACAATCTGTCTCTTGATAGTATCTGCACGATGCTTGTTGATGCTGAAACTCAGCTTTACCAACCCGATTCCCTGCCTGTCAGTGCCAATCTTGCACAATGAAAAGGTGAGGGTAACTCTTATAAGAATCAAGAAAAACAACAGCCTCGATCTAATCATTCATCCTACATGCATGAATATCTCATGGCAGAGGCAGAACTCGACCCAGGGTTGGCACAACTATGTGGCAAGATTGGTCACCTTGTAAGCCAATGTTGGCACAGATTTGATGAGGATTTTTCTGGCATGTCGATTGATGATCATGTTGGTGGCCTTGAATCCTCAAAAGCGAATGTCTCTTAGTTCATTAAGGAGGATCTGCAATATGTGTACTTATTGGTTTATGTTGATGATATCATCATCACATGTCACTCTTTTTTAGAGTTGATGAAGTGGTTCGGTTGCTGAGTGATAAGTTTTCTTTAAAGGACTTGGGGCAGCTCTTGTACTTTCTAGGGATTAAGGTTAAATGATCCAAAGATCACCTAGCATTGTCACAGAAGAAGTTTATCATAGAACTCTTTGAGAAAGCTAATATGTTGGAAGCTACTGCAACACCAACTCCCATGGTAGTTGCTACCAAGCTACGTTGTGATAATGGAGAACTTATCATTGATGCTCACTTCTATCGTAGCATTGTTGGAGGATTGTTGTACGTATGTCACACGAAGCCTGACATTGCTTTCTGCGTCAACAAGGTCGCTCAGTTCATGCATGCTCCACGGCAGTCGCATATGGCTGCAGTCAAACGAATCTTACGATATTTGGTTGGCACGATGAATTTTGGCCTGGTGTTTACTGCTACTAGAAATGGTGTGAAGGTGGTTGCCTATGCTGATTGGGGTGGCAGTCTCGATGACAGGAGGTCAGTCTCCGGACATAGCGTGTTTGTTGGCAATAACTTGGTTGCCTGGAGCTCGAAGAAGCAAAAATCCGTGTCACGATCCACCATGGAGGCCGAGTACAAGAGTGTCGCTGACACAGCTGCAGATGTGGTGTGGGTTGGCGCTTTGGTGAGCGAGCTTGGTGTATGCCAAAAAGAGGAGTCAGTCATATGGTGTGATAACACCAGTGCTGTAGCTCTCAGCGTAAATCCTGTCTATCATGCCCACACCAAGCATGTTGACCTTGACATACATTTTGTGCGCGAGAAGGTTGCAGCCAAGCTAATGAGAGTCAATTACGTTCCTGTTGCTCACCAGATTGTTGATGGATTAACCAAGCCTTTGGCTCGAAATGCCTTTGAAGAATTTCGTGCTAAGTTGTGTGTGAAATTGTGCTAAGGAACAAGAGAGGAGAGAAAACAGGGAGAATGTTGAAGTATGTTGGTGGTACATGCTGATGGCTTACGTGAATGATAGTTTGAGCCTCAAGTGTAATTAGTTGTAGCTCTTAAAGATACAGCAGTTAATGTTGTTAGGTGGTTTTGGTTTCTATTTAAGCAGTTATAGTCAGTTAGTCAGTTGAGTTCTTTTAGTCTTGTTGCTATATAAGGCGTGTAAAGGTTGATGAATGAATAAGCAAAGTATTATCTTTTCTCAAACTGTTTCTGTAAAATACGAGAGTATACAGCTCTCTCAACAGTTTCTAGCCAGGCTGAAAGACAACGAAAACATCGAAGCGAAAGTACAAGAAAGCAGTCTTTTACTTGGTAAATCCTTGAAAGAAGCAAGTATGGAATCACCGAACTAAACCAGCTAAATCCGGAGCCGGAATCATCGAATCTACAGTTCATCGACGTGAAGTGCGTTCCTTTAGACACCGTTCGCTGTCGGATTTGCTACTTTTCCCTTGTTCGTCCGAATCTGGGATTAGTAACTCGGAAAAAAGAAGCATGGTTTGTGGTTTTTGTAAAATATTTATTTAATAAAACATCAAGAGACAATCACAAGAAACATAAAAACATGTTATGAACAACGTATGTGCTCATGTAGAACTATTTTTCTTCTCTTCCAACAAGACAGTGACTTATTAATCGTGAAAATACTTATGGACATCATTTTTAAGGATCCTGTATTGATTCATGTGTTCTGGAACTTCGATCGCGGAACACATGCTCGGTAAGAACCTGCGATTGTTATTGCCTGCTCGTCATTTCTTATGTTTCCAGCCGGTGATCGAGAACCAAAAACCGGGCCTCGGATGACAATTTATGCAATCCATTTCAACTTGTACATGGGATTTCTGATGTAAGGCTCTTCTTATGCCTTAACAAATGATTGTGGATCTAGGAAGGAAGCAAAACAACCTGCGAAGTGAATGGCTCAAAACAAAATGGTTAAGGGTGGTAAACGTAAAGGTGATTAGGTGGGCTGTTTAGTTGAGAGATGGAAGCGGAAGATGGTTGATATGGCTATGGTTATGGTTTATGAAACAAAGGGATGGTTGTGAGAATAGTATCTTAAAGAAGACTCAAAGAAGAACGAATGCTATATAGAGCAAAGACCCAGACTTTATATTGCTTCTTTAAGGGGTGGTATGAAGTACTTTGACCCACTAGTTATAAAGAACTAGGAACCAGAATTATTAAGGTGAAAATAGAAGGGGTTGACGCCACAAGTATAAATTATACTTGATAAGTCGATAAAAAGTCACCAGGACTTAAGGAATAGAATAATCTCACTTTAATTAATAAAAATGGTCTGATTACAAATGATGAATGCTTTCATATTTATAGGAAATGGAGAGACATGGCCGAATAATTACAAGGAGATTCGGCCAGCCTTGTGCCTTCCTAAAATGACATAATTTAATTCATAAATAACTTGAATAAATAGGTGCTGGTTTGGTTGAAGTGTAGGGGTATGTCTCATGGCCGAATAGCACTTGAAACCACCCTTCAAGTTGGCGCCAAATTGGAGGAGTAATGGTGTTTGGCCGAATGGATAGATGACCATTCATCTTGGCGCCTAAATGGAGTCATATGCAAGGCACATGGGGCTGATCACATGAAAAACACATGGCTTGGCCGAATAGGGAGAGAACTCTTCATCTTGGCGCCTAAATGATCCATATGCAAGGCACTTGGGGGCTGGTCATATGCAAGGCACATGGGTGTTCTAGGAAGCCTTGTGGTGTAGCCTTGTGCATGAAATGATGGTTGGTCATGCTCTCTCTCTTGGGCGTGCATGTGTCTCCTTCAAGCTAGCTTGAGTTGTGGAGCTAGCTAACAAACATGGGTTGTTTGTGAACAAGCTTCCTAACTAAGTCCTTATGAACTCCTCAACATTATGTTCAGCTACATTCAGCTACCTTTGACATCACTTTTGGTAACTCAGCTCCAAATAGTCCAACTAGATAAGTTTAGCTAGCCTTAAGCTCCTCCAGCTGAATCGAGCTTCCCTTAGTGTTCCATGAGCTGCCTTGTACTTTGTAAGCTGTTTGTGAGCTGCATATGACGTCCAAATCATTCACCAAGCTACCTCAACGTGCATCATACTCCAATATACCTACATGTGCAAGGAAACAAGGTAAGTCCATGATATTGAGCTAAGACGAGCTAAATACTTTGCTGTCATGTTTGATTATGGTAATGTGAGCTAAGTTTGAAGGCCATGAGCTAATTATATCATCTCATAATATGTGTAAGATTATGAATGAGGCTTAAGAGTTAATATGAATGCATATGAACTAACGAAATGCATTATAAGTATGATGCCTTGATGTATAAATAATAATCATGCTTAATATGTTTATAAAGCTATCCTAACATGCTTAACATGTTAAAATAACAATGTGCCAGATGTATTCATACTAAGTTATTCTTTAACTACATAACTAATATTTTTAGCATGATATGTATTATAATAACATATATTATAAGACTAGTATAAAGTAAATGCGATATAAGTATTTTCAAGAGTACTCCCTTTGTAGATGAAAACGTGCTTGCATCATCCCCTTTCTTTAGGGTGATTTGTCCTCAAATCGAGTTCATTCTATCCTTGCATAGCTTTACGTCTTTTTGCTAAAAGAAAGTATCCTTTAAACGTTTGTGTTCTTCCATTAGGTTCCCTTTCGTAAGATTTCCCTTTAGGCCTTTCTTTGGAATATGATTTATCAACAGGTACCCTTTGGGAGTGATATTTTTTTAAGGTTATCCCTTTTGGAAGTGACCTTTCACGTGGTTGGTCCTGCAAAGTGAGAAAAGGAGAGGTTTCAAATGAAGGGGTACTTACCTTTTGAAGATTAAGACCATTGGTGAAGAGTTGTGACTTTAAGTCCCAAACATCACCATTTTTTGTAAGAGATCCTTCATTTTCTAGCATTAAACCATCATGTTTCTCTATGAAGAAGTTTGGGTTCTTGTTTCGTTCCTCTTTATTCTTCGTTGGGGTTTTATCTTTGCGCCATGCTTGTACACTCTTTCGCATATGCAATTGATCTTGTTGTACTTCTTTAGGCGTTAAAGGCACCAAGGTTACCTTGCATCCATCATGCTTAAAAGTGTATTGATTGTGATAACAATCATGAATGGCCCTTTTGTCATACTGCCATGGTCTTCCAAATAATATGTGGCTAGCATGCATAGGGACAATGTCACAAAGCACCTCGTCCTTATACCTACCAACTGAAAAAGGAATTAGAACCTATTTGGTAACGTTTAACTCACCTCCTTCATTGAGCCATTGGAGTTTATATGGAGTAGGATGCTTTGACGTTGCGAATCCAAGTTTTTCAACCATAAGATTGCTGGCTACGTTTGTGCAACTTCCTCCATCGATGATCATTGTGCAAACCTTGTCCTTGACATGGCATCTTGTATGGAAAATATTGTTTCTTTGAATATCCTCTTGGGATGTTTGTGATTGTAGGCACCTTTTCGAAACAAGCATCTCACCATGATCTGCATTTTCTTCAGTTTCTTCGTCTTGCATTGTTTCAGGTTCCTCATCAAAAATAGGCTCGTCAGAATCCGATACAATATCTCCATTTTCAAGTACCATCATGGTATTTCGGTTGGGACATTGACTAACAACATGTCCTTTTCCAAAACACTTGAAACATTTGATAACTCTTGATCTCTCGAAAGTGATGGTTTGCTTTTCTTTACCATTGCTAGATTCGCCCATTTGTATAATTTTGGGTACCTCTTCACGATCCTTTGTTTGGACTGGAGTTTGCTTCCGGAAAGTAATAGGTTCTTGTTTCCATTTGGTGGCCGAATTTGGACTGCTCCTAGTGTAGGATTTCCTTTTAAGTTGTCTTTCAATTTTCATGGCCACATGTACCATCTTTTCAATCTCTACATGATGCTGAAGTTCAACAAGGTTAGCAATATCAAGATTTAGGCCAGATAAGAACCTTGTCATTGTTGCTTCTCTATCTTCATCCACATTGGCTCGGATCATGGCTATCTCCATTTCTTTGAAATAATCTTCAATGCTTTTGCTTCCTTGTTTCAAATTTTGTAGTTTATGATAAAGATCTCGGTGATAGTGAGTAGGCACGAACCTTTTCCTCATAATGGCTTTCATTTCTTCCCATGTAGTGATGAGGCATTCACCATTTCGTCTTCTTGAACTTACCAATTGGTTCCACCAAACTAAGGCATAGTCCACAAATTCCATAGCAGCAAGCCTGACCTTCTTTCGTTCCGTATAATTTTGACATTCGAAAATATGTTCTATTTTGATTACCCAGTCCAGATAGGCTTCAGGATCTGTTCGTCCTTGAAATAGAGGAATGGTCACTTTGATGTTGCTGAAGTTGTCATTCTGATTTCTATGAACATCTCTTCTTGTTACTGATGTTACTTCAGCCTCCTCTTCTTCTAATTCTTCTTCCATTCTAGGGGGATTTACTCTCCGGTTGCCTAAGGATGCTTCTAATTGATCCATACGATCTTGCAAAGGCTCCAATTCTAATTTCAGCAATCTTGCCATTTCATGCATAATAGCTTGGGTTTGCAAGTTAGGGGCTTCTCTTTATGGTGATCGTCCTGAACTCTGAGACATGGTTAGTAAATAAGAAAAGAATAAGATGTGTAAAAGACCTTACCAAAATATACTCTCACAAAGCCTCACGAGTCACTCCAAGAAAACTTGATGTCACTCAATCCGCTCGTGTTTGCATTCTAGGACTTTAATGGCTTTTACTTGTCCTCTTCTGATCTCACACACTCTCCAGCCTTTTTCCTCTCGATTCTCTTGTCTCAAGTTCTAGAGAACTTTACTCAAGATTATATCAAGTAAATTTTACTTGTTTAGCGTCGGCTGCAAAAGGGTTAGTAGGAAGGAAAAATAAATATAATAAAAGAGTGGCTTAGAAATAGAAAGAAAAGAACAAAAGGGGTTACTTAAACAAGTCACTTCACAACATTCTATCACCACAATCAATTTAAACGGCTTACTTGACTTGCTTGGTGATGAGAATTGTTGATGAGTGCTTCAACTTCTTTCTTTTCTTTTCTTTGCTTTTTCTTCGTTTGAGTGCTGGATTTTTCTTTCTTTTGAGTGCTTCACTTTCTTTTCTGATTTTTCTTTTTCTTTGACTTTGCACTTCACTTTTGCACTTCTTTTTGTATTTTTCTTTTTGTTGTTGTTGCACGTTGCTTTCTTCCACCAATAGCTCTGATTACCGCTTGATGTAAGGCTCTTCTTATGCCTTAACAAATGATTGTGGATCTAGGAAGGAAGCAAAACAACCTGCGAAGTGAATGGCTCAAAACAGAATGGTTAAGGGTGGTAAACGTAAAGGTGATTAGGTGGGCTGTTTAATTGAGAGATGGAAGCGGAAGATGGTTGATATGGCTATGGTTATGGTTTATGAAACAAAGGGATGGTTGTGAGGATAGTATCTTAAAGAAGACTCAAAGAAGAACCAATGCTATATAGAGCAAAGACCCAGACTTTATATTGCTTCTTTAAGGGGTGGTATGAAGTACTTTGACCCACTAGTTATAAAGAACTAGAAACCAGAAGTATCAAGGTGAAAATAGAAGGGGTTGACGCCACAAGTATAATTATACTTGATAAGTCGATAAAAAGTCACCAGGACTTAAGGAAAAGAATAATCTCACTTTGATTAATAAAAATGGTCTGATTACAAATAATGAATGCTTTCCTATTTATAGGAAATGGAGAGACATGGCCGAATAATTACAAGGAGATTCAGTCAGCCTTGTGCCTTCCTAAAATGACATAATTTAATTCATAAATAACTTGAATAAATAGGTGCTGGTTCGGTTGAAGTGTAGGGGTATGTCTCATGGCCGAATAGCACTTGAAACCCTTCAAGTTGGCGCCAAATTGGAGGAGTAATGGTGTTCGGCCGAATGGATAGATGACCATTCATCTTGGCGCCTAAATAGAGTCATATGTAAGGCACATGGGGCTGATCACATGCAAAACACATGGCTTGGCCGAATAGGGAGAGAACTCTTCATCTTGGCGCCTAAATGATCCATATGCAAGGCACTTGGGGGCTGGTCATATGCAAGGCACATGGGTGTTCTAGGAAGCTTTGTGGTGCAGCCTTGTGCATAGAATGATGGCTGGTCATGCTCTCTCTCTTGGGCGTACATGTGTCTCCTTCAAGCTAGCTTAAGTTGTGGAGCTAACTAGCAAACATGGGCTATTTGTGAACAAGCTTCCTAGCTAAGTCCTTGTGAACTCCTCAACATTATGTTCAGCTACATTAAGCTACCTTTGACATCACTTTTGGCAACTCAGCTCCAAATAGTTCAACTAGCTAAGTTTAGCTAGCCTTAAGCTCCTCCAGCTGAATCGAGCTTCACTTAGTGTTCCATGAGCTGCCTTGTACTTTGTAAGCTGTTTGTGAGCTGCATATGACGTCCAAATCATTCACCATGCTACCTCAACGTGCATCATACTCCAATGTACCTACATGTGCAAGGAAACAAGGTAAGTCCATGATATTGAGCTAAGACGAGCTAAATATCTTGCTGCCATGTTTGATTATGGTAATGTGAGCTAAGTTTGAAGGACATGAGCTAATTATATCATCTCATAATATGTGTAAGATTATGAATGAGGCTTAAGAGTTAATATGAATGCATATGAACTAACGAAATGCATTATAAGTATGCTGCCTTGATGTATAAATAATAATCATGCTTAATATGTCTATAAAGCTATCCTAACATGCTTAACATGTTAAAATAACAATGTGCCAGATGTATTCATACTAAGTTATTCTTTAACTACATAACTAATATTTTTAGCATGATATGTATTATAATAACATATATTATAAGACTAGTATAAAGTAAATGCGATATAAGGATTTTCAAGAGTACTCCCTTTATAGATGAAAACGTGCTTGCATCAATTTCCATGACCGACCACCTTGTGCTTGTAACTGGAACTTGGTGATCCTACGGTTCCCCTTGTGGCTATTGCAACATGAGCAGCAACCATGTTCTTCTATGGGAAAAACATGGTGTGTTTGAATGGATTTATACTGCATTTTGATCATTTACTTTTTAAAAAAGTTGGTATTCGAGGGTTTTAGGTTAAGAAAATGGTGGCCCCTCTGGTTTTGTTGATGGGATTTAAGATTACTTCGATTTTAGAGCATCTCTAACTTTAATAAAGTTGATTTTTTTTAAAATTTGTAATGACTATTAACGTGGAAGGCGTCAAAATCTTTAATTTATTTATCGATGTTTAATTTATTAATCACTAAATTTAAATTATATATTATCAAATTTTATTACAGGGATAATAATCTTTCAAAATTTTCACATGTGATATATATATCATAAAAATTGAGGGACTTTAATCAAACTTAAAAGTCAATCCTCTGGTTACTAAAAATTTTAAATTATTCAAATTTTATTTTATAACTTGACTCGAATTTAATATTTTTCGAGTTAAGTCAAATTTATAAAAGTACGAGTAAAGTCAACTTAAGTCAAATTTTTTCAAATTCAGTCGAGAAAAAAAATCAGTTTTCTCAAATAGAGTTTTATTAACCCTTAGCTGAAGCATGTTTAAGGTTTATTGTGGAGGAGTTAAAATCTTTTTATACCTGTTCGATACAGTAAATTATTTTCTTCTATTCACAGAGAAAAGAAATAAAAAGAGAGCAAATTGGAAAGGTAGTAGTATTGATCATGGAAATAGGGTAGGGGTGTTGGTGCCGATGATTCCTCTCCTGTGCTTTTGCTTTTTCATGAATTGCTCATTCTCTTGCCCCGTCTTGAAAGTGAAAGGTGCAGACATTGGATAAACAACCAACAACTAAACTTTTTCAAACGCATTGTATAAATTATAAAACAGTCACGTTAAAAAAATCAAATACCTGATTACACTAAAAAAATGAGCATTGCATATTATTCAATTCAATTCAAAACGATAAGATAATTTTATTTAATAAGTTTAAATAGTAATATTTATATTTAATGCAAAATGATTTAGGATTTCAAATTCTAAAAATGCTGTGTTAATCTAGATTCAAATATTATTTAAAAAAATACAAAAATCCGATCCCAAAATAGATTAAACAAATATATTATACAAAAAACTAAGAGAGACCATAGGACATGGGCCCTCATACATAGCATGAGCCAATCCCATGAAGAAACTGAAAGATGGTTTAAGTCGAGGAGTACAAGAATTTTAAATTTCTTTATCTTCCCGTTAAAAATAATATAAATATTTTTGCTTTCTGTTTGTCTAATGAATGGTTTACTTGTATAAGCCCCAAAACCCATGCGTTTTTTTTAATTATTCATACACATGGTATATTCTTTCCCTCTCTCTATCTTCCTTCGTACTGTGATGTTTATGGGATTTATTCGACAAGCTATTTCACATTGGGAAGGTGACAGCAATACCTTAGTTTCCGATTGGAGGCGAGCACATTTTTTAGGGCGACGTCGACTCTTGCACCTTCACGGAATATCAAGTCGTATAGCTGGCAGACAAACCTTGATAGTTCCTCTTCTTCATCCCCGAAACCCGTAGAAAGGTCCTCATCCTTCTCCATGTCACTATCCCAGTCACTCGCCGGACTCATAGGTTCGATCTCAACCTCCTCATCTTCGGCATCTTCCTCACCAATCTCGAACCTCCCATTTTCCATATCGTTATATTCTCCTGTTATATTAACTGAAACGTCATGGGACTCAGCTGCAGGGCATATAACAGCTTTGGCCCCAGAATCTAGAAAGGCCTTGATCAAATTTGCATTGGGACCGTAAGTTCCCGTGCTGATTATGATTCTATCCCTCCAAGCTCCAACCTAACATTTTTCAACCACGTATCAGCCCCAAGTAAACAAATTTTCGATGAGGAATCACAGTTCATTATCAATAGAGAACACAAATGAAATAATATAAACTTGTAAATGAAGACTCCCGGTTCTATCGAAAGGGAATGAAGTGAGGTCGTTGAATAGAACACCACCAATGACCCTAAGTTGACATGGACAACATCCCAAATGAATGTCATTTGGCTGAAAACCAATGCTATTTAATGCAGCAGATTTTAAAAAAAAATAATCCTCGCGATCTTAGCAACCCATTTTAATGCAAAGATTAGAGGCATTTTCCTCAAGTTAATCTTGTGTTTGGCAAGAGTACCTAGATCTGTAGAAGGTTAAGCAACTAAAAAAGGAAAATTATACTATCCTGTGGATGCAATATTGCCCTAACACAAGCAGCACAGAAGACAGAGACAGACACACGGTAGAGAATGATGGTCAAAACTCAAAAGATTTCTCCAGATAGATCTTCACAAGAGTAAAGAAAAGGGAAATAAAAATCAGCCAGAACATTCATCAGGTATCATGCGCTTTGATGCGTAAATCAGATGAGGGAGAGAAGTATACGCACCATCCAACGAACATCATCAGGTGTCATGTGCAAAGAAGGGACTGTACGGCGGAACATGTATGCCCCGATTTCAATATCATCTTCCATGACCTGTAAAATATGTCAAGAAAATCACAATAGAAGTTCATTAGATTTGATAAACACAGAACTAACAACAAAAGACACGGAGAGCGAATGTGAAATGAATGCACACTTGGGTTTGGCGCCCAATATATCTATGGCCAATGTTTCCGACTTCAAAGTATGGTTTACGGCGGATCAAATCAGTAATAGTTGTAATATTGGCGAAAGATGATACACACTTCCGACGCTGGCTCTGCAATACTGACAAATACTCAACTTAACGCTTTGCAGAAACTTATCAGCCAGTTCTCCAGGTTCAGCCACAACAAACACGTCATTTTGCCAACTGGAGAAAGAAGCATCAAGCAGGTTAGGAAGCGGCAAAAGCTAAACCCAAAAGTAATTACACATAAGCGAGGGTCTTTTCGACCTTAATACTGAGCCAACTGAGTCATTTTGAAGGGCCAAATGTATAATGCCCACTTGTGGTAGATTCTGTAACTTCTCATGCAATGCCGTACAGGTAAAGAAAGCTTCCTGGGAGCAGAAGGAGAAGTTGGGGGTGATGTAGCTGTCTTTGAAGACTGTAAACCATCCAAGCTTAAAGGTGGGACCGTGTCAATTCGGCCAAGCCTCTGCATGCCAGCATCAGCTCCGAATAGAAGGGGACTTGAAGGAAAACTTCCGGTAATCAGAGGAGAGGTAAATGGTGATGGAAATGTTGTTGCTGGTAATGTCTTTGAAAGTCCAGATATGTCATGCAAAAGATATAATCTAATTCCAGTTCGAGCACAAAATGACTCAAGTGCACGAGCATGCTGCACAATCCTTCCTGGATCGGGACTATGCAAAGCTTCAACAAGTAGTACATTTCGCCTCCAGCCTAATGAAGGGCTATTCTCATCTAGTACAGCTCAACACAATAAATTAAAAAGATTCAGCAGAGCACCCAGAACAATAGAATATATGAAAACTATTCAAAGCAAGGCATAATACCTGCATTTGGAACCTTTGCACTGGCAAAATTTTGAGATTTCAAATTCTCTGTCCACTTCTCATCATGTGAAAAGGGCAAAAGAAGTCTTTCGCATGCATTTTTCAAGGCCTGAGAATTGTTTTCAATGTAATCATTTACACAAGCTTCTAACTTCATCCAAACTGTAGGATCAGTCTCATCCAGCTCCATATCACAACGTTCGTCAACTGCAAGGGCAACCATAAAAAACTGAGGACTTCAAAGTTATTTAACTTTGGAGAAATTGCAAGTTAATGAATTCAAAGATGATTTTTCTTTTCTTTTTTTATATAAAAAACATGGTTGGATGAAGAAAGTGAAGGCGAGTGGAGACATTAACCATGGTTGCAAACTCCAAGCCTCATCAAGTAACCGAAAGGATATAATACCTGGATTAAACCGGAAATATTGAATCTCAGGAAGCATAGGTATTCATGTACTCAAAGCTTCCTCAGTTCGGTCCACCGAGCATGCACTCTCAATCAGCACTTGCCCAGTATCTAGATAATGCCAACCACCTTTTCGTGCCTACAACAGGAGATACTCATAAATCCATGGGAAGAAGTAATGGAATGAGAAGTTAACTAAAAAAATTAAAATCTCTTGATTTTTATTCTCCAACTAGTCAAAATATAAGAACCATTTAGAAGCATATTAAACTTGGAATGTCACAAAAAGCACCCAAGCAGTTTCCTGTTATTTTGCATGAATTTACAAAATGAGGATTTGCAATTAAAATAGTCTTGGTACTAGGAATGGTTTTACATCCAGTTGAAGCCAGAAATTACTTCTGTTGCAAAAATACAAAGTAGAGCGGTTACCTTTGTAGGTACGGAACCACAGCCAATTGAAACTATACAGTCAATTTTTGTATCAGGCCATAAAAGTTGTGCTTCTCTTATGGAAAAGATTGTTGGATTGTTTGCCACTATAGCACCATCTTGCCAGCGGTATACATCTACATAACAGGTAAGAAAAAATATAAAATAATACGAAGGCTAAGTTCAGACAGCAGAAGAAGCTCGTATAGCTTGCCATATATGGTGTTTACAACTTCCTATAAAAGCACTTCGTTTGTAGCCAACTTGAGCACCTGTAGTTGGAGAATCTACATTGGTAATTCCTAAACTTTCTGATATTGCAAGAGGCACCTCTGGCGTTCCCACAGGATACTGCACATTAAGAAATATATAAATGTACAAACAAACTCTTAGATCTGCCAAAATATTACTGAAATGGATTATAAATTAAAGTACAGATATCTAAGTGAGTAATATAATATATGAACCCAATTAAAGTTCATATTACATGATAGAACAAGGAATTCCCGACCACAAACCTGATAATTGCAGAATATAAATGGTTGAGCTGGCATTGCGCTCACCAAAGTCGACACAATGAAAACTTTAGGAATGTTTTTCACAGCAGATTCAATTAGTAGGTCCCCATCCTCATCAGCACACATTTCCTTTAGCAACCTTTCAAACTGATCTGCCTTAGATCTGCCAAAATATTACTGAAATGGATTATAAATTATACAGATCTAAGTGAGTAATATAATATGACCCATTAAGTTCATATTACATGATAGAACAAGAATTCCCCCCAACAAACCTGATAATTGCAGATATAATGGTTGAGCTGCATTGGCTCACCAAAGTCGACACAATGAAACTTTAGGAATGTTTTTCACAGCAGATTCAATTAGTAGGTCCCCATCCTCATCAGCACACATTTCCTTTAGCAACCTTTCAAACTGATCTGCACTGTGCTGCAATACTCTATGTTATATCATCTTTTCACAAGAGAAGGATGCTCCAAAAGGTAGAAAAAACAGGCTCATTTAAATTATCATGTCACTATAGCAACACACCTCTGAAAATGATAATAATAACAACAATATCATAAGCAGAATCGATTGCCAAGATTTATTAATTAAAGGCAATATATGGAATGAGCAACCCTTAATGTAAATTATAATAAATCCTCTAAAAACCCTGAAAATATATTGTAGAAACACAAAAAGTTCTCATTTGTTTGAGGTATACTTTCAACTAATTTCATGTCTCTTCCTGCATTCATAGACATACATTTTCAACTATGTTGCTCCGACCCCTCGTTTTTATTCAAGTACCCATGTCCGGCACATGAGTATGAAAACAAGATCCACCAAGGATCCTCCAAGTACATGGAAAAATATTTAAAAGAAAAAAAATCCGACCATGACCTTAATCTGACACTCGCATGCGAGTCCAATTAACATAATTTTCAAGGAAAAGATGAAAGCGACTCAGCAATATCAAAACCAGAAGCACAAATTTGCATAAAAGAGAAATTTATACTTTAGATCCATGTACAACAACTCTGAAGCTCTGTGAAGAACTTTTATAGAGCAGATCCAACTTCACTCTCCAAGTTGCAGCTTCATTTATCCTTTGGCACAGGTTCAGCAAAAACAAGTTTTCCTACGAAACAATTTAGAATTTGATAAACATATTGAAATCTAAATTAAGTGTTCTTAAATAGAATATTTATGCACTTATGCAGAGCATATTACTAACCAAGATTTTTGTAAATTTCTTCACATTGGTCCAAGGTCATCAACTTAATACCAAGGGACACAGCAAGCATGCCTCCAGTTGATGTCCCACAGATAAGGTCAAATAGCTCATGTATTCTCTTTCCAGTTCCCTTCTCAATTTCTTTAAGGATCTGTACAGTTGCAAGACCTTTCATGCCACCTCCATCCATTGAGAGTATTCGTAGGACTTGTTTTGGTATCTGTCTTCCTCTAATAGCACGTCTCAAGTATTCACTCTCTCCTACAAAATAACATAATTAAGGTACCAGAAAGAAGTTAAAAAACAAAATGGAAGAAACATACCAAGAATTGCCAAAGTTCGAGCTGCAGCTTTATTCACACGTGGTTCAGGTGTAACAGTCAGTCTCATGAGAAGCTCTTTCAAGCTTGCAGAGGTGACAAGAATGCGGCGATTCTCCAGACAGAAGGCCAAATTCCCGACAGCTAACAAAGAAAGCCTTTGCACCTGATTAAATATAAAGGTTTAATTATACATACTTTTGATATAAGAATAATTTTGATCAGGAAATTACCTCTGGGTTTCTATGGGAACAAAGTATTTTTAATGATCTCAAAACATCCTTGGTTAGCATCTTCTGAGCTACAGTATCAGATCCGATGGCCAATGTGACCACAACTTGTAGCACAGAAACCAATTCTACTGGGTCGGGGGACTTCAAAACAGTTTCAACGGGTTGCATGATGTCACATTTCAACAACTGCATTGCCACAGAAACATCTCCACCAAGAGTTGATAGAGCAGAGCAGGCTTGTTCAACCTGACACAAGATAAGAACTATAAAGATACTGCATAAAATGAATGTCTGATGCTATTAATAACATGAAAGTAATTCCAGTGTACCACATGTCGGTCGTCACTACTTATCATACTTATGAGCTGTCTCACTGCATTCTCATCTTTACCAACAACTACACGATTCCCCTCATCTTGCATTATTATCTTCACCAGGGCAGAGGCTAGCAAAGGGTGATGACAAGATGAAAAACGGAATATGAGAGAGAGAAAGGCACTCAGCTTGTATCTAGATGCACCAAAATAAGAACTATTCTCCATCTGTAATACAACACAAGAAGCAGTTTTAATCATAGATTTATCCATGCTCATGTGAAAGCAAGAGCATACAAACAGCTAATATGTGTAGGTAGTACCTCTATTTGCACATTCACCGATCTTATATTTTCATCAGCCACAATCCTGATATTTGCAAGGGACAAATGGCGTAGCTTGTGTAAAGGTAGGATTTCAGGAAGAAATTCAAGTGGATTACCAAATAACCTAAGAATTTCTAACTCAGCCATAGCCCTGCCATAAAAAAAACTGGAGAAAAACATTAGACTAAAGGAAACTATATCCCCACAAGCTTAAAGAAATAAGTTGATTGTCCATAAAGTGACCTGAAGTCTAGAAGAGGCCGGACAAGTTTGTTATGTTCCAATGATAGTTCCACCAGCCTGACGCACTGTCTAAGCTCAGCTGCTCATAAATTTGCAACAGAAATAAGGTGAAATTTGCAACAGAGGAAGCAACAGCCTAGACCTTACAAAATGATGAGAACAAATGTTTTCCTTATAATTTTTTTTTGGAAATGTTTTCCTTATATGAAAATTGCACTTTGATACGACAATAAAACTCTCAGGAGCATGATTTAGATGTAAAACAGGATTATTCTTACCAGGAACAGAAACAAGCATGTTGTTGTCAACCCTCAGTAAGGTTTTTAGTTCGCCAAGCTCAGGTGGTAACACAGAGAGCTTGTTGTCATCAAGATATAGTTTCTCCAGAACAGGCAATTGAGTTAGCTCAACGGGCAGTGTCTGTATCCGAAAGCACGCAACCAATGAGTGTCAAACTACAAAAGCAAAGAAAAAGAAACATGCCTAGTTTCTTCATAGATCTCAGTCCAAATTTTTTTTAATCTTCATCTAAAACTTTCATTTCTAGAACTTAGCATTGCTACCATTCATACTGATTTCTTCTTCGAGTTTCGCACACAAACTATTTTTCATACCGATGTCTTCTTCTCGTTAAAAAGAGATCAATTACAAGTTAAAATTAGCCAAGGTCCATACTAGAACTTCCTTGCAATCAATCGCTCCATATTTCCCAAAAAAATCATTTGACCAATAAAAACATAAGCAAAAAAGCAAACAAAAGATGAAGAAAAGGACGGAAAATACCGTTAAACCACAACCGCAAAGGCTAAGCAAAGTGATACTTCTCCAATGGACGCCGCAAGCAACCAGACCACTATCACCAGAAGGAACCAAATTCGACCGTAACAACCGAACCATAACTCCGACTCCATCACTCTGCTGACCCGACCCGGCCGCCTTAACCATCGTAACCGCCCGCAATGGCTCCCTCCTCTTCTCCACCTTCATCTCCACTCCAACTGAATTTTCATCCGCCTCTCTCAGTTCGACCGAAACCGTATCTTGCGGCACTGGAAGCACCACCATCAATTTAGATTGCAGCCTTATCGCCGCCTGATCCTCGTCATCCCCCGCTACCCAATCCAGATCGATCCTAAACCCTCGCTCTTTATGATTTTGCGGCGGTGACGATTCCGCGGCTGCATCGTTTAGATCTTCCGCGGATTGTTCGCATCCGTAGTTTAGAGATAAACGGAAGATCTCCGAGGGACGTTTCCATCCTAGTCCCCAAGACATTGTGATCGGACGGTCGAAATGCAACGAGGAGAGGACTCTGATCACGATCCGACGGATGGCACAACGCTTCACATTTGGATTTTCTTCACATAATATAAAATGGCGACCAACAACAACAATGAAGTTCGTTTCTAAGGGTTTAGATTTTTAGAGAGATTAAAGAACTTTGAAGAAATAATAATACAGTAAAAGGAAAATTTTGAAGCACCAGCTCTTCTCTTTCTTTGACACAATTTTCTTCGTCTATTCTATCCCCTTCGTCGGAATCGTTTTTAATGAAAGATAGCCCAACGATACGACGTCGCATGATTAGGCGGCTATGCACTCGGTCAACTGGAACGACGGCTTATAAACCATTTTTCATTTTTATGCGACGATTTTCCCGAACAATCACCCAATTAATCATTATTTTCCTGTAAATCACTGTTTAAATTTTATTTTTCGATCTAACACTGTTTGCAAGAAACGTGGCTCCTATACCGCGCCTTATGTTGATCTGACGCCACGTGGATAAGGAGCGTCTCCTGTAATGCGCCTTGTGAAACGTGTAAAAAATTTGTGTGTGAAAATAAAATTTTCTACGTTAAAATCTTTAAATATTCTTTTGCAAATTATTTTATAACATGATAAATTTTGATTTTTGCATGAAATTACACAATACGTATAATCTAATATAAAAAAACTTTGAGGGTAAGTATTTTAAAATATGAATAATTTTATAAAAGTTTTATACTTATTATTTCTTTTACAAAATGATGATGATAATAAATATTTTATAATTTAAAAAATTATAAATTTCATATATTTTTGAATTTATTGACTTTTAAAATTAATTGTTTAAAAATAAAAAAAAAATATTAAAATAAACTTTTAATTACAATTGACTTTTGCAATAAAAGTCACTCTACTTTTGATTTTTCTGTGTGCACGTGGGTAACTATATTCAACAGAAAAGAATTTAAAAAGAAATGAACTCATATACGGGAGAAAATGACGAGACAAAATAGTTTTTGTGAAGATTGAGCAAAAAATATCAACTCTTTGATCGAATGTTTATTCGTGGTACAATTGAGTTGATATTTAGACAACAGTTAGATAATTTTAACTTATTGACTTTGTACGATCGAATTTTCATTCGATTCATGTAGCTTTCCACACCTAAGACTGTTTAACAATCATAAACTTGACTTTAGGTCTTGAGAATAGAGTATTTTAAAATTAATTGTTTAAAAATATAAAAAATATAATAAACTTTTAATTACAATTGAGAGATCAAATGAATTATTATTCATTAATTATTATTTTTTAACAGCAGTTAATAATACTTATTTATTTTTAATAAAATTAAATTTTTATATTTTTTTATATTTTTTAAAATTAATATTATAAAGAATATTTTAAATAAAGAGGTTACATTCTATTTTTACTAAATTTTATTCACTTTTAATTCTTTTTTATTGCATTTTTATTTTTTTAAATAAATATAATTCATTTGATCTCTCTATTGTAATTAAAAGTTTATTTTAATATTTTTATATTTTAAAATAATTAATTTTAAAAGTTCATAAACATTATTAACTGTTGTTAAAAATAGTATCACATAAACAATAAATAGATAAAGTTGGTATTTTTACACAAATATCACCATAACATAAATTAATTAAATATTAAGCACCATTTTAAAAATATTTACAAAATTAACACTCGAGTTTTTTACACGATTAACAAGGAGCGTTGCAGGGGCGCGTCTTACCCCACGTGACGTAAGACGCGGTGTAAGGGGCACAGTTTCCTACAAAAAGGTGTTAGATCGAAAAATAAAGTCTTAACAGTGCCTCACAAGAAAATAATGATTAATTAGGTGATTTTTCGAGATAATCGCTGATTTCCGATGGTGATTGTTGGACAAGGTGATTACATCTTTAAAATGACATTTCATTAATAAATTCAAATCAGCATAATTGCTTTAAAATCTAAATTTATCTATTGAATGTAGAGGTAAATTATATTTTGTTATCATTGTTTTAAGTGTAAACTCAAAAAAATGTCACCAATTTTTAGAGTATTTTATTTTGATCATCAAATTTTTAAAATTTATATATATTTATTATATTTTTAATTCACTTTTAATAAGATTATTGATGTTATCTATCTAAAAGAAGTCAATGTGGCATGTTAATTTTATAATACTTCCAATCCGATTTAATAAAGAATCGAACTGATAATGTCACATTGATTAATCAAAATAAAACTCAATTAGATATCAGACAAATCAAATATTTATTGTCGCTCAAGCACAAATAGAGACTCATATGCAGACATTAAAATTTTGAGGTCATATCACAAACTTTGTATATTTAAAGGATCACTTAGGAAATTTTAACTAAATTATGTGGTTGGTGTCGATACTAAAATATAAGTATCGATATTGTATTGATTGTACCGATACTCATGGACATTATTGATACCAAATTAATATATTATGTCCCCTTTTCAAGTAAATTGATATCAATATCAAGATTTGAGTATCAATATTATTATGGCAATGTTGATACTCAATACCAGTATCGATACTAAAATAGTATAATATTTTCGAAGTTTTACTTATGATATTGATACTTTGATAAATGGTACCGATACATTATATTGATTTAAGGCTTAACTATACAAAATGTGTCCAATCTATGCTCGTTTTTTCAGTTTAGTGCCTAATGTTTATTTCGTTTCAGTTTGATGCCTAACATTTCATTTCATTACTCAAAATGGGTCAAGCCCTGACCGACCGTTAAGTTTGATCGTTAACCCATTAAAAATGCCACCTGACAAATTTTTTAATATTAAAAATGTTTTCTGAAAATAATAAATTAATTAAAATAGATTAATTGAAAAATTAAACCTAACAGTAATTCTACCCTAAAGTTCTGATGACTAAAAGCTCATTAACCCAAAAGTCTTAATATATATGCTTGAACCTAAACTAATCCTAAACCTACCCAGCCTCATCTCTTTCTTAAATCCCCTCTCTCTTCATTCTCGACCGACCCACGAAAATGCCAACGCTACTCGCCATGCTCTGGCGTCTTCGTCGAACGTCAATCACCGTTTGAAAAGGCCGAGATGGCTAGAACCTAAACCAAACAACTCTAAATGCCCCTCTCTTCTCCTACCATATAACACCCCCAACCCGTATCCAACCCGGATACGAGTCAGAGATATTACATTAACTTTTAAAACACAACTCATTACAAATAATAGCAAAATATTTGAACTTATATTACGAAAAATACAATAATATACATATGGTAATATAAGTTTACCAAAATATTAAGAGCATACACAACTTAAATCTTTAGTTACATGCCAACATCCATTTTCATAACAAAATGACCTACTGATTAAGTTGCTTCTGATATGATAGTTGCAGGAGTAATGTTGTCCAGCTGCTTAACCTCGATCGTCTACTTTATCGGATCCTACGTGTGAAACACTCACACGCTAAGTCATCGACTTAGTGAGGCAATATAATAATAATATCGATAAATATAAAGTAATTGTCAAAATAAGTTGGGTTGCAATGATAAGATGTATGTAAACAATGCAATAACCAGAACCATGTTTCTTACACATATACTTATCAAATTCACATTCATAAGTTCGCCTTAGTAAGTTCATTAGCCCATGGTACCATACAGAGAACCTAAGGTAGTGAGTATGTGAGGTTGTGCACTATGCTGTCACCACAGCTCATTAATTGCACCTAAGCGCCACGTAGAATTGCACCGGAGTGCCGCGTAGAATTGCCCGTAGTGCCATATAATATGTCCATAAGGACCACATATCATTCCTTAAGAATCATATACATATGCCAAGGATCAAGTATGTGTCTCACCAGACCTCACACATGTTCCAAAGAATACATATATGTCCCGAAAGACCACATATCATTCCTTAAGAATCATATACATATGCCAAGGATCAAGTATGTGTCTCACAAGACCTCACACATGTTCCAAAGAATACATATATGTCCCGAAGGACCACATAGACCCTCTACCCTTGGCATGCCAACTATACCTATAGTTCTCATTTACATAACATGGGCTTTCACAATTTATCTTATTTGTATCACATAGACATATTATTTTCATACCTTTATCACATAACTCATATAACTTTTTCTTGCATATTCATGTCCCATAATGCATATGGTATGGATTCATGTCATATATCATAATATGAAATACTATCATGTATCAAAATATTGAATCTAGACTTATCACAAGTCTAGAACTGAATAAAATACATATTCATGCTATGCATATGCACTCACCTAGATTTCTTTGTCTTTCCCTCGATTGATCCTACTTGTTGATGGTTCCGGAACTCGTTTAGGCTCGATATCTACATAGTAATTCATTGATACTTATCAGTATACTAATTAATATATTCTAAACTATCATTTCTTAGGCTAAAAGAAAAGCCATTTTCATCTTTTAATGGAGGTATGCATCGATGCACTACACCATGCATCGATGCATAAATCCTATTCGATGTTTGTATTTAATGGGGATGCATCGATGCACTCCTTATGCATCGATGCATAAATCCTATTCGATGTTTTCTTTTTAAATTAATACATCGATGCACTGCATGTGCATCGATGCACCTTAAACAATTTCTGGGATTTATCATCGATGCATCGGTGCACAATGAATGTGCATCGGTGCATAATGAATGTGTATCGGTGCACAATGAATGTGCATCGATGCACATTGCCCAGAATTGTCATTTTAGCACGAAAATCTCTTCTTAGTCTACTTAACACTTTATATTTCCCCTCTTTATATATCCTTAACTTGCATACTCTTACTTAAGCTAATTATTATCCATTCCATACTTTTGAAACTTAAAAATCCAATTCTCCATGTAGAATTTAAGAATTTAACCCAAATTCCAACATGTTCTAATTTGAATTCTAACACCTCATACTTCTTAGTTAGCTTTATGACAAGTCAAATTCCACTTCTAATTCTTATTAGGAACTCTAATCCAAGATTTCACTTTTCTACTTCCTTTATTTGATTCTTCATATTCTCTTCATCTTATGGTTTTAAGATAATCTAAGCTTTCCTTAAGCTTAGTTATCAACTAAGGATCAATAAGAAACCTTAAATTCATCAAGAATTTAATCAACAAGAAAACTCACCTTTAGCTTGGTCTCTCGATAGAGAAGAAGAAGTGAAGAAGAAGAGAAATCTGGAAACTTTTGTTCTCTTCATTTGCCTTCCACGTGGATTTAAATATCCTCATCTAATATTTAATTATTTCCTCTATTAAAAGACTCATTTACCCCTTTAGTTCCTCATTCTTTGTTAATTGATCCTACGCAAAACATTCCCATTAAATCTTTCAACTATTCAATTTATCTACTTTGGTCACTGAATTTTATAATTTCACAATTTGATCACTAACCCGGTATGGAGGATGTTACAAATCTCCCTCCCTTAAAAAAATTCGTCCTCGAATTTTTATTGTACGAACAGATGGGGATATTGAAGTCGCATATCTTCTTCACGTTCCCACGTAGCTTCTTCTACTTTGTGATTTCTCCAAAGAACCTTGACCAACGAAACTGTCTTACTTCTTAACTGTTTGACTTCAAAAGCCAATATTCTCACTGGTTCTTCTTCATATGTCAGATCCAATTGGACTTCTACTTGTTTTGGTGCAATGATGTGAGAGGGATCAGACCTATATCTTCGTAACATGGACACATGGAAGACATTATGGATCTTCTCCATTTCCGGTGGCAAGGATAACTGATATGCCACGAGTCCTATTCTCTTAACAACTTCATATGGCCCAATGAATCTAGGATTTAACTTTCCTTTCCGACCAAAACGTAATACTTTATTCCAAAGAGATACTTTAAGGAAAACTTTATCTCCAACCTCGAACTCAATCTCTTTTATTTTAAGATCATAATAGGACTTTTGCGATCAGAGGCCACTTTGAGGTTATGTTGAATTTCTCGAACTTTTTGTTCTACATCTTGAATTAAATCCGGACCAAGAACACTTCGATCTTTGAGTTCATACCAATTTAATGGAGTACGACATTTCCTCCCATATAATGCCTCATATGGGGCCATCTTTATACTAGACTGATAACTATTGTTGTAAGCGAACTCTTCCAGCGGTAAATACTTTTCTCATGATCCTTTGAATTCCATTACGCATGCTCTCAACATATCTTCCAATATCTGAATAGTTCTCTCTGATTGCCCGTAAGTCTGAGGATGAAAAGTCATACTAAAGTTTAAACGAGTCCCCAACGCTCCATGCAAAGATTTCCAGAATCTAGAAGTGAATCGAGGGTCTCGATCAGAGACTATGGAAACAGGCACTCCATGCAATCTAATAACTTCTCTAATATACAACTCTGCATATTTTTCCATAGAGAAATCTGTTCTAACCGGGAGAAAATGCGCTGACTTAGTTAATCGATCAACAATTACCCAGATTGATTCTCTTTTGTTTGGAGTCAATGGTAACCCCGAAACAAAATCCATCGTAACATTTTCCCATTTCCATTGAGGAATGACAAGCGGTTGCAATAATCCTGACGGAACTTGATGCTCAGCTTTGACTTGTTGACATATCAAACACTTAGACACAAATTCGGTGATGTTTCGTTTCATCCCTGGCCACCAAAATCGATCCTTCAAATCCATATACATCTTGGTTCCACCCGGGTGCATCGTTAACGGACTGCAATGAGCCTCTGTTAATATTTCTTTCTTCAAGTCGTCATTGTCGGGTATTACAATTCTTCATTTACAATATAGATTTCCATCTGACTTAACCTCCAAGTCTTTAATCTCTTTGCTCTTTACTTGCTCAATTCTTTTCAAACACGTTTCATCTTTACTTTGAAATTCTCCTATTCATTCCAACCATGCTTGTTTAAGTGTTAACTCTGCACAAAGACCACCGTCTCCCGTTAAAGATAATCTTGCGTCCACAGCTCGTAAAGCTGCAAACGTCATTCTACTCAAAGCATCTGCTACCACGTTAGCCTTTCCGGGATGATAGTCAATTATCACATCATAATCTTTTAAGAACTCTGCCCATCTACGTTGCCTCAAATTCAACTCTTTTTGAGTGATCAGGTACTTCAGACTTTTATGGTATGTATACAAGTAACATCTTTCTCCATACAGATAATGACGCCAAATCTTGAGAGCGAACACCACAGCAGCCATTTATAAATCATGGGTGGGGTAATTCTTTTCATGTGGTTTCAACTGCCTCGATGCATACGCTACCACCTTCCCTTCTTGCATTAATACACACCCCAACCCGTTATGGGATGCGTCACTGTATACTACAAAATTCTTGCCAGATTCCGGTTGAACCAATATAAGAGTTTCTATCAGAATTCTCTTTAAAGCTTCAAAACTTTCTTGACATTCAGAAGTCCAAACAAATGATACATTCTTTCTCACCATCTTTGTTAAAGGCAACACTATCATCGAAAAAATCTTAGCGAATCTTCGATAATAACTGGCAAGTCCAAGGAAACTCCGAACTTCAGATACATTCTTTGGAACTTCCAGTCCATTATAGCTTTAACCTTCTGAGGGTCCACTCTAATCCCAACTTCCGAGATCACATGCCCCAAGAAAATTTCTTCGTTTAGCCAGAATTCACATTTGGACAATTTCGCATAAAGATTTTTATCCCTGAGAATTTGCAAAACTAGCCTCAGATGTGTGATATGCTCTTCAATGGACTTCGAGTAAACCAGTATGTCATCAATAAAGACAACAACAAACTAGTCCAAATAGGGATGAAAAATCCTGTTCATGAGATCCATGAAAGCAGCTGGTGCATTCGTTACTTCGAATGGCATTACGATGAATTCATAATGACCATATCTCGTTCTGAAAGCCGTCTTCGGAATATCTTTCTCCTGAATCTTCAATTGATGATAACCCGAACGTAGATCGATCTTCGAAAATACTGAAGCTCCTTTTAGTTGATCAAACAAGTCATCAATGCGCGGAAGGGGATACTTGTTCTTGATGGTCACCTTATTAAGCTGTCGATAATCAATACAGAGACGCATTGATCCATCATTCTTCTTAAAAAAATAACGCCGGAGCTCCCCAAGGTAATACACTTGGTCGAATAAATCCCTTTCCTAACAACTCTTGCAATTGATTCTTTAACTCTTGCAATTCTTTCGGAGCCATCCAATAAGGTGCCATTGCAATTGGAGTGGTTCCTGGCATTACTTCAATTTGAAATTCTACCTCTCTATCTGGAGGTAATCCTGGCAACTCAGCCGGGAAAACTTCAGGGAATTCTTGAACTATTGGAATATCCTCTAGCCCTTTCTCTATCGCTCTTAAATATATCATATTTACAAGAAATCCTTGACATCCTTGTAGCAATAGCTTCTTAGCTGACATTACTGACATTACATTTGCTAAGAAATTAAACTTTTCACTGCTCACACTTATCTCTATTCCTCCTGGACTTTTCAGGGTTATCTTTTTCAATCTGTAATTAACATCTCCATAGTAACAGAACAACCAATCCATTTCCAGAATCACTTCAAACTCGTCAAAGGGTAATTCTATCAGATTAGCAGGGAATTCAATTCCCTGAACCTTTATGGGACACCCCTTACAGACTTTATTCACCCGAGCACTATGGCCTAAAGGAGTTGTTACTATAATCTCATTACTCATAGCTTCTAAGGGAATCCTCAATTCCTTTACTGACTTACTTGTAATATAAGAATAATTAGAACCCGGATCAATCAGTACCAATACTAATTTATCGTACAGCTGAAAAGTACCTGCTATAATATCAGGGTCATCACGGTCTTCACTTGTATTTTAGATGGTACACCCGTGCGGTTGACCGAACTTCAGGTTGAGCAGAGAATTCAGACGAGTTCCTTCCTCTGCCTCTTCCTCGTCCTCTTTGTGAGAAAGAACCAACTTTTTTAGATGGTGCAGGCTCACCAACCATCAATGTACAATCCCGGATAAAATGTCATCTCCGCATCGAAAACAAGTCCCAGCAGCCATCCGACAAGCCCCAGAATGGGTTTTCCCACAGTACTGACACTGTCTCGCTTGACTCAGAGTAGATCTCCCAACACCAGATCTCACTGATTGCGTATATCTAGGTCTTGCCTGACTTGCTCCCCTAGCTGACGATGCAACTGATTCTGATCTAGCTTGTGATCGAAATCCTGAGTCTCTTCCCCTTTTTGATGGTGCTGAGCTAGAAGAAGCACCCGTTCTCTTTGATGTTTGAACTCTAAAATCCCCAAATCTCTCATTCTGAGCTCTTTCAAGAGCCTTGGTACGATTGATCACCTCTTGGAACGAGGACAAATTTAATACTATCAGCATCTCTTTCAATCTAGGGTGCAAACCCTCCACAAACCATTCACAAGCCTCTTTTTCAGTAGGCACAAGCTCGGATGCAAACCTACTCATCTTGTTGAACTCACATTCATACTCATATACAGAGCGGTTCATCTGTTTCAAATTCAAAAACTCATGCTTCATCTGTCGAATAAATTGATCTCTAATGTACTTGTTTTTAAATTCATCTAAGAATAAAGACCAAGTTAATTGGTCACTGGGCATCCTTATGGTGACGTTCGTCCACCATATTCTCGCCTGACCCCTCAACAACGAGACAGCTCCATCTAACTTCTCCACTTCAGAACAGTGGAGACCATCCAACATGATTTTTAAATCATTTAACCAAAGATCTGCCGCAACCGGACCTTCTTCGGTTTCTCCCTTAAATTCGGGAGCTCCTAAACCTCTCAACTCTTTTGCTACATTCATCCTTTGAGTTGGTGGTGCAGGAGGTTAAAGACGCGTTAGAATAGCGTCTAACGTTCTGAAAAACATATCTTGATCTTGCACAGGCACTCCTTGAGATGCATGTTCTTCACCTTGCATGGCCAGGGCAGGTGAATTACTGCTTTCAGCAGGCCTATCTTCTCCCGCTTCACTTCGGGAGCTATTAGTCCGGACATCTAATAAGAATAAAACATATTGTTCTATTAGCAAACCACATACTCATACTATACCAGATCATAAGTTCTCACTATTTGTTGGCATGTATTCCATTTAAAGACTCTATAGACTCTGGTTTATGCCTATAATCGGCTAAACCATAGCTCTGATACCATTAAATGTAACACCCTCAACCTGTATCCAACCCGGATACGAGTCAGAGATATTACATTGACTTTTAAAACACAACTCATTACAAATAATAGAAAAATATTTGAACTTATATTACGAAAAATACAATAATATACATATGGTAATATAAGTTTACCAAAATATTCAGAGCATACACAACTTAACTCTTTAGTTACATGCCAACATCCATTTTCATAACAAAATGACCTACTAATTAAGTTGTTTCTGATCTGATAGTTGAAGGAGTAATGTTGTCCAGCTGCTTAACCTCGATCGTCTACTTTATCGGATCCTACGTGTGAAACACTTACACGCTAAGTCATCGACTTAGTGAGGCAATATAATAATAATCGATAATATAAATAATTGCCAAAATAGATGATGCAATGATAAGATGTATGTAAACATGCAATAACCAGAACCATGTTCTTACACATATACTTATCAAATTCACATTCATAAGTTCGCCTTAGTAAGTTCATTAGCCCATGGTACCATACAGAGAACCTAAGGTATGTGAGTATTGTGAGGTTGTGCACTATGCTGTCACCACAGCTCATATAATTGCACCTAAGCGCCACGTAGAATTGCACCGGAGTGCCGCGTTGAATTGCACCGTAGTGCCATATAATAATGTCCATAAGGACCACATATCATTCCTTAAGAATCATATACATATAACCAAGGATCAAGTTTGTGTCTCACCAGATCTCACACATGTTCCAAAGAATGCATATATGTCCCGAAAGACCACATATCATTCCTTAAGAATCATATACATATTCCAAGGATCAAGTATGTGTCTCACCAGACCTCACACACGTTCCAAAGAATACATATATGTCCCGAAGGACCACATAGACCCTCTACCCTTGGCATGCCAACTATACCTATAGTTCTCATTTACATAACATGGGCTTTCACAATTTATCTTATTTGTATCACATAGACATATTATTTTCATACCTTTATCACATAACTCATATAACTTTTTCTTGCATATTCATGTCCCATAATGCATATGGTATGGATTCATGTCATATATCATAATATGAAATACTATCATGTAACAAAATATTGAATCTAGACTTATCACAAGTCTAGAACTGAATAAAATACATATTCATGCTATGCATATGCACTCACCTAGATTTCTTTGTCTTTCCCTCGATTGATCCTACTTGTTGATGGTTCCGGAACTCGTTTAGGCTCGATATCTACGTAGTAATTCATTGATACTTATCAGTATACTAATTAATATATTCTAAACTATCATTTCTTAGGCTAAAAGAAAAGCCATTTTCATCTTTTAATGGAGGTATGCATCGATGCACTATACCATGCATCGATGCATAAATCCTATTCGATGTTTGTATTTAATGGGGATGCATCGATGCACTCCTTATTCATCGATGCATAAATCCTATTCGATGTTTTCTTTTTAAATTAATGTATCGATGCACTCCATGTGCATCGATGCACCTTAAACAATTTCTGGATTTATCATCGATGCATCGGTGTACAATGAATGTGCATCGGTGCACAATGAATGTACATCGGTGCACAATGAATATGCATCGATGCACATTGCCCAGAATTGTCATTTTAGCACAAAAATCTCTTATTAGTCTACTTAACACTTTATATTTCCCCTTTTTAATATATCCTTAACTTGCATACTCTTACTTAAACTAATTATTATCTATTCCATACTTTTGAAACTTAAAAATCCAATTCTCCGTATAGAATTTAAGAATCTAACCCAAATTCCAACATGTTCTAATTTGAATTCTAACACCTCATACTTCTTAGTTAGCTTTATGACAAGTCAAATTCCACTTCTAATTCTTATTAGGAACTCTAATCCAAGATTTCACTTTTCTACTTCCTTTATTTGATTCTTCATATTCTCCTCATCTTATGGTTTTAAGATAATCTAAGCTTTCCTTAAGCTTAGTTATCAACTAAGGATCAATAAGAAACCTTAAATTCATCAAGAATTTAATCAACAAGAAAACTCACCTTTAGCTTGGTCTCTCGATGGAGAAGAAGAAGTGAAGAAGAAGAGAAATCTGGAAACTTTGTTCTCTCATTTGCCTTCCACGTGGATTTAAATATCTCATCTAATATTAATTATTCCCTATTAAAAGACTCCTTTACCCCTTTAGTTCCTCCTTCTTTGTTAATTGATCCTACACAAAACATTCCCATTAAATCTTTCAACTATTCAATTTATCTACTTTGGTCACTGAATTTTATAATTTCACAATTTGATCACTAACCCGGTATGGAGGATGTTACATACCATACGGCGCCTCCTTTGATTTTCTCTTGAAACCCACTTCGGTTAAAAAGGCTCGAAAAACATAAATGAAAAGAGATGAAGTTGTTGGTAAACCCTTCAAACACCTTTCATTGATCCTTCACATGTGCTTGTCGATTTGTTCTTTGTGGTCTTATGTGGGAAACTGATGCAGGTTCTGTACTCTGCAAGTAAAGTCGAAGGAACTTCTATTACTGATGTCGATAACTGCACTGTATTAATTTTTTTAACCTGAAATGATGAGTAAAAGAGTGAGCTGTATAAAGCTCAGTGATACAGAACTACCAAATATGTTGAAGAACATATAAATAATGACAAGCATAAAATTTCCTTATTAATTCATGTATCTACAGATTTTCATGATGAGTTGAGATTCCATTGATATTTCTTCAGGTAACAAACAAGAATCTCATAGTTCAGAGGAAACGTTTAGAGATTAGGTTCAAGAGATTGAAAACAGATGTCTAGTGTGTTCCCATAAAACAAAAAATAGTTTAACAAAACAGCAGTAGTTTAATTCAGGAAACAAATTTTAAAATCAATGTAATACCATATACCCGAACACTCTGTATGAAATTCCCCAAAACATGCATCCATAAGGACTTACCCTAGACCCCTAGGATCTAGGAGTCCAATATGAATGACTAGAACAAAAAGGAATTACCAACTAGTTGAACGTCAGAGACTCTAGAATCCTACCCAACCAATACTCCACTATAAATTCGTTTAACAGTAACCAGTAATATCAGAGATAGGGATCCAGATATATTATATATCAGAAAACATAAATCAGATATTGGGTTTTTATTTAAAACACATAGTTACTCTCCAACTGTACACAAAATGAAAATCCCAGATTAAGCATCCATAAGGACTTACCCTAGACCCTAAGATCTTGGAGTCCAATATGGAAGATCATAACAGGCATCCATAAGGACTTACCCTAGACCCCTAGGACCTAGGAGTCCAATATGGAAGATCATAATAAAAAGAATGACCAGCTAGCTAAACATCATATTCTTCACACACTACCCAGACAGTACCCCAATAAAACAGTTTCAGATAACACCGATAAAATTAAGAGATCATAAATCAGACATTTTCCAGTAACAGTAATCTAGAGAATATATATCAGACAAATTAAAATTTTCATATCAGTAAAAAGAGAACTAAAGAAAATCAGTAATCAAAATCATGCTTTCAAAACTAGTTAAAACAAATAAATATAGCACACAAGGAACACACCAGATGGACCATATATTTTTCAGAGACACTTCATAGTCATTGGGAACAGAAAACATGAAACTTATGCAAATTGATCGAATTTCGGAACGATGTCCCTATTAAAAGGAACCGATTACTAACGGATCTAATTAGGCATTTAGAATTGATGTTTCATGACCATTCATGATTCAGGTGTATCAGGAAGGTATTCAAGAATTGATGTTTCATGACCATTCACGATTCAGGTGTATCAGGAAGGTATTCAAGAACCTTTATATCAGAGTTATTTAACATTCATAAATAATAGGAGTGATCCCATTATTCAGGCCATTAAGGGCATTTCGGACAGTTTGATTCCTTGAGAATTATTAACAATTTAACCCAAGAAAGGTCAATAGATGGTTTATAGTATTCAGAATTTATATTGAATTATCGACTTTAAGTCAAGTCAAATTAATCATTGCGATACTTGCTAATCATTGGGGCCGAAATACTTCACAGATATTCACTTCTTAATACTGTCTACACCAGTTAAATGAATCTCCCTTAGAATCAACATTGAATAGATCTTCAAAAGACGAACATGTATTTTGGTGGTGTTTAATTTATTTCTGAACTACAATAGTATCCAAAATAATCAACGTGCATGGGTCGAAATCTAAACTTTAAGGACGGTACGACACTTAGGTTTATTTTTGTCATTTCTAAGCACAAGGGTATTCCAGTTATTTTCTTCAATTCAGTTATATGCATCATTTCCAGTAATTTAGTCATCAAGTGTTTATTCCAGAATCAGAATTTCTAAGTCCTTTATCAAACAGATCAGGAACTTAAACAGATGGTCTAGGGATCATATTTCAATAGAAATTTCTATGTCATTTCTTATCGGTCTTTTAAATTTCCATAGCAGTTATTTGGGTCTTAACCGATTTATTATCATTATACTGAAAATCAATATGGATTCCAATTAATTGATACTTATTTAGCCCCCAAACATTTATTTATGCATCATGTAATACCCAAATATCATATCAGAGACTATACTGAAAAGATTTGAAAATTTAAGATTTATTTGAATAAGTGGTAAAAGATGAGAAAATGATTTGAAATAGTGTTTAGACTCATTTGTATCAATAGATAAATTAAGAGGACACTTTGGTCTTTTAATAGAGAGAAATAATTTAAAATATATTCTTATTAGGGATTTTAAATAGGAGAAAAAAGGAAAGTAAGGCATTTTCTATTCTTCTTCTTCTTTACGTGGGTAGTGCTCTCCTCTATGGTATAAGGTAAACTTCAAATAGTTAGTTATTCCTTTAAATTATGGGTTGCTTTGGTAACACTAAGTGATATGTAAGCTTAAGGAAGGATTAAAGAAGATTAAAACTAAGTGGTAGATGTTTTATATGAGATTTAAGGAAATGGATTTTTTGAATGATATGTTTATATGTGTTTTTATTGAGGTTTATTAGTAGAATTGACTTGTCAAAAGAATAAGAGTTTTAGAAGCATGAGATATGATTAAAAACATGTTAGAAAAATGATATGTTCTTGAGTTGAGATGTACAATGAAGATTAGATGTTAAAGGTGGCAAATAAGTAAAGTTAGTTGGGTTAAGTAAAAATGAGTTTAATGTATTGTTGGGTAAAAGTATAAGATTAGGAAAAACTAAATGAAAATCGAGCTGAAATGGTAAATGGGCAATGGTATCAATACTGATAAAACAATACCGATACTATATGTGTAAATAGGTAGAAATATGACGACCAATATCGGTACCGATGCAAGTGGTATCGATATTGATGAGGTATCGATATAAACAAGGGGAGACTATCCATATGGCCCATCTTTTAAAGGCATAAAGAGTTTTCCTTTAATATTTTAAAATAATATATTTATCAATGTGAATATTCAGTGAATGATATTAAAGAAAATGATGTATAGGTGAAATCTTTCTTAGTCTCTATTCGATTAATTGATTTCTCTTTCAAAGTAGTACTTGTTCTAAATGATATCATAATAAAACCTAGTATATGAATAAATGAATCGAGTAATTTTTTGATAGAAGCACTAATTTATTCAAAATAGGAAATATCTCAAATTATAATAAAGATTTACAATCACAATAATAAATTAAGCACATAATTAGGAAAATTTACTATAATCATTGAAACAAAACTAGTAACTTAAGATAACATAAGGACTATATAAGGAAAGATTAAATTTAACGAAGAAACTCGAACAACGATATATACAAACAAATCTGATCACATTGGCAAATGAACCATAAAAGGAGATCAAGCTATTGAAAACCACTGAAAAATCATAAATCAAATTCGAGCGACGTGAAAAGCTATCCATTAACACAAATCAGGTATCCAGATCCAATTCAAAGGTCCAAAGAAGAGAAGATCACAAGATATCAGATAAGCGCAATCTTGATCAGTCGTAGCGATATCAAATTAACCTTAGAAAAAATATAAATAAAACGGCCAAAGAACCGAAAATGCTAAAAAAACATAAGAAAATGTACCATAAAGGTAATGAAAACGTGCAACATGATACTTATTGAAAATTGAAAAACAAAAGAAAATAATATATGACATAGAAAAGAAAAAGAAAATAAAAATATCGACGGTCGAACCAATATTAAAGTTAGTGCGTCGCCGATCAACAAAGATGAAAAAGAAAAGAGATGACGACACACGAATTGAATCGAGATAAATATTGTTTAGATGAGAGACCTCAATAAACATAATAAACATAAACATAATAATAATAATAATAATAATAATAATAATAATAATAATAATAATAATAATAGACTGATATATAGATCTGAAAATAAGATAATTATATCCATAATTAGTAAAAGTCAATATAAAAGTTCTCAAGAACTTACAGTTGGTGTAAGAAATTAAATTTTAGAATTTATATGTCCAAATCATTATTTTTATGCCTTTTATAACCTCTTCCGTTTATATATAAATAATATTCATGTTAGCATGAACCAATTTACCTCAGCGGTTAAAGAAATCGTTATTCCTAAAGGTCATGGGTTCGAGTACCAGCAACTACAGCAGAGTGATTGAACGTTCATTGTCAAATGGTTGAGATTATTTAGAACATATACAACTTTGTAATCACCTTAGCTTAATCAAAAATAATATTCATGTTTTAATGTTATATTTTAAAATTAAAAAAATCAAACTTAATATCTATAATCAAAGAATTTTTTAACCTTCCTATACCGGAGAGGAAAAAATTGAAATAGAAGAACCAATATTAACTAGGAAATAGAAAATTAAACATTTCAATTATTTATGATTTCATAGTAACCCAAATTAACTAAAACTTAATTAGGGAAAATGACCACAAATAATAAACAAAAACTAAACACTTAACTTATAACATGTTTTGTCATGTTTGCATTGATTTCTTATCTTTATTTTTTTTAGATGTTAAAAAGGAGGAAAAAAAATAAAAATGATACAAAAACAATAAGGGAAATACTTGTACTTCAATTGTCATTGATAACAACACAGTCTGACGGTAATCGACGACGAGAGATTTTGAGCGAATTTTATAGTTAAATTGATATTTTATCTCAAATTTAATTTAAATTAACATTTTATCTAAAGTCTAAGGTTCAAACAAAAATTAATCATTTTAACATGTCACGTTATCAAAGTAAGAGGGTTAACAACTTAATGAACAAAATATAATAATTCGGTAACATAAATGTCCGAAATATAATATTTTTCTAACATTGATAATTAAAAATAGATAAAATTGAAACAGATGTGATCAAATTTATAGTTTACCCTAAATGTAGATATCTCAATTATGATATATATATATATATATATATATATATATATATATATATGAATATATATTATAGGATTAGGTTCAAATCAAACTTTATAAAATTAATAAGTTTTATATTAATTTATAACAATTAGATTTAAATAAATAAATAAATAGTTATATTTAATTAATATTTATAAACCATAAATAAATATTTATTTAACTCTCAGTAAAATAATTTCTTTAACTCAGAGTAAAATAATATTTTTTCCTTTTAAGGTTAAGATTTAAGATTTAGGGTTTTGAATTTAGATTTGAGATTTTGAGATTTAGGGTAAAAATGATATTGTTTTACCGTGAGTTAAATAAATATTTGTTTATGAGTTATAAATTTTAATCAAATTTAAGACATTTATTTATTTAAATCTAATAATTATAAATTAGTGCTAAACTTATTAATTTTACATAATAAAACTCATCCCTATATGTGTGTGTGAATTTATCTCATGAATTAAATTATTTTAGTGATTAATGAAATGATTATTATTCATAGAAGTTATAGGTTCGAACATCAGTAATTATAAGAATACATCATAATTTATTAAACATTTTACCACTCAACCAATCGTCCTTATTAAATAAAATTATTATTTTTATTTTATATAAATTTTTCACTCATAAATAATGAGTGTTCACAAATTTAATTTATTTTAAAACTTTAAAAATAAACCAAAAGAAGATAGGACAATTATCACGAGCCAATAGATTCAATCCATACACCTAAACCTATGTTTATCACCTTCAGTCTGCACATTGCTCAATCCGTACCCTTGAACTTTGGTGGAGCTATTTTCAACGAGATTAAATTATGTCAAATTAAAATAAAAAAAAATTAATTTAATTTTCAATTTAAAGGTATCACCGAGCAGAAATCATTGTCTCACTTTGAGTAGGTTCGAGTCCCGATACTTGCCTTCAATATAATATCTCTACTTAATAAATAAAAAGACACCATGCAAGACTAAACTCGAGTTAAAAAGAGTCTGGGCGGCAATAGGCATAAAACCTTTTGCCCAAATGCCCATCTTCAACATTGTATTATTTCAATGAGAGACATACACAAAGGCCAAGACCTGAAGCTGAAGCTGGCCTGCAACTAGAATCTCAACAATCATAGAAAGCAACATCAAGGGGTAGTTGACATTGGGTACCGAGTAACATCGACGACAAGATTTGGTTACAATAATAAGACACGTGTAGTTCGAACGAAAGAACACATTATCAGCAGGGAAGGGTTTGTTACGAGATCCAACCATGGCCCGTAAGATGAGCATGGAAGATACTCGAAAAAAGACATACGACTCTATGTCAAACATAGGATGAAATTCAGCCTAAAAAAATCAACAAAAGTCATATATAAATGATATGATATAGCACGGTCTCAAATTGCTTGCAACTGAAATTGGAACAACAATGTTACCAATGCCCTATAATTATAAAGTATGCTCAGTAGGAAGTATAATTATGCTTATGATATCGATACCGACTCATAAATCCAGCTTCTCGGCGGATGCTTTGAATGTTGCTCTTAAATCTGCCTTTACTCCATCATCAGAAAATATGAAATCAATAGCATTTTCAGCAAGCTGAAACATTTCGGTCTTTCCGAGACCTGGGGAAAGCAGCAGCAGCAGGGTAAATCATCAATGAGCACATAAACAAATTATTTGCCGTATACCCTTCATACATGCAAGTTAAATATTCCACTTACTGAATGCAGAGGACGCAAGACCGTACTCTCTGGAAAGACTGGTGGAGAAAACCCCAGAATCGTCTGTGCAGAGAGCCAAAGGATGTTTTGCCTTGTATAGATCAACTGCAATACCGTTTCACACAGTAGATTCGTCTAAATGAGAGAACGAAACAAAAAAAGCAAAACATGCTCGAAAACTTTGAGAATAGCAGATTACATATACTTGCAAAGTATCTACTAAAAGAGTTGAAACAGAAGCATATAAGCCTGACCGAAATGATGAATATCTATTGAAGAAATCGTTTCCGTCCTGATATTGGATGTCAAACAAATCTCAACCTGGAAAAGGTTTTTACGAAACGAAAGAGGAGATCTTAGGTCGCTAAACATTCTAAAACCAAAAAAAAAAGTCGGCCTACAATAAATCAACCAATGTACCAAGTGATATATCACACTCAAAGCAATCTATTAAGTAAATGGTTTTGAAATTCGGGTATCAACATATGTACTAAGTGATAAACATCTTACGGGGATTTTCACTGATTTCAACTTTCTCCAGTTTTCCTTGTCGAAGCAACAAGCATGACCGATCCTATGTGGAAGAAAGTCTATCATTGCTTTGATTTCCTCTTGGTTAGGTACCTACAAGCACTAAGATATGAAAGTAAACTAGTAGGTGTTATTTCAAATACTATAAAGCAAGCTAGTACTATGAAAGTTTCAAGAAGTAGGAACGAACGCGCACCTCTCCGCAGTGAAGAGTGATATAGAGACCCTGCTCCGTAGCAAACTTTAACGCAGGCAAGAACGTATCCCTACATCAGATGCTAATAAAATTTAAAATACACAATCATGGGTAAACTAGTACAGAATTAACAGTATTCATGACCGACTATTTAGCGGCAACAAGAAGAAAGTGTTTGCGTATGAATACCAACTGCCAACAATTGGGTTTCCGGAGAGATCAATGCCGACTACCCCTAAATCCCTCATTTCCAGTGCAAGCTTAACCTAAGAAAATAAGATATAGTTATATTTATAGAACAAATAACAAACTTTCCAAAAACTGCAATCTTAACTTACGGTTTCCATGGCAGCTTCGGTGCTCTCACGTCGGTCGATGCTGAGAAGAAACCTTACATATATCTTCTTTCGAGCAGTTCCATTAACTGTATCGGTCTTCAATCCAGTAGGTGAATAATCAACATCGACTGAACTGACAGCTCTTAAACCCTCCATCACGGCATCCATATACGATCGTTTGCTCATTCCTATAGAATCATTTCTCTGCACAACGTTTCCATGATTTCATTAGCTCAAAAACAAACTACATCCCATGAATCAAAAACAGTTAATCAAAGTACCTTAGGAGTTGTTCTAAGCTCGAGGTATACAACATTCTCGGAAGCAAAATCCTCAATGACCTGTATGTCCAAATAGCAACAAAGTATGAGAGGATTCACAACACAATGAACTACGCTAAAAGATACGTTCAAGTGGAAAGCTTCATTACTTCTCTCGTAATCCTTGTAATGGTCGAGTGATCGGTAGTGAGAATGTGGATGAGGTCAAACAGCTTGAACACTTCATGTAGTGTACGGTCATCTGAACCGAAAGAAAAAACATATAGGAATGTTCCCAAATACCAATCTTTTAACACACGCACACACTAAAATCAAACCCCATTTTCCGAATTGTGTAAAAGGATTAATTGAATCGATAAACAACTCAACCCCAAACCACACTCAAGTAGCTAAACTCACTCTTATCGACTCGAATTTCGATCTATGATGCCGAAGAACAACGAGTTCGAGTTCTAGATAATAAAATAGAGGACTAAATCATTAAGAAAAGGAAGAGGAAGAAACATATATATACCTTTCATTATAACATTCTCCACATCTGAGAAAACAATGACACCCTTTTCACCCAAAGCTCTAGCAAGTTCACTGTCAAGAAGACAACAAAACATCTAATTCAGCTTTCAGAATTCAGAATAACAAAGACAAGTTGAAAACCTTAAAAAATAAAGAGAGGGAAAAAAGGGTTGTAAGCTCACAATAGAGTAGAGTTCCTAACTGAACCATTGAGGTGAGCATGAAGTTCAACCTTTGGCATCGAAACGCACCACTCCATGTGTTTTCTCTGTTCATATTTTTTTGCTGGATTTTTCCTTTAGATTTAGCTAAAGAGTTCACCTTTACGGAGTTGGGTGCTGGGTTTTTCAACAGGGGATACGTTTCGGGATGTGATAGATTGAGTATTTTTGGGTACTTTTTTAAGCTTCCTATCAGACAAGATGGTCAAAGAACAGGACAAAAACACAAGCCGACAAAGAAAGGACATAGAATTTTCTGCAATGGGCCCCAAGAGACAGGAACCTACGATTTGTTGGGCTTTCAGTGTCTGAAATCCGATATTAAGATCCAAATTTCCTGGTTGGAAGAGACTGGCTGGATGCAAGTCATGCAGCCATTCCGCATATATGATATATCCGATTTGTTTTTCTTGGTCGGATACTGTGGATTTATTCGGATTTAAAGGTTAAAATTATTAGTTATTACGAATTTAGAGAAGATGAAAATATATATTTTTGGATATTCATTATTTGAATTCGACATCAGACTAGAAAATAAAAAATATATTTGCTTCCAAGAGCATTTTAACCTTGATCATCCATAATGTTAGTGGTGTTGTGTCTTTCCTCTCTAAAAGGGTCACTAACTTCCTAAAGATAGTTAATATATTAGAATGATTAAACCATCATAACCTACACGAAGCGTATAAAAAATTTATTCCTCTTAACATTATTACGTCACGTATGATATCGTGTGGAAAAAAATAAATATGGATATATTTTCATCTAGTAAGGGGACGCTCTCTCTTTTTTCTATCACTTTCTCTTGCTCCGATTAATGAAAGATCCTTTGAGACAAAATCAAACTAACTAGTGATTCTTCGTCCACATCAAAAAAGGTGAATCATCAATTGTCGGACAACCTCTATATTTCTCATCATCTAAACCAACGTAAACCACCACCTCATATGCTGTTCATCAACCTTCGATGTATAATGAGAATGGACTAACTTGCACTCGAAAGAATAAGTCATGATGTAAAACCCAAACATGCAACCTCACCGGGGCCGTGGCTGGGGCGGCGTGAACTGCGCGACCGCGCAGGGCCCCAAAAAATGGGGCCCCAAAAAAGTAAATATATAGTGGCGTTTTTCCAATAAACGCCACTATAGATGGACCTATTGCGACGTTTTTTTCAAAAAAACGCCACTATTATTGCGGCTTTATTGATAAAACGCCATTATAGATGGATCAATCGCGGTGTTTGTCAAGAAAATGCCACTATTGTTGCCCCGATATCGAATATATCTAAAAAATATGGATCCCTTTATAAAAATTTGTACAAGCCCCGAAAACCCTACCACGGCCCTAAACCTCACCCTCGTATTTTGAGTTGGAAGCAAAATCAGTTAGCGCAAAGAAAAAAATACTACTCTCAAACTCGGGATGATCATTTAGAAAGCCGAAAGCAAGGTGCTATTTGAACAAGGTAAGAGTCATCGAAAGACGTGGATAAAAACATGCAAGTACCTTCATGAGGAGAGAATGAGTAAAGAAAGTCGTTTTAAGGAGGGCGAGATAAACACAAACAATTCTAATCTCACCCGAAGGAGTGCGAGATGAGCACATATAATCTTAATCCAACTAAGAGGAGTGTGAGATGAATACGTACAACTTCAGTAACACGTCAAAGAAATGTAAGATGAGATATATAATCTCAATCACACATCGATGAGTTCTCATATAAAGCTTTATAGTTAATATAACAAATTATCATTATGAGCATGTTGTAATCGTATGTAAATAAAATAGTAGTATCAATGTTTTAATATTAAAGGTTAAGGTGGACCATTTGATCGCAGGGTTGAGATCCCTTAGTTATGCAAATTTAATATGATAGGTCGAACATCAGTAACTGTAGCATTCATGCTATAGATCAAAGGAGATTCGTAGTTTAATGTTTAATTTAAAAAAAAAAAACTAATCATACTGGCTCATGATATGCTGACTTTGTAGTTTAATGTTTAATTTCAAAAATGTTTTAGTTAGGTTAATGTTAAAAAGAAAAAAAAATCAATTAATAAATTTTAAGTAGTTCGGTTCGGTCGATTAATCGAATTGACTAACTGAACATCACTAAAAATCGTATTTCTAGTTGAATGAAAATATATCTTTGTAGTTTAATGTTTATTTCAAAATGTTTTAGTTAGGTTAATGTTAAAAAGAAAAAAAATCAATTAATAAATTTTAAGTAGTCGGTTCGGTCGATTAATCGAATTGACTAACTGAACATCACTAAAAATCGTATTTCTAGTTGAATGAAAATATATTTTCATCAGATAAAAAATAAAGGTCAATAATATGAGTGGTTTCTTATATTTTTTGTCTATTCGATTTTAGTTATCTATTTTAAAAATATTTATTTTTAGTCACTTTTATTTTCTATCCGTCTTGGTCACTGAACCATTAATTGTCATCACTTGGTTGACGTGATACGTTAATAAAATTTATTAAATTTTAATTAAACCCCTTAATTGTTTATAGAATATAAATGTAACCTTAAATTTTACATAAAAAATAATATAAATCATAAACTTTATATAAAATATTAATTTAATTATTGAATTAGTGAAAATTCACATTATTGACCATCATCACTTATCATCTTCTTCGATCACCGTTAATTGCCACCACCAATCAACCATGAGCCCAAAATTTCTACTTCATTCCTCCTCGTGTCAAAATTAATTTTACTGCCCCCCCCCTTCTTGTTGATATTAAGTTTAATTACTCACAATGTAGATTTCCCTATATCCCTCCATTTTGTTTACCTCGCCCTTGTGCGTATAAGTTAATTACTCTTCCCCCTCACCCCTCCAAATAATCACTAGGTTCCTCGAATATTTGAAACTTCTTAATTATTTCATTTTTAAAATTCTTATTAATATATTACAAAAACGCTATACCAACAACCAATTGGTCTAGTAGGATAAAACACTAGATTCTTTAAGTAAGGTCAAGAGTTCGAAGTTTGACATTTGCGTATGAAGCAAACTGGGTTAGGAGGATCGCCCCCATAATGGGCCTCTGCAACACCCGGTCTGAATTAGTCGATCAATATATCGCTAATACCAATGATTAATAAAAAAACGCTATGACAAAATATACCGTCAAACGTAAGAATTTATATCAAAATTTGCATATTTAAAAAGTTATATTAAAATTTAAGGGGTACGGAATTATATTATTAATGAAAAATATAAAGAAAACATCTAAATTATATGACAATTTAAAATTTTTATGGCGTGATTGCACCTCGTAACACTCCCCTCGATCCATCCTTGTACGGACACAATCAACTGTCTCGGATTTTTACATTGGCATGCTCTGCAATGAAATTCTTGTACCAAGTTGCAGAAAACTTGGGTGTTCTCGCCAGTGTCTTCAAATCAACATGGTGAAGTCCGAATCTTCTTGTGAACCCAAATTCCCATTCGAAATTGTCTAGCAAAGACCAAGCAAAATAGCCCCTAACATCTGCTCCTTTCCTGAATGGCAGACACAAACTGATCAGTTAACAGGCAAGAAACATAAGCAATTAATGTAATGATTAGTTTCTTTCTCATTTGCTTTTTTCCCCCACCTGATTGCTGTTGATAGAGAATCCAAGTATCCAGCCATGTATTTGGCTCGTCTGGTGTCTTGTAAGGAATCTTCAATGGTGGAATTTGGTTTGGTCACCTCACCATATCCTAAAATCAAGCATGATACATGTATGAGTGTCCCCAAAAAAAAGCTATTAGATTGAACTTTGAGGGACAATTTTGTCTCATCATACCATTTTCTGTGATGATCATTGGGATGTTGTTGTATCTCTTTTTAAGATAGGTTATGATCTTTTCCATTCCTCTAGGGTAAACATGTAGCCATTCCACATCAGTCTGCATAGCAAAAAGATTTAGCTTCTGGGATCAAGTTGTTATACAAGTATGTCACGACCGACCGACCGACCGACCGACCGGGAGCCTTCAGTTCCCTAGGCTGCATCATAGTGTATTGGTCGGTCGTGATGTTTCAACAGGCGAAAGAATAAGATAACATACAGGTTCTCCTATTGGGATGCCGTTTTTCTGTGAATTTTGTCTCCATAACCCTTCAGTCCTTGAGGTTCCTGTCCCCGGTTCACACACGGAGAACATACAATCCTGGACATAATAGCTTGTATAATGGTTAATTCCGATGAAATCCACTCCTTTCTTCAGCATTTCCTTCTCGGTTTTCGAAAATTCTGGTAAAGTAGACCCTAAAATGCTTTGCATTACAGGAGGATATCTACCAAAAACAACAGGGTCTAAGAACCAATCAATAGTGAAGGATTGAGCTCTTTGTGCTGCTAGCTTGTCAGCTATGGAGTTGCTGATGGGTTCAAACCATGCCCCGTTGACAACAATTCCAATGCTTCCACCTTGCTTGGCCTAAAACAATTCATCATTTAAGAAAAAATAAATAAAATGCAAGTCTACATTTAAGCATTTAAGCAAATGGTGCATTTAGAGTTTTTTTAGTGCCATTTGATATACCTGGTATTTGGATCTGTAAATATTAACAGCTGCTGCATGGGATAAGATAATGTTTTGAGCTGCTATGAAAGGCTCATTCTCTGAATCACCATCGGTACAATTTCCAAATGGAAACGAGCATCGCGAAGGCGGGAAAGTCCCTACTCGATACCCGAACTTGACCTGAAAATTGGGTTCATTGAAAGTGATCCAATACTTCACCCTGTCTCCAAATGACTGGAAGCACAAATCTGCAAAATATGCAAAATCCAGTCTGCAAAAATGAAAGTTAAGGGAAAAAAAACATTAGAGAGAATACAAGTTACCATTTCATTTAAAAAAAAAAGGAAAATAGATTATTTACTGTGATTCAGGACTCAGCCAACTTCCATATCTGTCCTCCATCTCTTGGGGAAGATCAATATGATTCAAAGTTACAAATGGTTGAATCCCTGTAGAAAATGGCCAAATCTGCAGTTATTTATGCATTGTTTTTGAAGAAAATTTCATTCATGAAATGCAAATATATGTAAATATACCTTTAAGCATGAGAGCATTGATTAGCTTGTTGTAGAAATGGATGCCTGCTAAGTTGACATTGCCAAACCTTCCCTCTGATATGAAATTGGAGATAATGATTAGATATCAGAATATTTGATTAAACATCAATGGTGTGTTTCAAAGGGCTTACTGGGTAAAATTCTTGCCCAGGAAATAGAGAAACGATAGCTGTCGACTCCAAGTGAGGCCATTAGATCAATGTCTTCCTATATATCAAATGAACAACTCTAAGTCACCTTCTAATTCTCTCTCACATTTTCTGAGAATAAACAAGATACTCGTGATATTTTTTGTGAGTTCCTTTTTTGTTATAGTATATATATATATATATATATATATTCAAATTATTTTGTTAGTCCTTTTACAATGCATAAATTGCAGATTTAGTTCTTGTACTCTAAGTTGATCACTATTGTTTCATGTAATTTTCAAATTTTCGAATTCTGTTCCTACACAAGTAGTAATCATTAAAATTGTTAGGTTAAATTATGTTATTTGCTCATGTACTATACGTAAGTCATAAATTTTATACTTTCTAATTTGATCATTTTTAATCACGGTAATTTATTTCTATTGTTCATGCATCTTTTAATTCGAAAGAATATGGCAACATAAAAGCTTTGGGATCAATTTAGAATGAGAGTCATAGTTTGGGGATGAAACTGAAAAATTTAAAAGTTTTAAGACTAATTTAGAATTAGAGTCATAATTTGAGAATGAAATTAGAATATTTAAAAGTTTAAGGATCAATTTAGCACAAGTCATAGTTTAGGAATTAAATTAGAATATTTAAAAGTTTAAGGACTAATTTAAAATGAAGGTTACAGTTTGGGGACATATGAAATTAGTCATAGCTTAAGGATGAAATTAGAAGAATCAAAAGTTCAAAGATCAATTTAGAATAAGTCATAGTTTGAGGATGTATGGTGCAATTAATTCATATGTCCCCAAACTATAACCTTCATTTTAAATTGATCCTTAAACTTTTGAATATTCTAATTTAATTCCTAAACTATGACTCTTATTATAAATTAGTCATTAAACTTTTGAACATTCTAATTATCCCTAAATTATGACATTCATTCCTCATGCTCGAACCTGAAACCTTAAGGAATAATAACAATTCTTTTACCATCGAAGTCGCTTGGTTCTTGCTCAGAAGAAATCACTTTAAATGTATAAAATTACTTATCAATTTATTGATGATGTATCTGCATATAATTTAAATGTATAAAGTACAAAAGTAAGCTTACCAAATAGCGATGATAATGATCCAACGCTATGTCTCCATTGCTTCCATCGACGACGTTTCCTGCAATACATTCCCTCTTTTTTTTTGTTAAACGTGGAAAACATCATTTTCAATAGACAAGAGAAAGCTTCAAATCCAATGTTGAATGCCGGTGAAGAAAGCTAAGAAATCACCTGGCTTATGGGTATAAACATCCCAGTTGTTCAATCCTTTGCCATCACTCAAGTAACCACCTTCATACTGCCAGAAATATAAGAAAAAAGTCTACATATACAACCAGAAATGGACCGAGGAGTCTCACCAGGACAATTCTCTCTTGAAAATTTTAAATTTTTATATGATTTAAATATTTTCTATTAATAATTTATTTTTATTTCTATTTTTAAAATTTTATAAATTTTCCTACTTAAATTTTATAAGTTTATTATTGACATAAAATTATGTGTTCGTTATACAATTTTATATATGTATGAACTAAGTGACCTCAGTGGTTAAACATATGATTGTTATCCTTGGAGGTCTTAAATTCGAACATGATATTTATAGGAATATTTGAGCGTTAATTATTAAAGAGACTTTCAAATTTATATTACCTTATAATCATTTTTAAGGGCGGACCTCTGTTGGGGTCCAAAGGGCCATGCCCCTATAAATTTTTTTATGTTCGATAGATTAGTATTTTAGTTTATTTAAAAATATGTATTCGAATTAAAAATATAAAAATTTATTAAATATTTAATTAAGTAGGGGCCGGATTAAAGAAGGATAATTCAATATTCTCAAATTTTTTCAATAATAATTTAGATTATTGTAAATTTAAATATTAAACAGATTAAATATAGTCTTCTTAAATAAGTTTAATATTTCTGTATTTGCTAATATTTAATCTTGATCCGTCCCGATCACTTTGACTAATAAAGAACTATATACATATATATCGAATAGGATAAAGAGATTGAAAGAATGGTGAGAAAGCAAACCTGGTAAGCAGCAGAGGCTGTCCCGAAGAGAAAATTTGGAGGAAACGGAGATGGGTTATTACCAAAGCTTTGTTTCAGAGTCAGCAGCTCCGATGAAATTGGAAGAGGCATTAACACGAGCATATGGAAGGCAAGGTAACCAATGCAAAGCAAAGAAAACTCCATGGCTTTGTAATATACCCAATTTGCCGGTGCTTCAGCGAATAAGCCATCACCAAATCTCAATGCTTATATAGAAGGATTATTGTAAGAATTGATAAGATTTGGATGCAATGAATGGTGTCTGGCAGTTGCTTTCTTGCTTGCATGCCAACCTTGACCCTTGACAATAATATTATATTATAATATTGGAGTTCTTTGTAAACCCCCCTTGGGTATATTTTTACGGGATTTGACCAAAGTCTGATTCAAAAAGAAGGAAGAAGTATGTTTATGGTGAAATTTTGATTTGTCACTCTAATATGTTATTATTTAAAATTTAATCCATCTACTCTATTTTTATAATAATTGAGTCATTCTGCTATTATAATATCATTAGTTAATCTAGATATTGAATTTAGACTCCACAAACATGCATATTTATATACGAATGTGATTCTGAACAGTAAACTTTAACACTTAACTTTTAATTTCTAAATCTTAAATCGTCATCTCTAAATCCTTATAAAACAAAGGGTAAACTACATTAATGGTCACTAGAATTTGAGTAAGTTTTTTCTTTCCTCACTGAATTTTCAAAAGTTATAAATTGGTCACTAAGATTATTGATTTGTAACAAAATGGTCACTCGACGTTAATCTTTGTTAACCTCAGTAACAGAAAGGTGAGTTGGACTGTTGACTGCCCCCTAGAGAACCATTAGAGTCCTTGTGTGATGATTCGGTCACTTTAGTAACTTTACGTTGATGAAGAAGCATCTTCGACAGAGGCGGATGCACTAAGTCCCATAGAGGTCATGTGCATCCCATTATTTTGGGAAATTAGTTAAATCTAGTATAATGTTATAAGAAAAAAAGAAAAAAAATTGCATACTCATTATTTATAAGAAAAATACTAAATTTTTTGACTCCGTTATTAAATTTTTGGATGCGCCACTGATTTTCGAACACCAATAGAGTTCACGACTTAGCAAAAGATCGTGACAGTGGAGAGAAACCATCGGCAAAATTCAAACCAGAGGAGACGAAAGTAGAAGAAAAGAAAGCAGAGGAAAGCCAAAGGAAGATGCACCCAAAGCTGGAGAGAAATCAAACCCACCCCCAAGCGGAGACTAGAAAATCTAAGGGCATAACTATCGCTGCCAATCAATAGTCGTCGCCTCCGATGACAACTCCTCTACTGTAAGAAGTGAAGAACTCTCCATTAACACATAAAGAATAGCAAAAATCAATGAAGGTAGCAGCAAAAACCAAAATTGAAACGAGTAAAAGCACTCAACTTGTCATTAATGAGTTATAACCTCGACCACTATCCAGTGACCATACCTGCACCGCCTTTGTTCTCGTAGACCGTATCCTATTTTTATACGTCCTTGTTAAAGCAAAACAAACCAACAAAGAACCATCTTGGTAGCAGTAAAAGGTTGCAATTTTTTCATTAGTGCAAATCTCTCCATACTGTTTTTATTTATGTTTCTCACCCTAAAATCTAAAGTTTAAGTTGTTTACAAAGACATGTAAAAGAATTCGGTCTAAAGTCTCTCACTCTACGTTGCATAAGTCACTCACTCTACGTTGCATAAGTCACTCACTTTTATCCCTGTTCGGAACTAGGCGTGTCTTTTATTTTTATCGGAATAGATACCATGTCCCATTCATGCAATTCAAATCTTTGTCTTTGCTTAATTACTGTCTTCTAACAAAATGAGGCACTCATTTAATCCTCCGTGTAAGCTCATCACTTTGTTGCTGTTGTAGAAAACATGGTTTAAAACACCTTCAATTTAAATTTTAACAAGCCAACAAAGAACCAGCTTTTCTCCTTAATGCCAAATTAGTTATCGTACTCACAGCATGTCCCTTTAATGGCTTTTAAAGACCCTCGAATGAATTGTATTTGGGTAAAAATCGTAACCTGTTAAGTGTTGTTGGCTTGGTTTTAGAAGGCGTCAATGAGTTAATTGATTCAAGGTAATTAAGGAGTGTGTTAAACGGACCAGCCACAGAGAGTAAATAAGTGAGGTTTATATATTTCGGTGTCGGAGTTGAGGTCAATATAAATAGATCAATGCGACTAGGTTTTTCCCCATATGTGAAAGAAGAGCAAATGAACAATGCAAAAGAAATAAGTCATGAGAAACTGCAATTTTTTTCCTGTACTTACCCCCATAAATTTTGTTTTGCTTCGGTAAACACCCTTAAACGTAGTTCTCGAAAAGGAGTGGTGAAATTGTAATAAGGTCGGCGCAAAGGCGGTCGTGTAAAGGAGTGGTGAAGATTTGACTAAAGGGTTATCTTAGAAAATCTTTTTTTTAATTAAAAATAACTCAAAGAGTCGACCAAAGTATCTCCAATATAATCAAAAGGAGCCAAATCAGCTATAATTTTTGCTGCTACCTTCATTATTTTTTTGCTCTTCTTAATGCACTAATGGAGGGTTCTCCACTTCTGATAGCGGAGTTGTCTTCGGAGGCAGCAGCTCTGGAGTGGCAGCGGTAGTTATTCCCTCAGACTTACTAGTCCCGTCGAGGGTGGGTTTGGTTTCTCTCCAGTTGTGGGGGAATCTTCCTTTGGCTTTCCTCTTCTCCTTTCTTTTCCTCTACTTTAGCCTCCTCTAATTTAGATTTTTCAGGTGGTTTATGCTCCACTATGACGATCTTCTGCTCAGCCAAGGACTCTGCCGGTGTCGAAGGTGCTTCTTCATCAACATAAAGTTGCCAAAGTGACTGAATTGTCAAACAAAGATTCTAACAGTTATTCGACGTGGCGGTCAATGGTATAGTTAAACATTTAACAGTCAAACTCAGCTTTCCTTTATAAAGGTTAACGGTGGTTAACCGCGAGTGACAATTTTATTACAAATTAATATATTAGTGACCAATTTGTAACTTTTAAAAGTTCAGTGGAAAAACAAAAACTCAGTCAAACTTTAGTGACTGTTTGTTAGTTTACTCTAAAACAAATAATATCAAAATATAACATTGTTTATAAAATATTTCTCTAACATCAACAAATCAGATACTAGTTTTAATTACTACGGTTAGGGATAAGTCGAGGTAGACTAATAGGTCAATCGTCTTCTAAACATTTTAAATTTTTATATAATTTAAATATTTTTTTAATATTTTTTATTAATATTATATTTTCGTTCTCTATAAAATTTTATACTTTTACTTCAACATTTAATAGATTTATCTCTAACGTAAAATATTATATCCACCTATGATTATAATTAAAATCATTACATGGAGTTTTCTTTAAAAACATAGTTTCCAACTCGGTGGACTCGTAATTTTGGCCTATGGTTACTGAGTCACACGATGAGAAGGCACCATTCAGTCCTATCCATTTCCAAAAACTCCAAATAAAAAGGGGACAATTGAAAACGATAGAAACCGAACTGATGAGAGATTTCTAAAGGACTTTTTTCTGAAGATATTTGTTTATGTAAGGATTATTGGACGAATGAAGTAGAGTTTTATTTAGGGTAAACATATATTTTAGTATTTAAATTTTGCTTAAATATAATTTTATAATTGTTTTATTCTATTTAATCGAGGTTTTGAATTTTCTTTTTTAATTTAAATTGACATTTGAATTTATTTTCTCGGTTTAAATCAATATTTGATTTTTTTGTTTAATTAAATAGTTGAAGTTGGTTTCTCGGTACCAATATCTAAATTTCAGATGACATGAATGAATCTGAATTTCTAATAATCAAATTTGAATAGATAAATCAATTTCATGTATTTAATTAAATAAAAAAATTGAATATCAAAATTGAATCTTAAAATTAAACTTAAATATTAAAATTGTAGATTTGCCATTTTATTTAATTGATTGAGATGAGGGTATATTTTTTTTATAAATTAGGGTAAATATAAGGTGATTTTACCTAAAAATAGCCAAAAATATAAAACTACTGAAATAACACACTTTAACTAATATTTATCGAAATGTTACTCCTTGGTATAGCGTGGCACGAAGGCATGTATTGTAGGACACGCTTTACACACATGACATCCGACTCAATAAATGTGTGCTATGTAGAAAACGCCTTATGTTGATGTGACAGTCCACGTAAAATACGTGTTACGTAGAACACACCTTTACATTTTACTTGAAAATAATAATTTAAAAAAATATACCATTAAATGTATAATTAAAACATATAATATTCAATTAAAAAACATAACATTAAACTTTAAAACTAAACATAAAAAATATAATATTCAATTAAAGATAAGATAAGATAAGAACATAACATTAAAACATAATATAAAACCATAAAAACTACATAACATTAAACATAAATATAAAAACATAACATTAAAACATAATATTCAATTAAAAAACATAACATTAAACATAAAAACTAAATACGAAAAAAACATAATATTTAATTAAAAATATAATATAAAAACTAATGATGTCTTCTTCGTGAATGCGTTTCAGAGGGCGGTAGTTGTCTATTTCGAATAGGATTTTTTCGTATAGATTGTTATTCCTCTTTAGTCTCATCATCTTCATAGGCATTAGCTTCATCTTATTGGGTTGGAGCTGATGTTGAAGGACCTTCATGGAATAATAAATGTGAAAGTGTATGATGAACAATCCCACTACTTGTTGAGAACTGTGAAAATAGTAAAAAGAATAACAACGGTGGTTGGGCTGCATACGGTGTTAGTGTTGGTGGAGGAGCACCACCCGTCAGATATGATGTATATAAAGCAAAAGCCAGGTCCATAGGCGTATAATATCCTTCGGAGAGCTTTGAATGTAAATTGACAGACTCAGAATATAATCATGTGGGCTCAACATGTAAACCAGAAGGCTTGGCCTGTAAATCGGTGGGCTTGGGATGTAAATTAGAAGGATGGTGGATATTGTGCTATTTCCGATGGCACTGTTGAAGACTCGTCTACGATTAGTCGGGGGACGATGATATTGTAGTAGTGGATATTTTTCCTAATAAACTCGCCTCGTACGCCATCAAAAAGTATTAATGACATCCGTTTTCATTGAACCATGAAATATATTTAGATGACACCGTGAAATGAATTTTAGAAATATAATGACAAATGAGAAGGTGTTCATATTAGTGCCTTCACATCGTTATCCTCTCACTATGCTTCTCCCTCTAATCAACATCATGTTTGCCTTGTCTGTCAAGTTTATGCATATTATTGAGATTTGTAAGTGTTTTCGGAAGAAACTGTGTGAAACCAAATTGACAAAACACACAATCACTCAGATGTCACTCAACAGTAGCATAACAGATAAAAGGCAAAATCACAAGCCATATGTCCAATGGACCCATCAAATCAAGTGGGATGCCAGCCCTCATTTCTTCATTCATATAGGGCATCCATTAGAACTGAAAAAATATATTTATTATCAAAATTTAAATAAAATTCTAATTATAACAATAATGAAATAAAAAACTTAATAATTAAATGCATACATTTGAACCTAATTTTTGCTCGATTAATAACTTGTTATCTTGTAATTTATTAGGGATATCATAATGGTTTTTTATTGATGTGACCACCTATTTAATATAAAAAATATTTTAATTAATTATACAATAATAAATTAAATATTGAAATTATCTTAGTAAGAAATAGAAGACAAATGATTTTTTTACGATTGGACATAAAAAGTCATACGATACCACATTTAAGATTTGAGAAGAACGAGACAGTGACCAATACCATTTTAGGTATATATCGCTACTTGACACATAACATGCACTAGGTTGTGAGATTTTTCGGGCATCAAGATCCTTCCTATGAGTCGTAAAATATATGTCCAAGCAAATGCTTTTGCCTCCTCATCAAAATAATTTTCGTCCAACTATAAAAAATTATCTTGAAGCAATGTCAACTAGGTTCAACCACCGTTGGACGAATTCAGTGACTTTCTTTGATGTTGCACGCACAAACCATGCCAATTATCCACCGCCACACCAATAAGAACACGTCCATCTACCAGAAGTCTTAGCTGCATTGAAACATCCTCTAGAGTAATGGTGCACTCCTTATATGTAAGATGGAATGTGTGTGTCTCTATATGTACCCAAATCTAGCATCAGTTAAATAACTTCAAATACGAGTCAGTTTGGGCATCTTAGTGTTATGGATAAACACTTCCATTATACGATCATTTTCCAAATTGATAAAAAAAATTAATATATTAAAACTTAAAATATTCAATAAAATATAAAAAATTAACTAAACATAATTAAATATTTTTTTACCATATTCACAATATGAGTTGAAGTGTGATTTTCATCCAATCGCAGCATGCCTTTCATTTTTTAAATGCACACATTTTAAAAAAATTAATAACTAAAATTAAGTAAAAAATTTAAATACATTTATTAGAAGAATAAAAAAACTTATACCTTGAACTTCAAACCAAATGTTCTGAACCTAGTAGAAAGAAATTAGAGATAAGAGAAAGTAGATGATATGATTTTTGTTTGGTGTGATTAGATAGAGGGAATTAGGGTTTATATAGGGCGTTGGGGGAGTAGGAAGGCGAGGAAGGGAGAAAGAAAAGTGGGGAACGACGACGAGAAAAAACTGCAAATACACATTTTGTAGGAAGCATTTTTTCCAGGTCAACATAAAGCACAATCCCCAGGATACGCTTTCCAGGTGGTAGGCCATATCAGCATAAGTCGCACCTTGTAAAAAGCACATTTGCTGAGGGGGATTAACACGTAGGCAAAGTACGTCCTGCAAAATGTGCCTTATTGTCACTCTGTACGAAAGGGTGACATTCCAATAAATATTGGTCAAAGAGTGTTATTTCGATTATTTTATGTTTTTGGTGATTTTTTTTGGTAAAAATCATAAATATAAGGTAGTATCTATTTAAAAACTCTTAATTCTTTGACAATGAATGCTCATATTTTCGGCATACACAATTGAATGCTCATATTTTCGGCATATGCAATTCTCGAATCCAAAATCTTAAGAGATAACAATAAATTCGATAATAGTAAGATCGCTTAATTTGTAAAAATAATGATATAGTTTATAGTAATGTTATTCGAAAAAAAGCATTTGACTTTGACAATTAAAATAGTCAATTATTATCAAGTAACAACATTTGTGTAAAATAAAATTTTACGTCGATATTTAAGTTTGATTTAATTGCGTAACTTTTAAATTTTACATTTATATAAAAAAATCTGTATATGTAAAATTTTAAGGTGCACGACTTTAATATTTTTAGATTAATTAGTTTAATGATGAGAATTAAATTTTTAAAATTAAATATATTTTATTTTACTTTTTTTACTAGGTCAAGAATACATAACTAATCCACTTTTATTATATAAAGCAACACAAACATATTAAGCATAATAGTGTCACGAAACATTTAGCAAAATTTACACGGAAGATCATAATTTGAGCTTAACTTGTAGGTTAATTGCTACCTCTTAGCACATGTACATAAAACATATCACAAATCTTATCTTAATCACATATGTAGCTAATTTTTCACAACAAAAATTCATAATTAATTCATATCAAAGGTGTTGTCTCGCACAAAGACAATTTATTAACATAATGAATATGCCTTATTAATGTGGTTTGCATATACGGATCATATATAGAGTATTTGAATAGTTTCGTACCAGTATCAAAATATTTACTCAAACATCATTAAAATCATAAAGGGTAAACTACGCATTTAGTACCTAAACTATCAGTTTTAGTATTTAAACTTTTAATTTTTTTAAAAACCATACATAACATTTAGTACCTAAACTTTTAATTTTTTTTTCAAAATTTAATGTTAAATTTTGAATGAGTATTAAAATGAAATAAAAACTCAATTTTAGGAATGATTTTTAAAAAAATTAAAAATTTAAAGTGTACATAAATCCACGTGTATAATAATATTATCATCATAAGCAATGATTAGAAAAAATATTGTTCTTCTTAAAAGTTTTAAGTTCAGGCAACTATATGATTGTGCATGTTGGGGATGTCTAAGGTACGACAACATTAATATACAACCAAGGAAAGATACTATTTTTCTACCGGAAATTAGGTGGTGGAATTAATATTTCCGGTTAAAAAATAATGTTTTAGGCAGCGCTTTACAAGAAATGTTAAAAAAATATTAACATTTATGGTAAGGTATTTCTATAGTCGTATATTAAGACTGTCGTACAGTAAAACTACCTGTGCATGTTAGATATATATGTATGGTAAATTATAAAAAAAATTAAAAATAAATATTATCTTCTAATTATCTAAATTGAAATTTTTTTATATATTCTAAACTAACCTAATTATATTTTGATTATATTTAGAGATTAGATTCTCACTCTAGCTTGTAAGATCATTTTAGGGATTTAGATGTCTCAAGATATATCTTTAATTATTGATGTGATATATAGTCATCCAATAAAATATACTATTTATTAAAATAATATATCAATAAAAAATATAAAAATATTAGTTTAATAAATAAACAAGAAAAATAGTTTTAAACAATTAAGTATTAAAAAACCCTCTATGAATTTGTCTGTTTTTGCGGACATGGCTGCCTAATTCCCTAACTTTGATTCGACATTGGGTTAAACCTTTGCCCCTGGGTGAACCCTGACTAACTTCGGCTTAGTGTGTAATTTATCGGGATGATTATAATCTGTTTAGAATCTTTTTTAATGATTGACAATTTAAATCAACAAATATAATTATTTAAATTCATAACTTTTAGGGATAACAACATTTTACCATTTGATGGATTCAAAATCGCCGAGCCATTTCAAAATTTTTAAACATATTCCGTTGAATGATTTACACCTGCTAATGCTTTGAATCGAAAGAAACTAGTTTCAGGTTGTTAACCTTGTTAATTGAAGATCGAATCAGGTATAAATAAGTAAAACAAAAAGCAAAGAACGTGGAGCTTGCCATCTACTACTTACTGTGATTCACCATCGATGATCAGTTGATTCGCCTTTTTAATACAAATGTTGATTAAAGTAATAAATTTGTAACGTTCACATAGCATCTCAAGTGGTGACCTACATGTTAACACGGATTGATGGTAGGGTGGAACGATTGTATTTAAATTTTTTATATATTTTATATATTATTTTTTATTAAAAATTTATTTTTATTTTTTAAAATATTATAAATTCGTCTTTTAACATAAAATTTTACGTTATCCTTATATTGTATTTCATTCTATTTCTTAATTTTTTTTAAGAATTATTTTATTTTGTAAATATGTTATAAAATTTAAATTATTTATTGATGTTGTATATAAGATAAATCGTATCGTGTAAATATACAAATAATCCCCGACTATAAGGTGTTGCTTTCGTTGAGTCTTCTGATTTTTTAAAAAGAGAAAATAACCTCAGTGACCAAAAATCTCAGATAATATACGATTTTGACCAACTTTTTTTGGATTTGCGAAAATGACCAACAAAATCGCAATGCGATCTCTACTATCGCAAATTCGCGTTGCGATAGTTGAAAATCGCGTTGCGATAGTCTACAGTCGCGTTGCGATTTTCCATTTTGCGTTGCGATAGTCTACGCGGACGTGTCGAAGACACGTATTACCATTACCATTACCATTACCATTACCATTACCACGACCACGACCACGACCACGACCACGACCACGACCACGACCACGACCACGACCACGACCCGACCCGACCCGACCCGACCCGACCCGAGACGAGACGGACGGCGGCGGCGGCGCGCGAGAGTCCCCCTTGTTCTCTATCACTCAACAAGGAAGTGGGAAAGCCAAGCCTTAAATACCATTCCCAATAGTGTTTCCAATACTATGTGGGATTTGAGCATTACCAACACTTGTTCCCAATACTATGTGGGATTGAGCCTTAAATAGTGATATTATTTTTGAATGTTTTGCTTAAAATTGCAATAATCGCGATTGATTGTAGATTGACTTTTAATTATGACATATTTAATCGTATAATACTAATGTAATTGGTTGTTGATTCAGTTGTTTTAAGGTGCATGATTGTTAATTGTTTCCTGAATAATCACATTGTATTGGAAACAAGTGTTGGTAATGCTCAATCCCACATTGTATTGGAAACACTATTGGGAATGGTATTTAAGGCTTGGCTTTCCCACTTCCTTGTTGAGTGATAGAGAACAAGGGGGACTCTCGCGCACCGTCGCCGCCGTCCGTCTCGGGTCGTGATCGTGGTCGTGGTCGTGGTAGTACGTGTCTTCGACACGTCCGCGCGTATATTATCTTTTTAGAGAAAATTCTTAAGAAACAAAATCTTTTTTTTTTCAACGAATTTGGAAAATCGCAACGACAACTGTAGACTATCGCAACGCGAAATGGAAAATCGCAACGCGATTTTCAACTATCGCAACGCGAAATGGAAAATCGCAACGCGAAATGCAACGCGAATTTGCGATGATGGAGATCGCGTTGCGATTTCAACTATCGCAACACGAAATGGAAAATCGCAACGCGATCTCCAACTATCGCAACGCGAAATGGGCTTCTATAATTAGATGATTACTTTGTAACTTTTAATAGTCGGGAGACTCAACAAAGCAACGACATTTTTGTGCTTTACCCTACATTATACAAGAAAAGATCGTGAAGTTCAAGATTCAACACCTTTGTTTTAGGAAGATTGCACTAAAAGGGTGCAAAGATCATAAATACTTGTTGCTTAGAACATCAATAAATCAAAGGCATCCAAATATTCATCTGATTGGGCTTCTATTATCTTTTATGTCAGTTCACCAGAATCTCGAAATCCTTCACCTTTCTCAATGCTTTGTCTGCTCAAAAGCATACATGGTCATTAGAAAATCAATCAGGCAGGCCAATTCCAGTGTTTCCCGCAGGAAGTACTTGTTTTGAATCTTTATACTGCTATTTTGATGACCCAAAGGGCTAACTGCAAAGCTACTCGGATGAGTTTTTGTCTCAAAATTCAAGACAAATTTGTCCTTTGGGGAATCAAATTGAGTAAAGAGACACAGAGAGCATATACCTGTGAATAAAGGAAGGTTCCAAGGATTGCAATGGCGGCTACAACAGCATTAATAGGCTGAACAGGCGTGTGGAAGATGACGATAGACGAGACAATAACCAAGATCCTCTCCATCGTGTTCCCGACGCTAAATGTCAATGGAGAAATTTGATCCAGAGACATGTATGAAACCTGATTATATAAGTGAGGCGGCTACAACAGCATAATAGGCTGAACAGGCGTGGGAAGATGACGATAGACGAGACAATAACCAAGATCCTCTCCATCGTGTTCCCGACGCTAAATGTCAATGGAGAAATTTGATCCAGAGACATGTATGAAACCTGATTATATAAGTGATAGAACACACTCTGAGCTACCACCCACCTGCAAAGAAATTGATAGCCACACAATTGTTTTTAAGCAACATATTGAAGGACAAAAGCATGGTTAGGAGTAGCAGTCGACTGCAAACCGTACTTTTTCAAAAGCAATGCTAAACACGACTAGAAAGAACGATTACATGAAAGCTAGTGGCGATTACCAGACGAAATTGGGTCCAATTTGTGAGACTGCATTTTGCCAGCCAATACCCCAAAGCTGAGGACCCTCAACAGCTACTGCAAAAGGTGTATGATGAGTGTTCTGAATTGATAATATTTGCTCGTTAATTTATTGATCTTATGAATTTATTGTTGCTGATTTGGTTGTGTTATGTTTATTTTCGTGCATGGTCTTATTTTACAGAATTAATAGTAAAAATGACGCATTCTGCATTTATTATTATTATTTGGTCACGGTTGGAGACATAGTCACGACTCTGGGCATGACACGGTCTGACGTGACAGTTTTTAGAAGGTCCAGTCAGCAACAGTTTTATAGAAGATCTAGTCAGCGTCTTCTGAAAGGTGAACATGCAAAGATATCTTAAGAGATTTATTTTTAAATTTTAAAGTTTGAATTTAGAAAACACTTGAAATTATCTTTAGGATTATTTTAATTTTTATTTTTATCTCTAGGATTTTAGAGGCTATAAATACATTCTTGGGGTAAGCCTAAATACACAACTCAGAATTAACTATTCTTATTTTTTCTTGTTTTATAAAGTTATTTCTTTTTTTTTTGCAAGTTTTCATTTTCATTTTCATTTTATTTTAAGTTTTATTTTTAAACATGTTAAGTATGACTTTTGTCATGATTAGCTAATTTTCTTATAAGCCAAGAGCTTAAGTGATGACTCAATTCTAACGTAAGAATTGAAAATCGCTTGAATAAATTCGGAATATCTCTCTTAATCTTTGCATTTATTTTCAAAATCAAAATAGTTTTCAAAATCAAAGATTGACTTTGGTCAAGATGGTGTTGTGATTAAATGTGTAGGAGGAAGGATCGACTTATTGAAAGCACATTCGACTTCTTAGGAACACACTTGGTGAGATTGCCTTGTCAAGAGAGAATTGAGATCAAATTAGTAACAAAGTAACCGACGTGAATCCCAAAGAGAAAATCTAATTCGATGATCCGAAAGAAATTGAGTTAAAGTGAGGCTTAAGGTTGTTTTTACTGTATTTATTTTCCACTTTACAATCTATATTTTCTTTAATTTTACTTTAAATTGATTTCTCTTATTTAATCCTTTTAATCAAAACCCCTTTTTCTTTACTACATATCGTCTGGTTTAAGCAATTCAAACAGATATTTAGGAATTTTCAAGTCCCTAACATTGACAAACAAACATACTAGTTCATCCCACTGACTGTTTTCACATTCATCCCTTTCTTTGAGAATATGTTGCGAAACACCGAATGCTAAGTTTGATATTATCGCTCCCATGAAGCCTATATAACATCAACAATGGCAAACTCAGTATTTGAACATCTGAGGCACAAATTAGAGGTTGATCATGTTGTTTTTCTTTTTGTTTTTACTAGTCATGTTGAAATTGAGCTCGGTAAAAACAGAAAGTGCACAACCAACAATGATCGGCAGGAGCGACAAGTAAACCGGCCATGGAAATACTTCGCCTAGTAAAAATATCGAAACCAAAACACTGAATGCATTAAAGTTGGAAAACTTAAAAGTAAAATATAAATCAATAAATAATCTCCACCTTTACCCTTAGATACACCTCAAAGTTCACAATTTATCGTAACTTTTCCAACAAAAAGCATTTCAAAATTGGAAGTGTACTACCTTCTTGCCAAAATCTCGAAATGAAGCTCGTTGTTCGGCTTTCTCCAAATTTTTCTTTCCCTCTTTCACTAGATGCTTCTCCAACTTGCACTAATAAAACAAGTGTAGATTGAATTACCAATACAACCAAGAGCTTAAAATGAGTAAGGAAATGAACTTATGATGCTAGAAACGAGATTGAATCAATAGATTAAGATCACATGTCAAAACTCCTTCAAAATCCTCAATCTTGCTCTACACCATCTTTTATGGAGACGTGGTCTTTAAGTGGAAGCTCTATGAATTATTGAGCTAAATCTAACTTAAATTCAAAATCTCAACAATGAAGGCCAAGTTATCAACTTTAAGCTATGAAGCTTAGTTATGGAAGAGGAGGGGAAGGGGGAGGAGGAAAGGATAGAGAGGAATATAAAAAGGGTGCCCAGCTTTAACCTAAATTTTTCCTTGGTGACATAAGTTAAAATCAATGAAATTTAGTCTTAACATCGCCCCATGATCTAATTATTCATATGGCCATTCTTCATTTAAGGCTAAAAAAATTATCCTTCCGTTGCATCATAGGTAAATCAACCTCCAAGGTGTCATCCCTCCACCGATGCGCTGTTGTACTAGAGCCCTCTTCACAATCCAAATTAAAGGAAGGATGATAAGGAATAGTTCTACACTCCTATATTTTCCCATTAGCTCTTGGGCTTTAAAAAGGATAGGAAAGACATAAAACAAATGCTTACTACACCCTATACAAGGGATTTAAATAGCGGTTCGCTATCACCATAACATCAGTTACATAACCATAGTAATACAATTTTAATTTTTTTGAGGATGGACACAAACTACACATAAATTAATAATATAAATTTTTTAATGTGGTAGACACAAATAAAATTTCAAGAGTCATAAACCACTCATTTTTGTACTTTATAGACATTTTGAGTTTGTAATATAGTGGCATGTACCTTTTTGTATTCTGATTTTCTTTCCATGTATGTGGTTTTTTTATAATTGAATAAGATGAAGCTTTGGATTTTAGGAATTAAATTGATATGATAATGAGATGTTAAAAGTTAATTACCTAAAATTAAGACTAAATTTAAAAAAATTAAAGTTGAGGGTTCATTCCTCTAGTTCTTAAGCCAAGTGATCATTTCAGAACGTTTTATAATTTAGAGACTGAAACAAGGATCCCTATAATCAAATGATTATTTGCGTAGTTTACCCTTATTATTATTAAATTATTACTATCTTCTCTCGTATTAGGGGGGCAAAAAGGAAAAGAGGGAAAACGAAGAGTACCAGACTCATATTTGTAGCACACTAGAACAGCTTCTGTTTCTATTTCGATGCTGGCAATAAAAACCCTAATTTAATCCTCATCGATTCACGATGGGCCGCAACCCCTAATACTTGACCATTTCGGCTCTTTCTCTGATACATGTATGGAATCAGAGAAACATCGCACTTACCTGAAAAAACCTAGAAATTTCTCAATTCCCTCACCTCAACCAATAGCCACAGTAGCAATAACAGCATGGCCGTATCCAATGAACTAGCGCAAAAGCAACTGCCCTCCATATCGGAACGGTTTAAAGCTTTATTAAAGCAACGGGAAGATGAACTCAGGGTTTACGGCGGTGTTGCAGATGAAGATGTGGGGGAAACGCTAACTACGAAGGATATTGTTCAGCTTTACGAGATTTTGTTATCGGAACTAACTTTTAATTCGAAGCCGATAATTAATGATCTTACGATCATTGCCGGTGAACAGCGAGAGCACGGGGAAGGCATTGCCGATGCTATTTGCGCACGGATAATTGAGGTTTGTTAAAAACTAGGTTTTCCGTTGCAATTGCCAAGTCATTTGAACATAATTAATTTGAAATGCATTGCTTTCAGGTTCCAGTAGAGCAGAAACTTCCTTCTTTATATCTATTAGATAGCATTGTGAAAAACATTGGCCGAGACTACGTTAGGCATTTCTCTTCCCTTTTGCCAGAGGTGAGTCTATGGCAATATTTTTGATGAACTTCATTACTATTAGCTTGATATTCATTATCTTTATTTGGTTAATTATTTTGGTTTTCATTTCTTTAGGTTTTTTGTGAGGCATACAGGCAAGTTAATCCTAACTTGCATCCTGCAATGCGGCATTTATTTGGCACTTGGTCTACAGTGTTTCCGCCTTATGTCCTTGGTAAAATCGGGATGGAGTTGCAATTTTCTCAATCGGCAAACCAGCAATCATCTACTGTAACTTCCTTGCAGTCTTCCAAATCTCCTCGTCCAATACATGGCATACATGTTAATCCTAAGTACTTGCGGCAGTTTGAACAGCAGTCAGGTGCAGATATTGTAAGCGATGCTAAACTCTGTTATTTGTATCCTCTGTTTTATTAGCTTGCACATTGCTCTATTCTGTAGTTGTATGCACATGCACTGTTTAGGATATAACTGCAAATCATGTTTTCTTTTGAAAATTTCTTTGAATTAGATGCTGCTAGCAGTTATAGATCCTATTGACATAATTTCTTTTGGTACTTGAGGAAAGTGATAACTTAAATCTGAATTTGATATTGATCACTTGGGATAGGCTGGAATGAGGGTAGAGTTGTCAGGATGTTAAGGACACTTGATATGTTAAGATTTTGTTGTGTTAAGTTATTTGCTGAGAATTAGTTGGAACATTGTTATGAGATGAGAGCTTAACATGGGCCTGCAGCAAGTGAAAATATGGCTTGTTTTATCTTCTGTTCATTGAGTGAGCAGCATGATACCAGGTTTTTTAGTTCTAGAACTTAAAGAGAAGAACAATCTATAAGTGCAATTACTTTAAGAAACTTGCAAATCTAAAATCCAATTCTATTGGAACAACTGGGCTATTAACTTACTATTCTGTTTTGAGGGAATGCGGTGTTTGTTGTCTTTTCAACTGTGCTTTTATGGTTTTGGTGATTAAATTTCCTTTTCCCTCCTATTCCTTTCCAATTTTGTGTTGAGCTTTGTGCTTCTTTTTCTTGTTAAATTTTGTTTAGAATGACTTTATTTTGACACAAATCTTTTGCCTTTTTGCTGTTGATTAAGATGGTTAGCTTCGACTGATAAACATATTGGGAAATCTTTTTAAATCATATGTTTTCCCTTTCATTGTATATGCATCTATATTATGGCTTGCTTGCTTTGCACAGAATAGCATCTGAAGTGTGAAATGTTCTTAATCATTGCAGAATACTCAGCATGTAAGAGGCATGTCTGCTGGTCAAAAATTGTATGCTCAAAAACAAACCATTGGATACGATGAATTTGATTTTGATCATACTCCGTTTCCATCCTCACATGTTGGTGTGCAAAGATTGAGCTCAACTGGAAATGTTGGGCGTACTTCTGTTACAATTGGGGCAAACAAGCCACAACATTTTTCAGTTTCCAAAGTTTCAGGACCCTTGTCACAATCAACGATTGAATCTGATAGACTTTTATCATCAGAAGTTGATGATCTGCCATCAGATGATTCTCCCAGAAGGTTTTCTGAGATAGCCTCTCCATCTCGACCTGGCTTTGATTTTGGACGTGGAAGAGGGACCGTTAGAGACGAGGAAACAAGGGAATGGCAGAAGAAGAACTTTCGAGGCGATTACCATAATTCTTCCGAAAGTTCTTTGAATTCATACAAGCTTAATAATGGAAATGAGCGTCAAACACTCAGGGCTTTAATAGATGCATATGGTAATGATAGAGGACAAGGAATGTCTAACAGCAAGGCTGTACAGGTTGAACGGCTGGATGCAAATGGATTGGGCAATAAGGTGGCTCCAAGATCATGGCAGAATACTGAAGAAGAAGAGTTTGATTGGGAAGATATGAGCCCAACATTAGCAGATCGAAGGAACAATGAATTTTCAGTGTCATCTGTTCCAACTTTTGGAAGTATTCGAGCAAGACCTGCCGGATTAGAATCTAGGAGCAGTCACACCCTTGTTGATGATTCTTCAGCAATTCCTGAAGATGTTGTTCCTTCCTTGAGTGTATGCATGTTCAACTTTTATCTGTTTCCTTTGTTGTTCAGGCATCCTTGTTTTTAAATTTTAATACAACTGAAGATATATGTACTTGGAAAAGCTTGCTTCCACTCCCTCTCTTTTTTCTACTAATGTAGACTGGTGGCTATTTCTAGTTTTCATCAGTTGATATTTTCTATCACCTACCTCTAAATTAGTTTTTTGTAGGTGACGCAAATCAAGAGGATTTGTGTCCTGGTGCAGCCTGTTCAGCTTTCCATGCTTTTCATTTCTGTTGTTCTGTCCATTCTGGATTTCTGGAAACCATTTCCTTTTATAAATTTATAGATTGTGGTGTCTTTCTTATGTATTTGACACTTGTGTAGTTGTTGGTTATATTCTTTCTTACATTTACACGTTTTAATATGTTTTCTGCAGTCTGGTCGTGGATTAAATCAGACTCAACGTTCTTGTTATCCTCAGGATGCTTGGAGTTCTTCGTACCCTTTTCCCCAGTCATCACATCACCTTCATGCCAAAGGAAGAGGAAGGGATTTCCAAATACCCTTTTCAGCTAGTGGTATATCCTCCTTAGATGATGACAAAATTGTCTCTCCTATTGAGAAATTACCTGAGGGTGGTTCACAATTTGTAAAGCCTCCAGCTTTTGTGCCAAGATCTGCTTCTTCTAGCCTTGACGCTGTTACTGTTGGAGCCCAGCCAGCCATTTTACCAACTACAACTGGGGTATGGCCTCCAGTAAATGTTAATAAATCTCAACCACCAACCGTGCGCTCTAACTATTCACTGCAGCAGCATGGTAGGAATCACTTTGATTCACTGAATCCTGTCATGAATCCAGGTCAAAAAAAATATCCATATATGCCTGAACAGTTTGATAGTTTTGAAAGCAAGGATCAGAGCTTGACAGCGGCGCCACAATTGCCTGGACAACGTCCTGCATTGCAACAGCGGATGCGGAACTCGTTGCATGGAACTTCTTTGCAGCCACACTTTCCTCATGAGGTTCGTGATGGTTTCCTTTCATCAGCACCTGGACCTTTCCCACCTCGATTATTGGCACCATCCTTGAATCATGGATATGCTCCTCAAATGCATGGTGGTATGGTCCCATCTAACCCAATACCTGTTGGACGGCCTCCTTTATTGATCCCAAATATGCCCACTGGCTCATTACATTTCCGGGGGGGAGCCATGCCATCTCACCCTCCTGGTCCTCCAGCTTCTCAAATGATGCCTGCCAGCCAAAATGCAGGTCCACTGCTTCCTAACCAACCTCAGGGTGGTGCATTTTCTGGTTTGATTGGTTCCCTCATGGCTCAAGGTTTGATTTCATTGGCGAAATCAACTCCTATACAGGTATATATTTAGATGAGGTTCTTCTGTGGGATTGTATTTCAATGAGATTGTATCTCAATGAAGCAACTTATTTTGTAGGATTCTTTGGGACTTGAGTTTGATGCAGAACTCCACAAGATGCGACATGAATCTGCTATAAGTGCTTTATATGCTGATCTTCCAAGGCAGTGCACAACATGTGGCCTTCGGTTCAAGTCCCAAGAGGAACATAGTAGTCATATGGATTGGCATGTAACAAGAAATCGGATGTCTAAGAACCATAAGCAGAAACATTCCCGGAGGTGGTTTGTGAGTGCAAACATGTGGCTTAGTGGTGCGGACACTTTGGGAACTGGTACAGTTCCTGGGTTTTTACCCGCCGAGGACATAGTAGAAAAGAAGGATGACGAAGAATTGGCAGTTCCTGCTGATGAAGATCAGAGTACATGTGCATTATGTGGTGAGCCTTTTGATGATTTTTATAGTGATGAAACAGAGGAGTGGATGTATAGGGGGGCTGTCTACATGAATGCACCCAATGGATCAATTGAAGGCATTGATAGGTCACAGTTAGGTCCCATAGTGCATGCTAAATGCAGGTCAGAAACTAGTGTGGCTCCCCCTGAAGATCTTGTAGGGTATGATGGGGTATGTATTTTTATTTTTACCTCTAAATTGCATTGCCATATTAGTTTTCCTTGTTGCCAATATCATCTTTTATTAGACTATTTCTGTTATTTCATCATATTCAATTCCATTTCTAGTTGAAGCTGAAATGCGATTTTTGTGTAGATCATGGAAAGAAAATATGTTGTGGAATTGAATACTGATAATTTTTAGAAGTGAAGTTGGATGATATGCTCTTCTCATTTATATATTTTGGCATTAAATTATGGGAGATAAGTTTCATCTGGCTTGTTTGTTTTCAGGAATACAGAAATTTACCAAGATTATAACTGCTTTGGAGTGTTTCTGGTTTCCTGCAACTATAGACATGTTTTGATGATTCTTATTTCCTTGCTTTTTTAAATGCTGAGGGGGTGTCGTGCAAGACTGGTTCTGCAAATATATATATTTTGTTCTGTCTTATATTTTTCTTCTCGTTACTTGCAGGGAGATTCTGAGGACAGTAGTCAAAGAAAAAGATTGCGGACTTAATCTTATTAGATCGGCGTCTAAGCTTTTATGTCACTTCGTTTGAGTTTCACCTTAGTGGTATGCTCTTTCTAAGTTTTATGTTAGTTCTGGTGGTTGCAGCAGCTTGGCTACGTGCCAAAACCATGTACATGTATAGTTGATCTTGTACTATGCACATTATCTTGCAGCAAAAGGGTTACAGATTCGATCGGAGCCTTAGTTTTGTTGCACTCTCCTTGTTTCTCTTATCGTCTTGACGACAGTAGTCACAGCTAGCATCTTGAAAATGTTGTATGGGGAAGTATTGCTTTGTTTGTTTACTGTGCCATTTCGAGTTTCGACCCCTGTATGTAGTTCCCGAACTTGCTGCGAACGAATTCACGATATTTAACTTATGCGTCCGAGTTTTCTTTGTTCTTTTTTCCTGTATTTTGATATTCTGCAGGGTCACATGGAAAGCTTCAATTGCTGATGCTGTTAGAAAGGCTCTTTTGATTGAATCAGCGACAGAACACCGACTGATTAGACTCCTTTTGGTTGTGGGATTTGGTTAGTTTTGTTTCCAAAATAATGGATATTGAATTGTTGAAATTATCTTCATTTATATCAGTTCATGTTTCTAGTGGGCCTCAATTAAAAAATTGGCCTTGTTTTGTTCTTTTTATGGTTTGCATTTTATGTTTGAACAAACCGATTTATTCACGTCAGGCTACAACGCGCTAAAATGATCGTAAAATACAAAGGTTTGAACAAATAGAAAAAAAAATATCAAAAGCGTAACTTTTTAAAGGATATTACGGGTTAAAATATGTCATAATGTAATATTCTTGGTTGTAATCAAAATTAATCATTTGCATAGCATTTTAGGTTGGATAAAATAATATTTTAAAATATTTGTCGGCAAATTATTCTTAAATTAAATTGTTACAAATTAAGTTTAGATTAGACTATCACATAACCAACTAATTCATCAAGATTCTTCCAATCCCTTTGTTTTAAATTCCTCGCTACCTTAAGTACTCCAAAATACCTCCCTGACATCTTAATGTGTGTTAAGCTTTAATCAAAATAATAATAACAATAATAATGTGTGTTAAGCTCACAATATTCCTCCTGCAACTTGTTAGGATTCTTAATTTAAGAATTTATCATTTAGATTGCATTCTTGTGTTTATGGGTTTATTATTTAAAACAATTGATTTTTTAATCTTATAAATTTATATTAAAATATTTATTTTCCTTACTTTGTGTTATTTAAGAATATTAATCCTCGATGATAAAGTATTATGAACTCTATAAATATGTAATGTCCGATGATCATACTTGGTAAACAATAAAATATAACCCACAAAAAATATCCTTGGAAGAATTTAAAGTGAAAATAGCTTCGATTCATGCGAATACGTGGTACGATTGATTTGAATCATGCTAGTGCGTTCCTAATATAAAAGTGACATTGTTATTCACTTTGGGTCATCTAAACATGAAAATTTTAATGGAGAACTGGACAATATTAGAATATCAAAGTCGATTTGTGCGACTATCAAATTGGGTAGACATATTCATTGAAGGCCATAATCCTGATATTCGGTGTCCTACCAAAACCATATAAATATTTTTCAATTGAATCATTGATGATCTCAAGACAGCATCCTTATGAGGAAAACATATGAAACAAGGAACAATGCCCTACATTAACAACAAAAATACTTTTCGTCCCCCCTTTCTACATACATACATACATACATACATACATACATTAGCTTTATATATAAAAGGGTTTGTCTCTATTCATATCAATCATCGAGTTTTTTTTCCCAAATTAATCTTTAAATGATTTATTTTGTCCACGTTAGTTTTAATTTTTTAAAATATATTTTTATTAATTAAGAATAATAACTTGTAAGAAAGTTAGAAGTTGAAATTGGAGATACCAATACAACAAGATAAAACTATGATTCTTTTGTAAAATATATTGATGTTCTTCGTCCTAGCCTTTTAGTTTTGTAAAAGTGAAAATTTTGTATTTTCAAGATCCTTCCATCATGGTTATTTTCTCTACTGTTTCACTTCCTGTGAAAATTGACTCCGACTATTTCTAATACCACCGGTTGCTGAAAACTCTATGTTATTGTTTCATTCATTATTCGATTATGCCATTTTAATTAGTTGATACATTAGTTTATTAATCGAAAAGTGTACTTTGCTTCTAAGCGAAGTTATCTTACATCAAAATCTATCGAATGATCCCAATGATAAAAGAAAATGTTATTCTCTTTAAAATTCCGAGTTTGACCAATTGCGTCTGTAAGGTGTATATATTGTCAATTGATTAAAATTTTTTTGAGCAGATAACACCTTATAATCACTCGCGAACTATTAAAAAACTATCTACACTAACGTGAAGTAATTTGTTTCTAATCTCTCTTTATAAATGAATATATTTACATTTATTATTTTATGGGTAACTATATCATTGACCACTAAACTATTTAGCCCTTTTATCATCGATTTTTTTAATTTTGTCAATCAAACCACCAAACTATTTAGCCCTGTCACTTTTATCATCGATTTTTCAATTTTGTCAATCAGATCACTAAACTATTTAAAAGATGTCAATCAAACCACTTGTCGTTAATATTTAACGTAGCAATGACATGGAAGTTAACAAGATTGGTATAATTATACATTTGTTAGTAAATATTTATACATTCGATCAATTTGATCCTAACTTTAATGTCATTCAACCAATTAGACGGTGACACATAGAAAAATCATTGTTAAACCTAACTCTTTAGCTAGAATAGAAAAATCATTGGTAAAGCACATGCGATCCATGTCAAGAAGCTGGTCTTTTTTAGAAGAGGAAAAGGAAAATATCAAAAAGCAAAGGAGAGAAATATGGAAGGCAGATTATTTTTAGTATATCAAACGATATTATAAAGGTCACTATTTACAAGTAAAATAGAGGGGACAGAATAGTAAAAAGGTTGGTAATTCCTAAAAGAATGACAGCAGTCATAAAATAACGAGTATACTTAATACTCGATAAATTAATAATATTTTTAAAATAATGATTTTTATCATAAATTAATAATTTTAATAAATTAATAAGATAATAATTTTTCTGAATATTAAATTTCTTCGATAGTACAAATGAATAAGTCTGTAAAATTACCAATATAACTAGGACAACTTAATAAATTATGATTATATTGTTGTTTGCTTCTTCTTAAAATCTAAATCAAATTGTATTTCATCTCTAACTTTCCTTACTGCATCCAAAAATTTTGATGTTGCGTTCTTAAAATTTAATTAGTCACATTGTACATAAACATCATTCAATTAGTCAATATAATTTATACGTTTTATTCGTGAAGAATAATGTAGGTTCACTTGATCATAAAAAATCTATTTAAATTAATAAATTATTAATTTCTCAATTAATTAATAACTCTTTGAATTAATAAAATTATGTGGTCCCGACATGATTAATTTTCAGAGGTTTTACTGTATTTATAACTAGCTATATTTCTCAACAGTCGTACACATCTACATTTTTCCTACGATTACAAAGGATTATATTACTTCTTTATATTACCACTTTAAGGGGCTAAATTAAAAATTTTAGAAGTGGATAAGGCCTAATAAAAGTTTTTAAACAAATTTAAGGAATTAAAGGAATTTTTTTCTAAAAAAAAGTTAAGAGCAACAATGAGATTTTTAAAACTTTTGGTGGGAATAGTTAAAGTATTAAAAAAATTAAGAATTTATAAAATTTTGGGAGGGATTAATTAAGTTTTTTATTTTAATTTTGAGGGGTTAAAAATAAATTTTCCAAAATTATGGGGGCATTTCCCCTCTCCTAGGCCAAACTGCGCCCATCCTTGTCTGCACATTTATGTTGAGGCTTTCTCATTGCTCTTTGCTTCTCCTTTGAAATCCTATCCACTAATATTGCTACATCTAGAAGTGGTCCTTAAGTCCTTTTCATAAGAAATGATAAATTATGTTTAAATTTATTATTTATTTCTTTTTATAATTTTATAAGGGTAAATTATACGAATGACCACCCAATTATAGGCTTGGAGTTATGACCATTTTCAAAATTAAATCACTTAATTATTTAATTGGTTTTAATATAGCTACATGCTGTTAACATTTAACGATAATGCTTATGAGGCAGTTAACAAAATTGGTATAACAATGATGCATGCCACCTCTTGATTGGATAGAAAATAAATCAACGAGAATTTACATTTGGAGAGGTTTGAACCTAGGTCTCTTGGCTAGAACAAAAGTAGTTTTTAAAAATGATATATAATCATTTAATTTATTAATGACACAAAATTATATATAGTGTTAATCTTGGATGTGGTTAGTATTGGGAGACGATGGCAGCGTCTTTATCTCCACGGCCGCTGATATTAACGACAACCTTGGTCCCATGTGGAAGAGTAGGGCATAGTTTCTCTAGGAAAGCCAATGCATGTGACGCCTCTAGCGCCGGGAATATTCCTTCCAATCGGCATAGCCGTCGATATGCTGCACATATTCATCTCTTCTTAATTATCCTTCAATTTTAAACAACAACAAGAAGAAAACACTTTGTGGCAGCTTACCGTCGACAGCTTCTTTGTCGGTGGCAGTATGAAACTCGGCTCGACCAGTTTCTTTTAAAAAGCTCACCTCCGGTCCAACCCCTGGATACTCCAGCCTGCTCGTCATTTGCATCAGTTAATTTGGCATTAAATTTGGTGTTTTGATTCTGAAAATGGAACAATATATATTTCACATGGAAGTAAAGGACGTACCCTACACCAATGGAATGGGGACCCAGAATTTGTCCTTCATCATCTTGTAAAAGATAACTCATAGCTCCATGATACACCCCCACATCTCCCCTTGCTAAAGTCGCAGCATGTTTGCCACTATCTAGCCCAAACCCACCGGCCTCCACCCCTATCAACCTTACATCTTCGTCCTTTATGAACTCATGAAATAAACCTAAAGCATTGGACCCACTCCCTATGCAAGCCACCAGCACATCTGGCTTCCCACCCCATTTCTCCATGGCCTGCCTTCTCGTTTCCTTTCCGATGACCGATTGAAATTCACGCACCATGCTCGGACACGGATGAGGCCCTACAGCCGTTCCCGTCAGATAATAGCTCGTTTCTAGTTCCCCAACCCACGCTCTAATGGCTTCCGAACTCGCGTCTTTGAATGTTCCATGATCAACAGGTTCAACTCTAGCACCGAGAAGCTTCATCAATTGGACATTGGAGGCTTGTTTTTCCATATCAGTAGCCCCCATGAAGATGGTACAGTCTAGTGAAAGCTTTGCACATGCTGCGGCTGTCGCAACTCCATGCTGGCCAGCCCCGGTGGCTGTCACTATGGTTTTCCGGCCCATCCGTTTAGCAATCATCGCCTGCGCTATGGCGTTGTTTATTTTGTGAGCACCGCCGTGGTTTAGATCCTCTCTCTTTAGATAAATCTCCGGTCCTTCGCCGTGGCTGTTCTTGTTGTAGTGATCCGTCAACCGCTGAGCAAAGTATAACGGCGTCTCTCTTCCGACGTAGTCCCTTAATGCTGTTGCCAGATCCTCCTGCAACAAACATGCACGATCTTTAAGTTTGAAAACATGTTAAATCACAGTTACTGTGATTCAAATATTCAACATCAAACATAAATTAACCTGAAACCCAGAATCATGCAAAACCAAGTTGAACTCAGCTTCAAGTTTGCCTAAACAAGTTATAAGTGTCTCGGGCACATATTTTCCCCCAAACTTTCCAAATTTCCCAGGAATATTTTTAACAACCTCTTTCTTATCAACGGTTCCAACAGATGAAAGAGGGTTGTTTATGGTCAGAACGGGCAGTGTTTGAGGGATCATCGGCAGGGAAACAACGGAAGTAGTGCCTGCTTTCGTGTCAACAGTGGGATGCTTAGTGGTGGAACCGGAAATTAATTGATGGTTGAAGGAAAGAGCGTTTCTACTGAAAGCCATTGTCTTTGTTTCTTAAAGGTAAGTTTCAGTGCTGCAAATAGGGATGATCTTTTAGTGTGAAAGAGTGATGGGTATTTATAGAATCGGAAGGGAAGGTTGTTGATGAATACACTTTAGTATCTTGTGGACGCCAATGCGACAATATCAACATATCTTATCATAAAGGATAGAAGAGTCAAAATGATGTTTTATAATATCAACATAGTTTATTTTTGTAAGCGGGATAAATTTTCATTTGATTTTTGAATTTAGATATTTTCTCAAGACAATTTTAGATAGGTTTTATTGAGTTTTTTTCATATTAATCTTTAAATTTATACACTCCATCTAGGTTAATCTTTAGATTTTATATATCTAATTGGTTAAAATTGAAAATTATAATAAGTAAATTACTTAAATAACCACCCAACTATGGGGTTGGTAAATGATCACCATTTTTAAATTTAAGCCCAACACAGTATGACCATTGAACTATTTAAGTGGTATCATTTAAGCCACATGTCATTAAAATCTAACGATGAGATGATGTGACAATTAACATAAATTTATATAATTATACATTTGATCCTCAATACTTGTATAATATATTAATGTTGGTTAGGAGTCAGTAGATAGTCATGACACGTGTCAGTAGTGTCATGTGTCACCACTTAATTGGAGGAAGTTTTTTTTATTAATTTTAATTTATTTAATTAAATTTATTTTTATCTAATCATAGAGTAACATGTGTCACCTTTAATTGGAAAGAAAATAAATAAATGATAACTTGAAATTAGGGGGGGGGGTTAAACTTGGGTTCTTTAAGGGATGGAAATGAGGTGCCCAAACCATTGAGCTAATTGCTTCATTTGGTTTAATAATTACACCAACATTTATTTATCTCATAATATTATTAGTGATATAAAAATAAAGAAATAAAAATATTTAAATGATATTTAACTATCAATATTTTATATTTTTAAAACAAATCAGAATAAGTTTATTATCTTATTTTTAAAACCAAATTCGATATTTTTTTATATTTTAAACAAAATTTCTGGAAAAAGCCTATAATATAAAAATAAAAATATTTTTTATAAATTTAAACTAAATAAATTTTTATAATTTTAAATAATTGAATTTAATGTAAGATTTAAAATTAAAAAGAAAAAATGTTTAATTTTAAATCTTTTTTTTTTGAAAGAATTTCATTTTTGCTTGCGTCATATATTTTTGGATTAAGTCAAAATTGTTTTAGGTTTTTCCTTTTTTCCTCCGTCTTTGTTTTCATTTCTCTCGATTGTGATGAAAACTTCAGCGCTCGATTTTAATCCTCCCTTGTTTTTACATGCTTATGATGTACCTGGATGTCTTCTTATTTCTCACCAGCTCCTTAGTATCGAATATTATAGCATTTGGAGCAGATCCATAAATATTATCTTGCTTGCCAAAAACAAATTAGGTTTTATCAATGATAATTGCACGAAGGAGAATTTTGACAAGATCTTACATCTGAAGTAGGAGAGGTTAGAGGTGTAATGCAATCGTTTTATCTTGGCTTTTCAACACAGTGAGGAAAGAACTCTCAATTGGTATCGTTTTCGCCTCTAGTGCTGCTTTGGTGTGGCAAGATTTGAACGAGAGGTTTGATATTGTAGATGCATCCCGCACGTTTTTCTCCATCGTGAAATAGCCGTATTGATGCAAGGTGATTCCACTATATCTGCCTATTTCACTCGCCTTAAACTTTGGGACTAGTATGGAGCTTTGGTACTGTTTTCTTCTTGTGGTTGTGAATTCTCGCAGAGAAATTCTCTCCATTAAGCACAACAAAGGCTTTTTCAGTTTCTCATGGGTCTCAATGAAGCATACTATGTCGTTCAAAATCAGATCCTATAATAATATGTGTAGGTAATATAACATATATTAATCCCTCTCATATAGTATGTATAAATATTAATATCTATTCTAATAAAATAAAATTAAAGAAAACAACGAGACATATATATATAAACTTACCTATAATAATATGTATACGTAATATAACATATATTAATCCCTCTCATATAGTATGTATAAATATTAATCTCTACACTAATAAAATTAAATTAAAGAAAATAACTAAAAATATAAAATCTCGGCCAAAATTACGGACACAAATGAGTATCTATACTTGAATTTATATAAATCTGAATTAAGGTCAATTTATTAAATTGAAAACTTTTTGTATCCGACCTTTTCAGTTTTTAGAAAAGTAATGATTTTTTTTAAATTTTTTTTAAATTTTCACATATTTTTATTTTTTTTTCTTGAAATCATGTTTTCTTAATGATTTTCTGTTTTTAAGAAAAAAAATTCCATTTTTAATACCAAACGTAGTTTTATTTATTTTTTTGAATAATTTGAGGTAATTACAAGACAATATCTATTCAAAATTTTTAATTAATTGTTGACAATGCACACACAAAATACACACTTTACAAATATAACAGTTTAAATTTAAAATTTCTAATAAAAACAACATCCTTATCCTTGGAAACTTAAAAAATGTAAATATAGATTTGTGTGTTGTGTGTTTAAAATTTGTACTTCACATTTTAAGGGTAAATTATGCATTTAGTACCTAAACTATTAATTTAGTCTATTTTAGTATCTAAATTTTTAATTTTTCAAAATCATATCTAAGTTTAGTTTTTTTTTTCATTTTAGTACCTTATTCAAAATTTAATGTTAATTTTTGAAAAAAAAATAAAACTTTAGTTGCTAAAACGAACTAAACTAATAGTTTAGGTACTAAGCATGTTACTTTTTCAACGGTGATGTACTAAAATAAAATAAAATAAAAACTAAACTTTAGGTATGATTTAAAAAAAATAAAAGTTTAAATACTTTATACACTAAAATGATAGTTTAAGCACTAAATATGTAATTTATCCTTTTCAATTTGTTTTTCTTTTCTTAAAAAACGTCATCTTCCATGTGGTACCGTCCCACGTTCACTGTGTTGAGGCTTGTAAAGATTAAATAAAACATGTGTTAATTAGGAATGGAATTTTCAAATATTTGGGCACGAAGCCAGCTATTCTAATTGTTAGATATATTGTTGTTATTTTAGAGGTTTTAGGTTTGATCAATAATCAGTGGCGGAACTTGGTCTTTCTTGTGTTCTGTCACGGCCAGCAACTACAGAATATAAATATATGGTTGTAGTTAATATTTCAGGTATGCAAATCGAATAATCAATTAATTACATGTACATATTTCATTATTTTAATATTAATATAAAATTAAATATCTAAATAAAAATAATTTAATATAATTACTATTTTACAAATAAAATTTAAATTAAAAATAAGAATTGAAATTTTCAAATATCTGGCTGTAGCTAATATTTCAACTCAAATCAGATCCATAAATCCTTGTAATTAGCGGACCAAATGGCAAATATACGGATGGCAATTTTTTTTTTTTTAAAAAATAATATCTATTTTTTCTTCTTTCGGAACGAATCGAATATTAGAAGTTGGGTATTTTTGAACCCTTTACATTAACTAATACGAGATAATTGACTTTGGTGCAATCAAAATACACAAGAAACATTTTACAAAAAAAAAAAAACATAAGAAACACGTGACACAACTTGCTTGCAATTAGTCATCCGATGTGAACATTGTAAGGGAGATGGGCCGCATTTGAGGGTTGCCGGTTCCATACCAAATTGTCACGTCTCAGTCTCAATTGTTATGGCTCAGCTTTGTCCCATTAAATCACGTTGGCAAAGAAAAGATTATAACAACTATTTGTATACATGTTGAATCAAAATTAATTTAACTGGTTGATCCCACCAAATAAAAGTCACATTTTTATCATTAATTTAATGTATTTTAAATTTAAAAATATTATATTATATTATTATTATTTTTTAAATAGTCTAATGTAATTATAAGATAATATTTATAGATAACCTTTCTAAGTTAATGACAACACACATTCTGTAAACGCAATTATTCGAACTCGAAATCTCTAAAGAGAACAACACTTCTTTTTATCACTAATGTCACTCATTGAATTCTATCACCTTTTTATTATTAACTCAATGTATTTTACATTTAAACATAATATTATAAGGTAAAGTATACAAATTACCCCCGGCTATAGGGTACTGCTTTGTTGAATCTCCCGACTATAGAAAGTTACAAAATAGTCCCTCAGTTATATGATATTGCTTTGTTGAGTCTCCTAACTATTAAAAGTTACAAAATGGTCATTCAACTATTCATATGTTTCAATTTTTTCATTTTTATTAAAAAATTACAACAGTCTGAGCTGGACATTAACATGTTGATTGAGATGACAAAATTACAAACGTTAGATATGTCATTTTTATGCTTGTATGTTGGTGACATACTCATTGTTAAAAGTAACAATGAAATGGTAAAATGTATCAAATACATGTTAAATCTAAGATTTGACATTAAAGATATGGGATTGGTTGATACAATTTTGGGCATCCAAATTAAAAGATCAGCTGAAGACCTTAAACTAACTCAGTCACGCTATGTGGACAAGATTCTTGAGAAATTTAACAAGGATAATTCTAGTGGATCAGTATGTTGCCCCCGCATATAGATACCATACTGGATCAGTACTACCAGTTGACACAACAGGTCGAGTCGAATGATTAATGGAGACAAAGGCAGTTGAAGGATTCACAAATCCTTGTGAACTTTTAACTGAATCTAAACCACCATATGCTTGCATTGGATAGTACCATGGAACCCCCTGATAAAAAGATACTGGACTAAGCATCATAAAATGAGGATTAAAATAATAGAATCCATGAGGAGAAGAAAAAGATGCACTCGTCGAGGGAAAAGGACCACTCATTGCATGCGTGAATGCATGAGCATTTGAAGGTAACTGTCGGTTTCCTGTAGAAACATGAGATGTACTCCACTCTTCACTGCTTCGATTGTCAATGAAAACACCTGTAAAATTCCTATCAAATCGATGATAGCATTTTTGCACCTTATGACCATATTTGCCACAGAGCTGACATTTAAGACGATTTGAATTCTCAAACCGACCTCGACCATGCCCACGATAACTATCACTAGGTTGACCTCGCATAGCACCATCTTGCTTTGTAGTAACAATGGTCTCAGAAAGCTCAGATTCATTCACCTTAGTATCACTTGTAGACCTAGAAACCAAGTTGGTTGAAATTCCTTCAGTGAGAAACGTCGTATGTCGTGATTCACAATCAAACAACATTTCAGTGAGCATATCTAAGTACAAACAATCTCGAGAAGCAATTGCAATAACAGATTCAAATTCCATGGATAGACTGGCAAGGATTACACTGACTTTCTCATGTTCAGTGATCAGACTGCTTGTAGCACATAACATATCACATATGGACTTGATCTTGGCAAGAAATTCATTAACCATCTGACCATCTTTGCGTTGAGAGTGAAGACTATGTCGAAGACACGACACCTTGGCACTTGATCGAGCACCAAACAATCGTGAAATAGTAGTCCAAATAGAATTATCAGAAGTGAGTTCGGTAAGATTCGGTAAGACTTTAGTGCTGACAATAGTAAGCAACCATGATGCTAACAACTTATTTTGTTGCTGATAAAGGTTGAACGTCTGATTGTCCTCAACATGATCAGACTCTGTCGTTGTAACCGCCACAGGAGGCCCACCTTTATCCGAAATGAACCGAAGCAAGCCATAACCATCAATAATGAGAGATACATGATGCTTCCATAGTAAATAGGTATTCTCAGAAAGCTTGACCACATCTTGTTTGGGAATATGCTGAACTGAGGAAATCTCCATCGTACACAACCACATGCAGCAGTAGACTAGAAAAGATTAAGTTCCCAATCCTAGTGACTGATACCATGTTAAAGTATCAAAATAACTCAGTAACCAATGAAAAAGAAACCAAGTATGCATTCTTTCATTCATTTGTAAATCCATGTATTTACAGTAACAGCTCAAGCCTCATTTATACACAAAGAAGAGAATGAAATATAAACTGCGGGAAAATACGTTAAAGGAGAGAGAGTTTGTTAAATCCAAACAACTCTAACTACCTCACGTACTTCACACATGCACACTTGTATTAGATACATGCATACAAGATACATCCATACATCATACACTAACATCATTGAGGGATTGAAAATAGGAATAGTACAAATGTACCATTGTCATTGATTGACTTGCGCTTGTACAAGCATGTATCTTTAACACATATCAAGTGTGTTTTTTTTAAACAAAGTTCACCTTTTTTATATCTATTTCGTCTTTCCCTCTTTCAATATAGGACATAACTTCCCAAAATTATAACTGATGTAGTGTTACTTCATATAAAAATGTTATTTTTTTTAGTAATGTATGCTTTTTATTTAAGGAAAATAGACCTACAAGATCACCTTATGTCTCATTAAAAACTTCTTCAAATAAAAGGGGAAAAAGCACATAATGATGATCAATGTTACAGAATAATCACCTATAAAGATAAAATCTCACAGCAACCGACGATAACAAAACACATTACAAAATACTTTAATTCCCTGATAAACCATTCAACCTTACAAAAGAACAAAAAGACTTAGCACGCTGTATTGTTTATCGACACCCTTCAATATTCACTCCTCTAAATATTTAGAATGTAACAATCAACCTACTAATATGAAGATTGCTCATTTAGATTACTTATCGTGTCTCACTAGGGATTAGATTGCTTATTGTAGGTCCAAAATTTATAATCTGAATATGAGAAAATAGAGATGAACATCTTAATAATCCGATAAAATATGCTTACTCATTTAGGATTAGATTGTTGGGATAAAAGAAATGAGTTGATTCCAAGTGAGATAAGGTTAAGGATGATGTTGGAGATATGTTAAGGTTATTGGATGCTGGTCAGTTGTGTTTGGGCCGAAGAGAGAGAGTGTTGGGTGGCCGGGTGGCAATTCCGGGTAAAGGTTGGGGGATCTGAGTTGTAGGTGATTAGGCCGCTTGTGGGTGTTAGTTTTAATGGGCTTTGATAGGATAGGTGCTAGTTTTCAGCTTGTTGGGCTTCTTGGTTGGCCTGAACAAGGTTTAATTTGGGTCGAACATATACGGGTGATGACAATATTTATATACATTATATTAAATTTATATCAGTATACTATGTTTAATATATCAAATTTAGAAATAAAAATTGATATATAAATACTTTATAGTAGCTTTTTCGTTTTTATGATGTTATTCGATTTGACGAGATTAATCTATATTTAAATCGTTAAACAAATAGGTGGAATTAAACACCCCTAATTCACAAAAGAAAAAGAACAATTGATATGGACGTGATTTTAATTTAAAAATTAATTAAGGATTGTAAGGAAAAATATTATGGTAAACTACACTAATGACCATTTAATTGGAATAACTCTATTTTGATCACCTATCTTTTAATTTTCTCAATTATATTATTTAAATGATGTTAATCAAATATATATTTTTAAATATGAAAAGGAAAAAAAACCAAATTTAATTTAAAAACATAAAAAATTAATTTTTTTGTTTTAAATCGTACATTAACTATATTTTAAAATATATATGAAATGTATTAAATTATAAACTAATGATTAAATTTGTTTCCATGATTTAGGTGTTTCCTTACTCCAAAGTTGTCTTAAGTTCAAGTTCTCCTTTTAGCAGTTTTATTTCCATTTTTCTGGCATTACCTATACTATGAAATATATAGTATATGCTCTAACCATGCTCTAAATATAAGAGTTGGCTAAGTGGTACAAGTGCGTAGATCTTCTCTTTAAGGTTCAAGTTTGATTCCCCTTAATCACTTCTTATTTTAATTTATTTTTCTTTATTTAGATTACAACACATATCATCATTTGATTGGAGGGAAAATTTATTAAATTAAAATTAATAAAAAGATCTTCCAACTAAGTCGTGAAATGTGTCACTATCTAATTGGATGATTAAATCTATTGAATTAATTTAAAATTAAGACTAATTTGATAGAATATGTAACTAATGAGGACTAAATATATCATTATATTAAACCTTTTTAACTATCACATTAGCTATTCCATCAAATGTTAACGGCAGATGGATTGATTGACATCATTGAAATAGTTAAGTGATTTGATTGACTAAATTAAAAGATCAGTGGTCAAAATAGAATATACCTATAGTTATGTGATCATGGTTGTAGTTTACCTGATAATATTCAAGTTGTAATTTAGGTATACATAATTTTCGATTTTGAACTTAAATGCTACAAATTGATAATACTTCACATTTTAGTTGTATTGAATAATAATGTGTGGTTTAGTTGAGAGCTCTAGTGGGCTTTAGAGAAATTTATTAAATGTCATAAGTTAAGAGTTATACGGATTCATGAAATCAAGCCATTAACATAAGGTATTATCAGGGATAAAACTAAAATGAGTAAGAGGAATAGAGTTGTCTAACTTCAAAGTTAATAAAGATTTAGGGGTATAAATGAATAAAGTGTTCGATGAACAGTTTGTAATATGTTCGTATAATGTTTGTTTATATTCGTTTATTAAACTAAATAAACGAATATGAACATAACTTTTATGTTCAATTAATAAACGAATGATCACAGACAAAAGTGTAAGTGGTTTTTTATGTTTACAAACAAGCTCATTTAACAACTTGTTTATAAGCTCACTTGTTGACTCATATTGTATAAGTTCGTTTACCCGGTTCTCATTTCCCTTTTATTCTTTTATATTTTAAATATTGATGAATGTAAGGACTAAATTGAATATAAGATTAACTTTAGAGTTCAAACTGGAAAATTTAAGAAACTTAAGGGTTAATGGTTTAATTTCATCATTTTCTGACCATATAAATGATCATTTTAACAAAAGCTAAACGAATATGTTCATGAACGTCAGATGAGCATGTCTGACAACGCTAAATTAACTGATTACACCTCTAAAAATAAACAAATGAACACAAAAATGATATTAAAAAATTAAACGAACATAAACACGAACTGAACATAAACACTATAAAAAATAAACAAATAAGCATTACTTTATTTGTTTAAGTCAGATTCATTTACATTCATATAATGATCTAACTAGTATTTAATCTTAAAATTTAAAAGATAAGCTTTAATTTAACAAATATTTAAACATAAATCAAAACTATTATTAGATAAAAATATTGAAAAGGGTCGACATGTCCCCTCTCATTCATATGTAATTTTATCATTGGATATTGTATTCAAATAGGGTCATGCGAATCTAAAATATTCAAATAGGTAAAATTATAGAAATGGAAGACTTGCTTTCAACGTATGCATAAATAGTTATTTTACTCTTATTCTTTTTAGAGTATTTTATTTATAAATATTTCATTTTTATAAAAAAAATATATATTACTAATGTGTCATTTTCACATGTATTTAATTATTAATATGATAAATGATATATCATCAAAAGTAATGATGTGATATGTGTTATGTTATTATGATATATGTTATGTCAGTTAAAATAATAATATAATATATGTCACATCAATAATTGAACATATAAAAATATCACGTCAGTAATATATATAACTAATAAACTAACGGTTTTTATATAAAATGTTTTAATCAAATATTAAACCATGGAATTAAAATATTTAAAAAAAATAAAAAGTAAATCGATAATTTATATAGAAGTTTAAGATAACTTTGTCATTATATCAAGAATTAAACCTTATATTTACGCCACACCTACTTCTATACAGTAGTTGAAGAAGCAAGTGTACTATCTTGGCTTATAAACATGACCATGTCTACCAACTCAATGTCATGAATAACTAATTCCTGCAATACTTTCTCTGATAATCGGTAATTCATATACGTACTCGTTAACTTTGTCCGACATGTTAAGAAAATTACAGGCAGCTCTTCATTATACAAAATAAATAAATAACAAATAATGGCTGCTGCAGACTGCAGTAATCAGTTTGTATTTATTACAATTTTCTCCATTATCGTTCCTGCAGACAGCGGCAGTCATCGGCTCCATGGCCATCTACTAGCTGGTACAGTTGTCTAGGGTCTCTACTGTACGACATCGTATTAACTGAGCTTTCGCTGCACTATATAGCAGAAAGCTAAGTTTTCCTTTCTTTAGTGCAAATTCTGAAGTTAACTATATTATTTTACAATATTCTTTTTAGGGTTAATTACATGGTTAATCACTTATCTTTTAGTTTTGTACACTTTTGGTCACTGATTTCAAAATTCATAGGATATGATCACTTACGTTTTTATTTAAACAATATTTGGTCACCACATGTTTGGAGCCGTTAGACCAATAATGTTTTTTTTTTCTGAGTTGGCACTGGTTTGCTAGTTGGATTAAGTTTTTTAATAAAATAATAAAATGATATAAATGTGGAATTGAAATACCTTTTCACTTTTCTTCAAATCCCTAGCAGCCTCAAAATCCCTAATAAGAAGAAGACACAGCGATGAAGAAAGACGAAGAAAGACGAAGAAAAAGAAGATGGAAGCAAGTAATGTTGTGCCCATGTGTCGTTGTGGAGTGCGAGCTAAAATCTTCATTGCTTAGACTGATGAGAACCCAGATAGGAGGTTATATGGGTGTAACAATTATGGGAATGGGAGCAGGTTTATTCTCGATTTTTCGCTTGGTATAATGCTCCTATCACATCTCGTTCAAAAGTGGTTATTGTTGGACTCTTGAAGAAATTGAAGAAAAACGAGAGGGCAAGAATGTTTGAACGAATTTGTTGGTTATGTTTATTGGTTTTGTGCGTGATTGTTGTGTGGGTTATGAAGTAATGTGTCTAATGTTTGAAAGATTTTATGTGGTATTTTTTGTGTGATGGTGGAGATAGTACTTGATTTAGGGTTTAAGGTATATTCCTTCATTTTGTGTGGTGGTGGTGAGGATATTTCTTGATTTAGGGCTTAAGGTATGATTCAAGGAACACTAACTTGTAATACATCTTTTTTATCAAACGTGAAAATGAAATTTTTAAGTTTTTCAAATAAAAAATATTTCCAAATCCAAAATTTCAATTAGTTTATATTAACTTGTAAATTTGGAAAATAAAGCAATGGAAATTAGGCAAACCTCAAAGTTTAATCTAAAATTTGTATTGCATTAAAACTACAAAATAATGAATTATAAAATAAAGAAATGGATAAACCAACAAATGAGTTCTAAAACAATAACCTAAAATTTGTATTGCATTAAAATTGAAATATATGTCTCATATGTCAAGTTTCAAGCTGATAAATCATATAATCAACTAAAAATAACAACCTTTGTAATGTTAAAATCTGCCCAAAGTTGTTAAAGTTTAATCACAAAAAGGTAGGTAATACCTATGCAAAGAAAATTACAGACATAATCATTTTGGTTCACAAAAAATATTCATATATTGAGGTCATTCACAAAATAAGTTTTGTGCAACTTCAATCCGTAGTAGAAGCTTGCGATTCTTGAGTTGCAGGTGAAGGGTTACAGACAGTTGATTGTTGGCTGAGAGTCACATTTGGCATCATCCATTTAACAATAGTCGATGGAGGAAGAGAATGTATCCTTGGAGGTATTTTCTGCCTTTAAGGTTGATGCTTAGTAGATGATGAAGGTTGATGTTGGCCAAATGGAGGTTGATAATGTTGGTGGCTTTTAACCGTGGGTCTTATAATTGGTTGGTTTGCACCAACTTCTCCTTGACAAATCCTTCGGTTGTGTCTTTGCTTACCACATTTGGTGCGATTTCCATGGTACCCGCTCTTACTCAATTTGGGATTAACAACTTCATCAGTTTCCTTTCTCCTTTTTTTGTTGGCCTTCCTGGTGGCCTCTTTAAAACAAGTGGAAATATTAATTTCATGACAGTTACTGTTTTCCATTGAAAAAGACCTATTTAAAAATCAAAATAGAAAGTATAAAATAAAGTGAAAAAAACAACACAAATAAAAAAAAAATAAAGAATTAGATTGAATTAGGGGTGATATCTTTCACGGGATTAATCATGTCATAGTATATAGCAACTTGGGTGCTCTTTTTGTAGCACTCATTAACATAAATTTCTGGTCTTTCATTATTATGTAAAAACAAATGTTGCATGGACACAAGGGATACCAGTCAGGTCTCATTTTCTGCATGAACATGAATGCTGACTAAGGTATACAATATGATGGTGACCATGACCAACTTGAACTTGAAACCTAAGTCCACCAGTATGTGTTGGCCAACATTTGAACAAAATACAGAACAATAAAAAATAAAAGTAATTCAAAATTACATTTCCATCCAAGTAGTATGTTACCATCCAAGCAAACATTTCAACTTTAAGAAAACATTAGGTTACCATCCAAGCAAACAGAAGTAATAAGTTACCAATAGTTCAAACAAAATCATACTTGGATGCTTGTTTATGATGTCAATTTTTTTTTGAATTTTACCACACAGAGGCTATGGGAACTTTTCAGCTTCCTTATTCTTAGTGACAATTTTTTTATAAGTTTTTTTCCGAATGATCTCCATCATAGTTAAAATAGAGTTGTCTCTAGGCTTCGAAATTGAATGCAAAATAAATAAAATCATGTTAGTTACTAATTGATTAAAAAAAATAACTACATTATTAAATATAAAGTTTACCTTGTTGAAAGACTCACAAAGGTTATTAAGGAGCATATCACACTTGCTCATTGTTGAAAAGTGTGATATAGACCATTGGGTTGGGTCCTTCTCCTTAACCCAATAATAGGCATCAACAGACAAAACTTTTAATTAAGTCATTGCATCTTCATACTCTTACAAATATATAGCTGGAGTGGCCTTTCATACAACATCTTTAAGAGCTTTCCCTTTATAAATGGCCTTGAAATTGCTATACACGTGTCTCACGCATTTTTTGCCTCTGCATTGCAAATATTTCTTGATTGCTTCAACAGTCCCTACATTACAAACAAAAATCAAAATTAGTGAATAAAATCATAATAAATGATACGTTAAACGATGAAACTTGGATGGGGTTACCTTTTGTTTGTCAGACATAAAACAAATGTTATATGAGTCATCAATCTCCAAGTCATTTTTTAGCATGTCCAAAAACCAAAACCAAGATCCAGAGTTTTCACTCTCCACTGTAGAGTATGCTATAAGATATATTTGATCATTTGCATCAATACCCACTGTTGCCAACAAATACCCATGAAAATAACCCTTTAAAAAGCACCCGTCAAGGCTGATTATCTTTCTACAGCCTGCTTTGAAACCATCTTTGCAAGTTTGTAGACAAACATATATCCTTTCGAATAATCTACATTCTAGATGACAAATTGTAGTTGTTCCAAGATTTGTATTTCTCAACTCATGCAAATAATCATAAATATTTTCATATTGTGCTCTGTAGTTGCCTTCAATTATATCAATTGCCTCAATCTTAGCCCTTCCACAAGTTGTCAGTGATACATTTGAAATAAGTTCTTCCATGACATCCCATTTTAGTGATCTTACAACATAGTTAGGATCGACCATAAATTTTTCTATGTAATACTTGGCCATCCAAGAAGCTGTTATATTCTTATTTTTCATGACCTTAGAATAATTATGAGAGTCAACTAAAGTTTTTATTTTCCAAGTTTGGTTTATACTTCTTTTAGGGTTTATTGGGCTGGCCACAATTTCCACGGATAATCAAGCCTACAAACTGCCTGAAGTCTTTTGCCATCATTTTTTAAGCTTTACGGGAACCCTATTGACCCTTCCATATTGTCTAATGGCTTCCTTGATGATAATCCAATTAGAAAAGATTAAAACCTTACTAAATTTAGGGTTGGCTATGTCAATTTCTATATTAAACTCATAGAACCTAGGATTATCTAGGTCAGACTCATGATCAGTATGAAGTTCATCAGATTTCTCAGTATTTGATCTGGCTCAGGATTCATGCTCACGTCATCAGGTATGAAACCATCCATTTTTCGTTGCACACTTATTCATATATTCTCAGACTCCATATCCCCTTCATCAAACCCTAATTTCATCATCACTAACCTCAAATTGTTCTACATCTACATCTTCATCTTTTACTTCTACTTCTTCCTCAATTAGATCTTCAACTTTTACTTTTCCTTGACTTGCATTTCTTTTCTTCTATCTTTATTTTCCAAAGCATCATTTTTTTCAATTAGATAAATATGAATGCACCTATTACTAGGCAAACTGTTGACCATTTTCACACAATCAGAATCCATTCACAATGGCCTAAGAGAAGTTGTAGTTAAAGCACCACCTGGTAATTGCCAATACACTTCAAAAGGACTAGCCAACTTTAACTTATCCACCATATCATATACATCAAACATAGAGAATCTCAACGCATCAAGAAGATCATAATATGCAATAGAAGTATATGCGTATTCTACTATATGTGAAAAATGAAAATTCCCACTGTAATGAATTACACTAGAATCAGGATTTACAAAGATCATGTTATTGTGTTAGTTGGATGCAAAATCTTCTAACCCTACTTACTACTTTATACATTAGTTTTAAACTATACCAAAGCATACAAACAAAAAGAAATCAACATGGAATACAAACTACAATGATACTTTAGATACAATATACCATACAAACAAAACAAATAAAATATGGACCATATGTAAGAAGAAAGCCAATCAGAATATACCTTACAACAACTTTATTAAATAAGCAATAAAAATCAGTATAGACCACCTTAGCAAACTCGTATGTACCAAGAAAATAGTTTAATAAACAATCCATATTCTCGAAAAAAAGTTAAAAAAAGAGACATTAACAAAACATTACAAAACAGTATGGACCACATGTGAAAAAAAACACAAAACAATAATCTATTGTAAAAACCCTAAAAATTATCGAAGAAAACAAAAGCATAACCCATATCAAAGAAAACAAAACAAAAGCATAACCCTTCACCCATACTCCATTGCATTATCCACTTTTCACGAAGCCGCTTTTTAATCATTTCGTCGAACCCACAAAATAAACCCTAATTGTGTCAAGAACATAAAACACCCACAAGAAACCCTAAAGTTGAGAACTTTTGAACCCAAATAACTCTCCCATATCCCTTGATAACTTTCGATTTTTCCCAGAGAAAATGAATCCACGAAAAACCCTGAAAGAACTCAAATGAATCTCTAAGAAAATAAACTCAAAATGAAATACCGAAAAGGTTTTCCCAAATCCCACACTTTTTAGAATAAACAAGTTATTACCTTGCCATTCACTTTAATTAGTTTAAGGGAGTCAAAAATGGGTCAAACATTGACTTCATTTTTTTAATCCACATGGAAATGACATGTTTTTTTATTTTACTTAATTATCGTACCAGGTCATTATTCCGTTAATGGTTAATGGCTGTTAAACTTGAAATGACTAAATATTTAACTTTCGAAAGTGTAAGTGGCCAAATCTTGTTTAAATAAAAACGTAAGTGACCATATGGTATGAATTTTGAAATTAGTGACCATATCCTATAAATTTTGAAATTAGTGACCAAAAGTGTACAAAACTAAAAGATAAGTGGCTAACCATGTAGTTAACCATTTTTTAATAGTATGAGTGATTATAGGCTTCGTATATCTTAAAAATCTTTTTTATTCATTGATAATATACATCTATCTTGCAAATGTAGTTGGCTGTTCGCACCTAATTTTTTTTTAAAGAAAATAATATATATATATATATATATATATATATATATATATATATATATATATTATAGATATATATATATATATAATATATATATAATATATATATGTAAAAGAGATTTTAGATATATATGTGTAAAAGAGATTTTAGTAATTTGGGTGATGTAAACCATAGAAAAATCATAACTAAAATCATCTGAACAATAGAAAGAATGGTAAAGTACACAAATGGTCCCTCAACAATACTGCATTGTTTTGTTAAATATGTTAAGTCTTTTAATTATTACAAGTTATAAAATGATCATCTAACTATTTATATGTGCCAAACTCGGTTTTTTTCATTAAAAATTTGGCGACCGTCTGAGTTTGACGTTAACATGTTGACCATGATATGATAAAATTTGGTCTCATAAATGTTTCAGATACATTTTGTAGATTGACTCTTCATTTACATTATGTTGTTGAGTCAGTGCTTGAAACATTATACTGTTGAGTCAGTGCTCGAAAGCAACGGTGGTGCCAATAGTCATCACTAAAATATGATTTTATCATTCTCAGTCAATAAGTTAATGTTCAACTTAGATGGTTGTCAATTTGTTTTTATAAAAAAAAACAATTTTAAAACATATGAATAATCGAGTGATCATTCTATAATTTTTAATAGTCAAGAGACTAAAAAAAACCCATCAAGAATAGAGTAATTGCATAAGAGAGGTGAAATTCAAGTTCTATTGCCACTAAATCAATAGTTTTTTTTAATAAACACTAAGTTAATAGTTGGTTGGCTTTAAACGAGCTTTATGACGCGGTAAAAGTACAATAGCAATGGCTCGGAATTCAGCACCACCATGAACGCATGAATGAATTAAACATGGAAATGAGATGGAAGCAAGAAATAGTATTTCTAGGATGAGATTGATTTCTTCAGCTATATATTCTCCTTTCATTTCCCTTTTGACCATTTTTTCTTCTTTTTCTATTCTTGGTAAAACTAATGAACTATAGTTGTTGGAAATAATTATGGTGGTTTTTAGAATTTATTTAGGAGTTTGGATAATGTGATTGGTTAAGTCGTGGACAGTTAAGGGCACCTTCTGTAAAGTAGCCGGCAACGGCTGGTGATTTTGCTCCATTTATTTTACAATTATAAGATTAAATTATAAAAAAATAAAAGTATAAGAATTAAGATGTTTTTTTATAAAAAAAATTGTCATTTTAAGTAAAACATCAAGTTTAAGGAAATTAATCATATTGTTGTCTGGACCAAATTGTATAAATATTACAAGCACGTAAAATAACAATCTTTTAGAAAGTTTAAAGTAATATTCTGTGTTTAAAGTGATGTGTTTTCGGTTTTAACTATCATCAACACTTTGGGGTCGGTGGCAGCTCTCGACAAGTTTGATTTGGTTACAAATTTGTTTTGTACCACATAGACTAAACTGAAAGGAAATTAAAAATACAAGGACTAAAATGAAATTTTAGTATTGTCACTGTTTGAGATTTACACATTTCCACTGGTCGAAGATCCATTGTCATTTGTCGTAGTTTCATCTCAGAAAACATCATTTTAATTTTTAAATTTAAAATTTAGGCTTTCATCGGTATTTTTAAATCTTTGACTTCGTTCCTTCTTAACTTGTGGCATTTAAAATCTTAATTTTTCTAGACAAAGATATATCATTATTTATAAAGATTTGATAGTTGTAATTCTATTACAATTTTTTGAAAATTTCATTTTAGTCTCTATAATTTATCTTCCTTTCAATTAAAAAATTAAAAATGTAAGCACTAAAAGGAATCAAAATCAATAATTTTAAAAAGTTGTCATTGCGTCTAACAATGTTCTAAATAAAAATAATGAAGTCAAATATTTAAAATTATTAATAAATACGAAAATATTAAAATTAAAATACCATTTTAAACTTTATTGATTTTTTTATTTCGTTCCTGCTATTTTAACTTTCTACCCTTATAGATCAAACATCAACATACCTTCCTTAACCTCAAAGTTTCATATAAACTTTTCAAGAAATTTCATTTTAATCATTATACTTTTAGTTGCTGATAAGTTTTGTAATATTCACCCTATTTTCTAGAATTCCATTTTTAAACCCCACATTTAACCTCTTTTCTAGGATAAGAAGTTATATTATTGTTATTATAATTTACTTGTCAGAATAGTAATACCAGCAGAAACAGTAATGACCATGACCCAGCTTCAGATCACTTCTTCTCTGAAGAAAAAGTGTATCAACTAATTTCAACTATTTTTGGTCGAAAAACTCATGTGGGTACAAGTTTTTGAACAAAAGGTAAAAAAACATATTATAAATATGGCGAACAACATTTATTTAACACTCCCTGTGCTCGATTGTTTTCGTATATGCTGCTACAATATTAATGTGACATCCATCTATTCGAATTTTATCATTTCTTAACTGTTATATTTTGTTTCAACTTTTATATATTTTTTATTGAAGAGGATAAAACCCCAAACACTCTGATGAACTAAACCATAGCTCAGTTTAAATCTAAAATTAATAGTAAGATAACCATAAATTATATCACATCAAATATGATATGGTATCCAAGCGTTAGATTAATGATTTGGGAAAACTATATCTATGACCATCTAATAAAATATCAAAATTCTCAAGGAATAGAGCAGATTAGATTTTACTATTTTTTTTTATATATTTTAGAGTGGTTACAAGGTTTATATATGTTGAGAATATTTTCTTAATTATTGATAGCGCACACATCGCACATACATAACTACTCGAATATGTGACATTCTCTTTTACTATTGAAGTCGATTGATGGGTTCATAATTATATAAATATATTATTATAGTAAAATAGACAAAAAAATGAAAATCCTTAAATCAAAATAAGTAAATAGTAAAATAATTCCAAATATTAATCCATAACACAAAAAACACACACAAAGGGCAACGGCTAAGCTGTTCATTAAATTAAAAAGCTACCAAAAACACACATTAAAAGCATAATTTAACAAATATTTGTTAATGTAGAAGAAAAAGGGTCCAAACTAATGCTTAAACAATAAAACATGAAACGAAAACAAATTAGAACAGTTTTAATAGTATAAGGTTCTTCACTCTTACAATAAAGCTCCTAGCCTCAGACTTAGCCCCTATGGTCACAAAACGGTGAAGTTAAAGTCAATTCCCGAACCTATTAACACAAAAGGTGCGCTCTTGACTTCTTTGATGTCCCTTTCGATATGATCTGCGGTTAAGCATTATTGCACATTACTGCAGTTCTGATCCTTTCGACCGTGCATTTAATCAGACTGTTGACGGTCGCCACTGATCCGAGAGAAAGCTTCGCTGTCGGAACTGAATCGACTAAAATCTGGAAGGCAACGGTGAGGAGAGAACCGCCAGAGCCGATTTCAAGAATTCCTCCTCCGTTGTGGCCTGGACCGTCTGGGAGAATCGCGAAACCGGATGGCAATAGCGCGGCATAATCCGGGTCCCCGCCGCTTAGGACAACGTTCATCGCGAGGATATCGACTGGGGCATAAATTACAAAGGACCCTGTTGCATCTGTGCAGCTCTCTTGAAGTATCAGCATGTTGCTTTGGCTTGAGTTTGCACTCTGCATATTTTGAATGTTGACTTAAGAAAATTTTATAATTTCGTCCTAATATAAAATTCCATGAACTTACATTTACACGCAGTAAGGAGACACAATTGCCTGGATCACGACCATTTGCTATGTGAGCCATTTCTTGAACTAGGCCACCATTTGATAGTATATCCCACTGGAAATTCAAGTTAAAGCTGCAAATTAGCATAATATTCCGACAGAAAAACATCAATATACATGATTGAATTCTCCATTGGAAGCTTAATGTACCTCACTTCGAAAGTTCTCGTCCCTTAGGAAATTGAATACCCTTTTCGGTGGAACCGGGATCCAGAAGGAAGTTGCAGCACTAAGCACAATACCAGGAGGCCTGCCTGGATCATCCATACTCTTTCGGGTCATAACACGAACGTCGTCAGAACCTGTTGCCGATAGAGTTGTCCAAGCATGGGATGTAGAAGCACCGACGCCTGTACAAAAGCTAGTCACCATCCTCTCTGCCAACTTCAACATACTCTTCCTCCCTTCCATGCTTGTTATAACTGCACAAGATCAGTAAGAATCCGCAAATGGCAACACCAGTGACACATGAATAAGTTGCTAAATATTGATTTACCGCATAGATCTCCTGCTGGAATGTTACTGGCCATTGAACTCGCAAGACGCTCGCACTGTCGATCTAATGTCGCAACCCAACGTTTCGCTCCAAAAGCTAGACTGGAGTTAACTACCAATCTGTATAAGTTGTGGACAGCTCTATCATCAACTTCTACATGCTCAACCCATATAACCTGAAGTACCACAAAAAAATGTGATGATATAGATACACACACACATGCATATGAGTTGAAATATAGAGTAACTTGCCTTAGAGTATCCATTTGGCAATTCTTGGATCAAACAACCTGATGGTCTTCTTCTACATTTTGACACCGAATTCGAGCGAAAATTATCCAAGGAAACATCAACGACGGCCCAAGTTCCATCGATATGCTGCTTACAGTACCTCACGAAGTAATTTTCCCTGGTTGGAACAAGTGGTGAAGGGACTTGAAACTCAGCCGTCATCTGGAAAAAATGCAAAATATCAGGCATGTTTTCAAAAACTTAAGGCCGAATCGAAAATCGAAGTGCTCATTACCACTTGCAAAGCTCCATTATAGTTTCCTGCTACACCAGTTGATAAAACTTCTAAAGTCATAGCCCTTGAAACAATGCCGCAAAACACACTTGACCATTGGTTCTGAAAATCAATAACTTCAATTAGTAATTGTGAATCTAAAAGTTTATATAATGGTCCCAAATTTGGAAAGAAAATCGTACCACGTCCATGAGAATCTCAACCAGGTTTGACATGATTCATAATGACAACTGCAGATTCCCTTGAAGCTTCATACCTCAACCCCAAAGGTTTTGGTCCAGTTCCCCTAGGGAAAGTTCTTATGTATTCATCTTGGTTCAACACATCTTTAGAATTATCCCCAGGAACCCACAAAGGTTCACCAGATTGAGCCAATTGGATTAGTTCCTCCATTGCAGCAACAGCAAGCTCAACGATCATAGGCTTATCCGCTTCTGTAGGCACAGTGACAGACCTTAGAAGATCACCAGTACTGCGATCCATTTCACCAACGAATCCTGATTGTGTCCCGAAATTGCTAGCGCCAAGATCTACGGAGCGTGATTGTAAGTGAGAAGAAAGGTGAGGGAAGGAAGATAAAGGCTTGCCAACATGTTTAGCAGCTATTCCAGATATCCTATCAATCTGTAATAGAACAACACAAAATAAACAATAATAATAAAAGAAAGAAAAGAAAAGAAATAGAGTAACTTGATGATAATACACAAGGAACGTGTGTAACATTTTTTTCAGTCACCTCTTCCTTTAACCGAGCATTTTCGATTCTCAAATGCTGCTCATCAAATGACATCTCACCAAGTGCAGCTTGGCCTCCACAGCTGGGGCAGGTAGCATTGCTGAGAGCTTCCTTGTACCTATTGTTCTCGGCACGGAGCTTTTCATTCTCAGCTTTCAATATAGCATTTTCATGGCGTTCATGCTGAGCCTGTTAATCAAGTTAAAATCCAGCAGTTAATCTAGGATAGTGAAATCTTACCACATAGACATGGATATTTACCTTCATTTGGGTGCGCTTGTTTTGGAACCAAAACTTGACTTGTAGTGGCTCTAACCCTAGCTCGCGGCTAAGCTCCTTCCTTTGCTTATCATCAGGGTGAGGACATTCCTTAAAGAATCTGAGCAACAAAGTATAAAAAAATCTGGAATAATTAATTTTCCAAAGATGAACAATGTCAGATATTGTACGTATAGTCATAACGTTTTTCAAAGTCATCGCCACATCCACAACATAAACACATAATTGTTAATAGAAAATAAATCATGTTATAACATTCACAACATCCGCAACCGTAACTGCATTTTAGTACTATACTACTATGATTGTATAAGAAAAAGAAAAGAAAAGGCTTACGCTTCCATCTCCTGGATTTGACGCTGTGTATGGCGATGATAACGCTTCTTCTTGGGGCGTTGGTTAGGATCATCTTGATCATCACCGGAAGGAGCATCCATAGTTTCAGTACCGGATTTGATCTCATAATCATCATCCCTTATATTCCCCATTAGTTCACTCTCGGTGGTCTTATGAACCATGTCTAACATATGGGAACTCTCGAATAAGCTGGGGCTAAACATGCTAACGAAAAATGCTAAAAAAAACGTCGACGCCTATGGGGTTTCTGGGCTCTACCAAGACAACATAACTCAAGCCAAGTAAAAGGAATAACAAAGCGAAGAAGAAAAAGAAAACAACAAAAGGCTAGCTAGTACAAAGAGAGCCGATGCTAGAGTATAATCACTTCTTTTGTACGCTCCTATAAACAAAACGAAAGGAAAGGTTTGTTGGGAAAGATTAATGAAAAGGGAGGGTTTTTAAGAGTTTGGGGCCAGTGAGAAAATCCCAGTGGTATAGAGAAAAGGAAGCAAGGTGTAGAGAGGATGTGGCAGCTAAAGGGAGTTAATTGGGAGCTCATCGAGAGGGTGTAGTAATGGCATATATGGTGGGTGGGAGCTTTAATGCCTAGTGATATTGAAAAACAAAATTATAGAAAGAGAAAAGGGCATCTTCTCCTTCCCTTCGTTTAAAAATTTACTTGGCAAGCTTTTAATAGGTTTTCACCCTCGATTCAATATCATAGATTTCTTTTGTTCTTCTAATAATCATGCATATATTACATTATATTAATTCACTAGAGATTGTTTTAACGTTGAGGTTTCAAATCCTAATATTCCAAATGAAATAAATTGGTGATTGTACCAATAAGTGATTGTTCGATATGTGTGTTAATTAACTACCCACTCTCGAATTATAGCTTCTTTTGAAGGAATGAAATAGTTTTTAGAGTAAACTATATTAAATAATATTAAATTATAGTTTGTATTAATTGAATTATAAATCGATACCATTGTGCCGTTAAACTTTACTCTTGCATATAATTGTATCATTGAGTTGTTAAGTGATAAATGAAGCGTTGAGATGGATAATAGTTTCCCTCGATGTAATGATATGGCCAAAACCATATTATTTTGGTGTGGATATATTAATCTTTAAAATGATGTTATTTCCTATAGTTAATAAAATATTCACACTTCACTCATCTTTCATTTCCTCAATTGGTTTTTCTTGAAGTTCACTCAAAATCAACTAAAATTCATTTAAAACTTTGACGTGTTAATACCATAATATCATTCGGTGGTTGTTTAATGAGGTTAATTTTGAGATATTTTATTCGTCTTTCCAAAATAATACTTCTCATCTTTAGAATTTTTGAACAAACATCCCAAAACCTTCCAATTAGAGAAAATTCCAAACCTAAAAAATGATAGATATTTTTTATTTAATTTTTAAAATTTTAAAGATATTTAAAAAAAATAAAACTAACAAGTAGTAAAGGACGAATAGACAAGTTAATCAATGTTTAGAGCGAATATAAGAGAATGATGATTTTTTATGACGACTAAACATGAATGAGAAAAATCTTTAATTTTAATAAAAAAAATGATAAGATGAAATAAAAAATAATGAACTTTTAACTTTCGTGTTAGTATCATGTCAACACCAAATTATTATATATTCTAGATGTTAATAGATTAACGATCAAGTAATTTAATTATATGCAAAATTGAAATTTAAGTACTATTTAGAGTAACAGCAATAGATATAGGAGAATGACAATTTTTTATGATTACTAAAGATGAATAAAAAATTTAAAACTTCAATAAAAGAGGTAATTAGGTGGAATAAAAATAATAACTTTTTACTTTCACGTTAGTATAATGTCAGTATTAAATTATTATATAATCTGGATGTTAATAAATTAAGGACATAATGATATAATTAAAATTTAATACTATAATCGTATTAGTTTATAATTTAATGATAAATTTAATATAAAAAACGAAAACTATTTTTTTTGTTACAGAAAACTATATTTTTTTACAAAAAGAAAACGAAAATTATGTAGTAGCCCGCGTAATTTACCCAATATTTTAGCGTTGGGTTTTCATCTCAAACCTCGGGTGGCATTACTGAGTCTGAAGAAATCAGGCCGTTTCTGCATCTGCAGATTTCAGAAGCATCTTATATATCATGCCGTCACATGCATGCATCCATTACATAATCATGTCTACCAAAACCTATGGTGAAAATCTCATAATTTTCAAACAAAATTCAGTGTCTCTTTCTTACAAATATATGTATACAATATAATCATATCCGGTCGGTATATGAATTAATTCGACCGGTCTGTTTTATGTTCTTATTTTTGCACTACATTAATTATCGACAATGAAAGGATATTGAGCAAGGCGAAAGCAACAGCTCAAAAAACATTATAATGCAATGTCATTTTCCCTTTTGATATTTCAAGTTTTTAACTATTTATATTTTACTTTTCCTAAAAATATCAAATAATTCTTTTTTTTATGAGACATTAACTTTAAAGTGATTCAATAAAGAGAATAACCATATTCCATATACAATTAAACATAATGGAGTTTGTACGAAGGTTATTTCGTTTTGATGTTGGTCATCATTCTTAATGGAATGTTTTAATTTTCTTCATATTTTTAGGTTTATCATTTACTTTTATATGAGTATTTTGTTGACTATTGTCTCCAAAATAATCTATTTTTTCTGATGCGTTGTAATTTTGATTCATTCCATTATTAATAAAATCTAGTTGTCATTGTTAAAAAAGAGTAATTTTATTGTTTTATTTAAACACAAATTAATAATCATTTAATTAATTTGGTTTAGTGGAATGAGACAATAAATTCCTTAAGCAGAGTCAAGGGTTTAAATTTAGTCGTTTACGAATGGAGCAAATTAAGTCGAAGGATTGTCCAATATTGGACTTCTGTAGTATTTGATTTGAATTTGTCGATTAATAAATCAGATATCACTTGTTGTACCTAAAAATGTGTCACTATGATTTCATTTGTAGCGCTTGTAAATGGATCTTTGACCAAGGAATTTATCCCAACTCGTGGTCTGCAACAAGGTGATCCGTTATCTCTATTTTTTTTTTTTTGACTCAAGGATTATCTGCTTTATTTCATAAAACAAAGTGTAATGGAAATATCAAGGAATTTACACAGAAAGGACCTCGGGTCTCTCATTTGCTACTTACTGATGATAGTTTGGTGTTTCTAAAATACTTAAAATCAGAAGCTCAGCAAATCAGAGATATCCTAAATTTATACACTACCTCATCCGATCAATGAATCAAACTAAACTAACGAAGTATGTTATTTACTTTAGCTCGGTGACCTTACCAAAGCATCGCGCTTTCATTACAAATATAGTGGGTATTCAAGAAGTTGATTCTTGTACATCATTTGGGATTAACTTTACATATAGGCAAGAATAAAACATTAGCATTTGGATACTTACGTGACATAGTGTTGACACGAGTAACAGGGTGGAAAAAAGGCTCTTGTCTTATGACGATAGCGGAGAGCTCCCAAATATATCCCAAAATAATACAATTCAAGTATTTTAAAATAGAGTTACGACTTGAATACATGAAGGCCTAGGAATAGTACATGCCCTCTAATAAAAGACTCAAGACGTACTTTGTTGCTTTGAACAGTCTGGAATGTCAGTTGTGCGATAAATTCCTCGACGCTTCTCTTAAAAACTTGAGCATGGAAACAATTTCTAAACGCTGAGCTCAGAAGCTTAGTTCCACACTAATAACTAAACTATACTACATGCGTTCACTACATGGTCATGATAGCAAGTAAAGACATAAGCATGCAAGTATACTAAACACACATGTTGAGGTAGGCGTCATGGTGCAGTCAAAGGGTTTGTTGTATCTTAGGACACACACCCCTCTAGCTTACCTAGGGTGAGATCTAAAATTTTTGTATCGGAAATGTACATCCGACCGACCTACTCATTGTGAGTACAAAGGGCATCTATGACCAGCCTGCGACTGAAGTGTCTTGGCACTAGCTGAGATATATCTGGATATTTCTATCAAATAAGATGATCGTCGTACTACTAGAGTAACCTGAGTGTCTTTGTTGTTTCTTAGGCGTCATATAAAGGCTATTTTGTGCCATTTTAATTCATGTCGTTTCTAGCTGCAGCTGCATTCATGAATTATTATCACTTATAGTTTCATTTAACGAAGTTTTGGTGCTATTAGACCTCTTCCCAAACTCTTTGATCAAATTGGATTTCTTACCTAATTCAAGATAATGATATCAATACTAAGCCTTTTAGTATCAATACTAACCATTGAGTATCGGCACTCACTCTTGGTATCGATACCAAAACTAGCTACTAGAATTTGAGAAAGCCAAACAGTATCGATATTCTTATTTGAAGTATATGTACTCATGTATTAGGGTATTGATACCATCCAGAGTATCGATACCAAAATTAGGTTCTATATTTTGGAACATTAAACTGGTATCGATACCCTTACTTAGGGTATCAATACCCCAGGTTTGTATAGTATCGATACTACTATGAGTACCGATACCAAAACTAGCTACAAGAATCTATAATCTGAAGATGGTACCAATACCTTGTCCCTGGGTATCGATACCCAATTAACATTATCAATACCCTACGAATAGGGTGTCCATATCTCCATCCAAAAACCCTTTGTTTTAGGTTATCTGATGAACAATAATGTTACCGTTCATCTAGTGTCAATACCCAAACCCAAAAATGCTATATTTTGAGCATGAAAATGATACCCAACTTCTATCATAAACCTCAATAAGGGTCTCAAACATTATATAAGTCTTATGTAAGATCAAAAGGGTTATAATAGGTCAATTTTCATGATGTATGACATTAGAAACTGAAATAAACCATTAATGCTCTTACATGCTTCATGTTCTCATGCAAGCTAACTAAGAAAATCTTGATATATAGGAGATATAAATATGTTACCTTGATACTAGGATATTGAAAAGCATTCTCAACTTAACCAAGAACCCATTTCTCTTTGCCTTTGGGTATAGGTTTCTCTAACTCTATTCACCAATCATAGATAAAGAAAATGAATTACTAACTCATTTAGAAACTTCTAATAAAGTTAAGAACACTTCCTAAAGCTTGAATCTACAAAAAAATGAGCTTGAAACATATAGGTTTCTAAACCTCACTAAACTCACACTTATGGTTGCTATGGTCAAAGATGATATTGTGGGCTTAAAAGAAAGCTTAAGATAAAGAGATTAACACTCTTAACTTGAGATTTCTGAGTTAGACTAACAAGGCTCAAAACGATTACCTTTTGTTGAGACAAAAAATGAGAGAGGTTAAAGAAAAAGGAGACAAAATAATAAAGAAAAAAGATAAGTGCCCAATTGTGACCTCACCAACAACTAAAATGAATCAACCTTTCAAATTCTTAAGGGTATAATTACCTTATTGGTTCTTTTTCCTTTGTTACAATATCAAAAACATCATTTTTATATAATTATTTGGGCTCAATCCAAGCCCAAACCTACACAAATTTGGGTCAAGTCTTTTTACAAGGTTAATGGGTTATTCAAGACACTCTTGGTTTAGCCCAAAACTACTAACTTGGGATTCGGTGCGTTACAACTCTTCCCTCCTAATAAGAATTGTGTCCTTGAAATTTACTTGTATAGAAGAGATGTGGATACTAAAATTGCATATCTTCTATGGTTTTTCATGTCGCCTCCTCGACACCTTGGTTTCTCCATAAAACCTTTACTAAAGCTATCTTCTTGTTCCTTATCTCCTTTACATCTTTCAATAAAATCCTTATCGGTTCTTCTTCATAGGTCATATCTTGACTCACTTCGATCTACTCTAAAGGTATGACGTGAGAAGGAATGGAAAAATATCTTCTGAGCATGAACACGTGGAACATATTATGAATACGCTCCAACTCTAGGGGTAAGGCTAACTGGTAAGCTACAAGTCCAACCCTTTCAAGTACCTCACAACATCCTATGAAATGTGTACTCAACTTTCCCTTACGCCTAAACCTAAACACTTTTTTCCTTAGGGATACATTGAGGAACTCCTTATCACATACCTCAAACTCGATATCCTTGCGCTTCAAGTTCGCATACAATCCTCGTCTATCAAAAGCTTCTCTCAAACGATCATGAATCAACTTAAACTTTTTTTTATTGTTTTGACCAAATTAAGACCATCTATCTTTCCCTCACTGAGTTTTGTCCAACACAATGGAGTCCTACACTTACGTTCATACAATACATCATAGGAAGCCATATGAATGCTAGATTGATAATTATTGTTGTAGGCAAACTCTACTAATAGCAAGTGGTCCTCCTAACTACCCTTAAGGTCTATGATGGTACACAAAAGCATATTTTCTAAGATCTTCATGACACACTTAGACTAGTGGTTTATCTGATGTTAGAAAGTGATGCTAAAATATAAGGATTCATGAAGCGTCTTCCAAAATTGAAAAGTGAAACATGGATCTCTATCGGATATGATCAAAGTTAGTGCCCTATGTAACTTCATTATCTCATGGATGCATAGATGAGCTAAACTCTCTAAGATGTAGTCTATCTGAACTGGGAGAAAATGATATAACTTTGTCAATCGGTCTACTATAAACCACAGTGCGTCATGCCTCTGTCTAGTCATTAGTACCTCAATCATGAAATCCATCGTTACCCTATCTCATTTCCAATGATGTATCTGGATAAGTTGGAGTAACCCTGAAGGAACATGGAATTCTGACTTAATCTGATGACACACTAAGCACCTAAAGATAAACTCAGATACTTCACTTTTCATACCCGACTACCAATACAACTATAGTAGTTCTTGGTACATCTTGTTACTGTTTGGGTGAACTGAGAGTGGATTATAATATGTCCCATGAAGGATTTTACTACGTAACTGATTATTTGGGGGTACGCATAACCGACCCATAAAGAATAACATATCTATATCTCTCAACTCAGAACTTGGTGCCTCGTCTCGATTGACTTGTTTCATGCAAGCCCTGAAACAATTTTCATAACTCTATAACCTTTTTAACTTCACTTACTAACTCTAGTTCCACTCGTAACTTTGCCAATAAACTACCATCTCTAGACAAGCTCAAACGCTCAAACAAAGCCTGTAATTCCGATATCAATTTTCTATTCAAAGCATCTGCAACTACATTTGCCTTATTAGGGTGGTATTCAATCACACAATCATACTTCTTTAATGATTCGACCCACCTATGATGTCTCAAGTTTAACTCATTTTATGCGAGTAAATACTTAAAGTTCTTGTGATCGGTAAAGATATGGTATTTTTCACCAAACAAGTAGTGCCTCTAGATCTTTAATATGAAGACTAGTGCAGAAGCTCTAAGTCATAGGTAGGATAGTTATGCTCATGTGGCTTGAGCTGATAGGACACATAAGCCACTACCTTTCTAACCCATTTAACGATGCATCACTGAACATGGTGAACTTCTTACCTGATTCAGGTTGGGTCAAAATTAGGGCTTGAATTAAGATGACATTCAATTGGTCAAAATTCTTCTATTAATTCTTATCCCACACGAAGGAATCTCCATTCTGAAGTAATTTGGTTATCGATATAGTTATAATTGAGAAACCTTTAACGAACCGACAATAGTACCCGATAAGTCCTAAGAAATTGCACATCTCTAACACATTCTTAGGTGGCTCTCATTTAACTATGACTTAAATCTTTTGAGGGTCAACTCGAATACTGTATACTACTATGACATGACCTAAAAATGAAACTTCTGACAATCAAAACTCACACTTCCAAAACTTGGCGCACAATTGGCACTCCTAAAATGTTTACAAGACGATATAGAGGTGTTGATCGTGTTCTTCTTCTGATCATGAGTACACAAAGATGTCTTCTATGAAGACCACCACGAATTGATCTAAGTATGGATTGAAGACTCGATTCATCATGTCCATAAATGTCACTGGGCATTCGTGAGTCCAAACAATATTACGAGCAACTTATAGTGACCATACCACATTTGAAAAGTCATCTTTGCTACATCGACATCCTTAACCTTTAACTGGTAGTATCCTAATCTTATATGGATCTTGGAGAACACATATTCTCCCCAAATTTAGTCAAAGAGATAATTTATCCTAGGTAGAATATGATGATTCTTGATGGTAAACTTGTTTAACTATCGATAGTCGATGCGCAACCTCATTGACCTTTCGTTATTCTTGACGAAGAGAACTGACACTCCTTACGGGGAGATTATTGGTATGATAAAACCTTTTTTGTTTAATTTTTGGATTTGGATTTTTAACTCCTTCAGCTCTGTCACTATCATGTTGTAGGAAGAAATAAACACTAGAGCGGACCCTGGTAGCACTTTAATGCCAAACTCTAACTCTTAGTCGAGTGGCAACCCTGGCAATTCTTCTAGGAATATGTCAGGGAAATATCATACGATATGGATATCCTTGAGTGTTCAGAATAAAATTTGGGTATCCACTACGTGAGCCATAAAGGCCTCACAAACTCAGTTGATCATCTTCTGAGCCCTTACAACCGAAACAATCTTTGAACACCTAAACATTTCACTAGTCATTATTACACTGTTGTCATCCATCTAAGCTTGAGTTGTCTGGCTTTGTATCTCAAACTGGCCAATTTCTTAAATAAATAGTTCATTCCAAAAATCATATTGGATTCTCTAAATAGAAACTTTATTAAGTTGACTAGAAAAATCTGATATTAAATCTCTACTGGACATCGATGATGAACCTTATTGATAAAGACGTATAATCCTTGTAAACTAGACAGTCGAACTCCTATCTCTAAATCCTTAACTGAAATGTTTCTCTCTCGAACATGCTTAGAATAAATATAAGAGGGTGTGGATCCTAGATTTACTAAAATGATAACTGAAACAAAGAACATTATAAAGGTACTCATATCACATCTATATCATTACAGTCCTTTTGAGCCCTGATTGTATATTGTTCCGAGGCTATCCTCGACTCAGACCTGACAATCGATCTAGCTATATTCTGACTGAACTATCTTGATGTAGTACCCCCATCTTTCAAGGGCCTCTGATCCCTTTAAACTGATGGTGCATACATCTAAGTCAACGAAGGAGCTACACTCTACGCCTTAGGGTAGTTTCTAATAAAATGGTCCAACGAGATGCAACTAAAACATTACATGGTCTACGTTGACACACTCTAGGGTACCTTATCCCATAAGACGAGTAAACTGGATGGGATAAGGTCCTCACCAAATCACTGGCGCTAACCCTATAGGTAGATGATAAGGGTTTTATATAGAGCTCAGATCTACGCCGCAGTTTGCACTCTGCCCTGGCCTCCTAGATTGGTCTGATGGGGTCCTCCACAAACTTTGTGAATCCTTGGCCCTCTTGGACGAATTTCGTGAATATCTCATCGACTTTGTAACCCTTTGTCTTTGCCTTATTATACCACTTGATACTCTAGCTCTCATGTTTTGAACCATCTCAATTATCTTTGCCTGACGAGTCAACTCTACAAAAAGATTCTAAGAGTGTCAACGACTAAATATGTGAGGATGTCGAGGTGTAGGCCTTCCTTAAATTTCTTATAACGGTGGTCCTCAGTTGAAACCAACTGCAGCGCATATCGGCTTAGACAATGAACTCTAGTTTGTACTTAAACATTGATCAATCCCCTTGGGTTAAGTGCAAAAATAGATTAATCAAGTCGTCGGTGTGAGCCTCTCCTATGTGCTCTTATCGAAACTTTGACAAAAGATATTATTAAGTCGACCTCTCATGCTCCAAAGTTATCTCAATAGTCTCCCACAGTTCTATGGTATCACCATTCGATAGGGGGTAACGTACTCAGCTTACCTTTAAGGGTAAGATACAACTAATGAAATATACGGAGGGTTTCCCTCAATCACTGATCTATATTGATGAGATTGTCATCCCTTTAACCAAATAAATCTATAGGCTTGTTGTATCTATAGAGACTCTCAATTGGAGATTCTTGAGGTGCTACAGTAGGCAAAACTGATAACAGTGGTAGGGCAGGTAGAACGACTGTGGTCTTAGGGATGACACGAACAATGTGTATGAGTGCTAAGGTAAGATTTTTTAAGAAGGACACCTCGTCAACCCTCACATATCTAGGAATCTCAAACTTTGAATCAATGACTTATCGCTAGTGTCGTTAACTAAGAATCTCGAACTATCAGCCATAGATTTTTTTCAAATTCGAAAAAGAATACGGGGATTATTATCGTCATTCCAGATATAAAGTACTTTTGACACTCTAGATTTGTATACATAAATAAAAATTTACTAATTCTAACCGAGATGTCATAGGAACGATTGAACTCGATGCTCTGATACCATTAAATATAATACCATAATATGATCTAACCTGAAGATTATTCGAATAAAGTATTACACGAGACCATCTATAACGCCCTAAATTCTGGGTTAATAGTTTTCTTCTAACCCTATATGAGCTTTGGATAAATCTTTTAACTTGCAGTAAGCCTTAACCTAAGTTTGAGTGAAATTGGGCTTAGATTGAACCCAATAATGGATAAAATGATATTTTAGAATGGTGATCAAAGCTTGAAGGACCAAGGAAATAATTATATCATTTTTTTAAAAAGATGAATACTATTAATGAATGGTGATTTCACGTTCTACCTCATATTTTTCTCCCCATTCACTCTGTCTTCTTATTCTTTATTATCTCTCATTTTTCTCTCAACTTAGGAAGAATAAATGTGACAACTTGGTGGCCTTGCAACCTTAGTTTACAATCCTAAAAGTAAGATTCATAACCTACATCTCTAAAGCTTCAAATCAAACCCTCAATCTCTTCATTTCTTCTTGGTAGCTAAATTTGAGTTTAGTGGGGTTTTAGAAATTTAGAGAAATCAACTCAGTTTTAAAAGGATTTAAGCCTTAAGAAATGTTATAAACCTTTTTCTAAGCTTCCCAAGAGTGTTAGTAACACTTATGTTGATTTCTTGCATGGTGAGAGATGTTGGAGAAAGATCCAAAGCTAGAGGAAATGATAAGCTTACTCTTGGTTGAACCTTGGTTGTTTTTAGCAGTTTAGACATTTAAGGTAACTTACTCCTAATTCAACTCTACTACATGTAGGTCACTAAATGAGTTGTTAGCTTGTATGAGTTATGAAGTATGTTAATTGTAGATTTCATAGTTTGAGTGTTTTCAGCATGTTTAAGGACTTATTATGCCATCTATTATCATACATAACACTAAGAACTTTTGGATCCTTAGTATGACATTTGGGAGTGTTGGAGAGGCATTTTCGTGCCCAAAATATGGTATTTTTTGGCATGAGTATCGATAATAGAAGAATAGTATCGATATTGTTCTTCATACATTAAAAATAGTTTTTAGGCTAGAAGTATCGATACTCATACAATGGGTATCGATATTGTAGGCTCGGTATTGATACCAAAATTTACTTAGCTGATTCCAATAGCCATTTTTGGTATCGGTACCAAGGGTAGAGTATTGATACTATCGATACTTAGGTATTTTTCAAAACATCAAAGTCAAATTTGATACCGATACTCAAGAAAGTATCGGTAACACATACCAGAAGTATTGATACTCCAACTAGAGTATCAATACTAACCATTTGTTATCAGTCTTAAATAACTCAGTGGTATCGATACCCATAAGCTAGTATCGATACCCATAGACTAGTATCGATACTGAGGGCTTTATATCGGTACCTACGAACAGTTTTGGGTAAGGAACCCAAGAGTATTAAGGGGAAAATTGAGGGACCTAACTATGCCAAAATACCATGAAATAAAACCACAAGTGAGAACAGTAATAACTCAAAACATTTAGAAAAAATAACAGTTAGGATGACATAAAATTTTCCTTGTTTGGCTCTCGGGACACAGTCAGGAAACTCGAGTTACTCTAGCAAATACGATCGTACAGTTCAAATATTCATTCAGTGCCAAGGCTTTTCAGTTGCCGACTGAGCATAGATGCCCTAAGACTCGACGGAGTAAGTTGGCGGGTGTATATTCTAGTGCATCTTCGTATCTTACCCAAATACACAAGGTATCCTAGAAATGCTAGAGGGGTGTGTGAGCTTCGAGATGCAGAACCCCCAACCGCACCATAATGCCTACCTAAGCATGTTAAATTAATATTTTCATGTCTTTATACATGTGCCTTAATATACACATTTAATGAATACATGTAGTATAGTACAATTATCAGTGAGGAACTAAGCTCGTGAGCTTAAGAGGCCGTTCGATGAGTGTTATTATCACCAAATATTTCAACATAGCCGAGACATCATAGTGTGTCTTGATTTATTTAGATGTCATGTACTATTGTAGACCTTTGTATTCAAATGTAACTCTATTTTAGGTTTTGATCTCAGTGTATTTATTCTGGATGATTTGGGAGGTCCCCATATTTTGTAAACTTGAATTATGATGTTTTATTTTATTTTATTTGGGATGAATTTTATTAAATATTTTACATACATTTTAAAAGAAATTTTTGGGTTAGCCATTTCGGTGGTCCCATGTGACATCGTAATCCATTGATCTTCGGGTCGGATTGGATTAGGTTATGGTTAGAGTTTAGGAATTAAGGGATAGGGAAGGATGATGAGATGATGGTAGCCCCACACCGACATCCACAACCATTGCCATTGAAGGCACCGACAGTTGATAAGACCCCATCCGCCAGTATTGGCTTGGATGGACGACCAAGTCCGAAATAAAATAAAATTAATCAAGCTTACCTTAACGGATTGGTTGCGCGAACAACATCTAGTATTTGATCTAATTATAATTAAAATTAAGATTATAAAAAATAATTTAATTGATATTGTATTTTAAATAAATTACATTTAGATTTTCAACTAATTTATAATTATACATTAAGTACTTTATAATTTTAACGTTTTATAAATTAATTTAGTGGTCCTCGTCGAGCGTTATATATATATATTGAAAATGCCAACTAGAAATTCGATGCCAAATTTAAGGTTGAAATGGACTAAAAAAAATAAGGGGCCAATGAATTACCGATGACCAAATTCAGGAGACAAACTATGCGTTAACCCTAAATTAAAGTCTTAGAAAATTAAACGTTAACTAATGTTTCATAATTTCATTTGAGACATATATGCGGGATTTAAATATAAAATATAACCCATATGAGCATTATAAATGTATAGGACTCGTGCTATTAACAACTACAATTCTAGTTACGTGGTCTTGGTCTTTAATTTGGTTGGTATGATTAATATAATAATATTGAAAAAGACATGAATTTGAATGTATATAAACACACATTACTCTTTCATTTCTGTATATACTAATATTTATATAATTTAAATATTATATTAAAAATTATTACCGTAGTTAGTAACGGAGCTAAAAGTATGATATGAGTCATACCTCTAATATCTTCGGTTGAATTGTATTTTAATTTTTTTAGTTTTAAAATAAGAAGACTAAATTTTTAGGAAATTAAACTAGTAAAATGAATTTAGCAGTTAAAGAAGGTATTATTCTTCCAATAGATTTTAGGTTTAAATAATGAGTATGTAGGATGTGTATACATTTATTGTCAATTGATTGAGAAATATCTAAAAGATATTACCTTATAATCACCTAGGTTAATAAAAAAAAGCTTTTAGGAAAATTATGTCAAATTTTATATAAGTAACAGTATAAATACAATTACAGTACGTGGACGTTTATATTATATTATAAATATGTATGTATAAATGTGTAAGTAGGTTGAGAAAGAACCTAAATACTAATTGCGGCTCAAACGTCAATATCTTAGAAAATTGCAAAAATAAAAAATAGTTAGTTTAGTCTTAGTGGGGGATGTGACATTTATCATTTATGAGCGTAGGCTTATGCATTTATGGTTCCCACTCAATTTTTTGTTCTTCCTTCTTTATATATTTATATATATATATTTGTGATCATAAGCAAACCAAGTGAAACCAAGTGGAAAAGGCAACTACAAGTCTACAAACTTATGACGGAGCAATGGAATTGTTACTCATTTTGTATGCTTTAACAAGAAGGGACAACCCTTGTTTTCCATACTATATAGCGATGCCAAAAGGATCAAAATCAAAACTCTTCGCTTTATTGGGGCTTGGGTCGAGAAATAAAGGAAAAATGAAGGGTCCGGGAACGTGAAAGAGAGAGTGGTCAGTGCCAGCTGTTTGGTGAGCAATAATGAATTGAAGGGAGGAACATAAAAGAAAAAAACTGACCGAGTTTTTGAATGACGATACTACCCTACCCTGAAATTTCCATTTATTAAAGGTCACTTTGGCTAAGAGCCTTGGACCCGTAATCAGATAATCAATGTCATCACAATCTGACTTCCACAAGGATAAGGATTAACGAAAACCATTCACGTCCTCTGTTGAAGTTAGAAAGAAGTTAGTTGTTTCGGTTAGTTTGTTAGTATAGCAGTTATTTAGTTGGTTTTTTTTGTGAACTGATGAACCTGTGTATATACATGTACATCAGCTTTGTAAAAGGTGGTACAAAAAAATTGAAAGCAATATAAAATTTTCAATCTTCTCTTATTTTCAACATACGTCGGGCGCGTTGTTGGTGTCGCATCAGCTGATCGACCACGAGAATTGTAGTATTTGGAGCCGGTCCATTCGAATTGCTCTTCTTGCGAAGAACAAATTGGGGTTCGTTGATGGAGATTGCCCGAAGGAAAGCTATGAGGCGTCCTTTCATTCGCAGTGGGAGCGCTGCAATGCCATTGTTCTATCGTGGATCTTGAACACGGTCAGCAAGGAACTCTCTGTTGGGATCGTATTTGTTTCGAGTGCTGCGCTTGTTTGGCAAGATCTTCGCGAGCGTTTTGATACAGTTGATAGCACGAGGGTGTTTTGTCTGCATCAGGAGATTGCCACTTCAACGCAGGGGGAGCTCACAGTTTCGGCTTACTTTACCAAGCTCAAATTATTATGGGATGAATACAGTTCCTTGCTCCTTGTGTGCGTGTGCAGAATCTCAATAGGTGCTCAGGCATGTTGCCCAAAAAAATTTATTTCAATTTCTCATGGGTCTCCACGAGTCCTACTCAACTATTCGGAGTCAGATTTTGCTTATGAAACCTCTTCCGAGTGCAACTCAGGCATACTCTATGATTCTTCAAGAAGAGTCACAGAGGTCACATCTTTCTAATTCTTCCACTTTGGTTCCTTTTGTGGAGTCTACTGCTTTCTATACGAATGCTTCAGATCGTTGCAAGTTTAATGGTACATGTGATTATTGCAAAAAGCAAGGACATAAGAAGGAGATCTGTTATCGGTTAATTGGATTTCCTGTGGATTTTAAATTCACTAAGCAGAAGAGTTCCCAAGCCATGTCTGCTAATTCAAAGATTTCTGGTGATCGTGCTTCTGAGCAGATTTCTACTTCAACTCTGTCTGATTCTGCTTCAGTGGTTCCTGGGTTGACTCGTGAACAATATGATCAGTTACTGGCTTTTCTTAAGGCACCTGCAGTCGATTCAGCTGCACACTTTGCAGGTAGTGTTTCTAGTTGTGTACCTTGCTCAGATGATGCTCTAACATAGATTATGGATACAGGAGCAACATACCATTTTTGTCTAGTTTAGAGAGTTTGGAAAATCCTTCTGTATGCTCATCCTCTAACCAATCCGTTTCCTTACCTAATGGCAAGATTGTTCAAGCCACACATTCTGGCACTGTTACTTTAAATCCTATCAAACCTTAACAAATGTTTTGTTTGTACCTCAGTTTAAGCATAATCTCTTTTATATTTCAAAACTTACACGTGATCATCATTGCTCAACTGTTTTTTACCCTGATTTTTGTGTTATTCAGAACCTCTCAAGTGGAAGGACGATGGGGATTGGTAAGGAGCACTAGGGTTTCTATTTTTTGAAGTCAGTCAAGCCAAGCTCTTGTATTTTCCCTACACAAAGTAATATGTTATAGCCTCTGAGTTACCTTATGTTGTTCATAATAAGTCTACTATTTTAAATACCACTTCTTCATCATCTGTCAATGATACTTGTCTGTGGCATTCTTGGTTGGGACATGATTCTCTATCAAAATTGAATAAAATACTTTTTTACATAATGTCCAGTTTGATCCTGATTCATTGCATAAATGCCATCTATGTCCTCTTGCAAAATAAACTCGGTTGCCTTTTCCCACTAGTCATTCTAGGTCTCTTCATCCTTTTATTATTCTTCATATGGATATTTGGGGTGCGTATCGAATTCCTACACATGTTGGGCAACATTATTTTTTAACGATTGTTGACGATTTTAGTCGCATGACCTGGGTATACTTGCTTAAACTTAAGAGTGAAACATTGTCTATGGTTAAAACCTTATTTGCTTTTATCAAGAATCATTTCTCCGCCACTGTTAAGTTCGTTAGGAGTGACAATGGGGCAGAGTTCATTGGGGATGAATGTTCTAGTTTTTTTACTTCTCTTGGGGTTACTCATCAACATTCTTGTGCCCGTACTCCACAACAGAATGACGTTGCTGAAAGGAATCATAGGCATCTTTTAGAAATAGCTTGAGGTCTTCGTTTTCAATCTCGTGTTCCAATCAAATTTTGGGGGACGTGTCTTGACAACCTGCTACTTGATTAATAAGTTACCTTCTAGTGTCCTAGACTGGAAATCACTATTTGAAATGCTTTATAACAAACCTCCAAACTTGTCTCATTTAAAAATCTTTAGTTGCCTATGTTATGCTACATATACAAATTGTTCATATAAATTTTCTCCTCGGGCTATACCTTCTATGCACATGGGTTATTCCTCAGTTCAAAAGGGTTATATTCTTTTCAGTTTGGTTTCTATAAAGTTTTTTTTGTAAATAGGGATGTTGTTTTTCGGGAAGATTTTTTTTCTTTTCATCATACTGTTGATTCTCCTTTTTATGTGTTCCCTCTTCATTCTCAAGAACTTGATTAAGATTTCTTGTCTCTTGAAACCTTTATACCTTCCTCTGTTGATCCTTCTAATGATACTATTAGCCCTTTACTCAGCCCCATACCTAATTATTCGGTTTCTCCTGTTTCCTCTAGTCATTCTGGTTCTAAGAATTCTGAGAATGTTCTTGGTGTTTCTAGTGATACATTGGCAGCAAGAATATCTGCATGGTCTGTTTCTTTACCTATTGTTTCACTTTCTCCTGAACACCCTATTATTATATAGTCTTATCGGGCTGTTAAACCACCATCTTGGCTTCATGACTACGTATGTAACCAGGATTCTTACCAATCACCTCACATTTCAAGTTTGACTCCCATTTCTAATTCAATTTCTTATTCTCATTTACCTAGTTCTACAAAATCTTTTATTTCTGCTACCTCGTTACTTGTTGAGCCAACTTCCTTCAAAGAAGTTTGTAAATCCGAAAAGTGGGTTGTTGCTATGAAGTAGGAGATTTGAGCACTTGAATTAAACAACATTTGGTTTATTGTTCCTTTGCCCCATGGTAAGGTTCCCATATGTTGTAAATAGGTGTACAAAATCAAGTACAAGGCATCAGGAGAGGTGGAAAGATTTAAGGCTAGGTTAGTAGCCAAGGGTTTCAAAGAGAGGGTGTGTATTATGTAGATGCTTTCTCTCTGGTAGCTAAAATCACTATTGTAAGATTGATTTTGGCTTTGGCAGCCATGTTTAATTGACCTTTATGGCAAATGGATGTTTATAACGCTTTTCTACAGAGTGATTTATATGAAGAGGTTTATATGCAACTTCCAGAGGGCTTTTGTAGTCAGGGGGAGAACTTGTTGAGCAGACTACAAAAGTCATTGTATGGACTAAAACAAGCTTCTAGACAGGAATTTGAAGTTGTCAGAGGCTTGTTGCAAGATATTAGTAAAGTAAACATGATTATTCAATGTTTACCAAACAACAAGGAACCAAGATCGTGGTGATGCTGGTATATGTGGACGATTTGCTTATCACAGGGAATGATGGTGCGTGATTGGTGAGTTAAAACAACTTTTACATCAGCATTTTAAGATGAAGGATTTAGGGGAGATGAATTTTTTTTGAGATTAGAAATTTTGAGGTCCAAGGAAGGTATAATAATCAATTAAAGGAAGTATGCCCTTAAATTAATAAGGGGCATAGGCTTGGATGGAGCTAAGATAGCTTCAATACCTCTGGAACAAAACACTTAGATGACATTTGTTGAATTCGACTCAAGTTTAGCAGAAAAAATCGAAGATAAAATTCTAGAGGATAAGACTATTTTTCATAGACTTGTAGGGAAACTTATATATATGTCCAATACAAGACCAGACATAGCCTACCCAGTTCAATGTCTGAGTCAATTTATGCATCAACCAAAACGATCCCATATGGAAGGTGTTTTGCGGGTTGTGAGGTATTTGAAAAAAAATCCAGGTCAGGGGATTCTATTGTCATCTTTGAACAATTGTGAACTTGTTGCATATACTGATTCTGATTGGGCAACCCACCCAATGACAAGGAGGTCAGTCACTGTATTTTTTGTTTTGCTGGGGTGTTCATTTGTTTCTTGGAAGGTAAAAAAGCAAGGATTTGTAATACTCCAAACACCGGGTCAGTGATTAAAGTGTAAGAATTTAATATTTTGTGGTTTAATTTAAATAAATTAAAAAGTACAAGGACTAATTTTGGGATTAGTGTCTAGGACCTATTAGCAAAGATGGAAGAGGAGAAGGGCATTATGGTCTTTTTGTAGGAAATGAATTTAAAATTCATTTCCAAGGATATTTAAGTATGTGGGACTTGAAAAAAGGGGAAAAGAAAAATATGGAAGCATTTATCTTCTCTTCTTCTTCTCTTCCTCGTAACTTCATCTCCAAGGTAAGTTAGGTTTCAAGTTGATTGTTTCTTTATTTTGTGAGTTTGTTTTGAAGCTTGAAGTGGTATATAAGCTTAAGGAAAGCTTAAGGATAAATAAAACTAATATTTTGGTGAATTAATGATAAATTGGTGAAATGGGTTTTTAAGTGATTTGATGAAATTGATGAGTATTTGGATTTCTAATGATATATTTGACTTGTCAATGGTCTAATTAAGAAGTTAGAAGTATTAGAAAGGGATTAAAAACATGTTTGAATATTTGGTGTGATTTTTAGTTCTAAGTGTTCTATTGAGAAATTTAGATGTTATAAGGGGAATTATGGAGGTAAGTTAACTAGGATAAGTGATAATAAGTTTGAGGGTATAAATGGAGGTAAAAGCTTAAGATTTAGGTGAAGTGTGGGAAAATTTTGAAGTAGAATAGGTAAAATATGGGTTTGGGTATCGTACTGGAAGAACAATACCAATATTATAGGGTTAAATTGAAAGAAATGGTATGAAACAGATGAACAATATCAATATTGATTGAAGTAGTATTAATTCTGAAGTGGGGTATCGATACCAAAGGTAAGGTATCGATACTGTAAATAGAGATGAAATTCCAGAATGCCAAAATGGTATTGATACTGAAGTGGGTATCGGTACCATAGAAGAGAAGTATCAGTACTGTATAGGAGGGGTACCGATACTATTCAGCCTGAAATGTTGAATTAGGTGTTTCATTTTGTTTATGTAAGTGCAAATTGGTTATTCGATAATGGAAAGTTGGTATTGATCTTAGATATATTGATGTGTAGATTGGGAACGACAGCGTACTAATCGAAGCGATATAGCAAAGAGACAGAACGAAAGTTAAAAAGGATTTTGTTTAGGATTTACGTGAGGCAAAGGTGAGTGCAACTCATTTGTTTTATATTAGATTTGAGGACGACTTGCGATAAGCCAACCTCAAAGTTTTCGATCAATAACTGTTTATTTATTTTATTTTATGCAATATCTTATTTTGTTTTATATAAAGTGTATTTTCAAAGTATTGTTTTGATTTTATATGTATATGGTTATATTTTATATGAACATGTTCTATGTTAAAATGTGCTAAGAGAAAATGTTCTATATGAAAGTGTCATATGTAAATGTACTCTATGTGAATAAGACACACTTTGAATAATGAAATAAGAAATAATCATATGGTTAAGCCCAAGGTATATGTAGAGAATTAGAGGTATAGTTGGCATGCCAAGAGTCGAGGGTTTTACGCGGTCCTTCAGGACAATTCTACGTGGTACTTCAGGACAATTCTACATGGTCCTTCAGGACAAATTCTACGCGGTCCTTTAGGACAAATTCTATGCGGTCCTTCGGGACAAATTCTACATGGCACTTCGGTCCAAATTATATGAGCAGTGGTGATTGTATTAGTGCACAACCTCAATGTACTCAGATACCTAAAGTTCTCAGTAATATGTGTTGGGTTATTTAAAACAAATGATATAAATTGAATAATATGTAAAAGTATACATTCTTTTCATGAAATGTAAATTGAGTTCAGTATGAAATGTTTTCTATGAGATGAATCAACAAATATTTTACAATGTTTGGTTATACTCGTATTTACCTCACTAAGTCAGCTACTTAGCGTGTGATTGTTTCACACGTAGGTTCAAAGAAATCCAAGGGTGACAACGAGTCGTTTTCACTATCAAATAAATTTATCCTTAATCTCATTAAAAATAAATATAATAGTATAAAGAGAGTAAGGGTCGATCCACAGGGACTAAGGAAGATGCTGAAACGATTGTTCTTGATCTCTGATATAGGCGAAAAATGCAAATAAAGTGAAAAGGGGTTTGTTGAGAAATTGAATAAGAAAATAATGATTCAAAGGAAGATAAAGAATTGAAGAAAGTAAAATTAAAAAACAATATAATGAAATTAGCCTTAGGCTTTCGCGTACCTCAAATTCCAATCGATCATTGAATATGATTTTTCCTCCAATTAAATGTCGGTTTGAGTCCGCAAGGTTCAATCCTTGTAGCTCATTTTCCTCTTTGGTGATTGAATTTCCCAAATCGATTTTAGGAATCACAATCCTTTTACAGATTAACTTTGACTATCGTTGTTAACTCAAAACAGTTTAAAAGCGCTTGAAAAAAACCAGACTCGAATTATGCTTTCTCTATGAAAGTCGAACTCGATCCCAATTTCCCTTAGTGTACCATTAGCTAAGTGTGTTCAAGGGAATTCAAATCAATTGATTCTATAATCCCAACGATAAACCATAACATCATCTAAGCCAAAATCTATTTTTGAAATGAAAGCGTTTTGATTTTAAGAAAGACTATCCGCCAATCTAGTTTCCAGAAAATTGAGAATTCAACCCGAGAGGGTATGAGGTGCTTTTCGATTCTCACGATTCAAAATCGAGTCATCGCTTTAGCCTTTGGCTATGGAAAACTTAGCTAAGTATGATAGAAATCATACTTATCATTTTAAAAATAAAACCTAAAAGAAAATGAAAACTTAAAAAGAAAAGAAAAGAAAGAACTTTATAAAACTAGAAGTAAGAAGAGAATTGAAATCTGAGTTGTGAGTTTTGACTTACCCCAAGAGGGTATTTATAGCCTCTAAAAACCTAGAGATAAACAAAGAAATTAAAATAAAAATAATCCTAAAGATAATTCCAAATGTTTTCTAAATTCAAATTTTAAAAATTAAAAACAAGTCTCCTTACGCAACTATGCTATTCCATCTTCCAGAAGGCGCTGGCTAGATCTTCTAGAAAACTGCCGCTGACTGGACCTTCAAGAAATTGCCACATCAGACCGTGTCATGCCCAGATTCGTGCCCATGTCTCCAGCCGTGACATAATAAAAAAATACATAATGCACCTGTTTTACTATTAAATCTGTAAAGTAAGACCTTGCACGAAAATAAACATAATACAACCAAATTAGCATCAATAAATTCATAAGATCTAAGAATTAACGAGAAAATATTATCGATTCAGAACACTTATCAGAGGGATAAAGCTAGGAGATGACAACATACTCCCGAAGAGGATCATATCAGAACAGTTTGAATGTAAGTTTCTTATTTTTGTATTTTTGTTGACATATATTATAAAGTTTTAAATTGTAATGCTCTGATCCGTTTTGTAAATACACTACTTGAAGTTTATATATATATATATATATAGTATTTATTTTATTGTAAATTGTGAGTTTGTAATATTTACCTTTCTTGTGAGGGTTTCACAACAGAAATCAAAATAAGAGTTTTAAATTTTAATTGATTTTAAAAGAGTCAAAGTTTTGAAAAATCAATATGACACTTCGGGTTCGTATCCGGGTCGAATATGGATTGGGGTGTTACAGAAACAGTTGCTAGGTCTTCGGCTGAAGCGGAGTACAAGAGCCTAGCAGCAACTTCAGCTGAAATAACTTGGATACATAGACTAATTGCTGAGCTCAGGGTGGAGTTGACCAAGCCTGCAACAATATATTGTGACAGCAAAACAACCCTTCAAATTGTAGTTAATCCAGTCTTCCATGAACGGACTAAACATATTGAAATCGATTGTCACTTTGTGAGGGGAAAAAATACAAAGTGGCCTGATCAAGACAGTATATTCCAACAAAAGAACAACAAGCTCACATTTTTACAAAACAGTTAAGGGTTTCTCACCATGAACACTTGTTGTCCAAGTTGGGGGTAAAAGATGTTTTTTACCCACCAACTTGAGGGGGAGTGTTGAAATTAGAAAGAAGTTAGTTAGTTGTTTCGGTTAGTTTGTAAGTATAGCAGTTATTTAGTTGGTTATTTTGTGAACGGATGAACCTGTGTGTATATATGTACATCGGCTTTGTAAATGGTGTTACAGAAAAATTCAAGGCAATAGAAAATTTTCAATCTTCTCTTATTTTCAACAATCCTCAAACTTTAGGAATATTTAATTTTTATCACCAATATCTTTTGATTGTCTAACGGGATTCGGGATCGTCTGTTAATCCGAAGCTTAGTTCGATTGATATAATTTCCTAAACTATAATAATATCATTTATTTCGTAGCATGGTTTGTGTTTCTTAAAAACTTGCAAGTGAAAGATGTACCAAAAAAATTGCAAGTGAAGAAAATAATTCAAATAAGTTTAAAATAAAATAGATCACTACAAAAGAATAGATTTGACTCGAGTCAATCTTCTATACATCAATAGACATGGTAAAATAATAATTCATTATAAACTTAGAGATTATAAAACGTAAAAATAAATGTAATTCCTTTGTACCTCATAGTATTATATATGTCTGAACACCCGGTCTATCACAAATCTCTTCTAGAATCCTTACAAAATTTATATGTAATCTAGACTTTAAAAATCTCATAGATGTAATCCTTTTTATGATCTCACATTTATCTAAAATAATTATCTCTCAGTTTTAACTGTTAAAATTGAATTTATTTTCTCTAAAATAAATTCTTACATAGATTTTAATACATACTCTAATAAATTTGGTCCCTGAAAATTATTACAAATAAATTATATCTAAATAAACGTAATCGCTAAATAATCTTCAATCCTAAAATTATAATAAATTAAACTCAATTATAAATTAAAATTGAAACAATATAAAAAAAATGTCTCTAATATTTGACTAAATAGTTACTTTGGCCATATTCTTTTCTTTGGGATCATTTTGGCCCTAACATTGTATTTTGGGGTAAAAGATCATTCCGTAGTTGAAAATTATTAGTTAACAAATGATTAACACTCCAAAATTAATCTTTTACCCTAAAATAAAACGTTGAGGAGTCAAAATGCTTCAAAGTGAGATTAAAAAAAAATAACGAGTTAGTCAAACGTTAGGAATATTTTTTGATAGTCTTAATACAAAAACAAGTGTCTGAACTTTGCTTCAAAATACGTTTTAATGCCTAAAGAATTTTTTGTTAAAATTAGGTGACTAACGTTTTCATCATAACACTTTTAGGTACCTGGACTGGAACATCCGTTAAATTTGGCCGTTAAGTGACACGTGTAAAATCTTGGTAATTTTGAGAATTTATTTTAAAATTTTTAAAAATAAAAAATATATTTTATTTAAAAAAAAACCCAAATCCCTGCCTAGGCATCCCCCTTCCCTCTTTACACTTTCCCCCTTCCATGGTTTCTGGTCGGCCAACCATAACCGTCACCGCCATCTTCATTAGCACCGGCATCGACTCCCGATCAAACCTTTGTTCACCTTTTACCATAAGTTGCCACCATTTTTCGTGGAGAATCATTCAAAAGTTCGTCGAATTTTAAACCATAGTCGTTGTTTTGTGTCGATTTCGGCCAATCCCGATATCCATATGTCACGCTGTCACCACCAGTCGAACCATCATAAAATTCCGCTCAAAACCCATTCTTGTTGTCGCTCCTTTTAAGCGTTCAATCTTGGAGATTAAAATTTTAAAGGTGTAGGGATTTGGATGTTGGGGATTTTTTTAGAGATTTAGGGGATTTAGGTGACGGTAAGGTCAATGGTTGATCGATGGGTGGCCAGCGACAAGTGGGTGATTGTTTGACGATGACGATGGTGGCCGGAGACGGTCGACGATGGTTGATAAAGGGGTTGAAATGATGATTTTAGTTTTTTAGGAATTTTTATAATTTCATTAAAAGTTTCAGTTTCTTTTGTAAATAAATTAAGTTTTTTTTCATTAAAAATAATATTTGTATCATTAAAAAATTTAAAAATATTACGGTAGACACCTAAAAGTGTAACTGAGAAAACGTTAGACATCAATTTTTAGCAAAAAATTCTTTATGCACCAAATCGTTTTTCGAGGTAAAGTTTAGAAACTTATTTTTGTATGAAGCCTTTTTGATATTATACCATTAAAATTTGAGTCAATATATAATAGGATAAAATACACAAATGGTCATCGACTATAAGGCACTATTTTGTTGAGTCAACAAATAATTAAAAGTTACAAATTGATCATTTGAATATTCATATGTTTCAAACTCTTCCTTTTTCGTTAAGAAATTGGTGGTCGTCTGAGCTAAACGTTAATTTGTTGACTGAATATGATAAAATTTGATCCCAAAATCGTTTTAGACGTATAATTGTTTAAGATTTCGAGATAAAATTTTATTATATCACAACTAACATGTTAATGTCCAGCTCAAATTGTCGTCAATTTTTCAACGAAAAATGATAAGTATTGAACATATGAATAATCAAATGACCATTTTGTAATTTCTAATATTCGAATGACTCAACAAAGCAACACCCTATATTTGGGGACTATTATGTAATTTTTTAATAGTTGAGGGACTCAAAAAAATAATATCCTATAATCGAGAGACCATTTATGTACTTTCCTCTGTATAATATTGAAATTTTTAAATAAAAATGATAAGACTTGAACACATGAATAATCAAATGTCATTCTGTAATTTTTAATATTTGAATGACTCAACAAAACAACACCCTATAGTCGGGGATTATTATGAAACTTTCAATAGTTAAGAGACTTAGCAAAGCAGTACCCTATAATCGAGGAACCATTTGTGTGCTTTACTCTATATAATATTGTAATTTAAATTTTTTTATACTTAAGGTGATTAATCCCAATCCTATAAATGAGCCAGATTTGAAGGTTGGATGTTATAATTGATACAAAATAAATGTGTTCACCATACTTCAATCAATACTCGGGTATAGACTTCATAAATATTACCTAAAGCAACACACCAACTTCCTTATTACCAACGACAACAATTTTGATGAATCAACAACTTCGATTTACAGTATTAACTATTACGGAAGAAGGTGCCCCGTGTTGTATGTACCCACTAAAAAAAGTTCCCGATTCCACGTCGAAAACGGAGAAATTACCGCTGCTGTTCCAATCTCTCACTCTGAGGAGGAAAAAAAAACTACATTCAAGTTCGTCGATGAAGAAATATCGAAAATGTTATGAAATATTTGTATACATGTTGCAATGGGGATGAAATAAGTTTTGTTTTCATTTGCGTTTGCTTTTGGATCGTCACCATGTACCAGATCGTTGTGACTATCATATATGTTATGTGGCAATTACAAGTTTAGTTGAATCCTTGAAGGGACGTATGACGATATTTTTGTTGAATCTTGAGAAAAGATGGAGAGAATTAAGATGTTGTCTTGCCAAATTAGTACTGTTTTCTTTTGAAGTTGGGTTTCGAAAAGGGAGGCAGGTTTTGGTGAGTATAGTTATAAGTTAGGTTAAAAGTGCTTTGATTTCATCCACTCTTTTAATTACTTACTGTGTGTACTGCTCGACTTTAATTTACCGGTACACGTTTCGAAAGCATTTTCCACTTCCCAAGGAGTATAATTTTGATGTGATGCATGATGGTCTACGATTTTTTTTCATTTAACATAGATATTTTATATTTTCAAGATAAATTATAAAGGTTTGAATTCACATAATGAGAAATAATATGGACATCTTTGATCATTTAATCAATTGATAGGTCTTATAGTATACGAAAATTTTAATACGCACTTTTTAATTATTGATAATGATCTTTTGTGAAATAAAACAAAGTTTTATATCTCACCCAAAACAACTTATTAAATATAAAATATTTATAAGATTGATAAATTTTGTAATAATATGATGTGATTATAAGAAAATATATATTTAGAATTTTTCTTAGTCTATTGACAATATACGCGCTATAGACACAATTATTTAAAGAGAAAATAACCTCAGTGATCGAAAATTCCTTATAATATACGATTTTGACCAACTTTTTTTCGATTTGCCTGACCAACAAAATCGTAATGCGATCTCTAAATCGCAACGCGATCTCCAGTATCGTAAATCAGTTTCCAAATTCGCGTTGCGATTTTCCAAATTCGCGTTGCGATTTTGTAAAATCGCAATGCGAATATGTAAATCGCAACATGATTCTGACTATCGCAATGCGATTTTCAAAGCGCCATTAGTATCGCAACGCGTATTTTATTTTCAAATTCCAAATACGAATATTAATACATCTCGTAATCGTAACTCTTAACCTAAAACCCTGAATCATAACTCAGTCCCATCTCCATTCTCATTCTCTACGGCGATATATGTCCCTATCTCCGACGAAATCCGTCCCCATCTCTGACGAAATCCGTTCCCATCTCCGGCGAAATCTGTCTATCTCCATATCTCAGAGCCACCCTCACAATCATTCACGATCAGAAATGGGAAATCAACCAAATCAACCACCGGGGGTTAGTTTTTTTAATTATTTTTAATTTAAAATTTTTGCATTATTATTAGGTTTTTCATATTGAAATTGATGATAAGTTTACTGGTAATTTCAATAATAGATTAACCATTTCACTTAGATTGCTTATTAAATTCATTTGATTGCTGCCAATACTGCTAAACTGTTTAGTCTTTAACCCTGTAAAGTTAGTATTTGTCTTTGTTTTGTCTTTTGGTTGAAGTAATGCAATTCATTCAAGTTTCAATTTTAGACAATGACTATTTGAAACCGAGGATCGCAACGCGAAATGAAAATCGCAACGATAGTCAAATTCGCGTTGTGATTTTCATTTCGCGTTGCGATAGTCATTTTCGTGTTGCGATTTTAAGTTTCAGAAACAATTATTCTTCTGCAAATTGAAATTTGAATGAATTGCATTACTTCAACCAAAAAATAAGGACAAATACGAAATTCACAGTGTTGCAAATTTAAGTTTGAAGAATAAACTACTACTACTCTTTATTATTTTTGGTATATCTTCACAGTGTAGTTTTTAATCTAACTTGGTATGTTTATTGTTTTTGTAGAACTTTTTTTCGACTCAATTGACCTTAAGGAATAAAATAAGCCTAGTCACTACAATTATGTCGAAGCTTTCACCTGTACAAAGAACATTGTTTGAGGATACTTACTTCGGGCCATGGCTGAAAGTACAACATCCGGGTGGAGATGCTATGTTGACCCATTTGTGGCTTCAGACCATGACTAGCGATCTACCCGAGAGTATAAAATGTGGTAATGAAGAGATATGGTTTCATTTTCCACTGGCGTATACGTGTTTTGGGCAGGAGGAGTTTTGCTTAATCACTGGTCTACGCTTCGGACACGATGATGTAGGTCGATACACTAGTCATATTACCTGCCCATCATGGTTATCCTGGGTTTTTCCTGAGCTGTCAATGGAGAAGTCGAATTTACACGTCGATGACTTGATGAGATTATTGAATAAGAAAGATGGTTTTACTCGGATGGATGACGTCGATGTTGTCCGAGTATGCCTTTTAGTACTTTTGCATGCCAGCTTTTTAGGCAAAGAGGCTAGACAACCTATTCCTAAGGACCTAATATTATTGGTAGATGACCTAAATACATGGAACCTGTTTCCGTGGGGTTCGTATCTATGGAAAGCTACCTGGAATTAGTTGTCGTCTACCTTTGATGACCGCAAAAGTTTGTGTGGCGATGGTTCCAAATACACTTTGTCAGGCTTTATTTGGGCCTTTAAGGTAAGAATTTCTATATAATGTTTCCAAAATTATAATTAAATATTTAATAATTACTAATGTTTGTGTATTATATTATTTTTGTAGATTTGGATATTTGAGGCTTTTCCCGACATGCAGACATATGCATTAAAAACTTCAAATGATATTCCTAGAGCTATTTCCTGGAAGAGGAAACGATGGCTGTTGATTTGGGAAGAGTTACTACGGTATACGACAATAAATGATGTAAGTTAACACAAATACTACCATATATATAAACAAGTTATTACTAGTACACGTTTAACTTTGTTTGAGCTTTTATATTGTTAGGAGGCCAACACTCCATTACAGAGGCTGACACCCACGGAAGCTGAGCTTGCCACTGATTGGTGGCAAGCTAGTAAGCGTTTTTTTGATGGCACGGATGATGAGCAGCCTCCACTTTGAGAGCCATCACCTCACCCAGAGCCATCACCTGATCGACCACACTATATACCTCTACAACGAGAGCCATCACCTATTCTGTCACATCATCGAGCCTCTTCTCCACCATCACCTCATGATAGGCGACCGGAAAAGATGACACGACATTTATCTCCCTGTTCTCCACCTCTACGGGATTAGTTAGGGGAGTTACGTGATGAGGTCAATGCCTTGCGTGAGGAAGTCGGTACTTTACGCGATGACAATGGTGCATGGCGTGATGAGGTATCTACTTTACGTGGTGAGGTAGCGGCTCTACGTGAGATGGTAGCATCGTTGCAAAATGAGGTTCATACTCTACGCAACGAGGTAAGTTTAAGATTTTTCATTTTTAACTTGATTTACTCGTAATTTCACTTAGATTAACCATTTCACTTAGATTGCTTAGTAAATTCATTCGGTTGCTGCCAATACTGCTAAACAGTTCTAAAATAACCCTGTGAAGTTAGTATTTGTCTTTGTTTTGTCTTTTGAATGAAGTAATGCAATCCATTCAAGTTTCAATTTGCAGAAGAAGAATAGCCGCAACACGAAACTTAAATCGCAACGCGAAAATGACTATCGCAACGCGGAAATGACTATCGCAACGCGGAAATGACTATCGCAACGCGGAAATGACTATCGCAACGCAAAGTTGACTATCGCAACGCAAAGTTGACTATCGCAACGGGATAATCGCAATGCGAAATAAAAATCGCAACGTGAAAATCGCAATGCAAAAATGACTATCGCAACGCGAATTTAGTTTCGCGTTGCGATTTTTATTTCGCATTGCGATTATCCCGTTGCGATAGTCAAATTCGCGTTGCGATAGTCATTTCCGCGTTGCGATTTAAGGTTCGTGTTGCGCTTTTAAGTTTCAGAAACTATTCTTCTTCTGTAAATTGAAACTTGAATGGATTGGATTACTTCAACCAAAAGACAAAGACAAATACTAACTTCACAGTGTTGCAAATTTAAGTTTCAAGAATAAACTACTACTCTTTATGTTATCCTTGAACATGCACTAAACCTATATGATGCCCTTTTAAATGTTTATAAGTGCTTACTTCTGGAATGTTATCTGATGCATTTTGTGAACTATGATATAATAATGACTTGGGTGAATACCGTGCAAGTTTGAAACATATTTGTCTTTGTTTTCACTGTTTAATATCATGTCTGTTTATTTACTGATTTATGTATTAATAATTATTTTTAGCGGCCCGATAAGGTGGATGCTTTACGTCGGGTTTTTCTTGCACGACGGGGTTCACGTATCAGACGGCGTGCACATGTCATTACGTCTCCGTTTACCCCAATAGTGCGAAGACTCCGTAAGAAGAAGCCCGACTCACCTGTCATCGTTCAAGAGGCATGTCCTACCGTTCAAGAGGACCCTATCATCCCTCAAGAGTCCCCTCCCACCGTTCAAGAGGCCCCTGTCTTCGTTGAAAAGGTCCCTCCCACCATTTAAGAGCCCGATTCATACGGCGTAATATGTCGAATTATTGAGAAACCCCCTCACGTGCCGGACATGATGGATGACTGTTGGCATTCGTATGAGTTACCGGCCAGTACCATTTCGGCAGATGAAGTGGAGAGGAAACAACTACCGGAAACAATTCTGGATAATATCCTTTGGGCTAAGACTGCAGTTGATATTTATCTACATGAGCAGAGCCAAGGGTGTTACGCTGACATATACAAACTCAACGATGATATGCATTTGTTGATTGATCGGTCTTGGTGGGGTGTGTTATTAGGGGTTGAAGACAAAGGTTATTTCGATGGGGGGTAAGTCTTATATTTCTTCTTATATTTCATTTTGATTAATTTTTTTAATTTATGTAATTCACTAATATATGTCTTTTTTTTGTAAAACAACATATTGATGCATGGGTGTCACATCTTCTAATAGTAATAAAATTGAATAAAAAAAATACGCGATATACAATTATGCCGACGTCTTTTCACGTAGTTCACTTGAAGAATCAACGACAGGAATCATATGTGTTGGCTAATGGACAAGCTAAACTTTATCCTGCATAGTGGGAGGTCGATAAGGTTAGTATTTATTTTTTTTAAATATTTTAAAGGTGTTCATAAATAAGTACGCAATTTGAATTATTACTTATGATTGCAGGTGTTTATCACTGTTTTGGAACGTACTCATTGGCTTCTCGTTGAGCTTCAGCTCCCATCCCTGAAGATAATAGTATATGACAGCATGATAAATTACATATCATTGTCTGATTTGAGAGATATTATTAAGGGATGGAGCTCTCATTTGGCTAAATTCTTGGATGCGATTAATTATTGGACTTATTCTGGAAACAAGAAGCCAAAGAAGTTTAATGTTACAGTTATCAGAGACGAGACCGCGCCACAACAAACGCCGGAAGCTAGAGGGGATTGTGGTCCTCTCTTATGCATGTGCTTGGAGCGTTTGACGACAGGAAGTACACAGTTTCTACCTCCCACCGATAGAGATAGAGGTGGAGTAGGCTTGTGGTTTTGGCATTTTATGGCTAGAGGGATATATGCGAGACGCTGCCTACCTGCATCCGTGTTATGAAAGTGTCCATAAACAATTTATAAGTCAAATGCAAGTGTTGTTAAGTACCTGGAATTCAATAATAATTTACTGTTTGTTGGTTTTAGATGTGTAGAAAGTGTTATTTGAGCAAATGTTTGGTTTCTGCAGGTTAATCCTGAAGTGATCTGCGTGAAATTGATGTATGAGTGCATAAACAACTGTCTGGGGTACACTTTTTTTTTATTGTTTAATTGATTCTTAAAAGTCTGATTTGTTTAATTGATGAGGAAAATAAGAATTATTATCTTTTTTGCTTGTAAAAATTGATTTGTAAAAGTTGATTTGTTTAATATTGATGTGTAAATAATTCTTATTTGTGCTTATTTAATTGATTGAAATGTAAAAGTTGATTTGTTGATTTCAATCTGCATCATATTGAAGGCAAAAGACCTGTTGAAGGTACACTTTCGCAACGCTAAACTCAAAATCGTAATGTGAAAGCCAAAATCGCAACGCGAAAGTCAATTCGCGTTGCGATAGTCTAATACGCTTTGCGATTTTCTCATTGTGATAGTCAAATACCCGTTGCGATAGTCAAATTCGCGTTGCGATTTTTGCATTGCGATAGTCATATTCATGTTGCGATAGTCAAATTCGCGTTGCGATTTTTGAGTTGCGATAATCAAATTCGCGTTGCGATAGTCAAATTTGCGTTGCGATATTCAAATGAATGTGTAATAAGTGATAACAACTGAACATATCATAGCAATGTTCAAACTCAAGTTACTAATACATGCCTAACTGAAAATGTTAAAAGTTTACACATAAAATACACATAATAGTCAAATTCGCGTTGCAATATTCAAATGAATGTGTAATAAGTGATAACAACTGAACAAATCATAGCAATGTTCAAACTCAAGTTACTAATACATGCCTAACTGAAAATGTTAAAAGTTTACACATAAAATACACATAATACAACGTTTGCATTTAAAAATCACCTAAGTTAATAGTCCCAAAAGGTGAAGCCAGTTGTGATTGGGATTTTGATTTTGATTGCGATTTTGATTGCCTTTTTTTTGACACCATATGAGCTTTGGATTTTGATGAGGATCCATATTTTGGTAGAGGAAAAGATGATTGTGATGGCACTGGTAACCCACATGTCAACCTTGTATGACCACTTTCCTTGCACCGACTACATGTCGATCTCTTCTTCTCTTCACCCTTAGACGGTATACGATCGTGACTTTTTGGTCGGTCAGATAGCCTTCTGTCCATGGCTAGTGGCAAATTTTTTTGTAAGTCATCTGGTATGTCCCACTCAGAAGGATGTGGAATAAGGTAGATAATCTCGGCATAAGTCTGTCGATATACTTATGTAGTGTATCAATCCATAGCGTATGCACTTGAATCATCTTGGTTTAGATGAAGAGCAACTTTTATAATATGGCCACACGGATAACCAGATGTTTACCATTTCATACAACTACACGTCTTTGCATTTAGATCGACAAGCCCATTTAAGTTATTATCCAGTACTTCAAACAAAGTGTTTGAACATGGTTCAACTCTCCATGACGTTGACTTTACAACACGTTTCGTTATCTTTTTTTTCAGTCCTTGGTGTAACACGATGTTCCAATGTTCCTGTAAATTTAAATAAATAATACTTAGTAAAATATATGATAAGTTACGAATTTAAAGAAATAATATCTGCATGGTTTCTTTTCTTGTAGTACCACTGTTGAATAGAGGCTCGAAAAAACTCTATTAACATAGTAATGGGTAATTTCCAGGAATGACGACTTAGAGCGTTGATTGATTCTGCACTATTAGACGTCATGAAACCATATCTTGCTCCAAGTTGATGTACTCTTGACTATCTTTCAAACTCGACATCTTCTAGTGTTTGAGCACACTGAGGCAAAACACGTCTTAAACAATTTATATGCTTATTAAAATCCACTTCCCGATAAGCTTTTACAGCCTTCCAGTATGTCCATTTGTGATTTTTATACCAACAGACCTTGATTTTAGATTTCTATACAAATGAACACCACAAAGTCCATGAAAAGCAACTGGGAAACACCTTCTAACAGCGTTGTCAATTGAGTTTGCCCTATCGGATATGATTGTCAGATTGCTAATAGGACCTATGCAATCCCTAAGATGCCCCATAAACCATGTCCATGAATCAGAGGTTTCAGATTTGCCAACCCCGTAAGTTATTGGCAGTATCCCATTGTTAGCATCCATGGCTACTGCTAATAAGTTTACTCCAAGGTATCGACCTTTTAAATGTGCTCCGTCAACTATAATAATTGGGCGCATGCAAGTAATAAACGAACGAATCTACAAAATCATATACACAAGAAATATAATCATTTAAATGTGAAATGCATGTAACTAACAAAAATGAGTCAACAAAATTATATTGATTTACTAACCGCAGCACCAATAGCGTTAAACAGCAACTCAAAGCGTCCATCTCTATCTGTTTTGATATGAGTTACCGACCCAAGATATTTTAGCTTTAAATTGTGACAATAAGCCGTCAGTTGGGCAAACGATGCTTCTGGCGACCCCCTTAACAATTCCAAGGCATAACATTTGGCTCTCCAAGCTTGAGAATATGAGATACTAATCTTGAACCGAGCATTCATGTCAGTCATAATTTCATGTCCCCGATATACCTTGCCATTCAAAAACATTAACTCAGCCAGAAAACCACCCAACACCTTTTTGTTTGCCTGTCTATGGTGAGGAAAAACTTGGGTTCTTGAACATGTATGTTTATCAATAAAAGTCCTAACTTGAAACATTTCGCAATCTTTTATCCTCTTTGCAATCATACGCCACGTACAGTTTTTGTCAATCATACACCTTGTTTTGAAACGATCTTTGCTTGATTTGTTAACTTTTAGTTGATAGTCATCTTCCACACATTTCTTATACAAAGCTATCTTCAAGTCTTCCTTTGAATCAAAACAATCATCTTTCTTGATACGAATAATTTTTGTGAAACAATCAACTGCTATTTTTACCAACTCTTCTTCTGGTATCTGAAGTAATTCTGGCATATTCCAGTTATACTCCCGTGGTATTTTCTTCGGGGACTTTTCTTCAGGGATTTCTTCTTCTTCTTTTTCTTCTTCAGGGTTATATGAATTACAGAATGGATGTTCAACTTGTTCATTCACAGCCGTAACTTCCTCCTCATTATCATCAACATCTTCCTCGGCAGCGGATGTTTCATCATCAAAATTCGGGTATTGACCAATAATAAAATCATTACACGCAGGGTCTGTTTCTTCTTCTGAAACATCATCAAAATCCGAGTATTGACCAAGATCAAAGTCTAGGTATTGACCAAGATCAAATTTCGAATACCGACTAGTACTCATAATTTTTTCTGTTGGCTCATCATCGTCTAACTGGTCAATACGAAAACCGGAATTTGGTGCTGAAAGTTGATTGGGATTTGGATTAGGGAAAGGTTGTGGGTTTTGAGATTGTGTTTGGTATTGGAAATGTGGTGAAACAAAATTTGCTTGGTGATGAAATTGTGGTGGAACCATTAAATTTTGAGCACCATAAATTGAGGTTGAAAAACTTAGTTGATTATTACCCGCTACTGACCCAACTTCACTACTTCTAGGTTCAACAATATGTAATGTAACATCATCTTGCGAAACACTAATGTAAGCAATGAATCGTTCAACATCTTCATTGTCGGTTAACAAATAAACTTTACATTTTCTCTGATAAGATAGCCTAAATCCACTTAAGGGTTCTAAATTCAATTTATTTGCAACACGTAACATTAGAGTTTCATAAGTTAACTTTTTTAATGACAGTTTTAGTTGAAGATTCATGGGTAAACATATATATTGTAAAACACCATGAACATTCTCCCATGATCCTCCAAAACACAAATCTATCCAAACATGATCAACATTAGATGATTTCATTATTGTAAATTAATTTACTAAACAAACGAGCTGTGAAACTAAAACATGTTGCCGGATGGGGAATGATGTCGTTGGATATAGGAACGGATGTCGTCGGAGAGAGTGATAGATGGAGATGGAATAAGTTACGATTTAGGGATTTAGGTTATGAGTTGCTTCTGCTGCGTAGTTATATACCCAAAACATTTGTGTTGCGAAACTAAAACTTGTTGCGAATTTGAAATTCAGTGTTGCGACAGTAAGAATCACGTTGCGATAGTCAGAATCGCGTTGCGATTATGTATTATCGCGTTGCGATAGTCAGAATCGCGTTGCGATTATGTATTATCGCGTTGCGATAGTTAGAATCGTGTTGCGATACGATTTAGAGATCGCATTGCGATTTTGTTGGTAATTTTGGCAAATCGAAAAAAAGTTGGTCAAAATCGTATATTATAAAGAATTTTCGGTCACTGAGGTTATTTTCGGTTATTTAAATTTGAATCTTTTAAAAAAGCAATGTTTCTTTTTATTACTGAAATCACTCAACAAATTTATTATTAAATTGTTGTATATCTAACATGGACGACAATGATCTTTAGATTTTCTTCAAAAGGCTAAAAGGCTAAAAGGCTTCACTCTATAAATAAGTCTCTTAGTTGAAGTAATTTCTTTTTTACTGCAACTTTTTTTTTTAACTTTTGCGTTAATGGGTTTTCTTGTATAGTATTATTTTCGTGTCATTTTCAAAAGCCGTGTTTAATATAAAATGAATCCTTAAAATATTCGATAAAAATGTCAAAATCGCTAAAGAAAGGTGGGGGAGGGGGTAAAATACACTATTCAAATCAATACTATTGGGGGGTAAGGAATCCTCCTTTTTTTCAATTCTTTGGTGCTCATCAAAGAAATATGAAGTCCAAAACTCGGTTTAGTATTAACTGAGTTGAGGTGGCCGAGTTGGTCTAAGGCGTCAGAGTAAGGTTCCTGTCCGAAAGGGCGTGGGTTCAAATCCCACTATTAACAATTTCTAACTATTTAAAGTTGGTCCAATTCTTCTTTTAGTCCTTTGCTCTCCACATATGTGAACCTTTTGTTCTTTTGATTTAGAAATTAAAGTTAAATTTAATTTAGTTCTTTTATTTTTTAATATTCTAATGTGGTTATAATGTAATATATGTTCATAATCTTTCTTAATCATAGATAATATACACACATCCTACATAACAGTTTCAATCTAAGACCTCAAGAAAGAACAACATTCCCTTTGACCACTGAGACTACTCATTGATAACGTACACACATCCTATAGACATAATTGTTCGAATCTAAGACTTAAAGAATGAACAACATTCCCTTTAATTAGGGTCAGTCCTGACTATTTTTAATTCGGGGCGAAATTATAAAAATAGGCCCCTAATTCAAAAGAAACTTAAGAAATATGTAATATACAATTTCTATTAGTTTTTTTTATTAAATTAAACAAATAATTATTTATTACAATATCAAAAAAAATATAGTTAAGCATACAAATACTTATAAAAATATATTGTCTTTGTGCATTTCTTGATGCAAAATCATTGATGATAGTGTTAACATCAATACTTTCCAACAATTTTTTTTCTCAATGCATAACATAACATTTAGAAATAAAAGAATGATTTTATCTAGAATTTAGAAATATATAAAAATTAAAAGAAAGAATTTGGAAACATGGTCTTACCTAGAATTTTAAGAATAATCTTCAATAAGATTCAAGTACCACAATTGACGATAAATAATTGTGACTTTGTGTTTGTGAGAAGTATGAGAAATTAAAATGTGAGAGTAATAATTTTCAGAGGAATTATAAAATATGGAAGAGAAAAGAAATATGCTAATTAAACTTACTTTTTTCCTTCCATTGAGTTTTGAAGAAAAAAATAATGTTAATAAAATTTTCCATTGATATGAAAAATTGAGAAACAGATTTGGTGCATTGATTGTGGGAATTTGAAGAGACGAATTAAAGTGATTCAATTAGATTTTTATTGAATTTTAGAAAAGAAATGTTGAATTAGGATTTTATGGGAATTTGAAGAATAATTTATTAACCTTGATAAACTCATGGGCTTATTATTTTATTTTATAATAATTTTTATTTTATTATTAAAAATTAAAAAAATTATACTAAATTTTTCTTTTAGTTTATGGGCCCTGGGCAAGCGTCTCTCTTACTCTGGCTCAAGATCGACTATGTCTTTAATTACTAAGAGCACCCAATAAATTTTAATTCTTTTATTCTTTTAATGTAATCATTAAAGTGCCATTTATAATATTATCAAAAGATTCTCAATAAATTAGTTCATATTAAATTAAGGATTTTCATTAAATTAAACCATATAACGTTTAAATTACATAAAATTTTTCACGTGTCCAATATAAATATGAAATAATTAAATTAATTTTAGAAGAAAACGTCTATTTTATTTGTACAAAAAAAACGTCTATTTCTTTGTTGCTACTACATGTTTATTTTGCATCAGTATATTTACCAACAAATCAAAAGTGTTTTTTAATGCTGTTGAAACACAAACAAAAATACTAAACCAGATCAAGCCTTAACTTTTATTTTTTTATAATCTTATTTTTTTATCATGATGTTATCGGGAAAAAAAATTAATTAAAAATACTTTTTGAACTCATCAAGTGATTTTAGTGATAAAAAGAATTCATATTTTTTTTCTAGAGGTCCTAAGTTTACGTTGTTGCGTCAAGGTATGTGTGTATTGTCAATCGATTAAAAAAACTTTGGACGATTAATATCTTGTAATCATTCATATTATTAAAAAATACTTTTCATTTATCGGCTAAATCTTTGGTTCATGATTTAATCTTTTAAAGTTGCCTATAGGGCCTATAGGCTTTAGTGGTTGTCGAAGGAAGCCAAAATCTCAAGCATTAACGTTCCTACCATTGTTTAGATAAAATACGTATTAATTGGGTCACGAACCTTTCCCGTTTCGATGGTGCTCATCAAAGTCCAGCCAAGAAGAAATAGTAATCCCAAAACTGAGTTTCTTAATGACTGAGTTCAGTTGAGGTGGCCGAGTTGCTCTGAGAAGCCAGAAGGTTCTGGTCCGAAAGGGCGTGGGTTCAAAGTCAACTCTCAAAAATAGAAATATTTTAATTTAGTCCTCTTATTCTTTTAATTTAGTCCTTTTTCACTTATAAAAAAACGTTTTGGGGGTGTTTTTATAGGAAAATTTGTATAAAATTGGTTTGGGACATTGTATTAATAATGCTTCATTTTACTTTTAACAAAAATTTCACTTTAAATAAGGAAAAATTTAGAAATCCAAACATGATTACTTTCTTATCAAATATTCAAATAATATTTTTTCTTAAAAATATTATTAAAAAGTTTTAGTGATTAATCATGTCATGTCTATTATGAACAATGAACATCATTTCAATTATGGTTGACATTAGATCTTATTGATGGTACAAAGATGATTGTATTGGTTGATGGTAGTTTATCTCTTATGATTTAGATAAATAGTTATAGTCGATGATTGGTTGATAATCAATTGGTGATCGATGATGGTGTTGTAGGCTACTAAGGTTGCATGGTTTTCTAAGTGCCGAGAAGGATGATAATTAAAAAAGAATTTGAAGATCCCTCTTCTCATGTCCTAGATATTTTATATACTGACCCTTCTAATTTGATAGTCTCCGTCCTAGGATTATGATTATTGCCTATAGGTTGAAAAAGTAGTTTAATGTAACTACCTATTAAGTGATTTGAGTCTTATCAAATTTCTTAGATATGTTAGTTGTATTATCAAAAGATGATGGTTTGACAGGTGTTTAATTAGTTCTCGAGTAATTAATATCATGGTTTAGTTTTGGAGGTATAATAGTACTCCCCCTTAGTCGAGGGAATACTATAAGTATTTTAACTCGACACATTTTAACTCTGTTCCGTTGGTATTAGAATCTTAAAGAGGTGGAATATTCTCAATATTTTAGACCAGTAGAGTAGGCAACTCTACAACTTATGGGAAACTCAACTGGTGGGTAGAAATATATTTTATCGTGGTAAAAGTTTAAAGAGATATATTTATCTTTCATTGCTAAAACAAAGGCATCTCAATGCTCATAGTAGCAACGGAAGAAACTCGGTTGTTGCGAGAAGGCATATAACATTCTTGTATAAACCTGCATAGATGTAATAATTAGAGTGTGGGATAACTCCACCCAGTAAAGGCTATTCAGAGACTTTTCTATGTTTTCGGATGAATCATTCTTAACACTCCGGGAGGGGCAATGGGGTATATGTTGGGAAATAAACGAATAATTTCTTTGTAATCAGATTAGTGAGAATGCGAAATAAAAGCGGAAAAATAATACCCGAAAATTGATAACGGAGTTCAGCCAATTATGTTTACATCTCTGGACTGCTGCAGATCTTTTACTAAAGAGAGAAAATTTACATGTGTTTACAAAACACTCACAACTCATAAGAAAACTCTCTAAACTCTTTAGTAGTGGAAGAAAGAAATGATTTGGGATGATTTTGAAGCTAAATGCGTTAGGGTATTTATAGTTGAAGACTAAGGACTAATCTTGTAAATACCCTAAAAGGTGTAGGGACTAAAATATAATTAATCTTATTACATTTTTAATAAAAAAAATTAGGGCACTGAATTCGATGTCCTCTTTGTTGAATTCCAAAGCCCCTAATTTTGACTTCCCCGAAGCCTCTAATTTTGACTTCCCCAAAGCCTATAATTTTGACTTCCAACAATCTCCCACTTGAAGATTGATTTTAATCTGTCTTCACGCCTCGATCAATGCAACAACATTTCTGGTCATGTTACTCTTGCATGCCAACTGAAGCTGAACACAACTTCAGTTTGTCCGTAGTCACCGTCTTTGTTAACATGTCTGCAGGATTTTGAGCTCCACTAATCTTTTCAATTTTCAAAATCCCATCTTCCAGAAGAGACCGGATAAAATGATATCGCAATTGTATGTGCTTCGTCCTGGAATGAAAAGACAGGTTTTTTGCTAGATAGATAGCACTTTGACTGTCGCAATACAAGACATTGTTTTCTTGTTTCTTGCCTAACTCTTCCAAGAAATTTTGGAGCCAAACCATCTCCTTGCTGGCTTTTGTAACATCGACATATTCTGCTTCAGTTGTGAAGAGAGCAACTATCTTCTATAGTTGAGAAACCCAACTCTCTACAGTACCTTCTAGGGTATAGACATACCCTGTAGTGCTCCTTCTGATGTCGACATTTCCGGCTAAGTCAGTATCTACATAGCCTATCAATATCGTATCTCTACCTTTGAAACAAAATGCTTTGTTTGTAGTACCCCACAAATATCTGAGGATTCATTTGACTGCTTCCCAGTGTACCTTGCCCGGATTATTCATGTACCTGCTAACAGCTCCCACTGCATGAGCAATATCTGGTCTAGTACAAACCATGACATACATCAAACTTCCAATTACTGAGGCATACGGTACCTTCACCATGTGTGCACGTTCTTCCTCTGTCTTTGGTGACTGTTCTTTGGAGAGTCTAAAATGAACACCTAAAGGTGTACTTACTGGTTTAGCATCTTGCATGTTGAACCTGGAGAGTGCTTTGTTGATGTACTCCGCCTGTGATAACATCAAAGTCTCCGAATTTGTGTCTCTCTTAATCCTCATCCCAAGAATCTGCTTTGCAACACCCAGATCCTTCATTACAAACTGCTTCGACAATTTTTGCATCAAGTTTATTATCTCTTGCATGTCTGAGCCTGCAACGAGCATGTCATCAACGTACAACAATAAAATAATGAAGTTGTTGTCGAACTTCTTGATGTAGCAACAATGATTTACTTAGCATCTGGTAAAACCACTGCTACTCATGAAGCTATCGAACTTCTTGTACCACTTTCTAGGAGCTTGTTTTAAACCATACAAGCTCTTCTTCAACCTGCATACCAGGTTTTTCTTGTCTGTCTTTATGAAGATTTCTGACTACCTCATATAGATTTCTTCCTCCAAATCACTATGAAGGAAAGTTGTCTTTACATCTAACTTCTCAAGATATAGATTCTCTTCAGCTACAATTTTCAATACTAGTCTGATTGTAGACTGATTCACAACTGGATAGAAAATTTCATTATAATCAATACATTCTTTTTGCTGAAAACCTTTGACAATCAATCTTGCTTTGTAGCGTTTTCTCTCATCGTGCTCTTCTTTGATCATGTAAATCCACTTGTTATGGAGCGCTTTCTTGCCTGGTGGCAATTCAACTAATTCCTACGTCTGATTTGACATAAGCGAGTCCATCTCATCTTTCATGGAAGACTCCCACTTGACGGAATCCTCCACCTGCATTTCTTCATCATAGCACTCTGGTTCACTATTGTCAGTCAGCAACAAGTAGTGCAAAGAAGACGAATAACACTGGGTTGGTTTAGGAATTATGGAGGATCGTCTTAGTTCTGGTGTGTCTGGTTCTTCTTGAACTGCTTCAGGACTGATTTGAACATCATTTCCAGAAATCTCCTCAAACTCAGCAAATTCCTTTGTTTCAGCTTCGGTATTGGAGCTACTTGATTCTATGGTTGACCTGTCTTTGTAAATCACATTTTCATTGAAAATGACATCTATGCTTTTGATGATCTTTCGATTTTCGTAGTCCCAAAACCGGTAATCGAACTCATCACCACCATAACCAACAAAGAAGCATTTGTTGGACTTAGCATTAAGTTTACTTCTTTCAGCAGAATTTATATGTACATAAGAAATACAACCAAACACTCTTAAGTGTGAAATGTTTATTTCTTTCTTGCTCCAAACTTCCTCTGGTATTCCACCATCCAAGGGAACTGAGGGCTCATAGTTGATCAGGTAAGCTGCAGTGTTGATAGCTTCAGCACATAGCAATTTAGGAAATCCGGCATGTATCCTCATGCTTCTGGCACGTTAATTCAGAGTTCTGTTCATGCGCTCTGCTATGTCATTATGTTGTGGTGTCATGGGAACCGTTGTCTCCATCTTGATCCCATTGTTTGCGCATAAATCTTTGAATCTACTATTTCTGTACACCCCTCCATTATTAGACCTCAACCGCTTGACTTTCAAACCAGTCTCATTTTCCACCATTGCCTTCCATTTTCTGAAGATATCAAAGACTTCTGATTTCTTCTTTAGAAAATAAACCCATACATTCCTTGTAGAATCATCGATGAAGGTGACATAATATAGTGAGCCTGCAAGAGATGTAACTGGAGATGGTCCCCATACATCAGTATGAACCAACTCTAACTTTTCTGCCTTGGGTGTCTTGCCAATCTTTGCAAAAGTGACTTTCTTTTGATTGCCAAAGATGCAATCCTCGTATAGTCCGAAATCTACACTCTTTAGATCCGGCAGCTTCCCTTCTGACAAAAGTGTCTTCATCCCTTTCTCGCTCATATGGCCAAGCCTTTGGTGCCACAGGTTTAATTTTTCATCAGAATATGCTACTGTAATGATATTCTCCAAGTTTGAGGTTACATAGAGAGTACAAGTCTTCTTACCACAATCAATGACGAGTGCTCCTTTGGTAATCTTCCATTCACAGCCTGAAAAGGTTGTACTATATCATTCTTCATCAAGCTGTCATACAGAAATCAAATTTCTTTTGAGGCCAGGAATATGTCTCACTCCTTTTAGCTTCCAGGTGGTCTGGTTTGGAAACTTTAATCGGATGTCTCATTTTTTGACAATCTTCAAGGTTTAATCATCAACTAGATGAACATTTCCAAAATCATCACTGACATATTTCTCCATGATTTCTTGGCATTGGGTGGAGTGGAAAGATGCTCTTGAATCCAAGATCCATGATTCAATCGGACTGTTGACGCTTAGAATCATGACATCACATGTCTCCTCTGTCATGTTGGCAGATTTCTATGTGCCGGTATCTTTCTTCGGTGCTCGACAATCTCTTTTAAAGTGACCCTTCTTGCCAAAATTATAACAATTAAAATTTCTTTCCCGTTCTTGATTTTCTCGTTCTGGATTTCGATCTGCCACGATTTGAATTTCTTTCTGAAGTTCTCCCTCTAGACTCCGTGTGCAAGGATGAGGAGCTTGATGCTTCACCCGATTCTCTCCGTCGAATTTCTTCACTCAATACCATATCCCAAACATCGTCGAATTTCAATTTGTTGTTTCCCGACTAGCTGTTGACTGCTGTAACAGTAGCATTCCAACTGTCTGGTAAAGATGATAAGAGAATTAAAGCTTCAACTTTATCATCGAATTCAATTTCCATGGAATTCAAACAGACTTTTCACGTGATTTGCCCCGCTGATTGAATGTAGCGCCATCCGCAAATTGAATAATTGCCTTATCAAATGAACTTTGTTTGAGGCCGATGGCTTCTCATACATACTGGACAGAGTCGCCATAAGACCCATCGTGGTCTTTTCCTTTGCTATGTTGAAAGCAACATTTCGGGACAACGTCAGTCGGATAACTCCGAGGGCTTGTCAGTCGAGAAGAGCCCAGTCTTCATTCTTCATGCCCTCTGGTTGCTTTCCTGAGAGAGGTTGATATAGATTTTTATGGTATAGAAAATCTTCAATTTGCATCTTCCAAAAGCCAAAATCCGCACAATCAAACTTCTCAATTTTCACATTCTCTTCGTCTGCAGCCATCGCTCCCACTCGAATCTGGTTTCGTTTGGATCGTTTCTGACAATTTCTGTGAACCACCGTGTATTAGAACACCTCTGTCGACAAATTCGTATTGCCGAAATTTTTTTACTATTCACAAAATTCACTATTCATATGAATAGTAATGAATAGTAACCTCACAGAAAAACTGATAAAATTCACCACCAAAAGCTTTGATACCAGTTGTTGGGAAATAAACGAATAATTTCCCTGTAACCATATTAGTGAGAATGCGAAAAGCGAAAAAATAATACCGAAAATTGATAACGGAGTTCAACCAATTATGTCTACGTCTCCGGACTACTGCAGATCTTTTACTAAAGAGAGAAAATTTACAGGTATTTACAAAACACTCACAACTCACAAGAAAACTCTCTAAACTCTTTAGTAGTGGAAGAAAGAAATGATTTGAGATGATTTTGAAGCTAAATGAGTTAGAGTATTTATAGTTGAAGCTTAAGGATTAATCTTGTAAATACCCTAAAGGGTGCAGGGACTAAAATGTAATTAACCCTATTACATTTTCAATAAAAAAATTGGGGCCTCGAATTCTTGAAAAGCATAGACGGTGCCCTCTTTGTTGAATTCCAAAGCCCCCAATTTTGACTTCCCCAAAGCCTCCAATTTTGACTTCCAACAATATATTGTTTTTCCACGGATGAGACATCTTAACTCTTTCAGTTGGCTTTTAGAGTGATAAAAGGTGAAAATAGAAGAATTTCAATATCCCTAGCTAATAGAGAATGTAACTCAACACCCTTGGAGAAACTCGATTAGTTGATGGAGGCATCTTTGTTATGATAAAAGCATTAGAGAGATTTTATTTATCCCAACTAAAACAAAGGCATTCCCAACGCTCATAGTAACAATGAAAGAAGCTCAATTGCTGAGAGAAGGCATTTGGCACTCTTGGATAAACCTATAGAGCTGTGATAACTAAATTGTAGGACCACTTCTCTCGACAAGAGTTACATGAAGGCATCTTGATGTTTTTGGATGAAGGCTTCTCGACGCCCTATGTCGTGATAATTGAATAATTCTTACTTCTAGGATGAAGGCATCCTATCTCTTTTAGTTGGTATTAGGAAGAGTTCATATAATAGAAGAGGCATTTTGATCTTTCAATCGGTTTAGATGAGGCAGCTCAGTTTTTGACAACGCACAATAAGTATTGCTAAGGCATCTTTACGCCTTTGAATTCTACATGTGTGACCAAGACATCTTTACCTTGGTAGAAGTGAAGCGTTGGAATACCTCTCACCAAGGAAATGGACATCTTGTTAAGGCACAATAGAATTACTCCTATTGTTAGAGAGGAAGCTCTTCTTCCTCTTGGGTGGTTTCCATAAGCCATAAGCTTGAGGTGAAGGCTTTATAGACCCTTTGTGGAGGTAACTCGATGGTATCCGAAAGTGAAAGAATCTTCATTTTCTTAGGATAACGAAAACAATTGAACTCATCTGGTTGATTAATACGTAGGTAACTCAACGTATTAAGCCAAAGAAATTGCATCTCCAATATGACAATATAGGAAGGCATCTCAACGCTATGATATGCCAGGGGATAATATAAATACGAATTTAGAGATAATTGAGTACGTACCTTTTAATTGAAATGAAAAAAAGGAATGATTCCGGTGCTCGTTTATTAATTGGAACATTTTTTGAATAACTTTTTTAAGATGACGAGCATTCTAGGTGAGAAGGATTTCTTTTCCTACCACATCTTTTGTTTTATATGTTCTTAAGTTGATTTCTTTTATGATTTTGTATGTGCCTTGCGAATTGGGCACCATTTTTCCTCTTTGTCCAATGGGTACGCTTGCCTCAATATTCCCCATTACTAGATCTCCCATTTGGTATTACCTATTTCGGACCCAAGAATTGTAGTATTTTGTGACTTCCTGATTTTGTATGGCTATCTTGACTTCTATTGCTTCTCTTCTTTCCTCTAATAAGTTAAGTTAGTTCGGAGCATTTCCTCATTGCTATCGGCAGGGATGAATCGAGGGGATGTTGAGGTGTGGTCGCATCCCCCTAGAATTTTTAAATTTTCTTATATTTTAATTTTTTTTGTATTTTCTATTGATTATCTAATTTTGCACCCTAAAATTTTTACTATAAATTCTTAATTTTGCACTCGACTTAAATTTCTACATTCGTTCCTGACTATCGAGATTGTGGCTATCGAGATTGTAGTGAGAAGTGCGAAAAGAAATTATTCCTACCTTGACCAGGATGACTACCTCAGTACCATATAGCAGATTGAAGTTTCTCTCGTACCTATATAAGAGATTATTTAGAGTGCCTAGAGGATTCCTTAGTATTTTCTTATTGACGGCCACTATTTGACCATTAGTTTATAGGGGTTTTGACAGATGTCTTTGAGGGTATGATTTTTAGGCATTGACATAATTCCTCAAATTTACCTTGAAACTGATCTCCATTGTCGACAACCAACACATATGGTAGACCAAACTTGCAGATGATATTTTTTCGTACAAAGTTTTCCACCTAGTTTTATATGATAGTGGTTAGGGTCTCAACTTCTGTCTATTTAATGACGTATTCAATAGCCATAACGATGATTTTTTTCCTTCCATGGCATCCGCTAAGGGTGTCGAATGTTGTGCAATTCATGAGCAGTTCAAATTCGATTCGATCAAAGTTTGATTTAGGTTAATTTAATTTGAATTTGACTCGATGACTTAATGAGTTAAGTCAAGTTAAGTCTAACTTGACTTGATAAGTCCAGCTCGTTATAATTTTAATAATTTTTAATAGTTATCTTAAAAATTATTTTATTCAAAAAATTATTAATTTATTAATAGAAAAAAAATGATGAACTACTAATCAATATAGCATTAATAGATTTTACTTATAGTTAAAAATGTAAGGTAAAAATTCCGATGAGTTTAACGAGCACGAATCAAACAAAATTTTAATAAACTTAACGATCAACAAATCGAGTCAGATAACAAGATCATTAAAGAAACACAAATTAAACATTATCTAACTCATAATCAACTCGCTCAACACCTAATTCCACTCCTACATAGCGAAGAACCAAGTGGTAAGACACTCAACTGGTGTCTTGGGTAATGGGGATATTTCTAGCAGGCTTCACATCTAACTTTAGTATTTTTATTACTGTAACATGCCATTGTTACTGATTTTGAAATCATGTTGTCATGTCAGACTATTTTTGTTTCCTTTCATACTATTTTTGTTTGCATTGTGATTGAGAGGAAGCTACCCACACCTTTATTTGGGCTTTCTACATGTATTGCTATTTGGGCTTTGTACTGAATCTGATATGTATGTATGTTCAGTTGGTTTCGTTATTGTATACGCTATACATGTTTATTCTCTTAGGCTTTAAATTCTATGACGTCGTCTATTAATCTATTTGGTTGTGTGTACGTGTTAATTCTTCGATGACTGCATATCATGTTATGCATTGTTTCTTCACTACTTTGATATTCTATTTATTTTTTCGTACCTTTAGATAATTTGATTTTTTTTAACTCATTCCTCAGTTGTCTTCCCTTTATCAGGAGATCCATGTCGTAAGAGGCTAAGTTCGACAATTGTAAGATCTGAATTTCAATTTTTACACTTAAAAGTAATAATTTTAATTTCTTTATTTTTGTTTTAAACGGTGACATGAGATGGTAAACTGGTTTGTATGCATACTTGATATTTTTAAAATGAATTTATTACATATCTGTTGTAATTCGATATGGATTACCCTCATGGTCAATGGGACTTTCGATAATATGTCATAATGATTGGGCTGCATTGGGGGGCTATAATTTAATTTAAAATTTTCATGATGATATGTCATCACTTGATTCACTAATGGTGTATACATAGGGATAGGAATTTAACTCGAGTATGGTGGGTTTCGACCGGACCTAATTCGATAGAGTTTGACTTTTTTTTAAAAATTTGTATTCGGATCGGGTCAAAATTTTAAAGAATGAAATCGGGTTGGGTTTGATTTGTGCTCTAAAATTTTGAGTCGAGTCGAAATCAAGTGGAATATATATATATTTTTTGGATCGGACCAGATGGAGGATATATAATTTTTTAGTCGAGTTAACAAAAGACATGACCCTAACCCAACCCGTTTTCATCCCTATGTATACGATGACATGTCATCAAGAATGAAATTAAAAGAATTTAATTTTAAGATTTTATGATAACATGTTATCATTTAATTTAGAGTAAATTATACGTTTAGCAATTAAACTATTATTTGTATTCTATTTTGATATCTATATTTTATTTGTATTAAAATCATACCTAACATTTATTTTAGGTTTCATTTTGATATTCTATTATTAAAATCTTAATAGTGACATTGACATGTCACCACAAAGTAATATCACATTATCATTTAAAGAGATAAAAATGTCACATCAATTGTTCTGTTAATTTTTTTTAATGTCGAGTACCAAATTAAAACTTGAACTAAATGCTAAAAATGATTTTGAAAAAAAAAAAGTTTGGGTAAAAATATTACAAAAGTAATAGTGTACGTACTAAATGTGTAGTTTATCTTAAAAATGTTAATGGAACATAAAATAAGTGAATTAGATATGAATCCTTTTAACTCTATCTAAATTCTTCCACCAAGAAATTCCCATTTCTATTTTAATCATAATCACCATGAATCAATTCTAAAGAAAACACCATGAATCATGAAACTAACGTAAAATCTGAACTATGAAAACTTTACAATCAAGTATTTAATTAACCCTCAACCCACAATTGACACGTCCTATCAACAAGAAGCTCAAAATTTTGCAAACAAAAAGTAAAAACAAATTAACAGTGAATCCGATTCCAGTTGAAGGAATACGTGAAGGAAGAGCACATTCTTCACCATTGAAATACACCCTCGATGGAAATCCATATCCTTTGGCAATATCCAGCACCCCCTTCTTTTTAAACGTGATTACAGATTGCAGTTTCCCAGGCACATCGGGATCTTCTTTTGGATCGGAACCATTAGTCAGTCCAATCAAATAATTCATCCCTTCAATCCCTTGTACGAAGATAGTGTGGTTGAGTTTACTGAGAAACGTTCCATTGAAAGAGTACATCCTTTCGTACCCAGAACCAGCTTTCTTGAACTGAAGTGCAGTGAACCAGTTCTCGAAATTCAATCTTCTCCAGTTGAAAAGTGTCATTCGAGCCGCCCATCCTTGTTTATAATCCGAAGAGACATGCCAGTTTATGCTGACTCCACAGTTGTCGCCACATGGCAATGGCTTGGGGATTCGGAAATGGTGAATCGAAGCCCAAGCTTTGGCTTTTACTGACCTGTTGTGGAATGGAACGAGAAGGGCCTCGGGTGGCAAAAGCATTGCCCTTTTATCCGGGTTGCATTGCGTGGTATCTTCACATCCACAGGCACAAGTGTCGCATGGTATGACCGACTTATTGTAGTAAGCCGAGAACGTAACGCAGCATCTAAAGTTACCTGTGGTTGGTCTCGAGATGTTGCAGACAATTTGCCAGCTCGCGATTGCAGGTTTTACAGCCTCGAGACCAGATGGATCAGGGAACTTAAAAGGCTCAACTCTTATAGGTGCCCCACATTTGTAATCCGGATTAAGAACACCCACAATTTTCCACTTTTGAGGAGGGTATATAACTGTTCTATTCAAATCAGGTGGAAGTTTATACACTTGCATTTGGAAAGCTGCTTTTGATTTGGTTCCATCCATGGTGGTCGGCAAAAGGGTACCGTTTTTGCAACAATACGGTACCTTCCCCATCTGCGTGTCGTTCGCTTTCTCCGGCGGTAAGTCGAAAATGATGGGGTTCTTCTGGCAGTTCAAAACGTTGGAAAAATCCATTTGATCGTAGTAAACCCCTGCCTGACCGTTTAAACAGTTTGAAGTATCGAGTTCACGCACATAAGCACCTTTGAGTGTTTCTATAAATTCACCTCTCGTCCATTCCCATGTCAAGTTCCAATGATCGAGTCGCCCCAATGCGTTCTTGTTCTCCATCGTGACCAGCACAAGGTAGTTGTTTACGAACGCTCGTGTCACGTCGTATGCAATCAGAAGGTCACCCTTTTGGCGCGGCAAGAACTTTGTTATTGTTTTATTAGCTTTCAGCTTTTTGTCCTTAACACAACATAAGTACATTGAGGAACCTGTTGGTCAACAACACAAATTAAGAAATCAGTTAGAGTTTTACTCGATTTTAATGTGACACAAATTGATTAAAATATTTGAAAATAATAATAAACTTAGTTTGATTAGAAGTATAAAATTTATTTTTTAGGCTTATATTACAAACAAGTGTTTAAAGCATATCATTTTTTCATTTAAGTACTTAAAATATTTTTTGGTTAAAATAAATACTTAAATTTATTTTTTTGGTCAAAATAAGTACATAAAGTATTCATTTTTTCCAGTTAAGTACTTAAAGTATTCTTTAATTAATGTTATGTGTCAATCCTTTCAGAACTTAGATGAAAAAGATTGAATACTTTAAGTATCTATTTTGACAAAAAATATTTTAGATACCTATTTTGATAAAAAAAAAATACTTTATATATTTATTTTTACCATAAAAACACTTCAGTTACTTAAATGAAAAAAATTAAATATAAATATTTATTTTTGATCTATGCCTTTGTTTGATGTAGAAAATCTATTTAAATAGATTTATAATTTATAAGTTTTATTTGTAATCAAGTTTTTATCTATATAAATGGATATTAAGAGTTAGAATTAAATATTAAATTTTATTTCTTGAAATCGTCTTATATTTTTTTTCTTACTTTGTTTTTGATACTTGTAAATTCATTGTTATCGTCCTTCCATCGTAACAAAGTGAAAGGGGAAGTGTTAAAACAAAGGTAGAAAAAAGGTTTGAAGTACTCACTTTTATGAGTGGGTGAAGGGCATTTGTATCCATCATTTGCAAGTTTGATTGTTTTAGGCATTGGATTCTTAGGTGACCTGAGACCGAACTGCGTGCCTTTGAGTTTAACTTTCGCCTGGATCTTTCGGAAATCATTGGCGGTGTCGATCGATGTTTCGAGATCCGTTTGAGGATATCCTGAGAGGTAAGTTCCGTTGCCGACCGGAGCCGGGAAATCCTCGCTGTTCGTTAAAACGGCGCCGTCTGCCGAGACTAATATCTCCTGGTATTGAAACTTAATGAAGATCTTCCAGGCCTTCAACTCGGTTGTCCCCATGTTCAATATGGTGACGCTGGAGTTGAACGCCCATGATTGAGCTGTTGCATTCTTCTCACGGGGATACTCTTTTTCCCGAGAGATGAAATTGTACATAATGAATATCCCTTTACAACTCTCCTGCCCCTTGGGAAGCGTAGGATGAGAATCGGAACCATCTTCTTGGGATAAACAAAAATGATTTCTTGAATTCAACAGACACAACAACAAGGCCACTACTTTCCTTGAAAATTTCATATCAAAAGGTGGAAACTCAGAGATAAACTATTGGTTTTCTTAGCAAACAGTTGTTGGGTCTTAAAAGATAATTGGAAGTGTAATGGAAAGTGTTGCAGCGTTAAGTGCATATGATAGAGTAAAGAAACGAGGAGGAAGTTGACAGGAAGAAGGTGAAGGAAACGTTGAATCGAAAATTTTGATGCAGCTGGTGGATTTAATGTTGGAATAAGTCAGATGAAACCTCGTCCTCTAAGTTTGCGATGTATTTGGATGCAGCTGATGGAATTAATGTTGGTAATTTTTCCATTTTTTCCAAATTAATGTATTTACATGGCAGATTAAGCTGGCAATTCTCCGTAATTAATGATTAAAATGTTTTACTATTCCCAAGAGATGATGCCTTAACATTTTGACAAGGAAGGGACACATGATTCTATATTAGGGGACGAATTTAAATTTTTAAAATTTAAGAGGATGAAAATAGATTTTCAACAAAATAAAAATCATAGAAAAACTCTAAAATACATACTATTAATTTTAAAATTTCAGGGTGGTCGACTCCCCCCTCGGTCCATCCCTACCTTTTGACATAAAATCCTACCAACTTGTTCTTAATTGGTCTTACATTATTCTTTAATTGTTCTAATCTTATTTTTTTTCTGTAAATAGTTGACTGGTTTTGGTTGATGTTATACGACTTTATGTATGTTTGATCTCATAAATTGTTTATAATTGTTTGATCTCAATTGCGTACATTCACTAAGAGTTTATTCAATCAACTTGTACAATTTGATATGTTTAAGGATCATGTATAATCTTAAAATTTCTCTATCTTTGAAGATAACGTAGACCGCTACAATATCTTTAAGATTTTATACTCAATAACCTTAAATAAACTCCCAAGTGTATTTCGATGGTGTACATTTCCCTAATTAAGAGTAATTTTTCTTCTATTTAGGTTAAGAATGTTTTTAACGAATCTCGTAATTTAGGTGTTATAATTGCGGAGCAAAAAATAAAAATAAACTCCCAAGAAGAGAATAAATTAATAAAAAAAATGTAACTCTAAAAGGTATGGACGTGAAAAATTAATTACTCAAAAAAAATATGACAGCCCAATAAATGTTTACAAATAAGTGATGAAAGAATATAAAAAATGATTTCTTGCATTTTCATCTTTGAAAACTTATCTTTTGGTGTTGAAGTGTTATGAAATCATATTTCTACCTTGTAATTGAATTTTAATTGTTTGAACTTGTTAGAGAGAATAATTAATCATTTAATACGAACTTCTGTTGAAGTCAAACTCAAAGAAGAGTGTAGAAAGCTTAGGTGGTCCCATAAAAATTATAAAATGGCAGCAACTTTTGGAAGCATGCTAATGCTTAAGAACAAAGGAAATAACGTGACAATGCACTAGTATGTCGGAAAAGATTTTTAATGAAAGCAAATGAAGACAAGCAAATATGTTCATCATGTAAGGCGACAATAATAGAGAAATTGAGCAGCTTCTACAATCTTCAATGTCGGTTTATTACATATATATATATATATGTGAGCAAAGCAAGCATGTATACATGTGAGGAAAAGAGTGAATAACGAGTGAGTGAAAGAAATATAAGTGAGGAAAAGTGTGTAGTGAGCAAAAGAAAAATATACGAGAGAAAAAATAGAGAGAATTGAGAGAGCTTATCAAAGCTTAAAATAGTGAGGTTGAGTTTGTAAACTAGCTGCAGCTAGTATTGCAGTATTGTAATATTGAGGTAGTGTCATTGTAAAGTATTTTGTTTTGTATCAATAAAAAGTTCGAGTTATAAATTACAGAGAGCCCATTTACGTTTCCAACAAGTGGCCTCAGAGCTTGGTTCGAGTTTAACGTGGAAGAGAAGATGGTCAACATGATTCAACCACAAATTCTGAGATTGACAAAGACAAATTACGGTAATTTGAGCATTCAAATGAAGGCGTTACTAGGCTCCCAAGATTGTTGGGATATCATCGAGGATGGTTACACCGAGCCTGAAAATGCAACAGCAGAAGCATCCCTGACCAATGAAGAAAAGAATGTATTGAAGAAATCCCCGAAAAAAAGACAAAAGAGCGTTGTTCTTTATTTTTCAAGGAGTAGACGAATCTACCTTTGAAAATATTTCTGATGTGAAGACCGCAAAACAGGCGTGGAAGATTTTGCAAAAATCTCTACAAGGTGCCGAAAAAGCAAAAAATGTACGCTTGCAAACTCTTCGAGCTGAGTTTGAGATGTTGATGATTATTAGCCGTGTGAAAGCGGTCGTAAATGAAATGAAAAGAAATGGAAAATCACTCGATGATGTTAGAGTGATAGAAAAAAATTTACGGTCATTAACAAGAAAATTCGATTACGTGGTGGTGGCAATCGAAGAATCGAAAGATTTATCTCAGATATCGATTGATGAGCTTGTGGGTTCACTTCAAGCCCATGAGCATAAAATGAAACAAAATGAAGATTCAGAAAATTTGGAGCAAGCTCTACAAAGCAAGATGAATGTCAACGAATGAGAAGCTAGCAGCAGCTACACACGAGGTTGAGGAAATCGTGGAGGTTATCGTGGTAGATATATAGGAGGACGAGGAACTCGTGGACGTGGTGGTCGATCATATAGCCTCGATCAAATGAGTGAAAACATTCCAACATCAAGTCGTGGACGAGGATTCAGAGGTCGAGGTAGGGGCAGATATCAACGAAGTAAATTCCATGTACAATGTTATAATTGCAATAAGTATGGTAATTATAGTTATGATTGTAGATCTGCTCCTAAACAAGAAGAAAGAAATAACATAGCAATAGCTCAAGAAGAAAAAATTGAAAAATCTCATGTATTCCTTACTTATAAAGGAAATGAGGAATTTAAGAAAAATATTTGGTATCTTGATAATTGTGCCAGCAACCATATGTGTGGTCAAAGGGAACTATTTGTAAAATTAGATGAAACAGTTCATGGGCGAGTAACGTTCGGAGATGACTCGCACACAGAAATAAAAGGAAAAGGCGAAGTCATGATTACTCAGAGAAATGGAGAAAAGAAATATATTTCAGATGTTTATTATGTACCTGCTTTGAAAAGCAATATCATCAGTCTTGGTCAACTCCTTGAAAAAGGATATGAAGTGCAGATGAAGAACCGCTCGCTTGCCATCAAAAATAAAGAAGGAGAATTGATAGCCCAAGATGATATGACTTGAAATCGTCTCTTTACAATTGATATCGAGTCGGGAGAAGTCAAGTGCATGAAGACTGCGATCAAAGATGATTCATGGTTGTGGAATCTAAGATATGGACATCTTGGATTTTCTGGTTTGAAGCTGTTATAAAAAACAAGCATGGTGAAAGGACTACCAGAGATCAACCCTCCAAATCAATTATGTGAGGCTTGCATCAATGGAAAACAACACCATCACTTAGCGATAATAGGTACTACCTAACTTTCATTGATGATTTTAGTAGAAAATGTTGGATTTATATCTTGAAAGAAAAGTTAGAAGCGCTGGAAAAATTGAAAGAATTTAAAGCAATGGCGGAAAAACAAAGCAGTCAATATTTGAAGATACTCAGATCAGATGGAGGAGGCGAATATACATCAAAGTTATTTGAAGAATTATGCAAAGAGCATGGCATCATCCATCAGCTGACAGCCAGATACATGCCACAACAAAATGGAGTTGCAGAAAGAAAGAACCGCACAATCCTGGACATGGCAAGAAGCATGATAAAAGGTAAGCAATTACCGAGAAATTTATGGGCTGAAGCAGTTCGATGTGCAGTTTACCTATTGAACAGATGTCCAACAAAAGTGTGAAGTATATGACGCCAAACGAAGCATGGAGTGGACAGAAACCAGGAGTTAGACACCTCAAAATTTTTGGATGCATCGCATATGCCCACGTTCCTAAACAGACCAGAAAGAAGCTTAAAGACAGAGGAGAAAAATGTATTTTCATTGCCTATGATGAAAGGAGCAAAGCCTGCAAATTATAAAATCCTCTTACCAAGAAGATAATAATTTCAAGAGATGTCGAGTTCAATGAAGCAGAATATTGGAGATGGAGCAAAGAGGAAAAGAAAGTTGAAGGAATATTTTTTAAAGATGATGATCTTATCAATCAAGATGAACAAGCTGATGATCAAGGTCCTCAACAAAATGTACCATCGTCCTCAAGCAACAGCAGCGATGCCAGTAACATAATAGAAGATCCTGAAGCACCTCCCACAGAACTTCGAAGATCCACAAGAGAGAGAAGAATGCCAGAAAGGTACAACGATTATGAACTAAATAATGTTTCACTTTTCTGCTTGCTTGTGAACAGTGATCCAATAACATATGAAGAAGCAGTTGAAGATGACAAATGGAGGAATGCAATGGATGAAGAAATTGCATCAATAGAAAGAAATGATACATGGGAACTAACAAGACAACCAGAAGGCCATAACCCAATTAGAGTAAAATGGGTTTACAGGACAAAAACCAATAAAGAAGGAAAGGTCGAGAAGCACAAAGCGATGCTAGTTGTCAAAGGCTATAAGCAAAGACATGGAATAGACTATGATGAAGTATTTGCTCCAGTAGCAAGGATCGAGACCATCAGACTTCTCACAGCAGTAGCAGCACAAAAAGGATGGAAAATTTATCAAATGGATGTGAAGTCGGCATTTCTAAATGGCTACCTAGAAGAAGAAGTTTATATTGAGCAACCACCTGGATACATTAAAAATTGACATGAAGACAAAGTTTGCATATTGAAGAAAGCTCTATATGGTTTGAAGCAAGCCCCGAGAGCATGGAACACGAAGATTGATGAATATTTCCAGAGAAATGGGTTCATGAAGAGTCTATCCGACATTGTTTAAAAGCATCGTTGGAAGTCTAAGGTATCTGACTATCACACGACCAGACATAACATACGTTGTGGGATTGATAAGCAGATTCATGGAGAATCCGAAACAAGATCATTGGATTGCAGCAAAAAGAATCCTCAGATATGTCAAAGGTACAACAGGTCATGGCTTATTCTACACGTATTCATAAAATTCGAAGCTGGTTGGTTTTTCTGATAGTGATTATGGGGGAGACTTAGACGATCGGAAAAGCACAACCGGATATCTCTTTCATATCGGCTTTGCAATATTTTCATGGTCATCAAAGAAGCAGCAAACGGTAGCTCTTTCAACATGTGAAGCAGAATACATAGCCGCAGCAGCATGCACTTGCCAAGCAATGTGGTTAAAGAATATTTTACACGAACTAAATTTGGCACTAGAAGACCCAATTACAATCTATGTCGACAACAAGTCTACAATTTCCCTTACCAATAATCCAGTCTCTCATAGCCGAAGCAAGCATATTGATACAAAGTATCACTTTATACAAGAGCAAGTGAAGAACAAAAATGTGGAACCAATTTACTGCAGAACTGAAGATCAACTAGCAGACATTTTCACAAAGCCATTGAGAGTAGATATATTTAACCGACTCAAAGAAAAGCTTGGAATGGAAAGTCGAGTTTGAGGGGGAGTGTTGAAGTCAAACTCAAAGAAGAGTGTAGAAAGCTTAGGTGGTCCCATAAAAAATTATAAAATGGCAGCAACTTTTGGAAGCATGCTGTAACATCCTCTATATCGGGTCAGTGATTAAATTGTGAAATTTTAAAAGTTATTGATCAAAGTAGATAAATTGAAAGTTGAAGGAATTGATTGAAATATTTGGTGTATGATCAATTAGCAAAGCATGGGGAACTAAAGGGGCAAATAGGTCTTTGGCAAGGAAATAAATTAAATGTTTTTTTAAGGATATTTAAATCCACGTGGTAAGCTTATGAGAGAAACAAGGTTCTGGATATTTCTTTCTTCTTCATTCTCCTTCTCTGCCGTGAAGCCAAGCTAAAGGTGAGTTTTCTTATGATCAAATTCTTGATGAATTTAAGGCTTCTTATTGATCCTTAGTTGATAACTAAGCTTAAGGAAGGCTTAGATTATCTTAAAACCATAAGATGAGGAGTATATGAAGAATTAAAGAAATGAAGTAGAAAAGTGAAATTTTTGAATAGGGTTCTTAATAAGAATTAGGAGTGAAATTTGACTTGTCATTAAGCTAACTAAGAGGTATGAAGTGTTAGAATTCAAATTAGAAGATGTTGGAATTTGGGTTAGATTCTTAAACTCTACATGGAGAATCGGATTTCTAAGTTTTGAAAGTATGGAATGAATAATAAGTAGTTTAAGTAAGAGTATGTAAGTTAAGGATATAAAAAGAGGGGTAATATAAAGTGTTAAGTAGACTAAGAAGAGATTTCCGTGCTAAAATGACAATTCTAGGCAATGTGCATCGATGCACATTCATTGTGCACCAATGCATCAATGATAAATCCCAGATTGGAGCTTATATATGAATGTATGTGTCATATGGGATTGAATGAGTTACGAGATATCTATATTATATGAAGTGTGTGTGATGTTTTTTTTATGGTTTATATGTATGAATGAGCATATGTATTGACATGTTACAGTATATATATATATTATATAAGTTGTGTAAATAGGTAGATAAATGTGTTAAATATGTGAAATAGTTAAAATGATCAATATGATTTCATAAGAATATGAAATAAGAAGTATGGAAAGGACATAAGAAAGAATATGAAATATGTAGCATATGAATATGAAATCATATGAGGGGTGACATGAATTATATGAAAAATAAACTACGTGATTACAAATATATGAAAATATGCTAGTGTGATGGGACCTAGGAACTAGTATACGTGATATATATACATTTATATAAGTTATTGGATGAAAAATGAACAAGAGACAAAAGAGATGAAGGATAATACTATAGGAGTATGATAAAAACATAAATGATGACATGTATGTATATCTGTATGTATGTAATGGTTATATGAAAAGGTATAGGTGATAAGATGATCATATGAATATGTGATAAAGAGCTATAGAAAAAGAAAAATGTGATATGATGTGTGAATATGTAATAAGGTAAAAGACAATGCGCATGATATGAGTTATGAGAACTGTAGGTATAGTTGGCATGCCAAGAGTCAAAGAACTACCTATGTCTTTCGAGACATATGGACAGTATACCTATGTTCTAAGGAACATATGGATAGTTTACCTAGGTTCTTCGGGACCTATGGATAATTACCGAGGATCTTTATGACCTCTGGATAGTTACCGAGGATCTTTATGACCTCTGGATAGTTACCGAGGATCTTTATGACCTCTGGATAGGTCATTCGGAACATTCATTGAGCTGTGGTGACAGCATACGTGTGCACAACCTCATAATACTCGTATACCTTGGGTTCTCAATGGTGTATATGGGCTTAAATAGGACATAACGAGGATGTATATAATTGTATCTTAATATGGTATTATTATGATTTATATTGTCTCATATGTGGTATAATAAATGATGGTGTGATAGTATAATTGCGGTGGATAGTAGACGACATGTTTATATTTTTAGTAATTCTTTATTATGTAATTATGCCTCACTAAGTCTATGACTTAGCGTGTAAGTGTTTTTACACGTAGGTTTCGAAGAGCAGGAGAATCAAGAATAGGAATTTGCAGATCAACATATCTCCACTCAGCGATCAGATCAGAAGGAAAGTCATAGTAGGTATTTTGTTGTATGTAGTGTGTTGGCATGTAAGAAAAGTGTTAGTTACAAATGCTCTGATTAGTTTTGTCTTGTTTTGGTTAACTCGTGTACAATGACAATGTTATTTTAATAAAAGCTTTAAATTTCATTGGTTTTCGTTAAAAGTTTAAAGTTTGAAAAGTCAATGTGACACCTCAGACTTGTATCCGGGTCAGAAATGGGTTGAGGGTGTTACATTTAATGGTATCAGAGCTACGGTTTAGTCGATTCTCGGCATAAACCGGAGTCCATAGTGTCTTAAAAAGTGTTCATGCCAACACAATAGTAATAACTTCTGATCTAATACGAGTAAAGACTATGTTGTTTAGCTGATAGAAATATTTGGTTATCTCTTATTAAATGTCCGGACAAGATAGCTCTCGGGGTGAAGCAAGAGATGATAGATTAGCTGAAAGTAGTAATTCACCTGCCCTGGCCAGGCAATGTGAAGGACAGGCAACCTCTGGAGTGCCTGTACAAGATCAAAATGTATTCTTCAGGACGTTGGGCACTATTTTGACACGTTTCCAAACTCCTGCATCCTCAACACAGAGGATTAATATAGCCAAAGAGTTAAAGGGATTAGGAGCTCCAGAGTTTAAAGGTGAAGCCGAAGAAGGTCCTTTTGTTGCGGACCTTTGGCTTAATGATGTAAAGATCATGTTAGAGGGACTCCATTGCTCTGATATGGAGAAACTAGATGGGATGGTCTCTTTGCTCCATGGGCAAGCGAGAATCTGGTGGACGAATGTTATTCATAGGATGCCAAATGATCAGAAAACATGGTATTTGTTTTTAGAAGAGTTTAAGCACAAGTATATAGGAGATCAATTCATCAGGGAAATGAAGCAAGATTTCTTGAATTTGAAATAGCTGAATCGTACTGTGTATAAATATGAGTGTGAATTCAACAAGTTAAGTCGATTCGCGGTCGAATTAATTCGGACAGAGAAAGAAGTATGTGAGTGGTTTGTTGAAGGACTACGACCAAGGCTAAAAGAGATGTTGATTGTTTTGAACTTATCCTCGTTTCAGGAAGTAGTAAATCGTTCTAAAGCTCTAGAAAGAGCTCAGAATGAGCGGTTTGGGGATCAGAAAGCTCAATCTTCTAAAAGAACGGGGGCTTCTTCGAGCTCTGTATCACCCAAGAGAGGTAGAGATTCTGAGTTCCAATACCAAGTAAGGTCTGAATCAGTGGTATCCTCTGCTAGAGGATCAAATCAGATGAGAGCTAGACAGACTCAATTAGGAAAGTCTGGTGATGGAAGAGCACAACAGAGACACTGTCAGATTTGTGAGAGATATCATGGTGGGGCATGTAGAGTTGAATCTGGAGCCTGTTTCCGATGTGGGGAAATAGGAAATTTCATGAGAGATTGTCCATTGGGGACAGGAAAGCCTGTGCAGTCGGAGTGATCTGCTTCGATATCCCAGAGAGGACGGGGTAGAGGTAGAGGAAGAAATCAGACAGAATTTTCTACTCAACAGGAAATACTCTCTACGGCTAGAGTATATAATCTCAATATCAGTGAAGACAATGAGGATCCAGAGATAATAACAGGTATCTTCTATTGTACAGTAAATGCTTTATGATATTAGTTGATCTGAGCTTGTATAACCATATATGAGTAGAGAATGGGTAAGAGAATTGAGAATTTAGTTAGAAGTCATTTTTTTAGAAATAGTGTAGTGACAATTCCATTAAGGTACAGTGCTAAAGTAAACAAGATATGTTAGAAGTGTTACATTCGAATTCAATTAATTTAATTCTCTGTTAATCTAATGGAGATATTCCTCAAGGGATAAGTAAGGAGATAGTGATTTATAAAGGAGTATATATATAGGGAATTAAATGAAAAAGGGGTGTAAAGTGTGAATTATAAGTTGATATGGGGTAAGGAAATGGTAGATAGTGCTATGAAAAGATTGATTGATTTCGTAAAGTATATGTTTAATAACATTTGAAGAGGTTTAGGGTTGTGTTCTAAGTTATAGAATGATGGAATAAGAGATTGGGTATGGTTATAAGGTAATTAGAAATGGATTGGGATTCTTTGGGAAGTGAAAGCAAATCATTGATTACAAATTGCAATGGGAAAATGTTACGATGGATTTTGTTTCGGGATTACCTTTGACTCCGAACAAAAAAGAATCAATCTGGGTAGTTGTTGATCGATTGACTAAGTCAGCATATTTCCTTCCGGTTAGAACAAATTTCTCTATGGAAAAGTACGCTGAGTTGTATATTAGAGAAATTATTAGATTGCACGGAGTACCTATTTCCATAGTCTCTGATCGAGACCCTCGATTCACTTCTAGATTCTGGAAAGCTTTGCATGGAGCTTTGGGAACTCGCCTTAACTTTAGTACGGCCTTTCACCCTCAGACGGATGGGCAATCAGAGAGAACTATTCAAATATTGGAAGATATGTTGCGAGCATGTGTTATTGAGTTTAAAGGGTCGTGGGAGAAATATTTACCACTGGCGGAGTTCGCTTACAACAATAGTTATCAATCCATAATTAAAATGGCACCTTATGAGGCGTTATATGGAAGGAAATGCCGTACTTCATTAAATTGGTATGAACTCAAAGATAGAAGTGTTCTTGGTCCGGATTTAATTCAAGATGTAGAAAAGAAAGTTCGAGAAATTCAGCATAACCTCAAAGTGGCCTATGATCAGCAAAAGTCCTATTCTGATCTTAAAAGAAAAGAGATTGAGTTCGAGGTTGGAGATAAAGTTTTCCTTAAAGTATCTCCCTGGAAGAAAGTATTACGTTTTGGTCGGAAAGGAAAGTTAAGTCCTAGATTCATTGGGTCATATGAAGTTGTTAAGAGGATAGGACCCGTGGCATATCAGTTATCCTTGGCACCGGAAATGGAGAAGATCCATAACATCTTCCATGCGTCAATGTTACGAAGATATAGGTTCGATCCCTCGCACATCATTGCACCAGAACAAGTAGAAGTCCAATCGGATCTGACATATGAAGAAGAACCAGTGAGAATATTGGCTTATGAAGTCAAACAGTTAAGAAGTAAGACAGTTCCGTTGGTCAAGGTTCTTTGGAGAAATCACAAGGTAGAAGAAGCCACGTGGGAACGTGAAGAAGATATGCGACTTCAATATCCCCATCTGTTTGTACAATGAAAATTCGAGGACGAATTTTCTTAAGGGAGGGAGATTTGTAACATCCTCTATATCGGGTTAGTGATTAAATTGTGAAAATTTAAAAGTTATTGATCAAAGTAGATAAATTGAAAGTTGAAGGAATTGATTGAAATATTTGGTGTAGGATCAATTAGCAAAGCATGGGGAACTAAAGGGGCAAATGGGTCTTTTGGCAAGGAAAAAAATTAAATGTTTTTTTAAGGATATTTAAATCCACGGGGTAAGCTTATGAGAGAAACAAGGTTCTGGATATTTCTTTCTTCTTCCTTCTCCTTCTCTACCGTGAAGCCAAGCTAAAGGTGAGTTTTCTTGTGATCAAATTCTTGATGAATTTAAGGTTTCTTATTGATCCTTAGTTGATAACTAAGCTTAAGGAAAGCTTAGATTATCTTAAAACCATAAGATGAGGAGTGTATGAAGAATTAAAGAAAGGAAATAGAAAAGTGAAATTTTTGAATAGGGTTCTTAATAAGAATTAGAAGTGAAATTTGACTTGTCATTAAGCTAACTAAGAGGTATGAAGTGTTAGAATTCAAATTAGAACATGATGGAATTTGGGTTAGATTCTTAAACTCTACATGGAGAATCGGATTTCTAAGTTTTGAAAGTATGAAATAAATAATAAGTAGTTTAAGTAAGAGTATGTAAGTTAAGGATATAAAAATAGGGGTAATATAAAGTGTTAAGTAGACTAAGAAGAGATTTCCGTGCTAAAATGACAATTCTGGGCAATGTGCATCCATGCACATTCATTGTGCACCGATGCATCAATGATAAATCCCAGAAATTGTTTACGGTGCATCGATGCACATGAAGTGCATCAATGCATTAATTTAAAATGAAAACATCGAATGCCATCGATACATCGATGCATAAGGAGTGCATCGATGCACCCCATTAAATACAAACATCGAATAAGATTTATGCATCGATGCATGGTGTAATGCATCGATGCATACCTCCATTAAAAGATGAAAATGACTTTTCTTGTAGCCTAAGAATGATAGCTTAGAATATACTAACTAGTATACTGATAAGTATCAATGAATTACTATGTAGATACCGAGCCTAAACGAGTTCTGGAACCATCGACCAGTAGGATCAATCGAGGGAAAGACAAAGAAATCTAGGTGAGTGCATATGCATAACATGATTATGTTAGTATATTCAGTTCTAAACTTGCGATAAGTCTAGATTTAATATCTTGATACATTATTCATTCAATATTATTAAAGATGATATGAATTCATACCATATGCATTATGGGATATACTATGCAGATTGTGGTAAGTCTATTTTCCAGTTTATAGCTTATATATGAATGTATGTGTCATATGGGATTGAATGAGTTACGAGATATCTATATTAGGTATATGAAGTGTGTGTGATGTTTTTTTTATGGTTTATATGTATGAATGAGCATATGTATTGACATGTTACAGTATATATATATTATATGAGTCGTGTAAATAGGTAGATAAATGTGTTAAATATGTGAAATAGTTAAAATGATCAATATGATTTCATAAGAATATGAAATAAGAAGTATGGAAAGGACATAGAAAGAATATGAAATATGTAGCATATGAATATGAAATATGTAGCATATGAATATGAAATCATATGAGGGGTGACATGAATTATATGAAAAATAAACTACGTGATTACAAATATATGAAAATATGCTAGTGTGATGGGACCTAGGAACTAGTATACGTGATATATATACATTTATATAAGTTATTGGATGAAAAATGAACAAGAGACAAAAGAGATGAAGGATAATACTATAGGAGTATGATAAAAACATAAATGATGACATGTACGTATGTCTGTATGTATGTAATGGTTATATGAAATGTATAGGTGATAAGATGATCATATGAACATGTGATAAAGAGCTATAGGAAAAGAAAAATGTGATATGATGTGTGAATATGTAATAAGTTAAAAGACAATGCCCATGATATGAGTTATGAGAACTGTAGGTATAGTTGGCATGCCAAGAGTCAAAGAACTACCTATGTCTTTCGAGACATATGGATAGTATACCTATGTTCTAAGGAATATATGGATAGTTTACCTAGGTTCTTCGGGACCTATGGATAGTTACCGAGGATCTTTATAACCTATGGATAGTTACCGAGGATCTTTATGACCTCTGGATAGTTACCGAGGATCTTTATGACCTCTGGATAGGTCATTCGGAACATTCATTGAGCTGTGGTGACAGCATACGTGTGCACAACCTCATAATACTCGTATACCTTGGGTTCTCAATGGTGTATATGGGCTTAAATAGGACATAACGAGGATGTATATAATTATATCTTAATATGGTATTATTATGATTTATATTGTCTCATATGTGGTATAATAAATGATGGTGTGATAGTATAATTGCGGTGGATAGTAGACGACATGTTTATATTTTTAGTAATTCTTTATTATGTAATTATGCCTCACTAAGTCTATGACTTAGCGTGTAAGTGTTTTTACACGTAGGTTTCGAAGAGCGGGAGAATCAAGAATAGGAATTTGCAGATCAACATATCTCCACTCAGCGATCAGATCAGAAGGAAAGTCATAGTAGGTATTTTTTTGTATGTAGTGTGTTGGCATGTAAGAAAAGTGTTAGTTACAAATGCTCTGATTAGTTTTGTCTTGTTTTGGTTAACTCGTGTACAATGACAATGTTATTTTAATAAAAGCTTTAAATTTCATTGGTTTTTGTTAAAAGTTTAAAGTTTGAAAAGTCAATGTGACACCTCAGACTTGTATCCGGGTCGGATACGGGTTGAGGGTGTTACACATGCTAATGCTTAAGAACAAAGGAAATAACGTGGCAATGCACTAGTATGTCGGAAAAGATTTTTAATGAAAGCAAATGAAGACAAACAAATATGTTCATCATGTAAGGCGGCAATAATAAAGAAATTGAGCAGCTTCTACAATCTTCAATGTTGGTTTATTACAGATATATATATATGTGTGTGTGAGCAAAGCAAGCATGTATAAATGTGAGGAAAAAAGTGAATAACGAGTGAGTGAAAGAAATATAAGTGAGGAAAAGTGTGTAGTGAGCAAAAGAAAAATATACGAGAGAAAAAATAGAGAGAATTGAGAGAGCTTAGCAAAGCTTAAAATAGTGAGGTTGAGTTTGTAAACTAGCCGCAGCTAGTATTGCAGTATTGTAATATTGATGTAGTGTTATTGTAAAGTATTTTGTTTCGTATCAATAAAAAGTTCGAGTTATAAATTACAGAGAACTCATCTACGTTTCCAACAGCTTCTACATATGTGGAAGTAGTGGCATTGATACCAATCAAACATGTTGGTTTTCTCCTACATACATAAATCATTATCACTTCTAACACTACTTTAGGTCTTATTACGTACTCAGAAAAAATATTTTTTACTCCATAACAAGAAAATAATTAGATTCCTTTCCGAAGTTCGTCCGAATTAGCAAAACTTTGCGCCAACAATACAACATGAAACCAGGACATACCATTTTTTGCGCTTAGAGTAATCTTAAATCCTTTACGCTTTGATTCAGATTTAAATACAGACATCGATATATTCGTAAATTAGACAGTAATTCTAATTTACATTAGCTTTGCTGAAATTCATTCCAACTTTGTTGACTTCATGAATATCTTAAATAATATTAATAAGAAATGCCCTTGCATGATGACTCGGACATGGAAGCGCTCTTCTTTCTGCATTTTCGCTTCTTATTAAGATTTGGAAGATCCGTGCAAGACCGATTTCTGGTCATTTCTGTTGCTGGATGAGACCCCATTGATTGATCAACATCTTTAGGAAGAGAGACATATTCGATCAGATTCAATCGATTTATAAGTTGTATTTTATGATTCAAACTCGATTTGAGAACACGCACCTTGAGGGGACCAAGTTGAAAGAGCCGTAGGTTGAGAAACTCTGGTGTTGATTGGTTTTACTGTTTTGTTGGGACCAATCTTGAATTCATTCATCTGTATTGAATTCCAGGCCAAGTCAAGAACTAAGATATAAACACAACTGAATTTAGCCTATCCAAATTGCAGTTTTTGAATCAACATACCCAACTGGGATTAACGGCGGAAGAGTGATCCACACCAATGTGTGCCACGTGTATAACATCTGTCGGGTGACCAATTTCCATCTCTCGCTCTTTCACAACTACAATCAAGACCCCCATGCACCCAGAAAAATAAACGCAGTCAAATATAATGCATTCGTATTTGTTGTGTATTCAAAGAGGGACAAAAAGAAACTCACCAAAGATTTGTACAAGAGATTTGAAGCCTTTGTGGATGCCTTTGATCTTGCCGGTCATGATGTTGTTGGTCGAGAAAACATGCAAATAAGGGAATTCTGACCTTTCTTGAGAAACAAACAAGGGAAGAGAAAAGACAAAGAAAATGAAGGAAAACTGGAATTTGGTAAAAAGAAAGCTTTGAAAGAATATTACAAGCAAGAGAAACGATAGTGTGAGAATGAGATAAGGGTGTTGAAATATAGATGACTTTGTTAGCTTTGATTACCAAACACATGATTTTGTGAACAATAATTCGTTGTGGGATATGTTTGTAGGCTGCTTTATTGTTTTAATCTAGTGATGGTCGGAGTTCGGATATTTTAATGTCGGCTACCCTAATAAGAAACTTTTAGTACTGTTTTGTTTATGGACAACTGTTGCTGTTCCGATTTGATGTCTTATTAACATAATTTTGTTTAGTTCAACTAAAAGAAATTTTAAATTTTACCTATCGAAATGTCAATATTAAAGGAATAAAAATCAACATATCTTTTATAAGATGTATGGATGTTTCAAATTTATTGTTAAATTAAAAAAATATTTATCTATATTTGTTGAATGTAATGATGAAACGCGTTAAACTCTTCATGACAAGTTTGAATTTTTAAAGATGATATTACTGATAAAATTAGTTATAAATTTCTGACATAAATCGTAAAACGAATATGAAAGATATAAATAAATATTAATATTGTAACATTTCAAAATATAGATTAATATTTGATGCACTATTCATGTATAATTTATACATGATCAAAGAACCATATAATTATATATCATTAAAGATTAAAGTATAATACTATACTAGCAGTCACCCGAATTATTAAGTTAAGATGTAGATATTTTGTATATCTAACAGCAAAAACTTTCAATTTATAGATATGATTAGCATAGGCATTCTTCCATTAGAGGACAGCTGACTTGATCCTTTTCATTGGCATAATAATATTTTTAACTTTTAATATTTATATATTTTATTAGTTTAGTTTGATTTAAAAATAACAATAAATTTTCATAAATTAAGGTTACTTGATTAAAGGAATTGTTGTTATCTCTATAGACTTAAATGTAAGCACGTCACTAATGATAAAGTAGATGAAGAGAGCTTTCACAGAGAATATGCTTTTATTCGATGAGTATTCTTAATACACGGTACATATTTATACATGGATAAAAGCCATCACCTCCTCATAACTGCTCTACCAGACTAGGGTGAGCTGGCATAACAAGCTAACTGACTAGATTTCTTATAACGTCTACAACTCCTTTATAAGAATGTTATGGGACATAGCGAAGCTTTCTAAGGGTTAAAATATTTTTGGTTGCAAATGAGTGTTCAAGAAGAAAGAAACGAACTCAGGAGTTGAAGAAACCAAGTATAAAATGAGACTGGTTACAAAAGATTACGTTGATGATATTCATGTTGCCTATTGCTAAGTTTTTGCATTACTTGAACTTTATTAGTGTTCATTTATGATTAGGACATTTTAGAACAAAACGACTTCTATAAATGATTAGAATGCATGCATCAAACTTGCTCACTATAGTTCTATTCATCTATTCGACCACTATTTTAAATTATCTTACGATTCCTTCTAATTTGTACAATACATTAGAGTCATCAGGATATAACCCCAAGTCATTATTTGCACAACACTTTTAATTCTAATTTGCAGAATACTTTCAATTCTATTTTTCATCTATAATACTGTTATGTTATAATTTATTTTATTATATTTATAATATTAATTATTCATTTTTAATATTTATTTACAAAGTTCAGATCAAAATTCTTTCTACGAGCTTTACAGAGATAAAATTCTCCCTTTCAAGTAATATCCACTCGTTACTTAATTACACACTGGCAGCACAGTGAAAATAAAGCTCAAAAGCAGTAGGCAAGTAATTCTAATTTAGATCAGCTTTGCTGAAATTGATTTCGACTTTGTTGCCTTTATCTTGGATAATCAAATGTGATTTTAAGGAAGAAGGTCTGGATATGGAAGTTCTCTTCTTTCTCCTTTTTCATTTCTCCGTAACATTTGAAAGATTAGTGCAAGACTGATTTCTCATCTCATCTGTTCTTAGTTCAGATCCCATCGATTGATCAATACCTGTAACAAAATAGTACTAAATTGATTTCGACTTTGTTGAGTTCATAAATATATCTTAAATACATTAATAAGAAATAATCAGGCATGATTATCTCTATATTTTAATGTCTGATGACGAACTCAATTGAGTAGATGTTGCCTTCATCTTTGATAATGATGGAGATTTGGAGGAAGAAGACTTGGCAATGGAACTTCTCTTTCGTTTTTCCGTGACATTTGAAAAATCGGTGCTCTTCTCTGTTGCTGGTTCAGATCCCATTAATTGATCAATATATGTAATAAAAAAATATTAGTAATAAAATTGACTTCCACTTTGTTGTGTTTATGAGAATCTTAATAAGAAATAATCATGCATGATGATCTTCATATTTTGAAGTCTAGTGACGAACCTAATTGTGTAGATATTTTCTTCATCTTGGTTAATCGTTTATATTTCGAAGAAGAAGAAGCCTCAGCAGTGGAAGAGCTCTTCCTTCTTTTTTTCGTTTCTCTGTAACATTTGAAAGATCAATGCAAGACTGGTTTCTCATTTTCTCTGCTTCTGCTTCAGCCTCCATTGATTGATCAATACCTGTAACAAAATATTAATAAAATTTACTTGGAGTTTGTTGTGTTTATGAGAATCTTAAATATATTAGTAAGAAATAAGCTTGCACGGTGATCTTTATATTTTGAAGTTGGATGATGAAACTGATTAAGTACATAATGAACCCAATTGAGTAGATGTTTCTTTAGTTTTGGATAATCGTTGAGATTTCGAGGAGGATGACTCGGAAGTGGAACTTCTCTTCTTTCTCCTTTTTGGTTTCTCCATAACATTTGGGAGATCAGTGCAAGACTGGTTTTTCATCTTCTCTGCTGCTGGTTCAGATCCAATAAATTGATCAATATCTGTAACAAAAAGTAATAATGAAATTGATTTCGACTTTCTTGTGTTGATAAGAATCTCAAATATATTAGTAAGAAATAATCATGCATGATGATCTTCATATTTTGAAGTCTACTAACGAACCCAATTGAGAAGATATTTTCTTCATCTTGGATAATCGTTTATATTTTGAAAGAGAAGAAGAAGACTCGGCAGTGGAGCTCTTCCTTCTTCTTTTTCGTTTCTCTGTAACATTTGGAAGATCAGTGCAAGATTGGTTTATCATCTTCTCTGTTTCTGGTTCAGATCCCATTGATTGATCAATTCCTGTAACAAAATATTAATGAAATTGGCTTCAACTTTGTCGTGTTTATGGGAATCTTAGTAATAAATAATCACGCGTGTTGATGTGTATATTTTGAAGTCCAATGATGAAACTGATTGAGTAGATGACGAACCCGATTGTGTAGATGTTTCCTTGGTCTTGGACAATCTTTGTGATTTCGAGGAAGATGACTCGGAAGTGGAAGTTTTCTTCTTTCTCCTTTTTCGTTTCTCCATAACATTTGGAAGATCAGTGCAAGACTGGTTTCTCATCTTCTCTACTTCTAGTTCAGATCCCATTGATTGATCAATACCTGCTGCAAAATAGTAATGAAATCGATTTCAACTTTATTATGTTCATGGGAATCTCTAATATTTTAGTAAGAAATAGTCATGCATGATGATCTGAATTTGAGTGATAAACACAATTGAGTAGATGGCGAACCCAATTGAGTAGACGTTCCATTCGTCTTGGACAATCGTTGAGATTTCAAGGAACAGGAGCCAGCAATGGAAGTGTTCTTCTTTCTCCTTTTTGGTTTCTCCCTAACATCTAAAAGATCAGTGCATGACTGGATTTTCATCTTCTCTATTTTCGGTTCATATCCCACTGATTGATCAATACCTGTAACAAAATAATAATGAATTTTATTGTGTTCTTGAGAGTCTTAATATAAGAAATAATCATGCATGAAGATGAAGTCTGGTGACGAACCCAATTGACTAGATGTTTCCTTGGTCTTGGATAATCTTTGAGATTTCGAGGAAAAAGACTCAACAATGAAATTGCTCTTCCTTCTCCTTTTTCGTTTCTCCGTAACATCAGTGCAGGACTGTCTTCTCGTTTTCTCAGTTTCGGATTCAGATCCTATTGATTGATCAATACCTGTAACAAGGTAGTATAGGTTAGGTCCCAATATATGAATAATTTTGAATGCAAAATCGTCTAATAAAGAGGTAAAGGTCATTTAAAATGTTTCATCTTTTTGAGAAAACGTACTTTGAGAGGACAGTGTTGAAAGAGGAACTCCGGTGTTGCCGGTTGATTCTGCTGTTTTATTAGGACCAGTCTTGAATTCATTCATCTGTATTGAATTCCAAGCAAAGTGTAGATCAAAGATAAATACAACTCAATTTAGCCTATCCAAAATGTAGCTTTTGAATACAACATACCCAACTAGGAGCAGTGGTGGAAGAGTGATCAGCACCAACATGTGCTACATGTATAACATCCGTCGGGAGCCCAATTTCCATCTCTTGCTTCTTCACAACTACAATCAAGACCCCACCCGATAAAAAAAACGTATTGAAATACAATACATTCATATTTATTGTATATTTAACGAGAAACAAAAAAGAAACTCACCAAACAAGTGGGAAATGGATTTGAAACCTTTGTAGATGTCTTTAATCTTACCAGCCATGATTTTAGGCTCCTAATACAATGGCAACAGCCGCTTGAATCGAACTGAGCAAGAAATGCAAGGGAAAGTGGTGTTTGATGAAGAGAGGGTTGTACAGAGGGTATTAGTAGGAAGAGAGAAACAAAATGAGTGTAGCTTGGTTAGTTTTGGTTAAGCAACCCAACATTTTTTAACAAAAAATTGTTGTGGGATATGTAGATTGGTCTATTGTTTTGATCTACTGATGTTCAGACCTCTGGTGTTTTAATGTAGTATTAAGGTTACTCATTTCCAAAACTTTAAAGTATTGCTCTTCTTAAAATGCGGGCAAAACTACTGCAGTTCATAAAAAACTACTGCAGTTTGAGTTGGAAGATGTAATATTAACATAATTTTGGTTAGTTTAACTGCAAGAACAGTCGGAATAATTTTTTATCGGACGATAAGTATGTTTCAAAATTTAAAACAAAAACAAAAAAAATAAAAGGTAGTTTTTCATTGAACCAGAAAAGTCATGTTAGATTAAAGGGAGCTTTTCAATTCATTTATTCAAAACAAAAACAAGTTAAAAGAACCCAAGCCCTAGCTATTTATTTTTACAGCCCTTCGGTAAATTCGACTCCAGTAGGTTTCAACCAAGTTCCTCCTTGTATAAGCTCAGCCACTGTGAACTTCTTGGCCCCTGTTGCGCTGGTAATCACACGAAATCCAGGCCATTTCACTCGTTTATCAGTTGCTGGCTTGCTGCTCCTGCTCCCTTATTCATGTACTCGCCGTAGTACGTCTTCAGTGCAAAATCCCCACTACAAACTGACCGCCATGAAGGATCAATATGATTATCAATGAATGATTGAATGATCACAGTTCTCGAGTACTCCTTCCATGGACGTCCCAAATATGTCTTGATGGAGCCTTTAACTGGTTGAAGATCAGAACTTGCTATGTTGCAGCTTTGGATTGAGGTGCCCGTGTTTTGGCTCGAGTCTATTCTGCCTTGTGCTGTAACCATGTTCGATTGCTTGTCCATCGGCTTCCTTGCCACGAGCTTACAGTTCTGGAGTACCACGACTGCATCACTGAATATGAAGTCGACCGTGCCGGTAATGGTGGAATATCTGTAGAATTGGCGGTTGGAATGTGTGTAAAGTGTGTTGGTAACCGTCGATTTGGCACTGGTTTATGACCGATTGATCGGCTCCGACACGAAGTGCTACCTCTATGTGCTTTTGTGGCCCTGCTGTGTTTTGGAACCGGATGTCTTGGGCCATGAATCCATCGCCTACGGCCGCTGTTGTGGCACCATATAGACAAAGATAAACTAATATCAACTAATGAAACAGATAGTGATGGTACAAAAGGACGAGATCTTTACCAACAGTGGCTGATCTGAAGGTGGTGGATCCATCGACAACATTCAGGCTGCCGGTGATAATTGTCGAGCTCATGCCATCACCGACTATCATCAGATTCTTCTTGTTTTTCCCTACCTCCACATTTTCTTTGTAAATACCCTTTTCACATAGATTATGTACTTGGTCTTGCTTTTGTCTGGGGCAGCTGCAACAGCTTCCCCTAGTGTCTTGTACCTGCCTGACCCATCTTTGGCCACCACAACATTGGGATTTATCTCATTAGGCAAAGACTGTAACATCTTCCTGTCCTTGCTGCTGACCCATGATGGGAATCCATTGATTAAATGATCGGCGAGTTTCGTCTTCCTTGGGGAAGAAGAAACAAAAATCGCCAGAGAAGCTCTTGCTCTCGATATTAGGTCATCGAGCGCCGGCTCCATAAGGGTCCCAGCCGACCCTTCTATGACTCCATTAATTCCATGCAATCAGCCAAAGCTGCTTGCTGTCCGGGATTGTTGATCCGATGCTTGAAGTTGCTCGCCACATCGATGGCGTTTCGCATACGAACTATAGATTGCTCCAACAAGGCTTGCAGTAGACCAACACTGTTAATTTCCAATGTCGTATTCGACGCCATTTCCGACTGCAAAGCCGAGTATGATGTCTCGTCAACGGCTTTCTCACAGAATGATTGTTGGAAAAAAATGATAATTTTGAAAGTTTAAATGAGAAATTGATCCAATATTATTGAAAAAAATGTAGAACTAATTGTTGGTTTATAAATGTGCAGACGTGCATGATATGAGTAACTTAAATGTTCGAATCAGACTAACTATTTGTGGGCTTACAAATATTTTAACCCAAAGGTGAAATAATTTTTCCTCAAATAGAACATATCTTTTCAAAATCTGTTTTGAATTAAAATGATAAATATTAAAAAAAGTTTCTTTAATCAAAATAGTAATTTTGAAAATTGTTTAATTGATTGATTCTCATTAATGTTTCATTAGGTCAAAAAATTTCTAATAGTTCACAATTTAAACTTCCTATAAATACCGTGTTAACCTATTAAATTAATTTTTTTACAATGGAAAATAATTCAAAAAGTTTTCCTTCATGGTTTTTTTGTGATAGACGAAAGTAAGGAATAGTTTGTGATCTCGACAGTTGTATTACTGTGCGCTGATAATCTTGTTGTTGTATAGGGATGGTAGAATGACCCAAATCCGACGGGAAAACCCGAAACCCGATCAAGTTCGGGTCGGGTCGGGTATCAGAGATTTTTTGGGTCTAGTTCGGGGACGGGGCAAGATATCTCTGTCCCGCCCCGATTATATATATATATAATATTTTATATTTTTTATATTAATTATATATATAATATTTTCAGGTTCGGGTTTAAGTATAATATTTTGGGTCGGGTTCGGGGACGGGGCAAAACAAATCCTCGACGGGGTGCCTCGATAAAAACCCAACAGGGATCGGGTCGGGGTCGAGGATTCATTTTGGGTTCGGGGACGGGGCGAGCAAAACCCGCCCCGAACCCGACCCGTTGCCATTCCTATTATTGTATCCTGGGAGACAGAGACCAAAGATCTCAAGCACCAAGGAGTAGCCAAAAATCTGTCTTAAGAAAACTGTATAGTTGCTGGCCTCAACTCGGTTCCAATCGTTGATTTTATACTTCTTTGATTATTAAATAGAATAATTTTTCTATGTTATTAATTGTTTTGTTTTATTCTTGTTTTATGTACACACGAATTTTGCGACAAGATTCTACAAAGGTGTTGATCCTCCATTGCCGCAAATTGTTGAATCACCACGAAAAAAACTTACGAATATGTTTCATGGTTGTATTTAGTTTTGTCGCTGCATACCAATTACTTAGTATTACATGCGTTGAAGGTGGCATGACACCATGGTACAAACTAATGTGCTTTATTCATTTTTATTTTAATTATTATTTCGTTTAGTACCTAAATTATCAATTTTAATTTGTTTTAGTATCTAAACTTTTAATTTTTTTCAAAACCATATCTAAAGTTTAATTTTCGTTTCATTTTAGTACTCATTGTTAAAAACTTTAGCTCTTCTTCTTTTTTAATACTCTATTCAAAATTTAATGTTAAGCTTTGAAAAAAATGAAAATTAGGTACTAAAACAAACCAAAACTGATAATTTATGTATTAAATGCGTTAAAGTTTTAACAACATGCTACTAAAATGAAACAAAAACTAAACTTTAGGTATATATTTGAAAAAAATGAAAGTTCAGGTAATAAAACACAGAAGTGCACAAAAAATCTGAATATACGATTTTGCGCAAAAGATTTCCGAAACTGAATTTGGGAAAAACCGTTTTTTTAAACCGGATCGGATATTTAAAAACCAGATAGTATAACCGGTTTGGGAAAAAACTGGACTATCAGTTTTTTTACCGGATTAAAAACCGGTTTGAAAAAACCGGATAAAAACCGGTTTTTATCCGGAAAAAAATCCGGTCTGCGGTTTTAAAAACTTTTTTTTAAAGATGATACTTTGTATTAAGAACGGTTATAAAGTATACCAACTCGATGACCTCATTAAAAAATCTCCCTAATCCTAAATGGAAGAAAAAGAGTGTGTATAAGAATCAAAGCTGATTCGAATATTAAATCAGCCGATTTCAATCTCCAACCGATGAGCAGAGATCAGTCGCACCTCTTCTGACATCTTGGCTTACCTTTCGCCTCCTCCTAAACTTCAACTTTCTTCTCAAGACATTGCTAGTGCAAGCCACTAACGATCCCTTTACAGCTTTTGATAAAATAATATTTTCATGTGTATTGGAACTAACGTGGTTATGCTTGTGGGAATGAACCAATTCCAATTCTTTATTTAGTGCCTTAAGCCCTCCACTAACATTAATTTTTGGTCCAACAGAACCACTAACAACGTCACTAGAAACCAACATTATGCGCATTAACATCGGAAGCAGCATAACCATTCAGATCAACAATCACGTGCTCCCTATAATCTACTTCCATAACATTCATAAAGTCACTCCTCTGATAAATTGAAGCATGCGCTGCTACCCCATCACGAACAGTCTGGGAATCAATTCCAACAGCCCATTCCTCTTCGTTCAGAGGACCCACTCTTGCTTCCTCAACAGACGAACGCCACTCTCCACCACCAATAAGAACGCCGTTGGGGGAGGGTTTTTGTGACCCTGTTTTGACCCTTTTTCTAAAAAAAATCATCATTTTATCACCCTGAACATGTATAAATAGATTAGGGATGTATTTAGTTGATTACAACTTTCTCAAATCTTATTACACAACACTTAAACATCTCTAAAATTTATTTTTGCAATTTTTTGTTCATCATAGCTACAAATACCGACCCTAACACACGGCTAAATCTTTTGTCAAGGGAACCTTGAAGTCGTAAGAGTGATCGAACACACTCGAAACAAAGATATTTGAGATCACTACAATTTACGTGAGAGTAGTGCTGCTCACCACCATCGGTTTTTTTTATCCGGTTTTTTTTTAAAAAAACCAATTTTTTTCAAACCAAAACCGGTTATACCATCCGGCCCTCCAAACCGATTAAGATCCGAACCGATTTATTAAAATCCAGTTTTTTGGCTAGATGAAAAAACCGGATCGGTTTTTATCCGATCCGGATCGGTTTTTTATCCGACTTTGTGCATGTAAAATAAAACAGACAAAAACTGATAGTTTATATATTAAATGCGTAATTTACCCTATATTATTTACACCCCTAATTCTTCTAAAAGTTGGTGTCACCAAACTGAATATGCAATAAAGAGAATCGATAGCTTTGCATCTGTAGACAAAGTTGCATAATAATTGAAATAGAATAAAAGGGTTAATATTGCTTCAAACCTCTTTAACATACGACAAAGTTGAGTGATAGCCAAAGCACCTCAAACAAATCTGGTTTAGGAATATAAGAGCACCTTTCTAAGCAATTAAAATATGTCCTAAACATTAGTCGGATATCTACAAATATTCGAATCTATATTATACATATTCTCAAAGATACTGATCACAGGCCAGAATTGATGCAATGGCAACTGGTAAAGGGTACGGCCAGACCGATCATTATCGGAGAATTTGCAGTAATGATCCACAACTTTCCTTGAGCAAATCAATTTGTTCTTCCAAAAGTTTAGTGTCACCATGGCATAGAAATCTAGGGAAAGTTCATATGCAATAAAAGAGAATTGATACAACTGTATTTACAGGCCAAGTTCCATAGGAATTTAAGTAGCATAAAGGGTTTTGATGTTGCCTCAAAGCCTATTTTAACAGACAACATTGATTGATCTCCAAATTAACTCAATAAGACTTAACCTTCAGGAATATTAAAAGACACTTTTCAAAGCGTTATCAGTAATCAAATAACATTTTGCCCGAACTGATCAACAAGCTAAACTTCAAATAAAGAATCCGGCACATTTTATGCAAAACACTTGCAACTGCAAAGAAATAACAAGAAAATAAGTTTCCAATTGCCCAGCCAAAACATACAGCTAGACCGTAGTCATTTGGAAGGATGGACATTACAGAAGAGAGTTTTACCTCTCCGGATGTGGATATTGATCATCAACAGCCACATATTTCAGATGCCACTGAGATGACGCAACCATGAACATCGGTATATGATGCTAAACTCAGAAAACTTACCAACTCATTACAAGAGGCAGGGCGGGTAAAATGTGTCGAAGACGTGAAACCAAACTAAAGCGTGGTCTACGGCATCATGTAACTCATTAATCAATACTAACAAACAGCTGTTGGTACTTGGTCCTGCTACCCATCCAAAAGGCCCTCAAAATTTAACCTAGTTTCAGCAACTTCGTCAAAGGGGCTTAATCAAAGTTCTCTAAGTATATAAAGAAACAGCCTATATGATTACCCTTTTCAAACCTAAACTACGCCTTGCATATTCAATGACTCCTTTGCTGCCCACAATACGAAATCCTACTAGACATATTCCAACCTATGCTTTAACAGAAACTTAAACAGCGTCGGTACAAGTACACAGATTGTATTAAGATTACTGGTGTGCAAAAGAAGACATGTATAAATAGAAGGGCAGTAGGTTTAATCCTACATAAAGACCAAAACCGACGTGCATAAGCTTTCATTCATGAACTGTCATCATAAGGAAAAGAAAAGGTCAAACCTAAACATGTAAAACAAAGAATCTATGAGAAATTTAGAAACCATATGCCGCACAAAAATGAAAGAGATAACTCAACAGAAAACTATGATTAACATCTGAAAATCTTATAGCAAATGTATTTTTCATGCAAAGATAACAGCTTATAACAAAGTACATTCTATAAGCAAAGCCTTTGGCACGGAGTTAAAACATTTGAACATCTAAAATGAGCTTGTAACTAAATTCTCCGCATTTCGAAACCACAGTTCGAATTATAGCAGCCTAAAAAGACATTGCCTTTAGTTCCAACTGGAAGGCCAGAATCCATGAATTCCATATCCAGTCTTCCAATTGTCCAAGGAAACTACTTTCTGCACCGCCCAAAAGGAAACAAAAAGCGCAAAAATCATCGTCACACGCTTAGCAGTCGCGTTCTTAACATAAACAAGAACATGAGTGACGAAAGCAAGCAACAATCCCACAACCGTATAAAGAAAACCCACGGCGAACCCTTCCGCTCCAAGCTGCATCCCCGATCCTTGGTAAAAGAAAACCAATTTGTTCGGATCGTTCCTATCCACCATAAACATCGGCATCTTCCTTATTATGTTATGCATTGCACCTGAAACACTGAAAAAATAAACAAAAACGGCGCCGGAAAGCCAAATCTTGGGATCGTGTAAGAACGTTTCCCCGGCAAAGATCTTTTTTATTATGAACGGAGCAGAGATCAACAAAAGGGCAACGATCAAGCCCACTTGCGTTTTGGAAAGAATAGGAGGACGATGGAGTGGACCCACGGTGAGTTTAGTTCTCGACTCGACGAAGTCGGCCATAGACTCGGCCATTCGAGAGAAATCGCCCTGGTCCATCTGTTCGGAGTCATCCTTCAACGATTTGGCGTTGGGGCCGACAAGGCGGATGTGGGGGAGGGAGTTGACGCCGAAGAGGTGGAAAGAGGATTGGGATTCGCGGAACTCGATGTCGGCAAGAAGAGTTTGGTGTTGGAGTTGTTGTTGTTGGAGATGAAGGAGGAGGCGACTAGGGAGAACTCACGGCGGAGGTCGAGGAGGTGGAGTTCGGACTTGTCGTGGAGTTGGGTGGCATCGAAGAAGATGAGGAGGGAGTAGGGGCGAGGGGTTTTGGGGGAAGTGAGGAATTTGGCGATGGTTCGGTCGTCTAAGTGGATGACTCCCGATTTGGATTCCGATTGAAGGGCGATGAGATCGGCAACCAGGTCGGATTCGGGATCGGATCCGGCAGTGGGAATTGAAAGGAAGAGTGAAATGGTGAGAAGGGGGAAGAAAAAGATAGCAGTAGAAACGGGAGAGATCGCCATTGCTTTGCTTAGCTTTGCTTTGGATTGGCGGATTTGGCGACAAGGCGAGGGTGAGTTTTGTCTACTTTTTACGTTTCAGATTGGCAAGAAGGCGTTGACAAGTTGACTTTCATTGACCTTAACTTCTCAGAACGGCGTCGTTTGGAATGCTTGAGGAATGGTTCGGGCCAAAATTGAATTGAATGAAAATTTATTGCGGTGAAGCCCAAAATAAATGGACTATATCAGAAGTCAAATCTAGCTAGGCAGTAGCCAGTGGGCACCTACAAGGCATTAGCCGATAATTAGGGTAAAATTTTTGAGATAATGAAGTTGAAAGATTAATTACTAAGATAAGATGATTATTTTAATAAAAAAATTGGTCGTCAGTTGTTCTGAGCGATCTATGCAGATCGTCATGCCCTCCATCGAACGACAAGCAGTAGGTCGTCATACACGCTCAGCAATCAGATAAGTCGCCATGCACGCCTTCAAACAATCAAAGGTTTGAAAACCCGGAAAGACTAATGAGGTTTTTGCTTAAAATAGATAAACCCCTTCAAATCCAAGATAGCATAAATGAAATCAAGCTTCGGGTATAAAAAAATTACCCTCCAAGCTGATTTAATCTGCAAAAAAATAGGAAAATAAAAAATTGGATCTAGATTTTGAAAACACCTGGCTTTTGAAGAAAATCTTATCGAAGTTTGATTTCAATCCACTTTTAATTACTGAAACAAAAACAAACCAGAAAATCAGAATTTTTTTCAAACACCGATGATTAACAGAAAGGGGGCAATTTTGCCCAGTTAGGTCGCCAAGCAGAGAGCGAGGTAGAGAAAGGCTGCAGCAGTGGAGGAGGAGAGAGGGAGAAGAGAGCAACAGTGAACGACACTATTCAAAATACATTATTTGGGAAAATAATTTTTCTCCTTCTCCATTTCAACCATTCTTTATTTTCAAAACTCCATGGGAGCAAAATTGTCGATAACTAGTGAACTAAAAGATGCCTTCACGTCATCACTTGCATAATCAACTTTCAAATTTAGTATTTTTTTTTTAGCGATCTAGTAGTTAAAGGAAAATGTTATATTTTTTTTTAAGATTTTGAGTTCGAATGATTAAATTTATAGGATGTATATGGGTTATTAATGGTTAAAAAAGTTATGAATAAATATTATATTGTAATTATTCATATTATTTAAAAAAATATCTTTTATTATTTGAGATAAACTATGAATTTGGTCAAAGTTTGATACTATCAAATTGATCGTTAAAATCTAAATAAAATATTAATTTAATTCATGAATTCTATCAAATATGCCGTCAGTCATTGTTTGTAATTATTGTCGGTCACTATCAATCATTTAAACAAACATTAGACTTTAAAATTAAAACTTTATACTATATTTGTGGTGGGTTTACTCATGCAATCATCGAGAGTGTTATGGTATTAACATGTACTAAAAGATGATTTTCTTTAAAATATTATTTTTTTATATGGTATTATAATGGGTTATTATTTAAAAATTTATTTCGTTGAATCTATTTCTCTCGTCATAAATTTGCTATGGATTTAACTAAGATCGTTCTTCAAAAATCAATGTCGGTATCTCATTTATACCTATCACCTGCTAGCATTAGTAAATTTTTAAACAATTGATATGTTACGAACTTATAAGAGATGTTGAGTAAGAGATGAGATGTATCATTTTGGACGATTCTTTTTTATTGGAGGTGCTACATGTTTACTGCACTCATTGTTGATGGGAACAAAAATAGTTTCTAATTTAGATCGAGAGTCGCAGTCAATGAAAACTAGACTGTGAATTAATATTTCCTTACGGAGAGATGATAGAATAAAAAGGAGATATGAGTGAAGAAAGAGAAGAAAAATGGAGAAATAACCCCTTATCAGTTGTGGTTGATGGATATTTACAGTGGTCTTAGTTAGTAGTGCCCGATATAAAGTTATTATGACTACTTATAGGTTAATAACTTTGATAGATTTAATCGTTAGATTTTAAATTTTGTTCTAATAAATTATGTGGACTGTCAATAGTCTCATTCATGTATTAGGACTAATTTGGAGGGTACAACACACCTGCGCTTGGAGAACATGAATTCCCCTAGAGGTAAAAGGATTTTTTCAAAAATCTCGATCAGTGGAGGACTGATAATTTTCTTGATGATTTCCAAAAGCATAACAACTGGATTTGGATTTTGCTAACTTCATTAATAAACCAACATCTTTGGCATACTTCACTTTCAGTCCATCAATAATGCAAGTTGTTGTAGGTCCTGAAATCAGACTTCCAGTTCATGTGGTTCAGCAGCTTTCCCAATCAACAATTTAAAGATACTAATTAAGGTTTAACAGATTGATTAATCATCGACTTCTTGGTTACTGGAAGCAGCATGTCTGCCATCTTTACCAATAAAGCAAAAGGAAGCTCTGCTTTTCCTGCATTCCTCACGTCACCAAAGAAAGATCGTTTTAAATAAATTCGTGATTGAAGTAGCAAAGGTAAAGATTATAGTGTTTAACTCCATGTTCAAGCCTTCTTTTGTTGCTGCCAGTTGTGTTGTCGGTCCCGACCGCCAAATCCAGTGGTGAAATCCAAAGACAAATATAAAACAGAGTACTGTTTCTTACATGCAATAAATTGACCCCACTTTTCCATTTTTAATTCACTGCTGACCCTGATTGGACGCAGCCTGGCATTCCATGGCTTTTTCTCCATCATTTCATTTCCTAAAATACCCTTGACTTTGCAATTTGTGTCATGTTCCTCCCACCTTCGCTTGATACCTATTTCTATAAAGATTTTATTGTAAAGTAAGGGTTGAAGTTGTATTTTTTTTGAGTGTTTACATTTTTTCAAATTAAAATAGACGTTTAATATTTAGTTTTATAATCATTTTAAGATTTACTTGTTACATCAATTAAAAGAATTGTTAATTTATTTTATTATTAACGGGTTTCTCTGCTTTATAGCTTTTAAAGGATTTAAATTAAAATAAATACAATCAAAATTAATTTTTGAAAATTAAAAGGTTGATGTCACTTTAAAAAAAAATCGAAGTGTTTGATGTTAAACTTTAAATCTAAAATTTTTGTTTCGTAAAAAAGGAAATTGAAAGGACATACATCGAAACCGAAGTAATTGAGATTAAATTTTAGAACCTTACATTTATATTAGTACCCAACATAAATTTTTTTATCTTCTTTCAATTTCATATTTTTTTCTTTATATTTATTTCCCTAAAAAAGAACGATAGATTTGATAATAAGTGAAGAAAGAAAATAGATCGACATCACATACTTTATATTTATTAGAGAGTATATTCTTTTAAAAAATATAATAGATTAATTTTAAAATAATTATAAAATAAAAATTAAATATTTAATTTTAGTAACATCTAAAATAAAAAGGTGTGTAATTATTTTCAATTAATCCTTCTATAAATGGTACTTATTAAACATTGATGATCACATTCATGAATGGGTGAATTGGTACAATCACAAATTAAACGGACAAAAGAGCTCGGTTCACTGTTCTGCCGCTTCACACATGATCACATGAAGTGTCTGAATTCTGATACTCGTTTATAATTACTCTCAGAGATCCATCTCCAGAAGATAGAGATCTCATCCTCTTCTTCAAAGAAAGAAAACTCTCCAGTCAAAAAAAATGGAGAAAAGGGCATCTCCAATGGCTTCTCTACTCTTCATCGCACTTCTAATATCTGCGTTTCATTCTTCATCTGAAGCAGCTGATTCACAACCTTCATTTGGAGACAATTTCAGCATAATGTGGTCCGAAGATCATTTCAAAACCTCCGAAGATGGCAACACCTGGTACCTCTCCTTGGACAAAGAAACTGGTAATAATCCAATTTGAACGTCTTTTAAACACTTGTTTCTGCTTCTAAAACGTGCTTCAAATCCATGGTTTTTAGGCTGCGGGTTTCAAACCAAGCAAAGATACAGATTCGGATGGTTTACTATGAAACTGAAGCTGGTCGGAGGTGACTCTGCCGGCGTTGTAACAGCTTACTATGTATGCTTTTTTTTCAAACCAACCAATTCGGTTGTACTTTTGTTTGTGTTCCATTGATTTAGTTCAAGGGTGTTGCAGATGTGTTCCGAGAATGGAGCGGGGCCAGAACGAGATGAGCTGGATTTCGAGTTTTTGGGGAACCGAACCGGACAGCCGTATTTAATCCAGACAAACGTGTACAAAAATGGGGCCGGAAACCGTGAAATGAGGCACATGCTTTGGTTCGACCCTACCGAAGATTACCATTCATATTCCATTCTATGGAACAATCACCAGATTGTGTAAGTCCGGATCATATCTTCATATTCATGTCCGAATATATTTGAAATCCGAAGTGTAACCGAATTATTGGGGGAAAAACAGGTTTTTTGTGGATAGAGTTCCCATTAGAGTGTTCAAAAACAATGGCGATGATAAAAACGACTTCTTCCCCAATGAGAAGCCGATGTATTTGTTCTCGAGCATATGGAACGCGGACGAGTGGGCGACGAGAGGTGGACTCGAGAAAACGGACTGGAAAAAGGTGCCGTTCATATCGTCCTACAAGGACTTCAGCGTCGAGGGTTGCCGATGGGAAGACCCGTATCCGGCTTGTGTATCGACCACGACCGAGAACTGGTGGGATCAGTACCAGGCTTGGCATCTATCTGATTCACAGAAGATGGATTATGCTTGGGTGCAGAGAAACCTAGTTGTTTATGATTATTGCAAGGATTATGATCGGTTTCCGAAATTGCCTGGAGAGTGTTCATTGAGTCCTTGGGACTAGGATCTCTCGTCAAGTAGAGAAATTTTTGTATTTTTTATGGATTATTTATTATTCAATTGTTCTTATGATATGAGCGTGCATATTGACTAGATCCATCTATGGATCACTATTTATTAATCATATAATTCAATATTTTAAGAATTTCATAAGCGTTGTTGTGGCGAAGACTTTTTGTTTTAGTGCTCCATATTTTTCCAACAGTTTTTTTTTACAATAATATGTATGTATAGATTATACATATGCCACCAAATGAAGATCAATCTTTATGTATTCCTTCTTTGCGAACCCCAAAAAAAATCTAGCACTTTCATATATATATATATATATGAATGCCAAATTTAAATTTTATCCAGTGTGAATGCTTTAATATTTGTCAAGAGGCACTGCGAACACAATTTGTATCTGGGAAGACGCGACGGAGACCACAATGCATCTTTCGCTTTGTTGTTATGGTAATCTTGTCATTCCAATTACGTGAAAATAGATGTGTTCAAATGGTTAATTTGATCATCGACCGAACTGAATTATTATTAATTAAATATTTTTCTTTAACCGTTAATTAAACTAAATTTTTTTTTAAATATTAACCGAACAAAATTTGATTATTTCGATCGGTTAACCGAATTTTCATAATTAGATCAATTTAAATATAATAGATGTATATTTTTTATTTGAATGAAGAATTAATTAGGTATTGATAATTTAATGAGTATAGTGTGATTAAAAAATTAATGGGTATTATATTAATTTTTAATGGTTTATGCTTAAAATATGTTTTATAATATATATAATATTTAATAATTTCGATTAATTAACCAATTTTACCAAATATTGAAAAAAAATATTAATTGTTCTTCGAATGAGCTAATTCGATTCGGTTCGATTGATTAATTCAGTTAAAACCACATAGTAAACACCCCTAGTGAAAATGAGGAAGAATGCGAGAGACACATTATGTTGCCGACGTCTTTCATGACATATATGTGAGTTAATTACTTTTTCCAACACCCATGTAAGCAATTTTGCCTGCTAAATCATTTCGGTATATTATTTTTGCATCATCACTACAAAAGCTTTTGGCGGAAAAGTATCTTTAGGGAGATAATTTAAAACATTTAACATCAAGAAATTGTAATATCTTGATATAGGTTTTTGATAAAACTACGTAATTATCATAATTAAATTTATTTTCAATTGATAATATTCATTTAATCTGTTAAATTGGAGTAATTATTATGATTACATTTGACATTAACACAAAATCTTTATAAAATTTATCTTATTATTTTTTTATCTACCTTATTATGGAGACAAAAAATATTGATACTAATCGCGGAATGTCTTACAATCATTTACAACTCTTCACTTAAATTAAAATAGATAAATTACATATATCGATGCTAAATCATTTGTTCCTATAACAATACATCTAGTAAACTTGTATGTATACGACTTCACTAAAGGAAATGCATATCTTGCCCAATCAGCATCCTGGACGATGGTACCATTGCAGCATAACTCCTACTCAAGGTCCTTAAGTACTTCGCTGTAGCTGAACTCCCTTTTAATCCCTGAACATTCACTTTTTCGATCAGGAATTAAATTACAATTGCGAGCATATTTTCCATTTATCGTGATTATGAATATAATAAATGCTATAACAGTAATTATATGTATGACAGTTGTGTAAAAACAGTTTCAGATCACATCAAAATTACTATATATCAGCAGCTTTTTCAATAACGACCGCTATTTAAATCTTTGTTTCCAACCATTATTATGTTGATGTACACGAATATGCGTGTTCCTCTGGCTCCGAGTCCCCATATTTCACCAGTAGCATCCAAAACAAGAACAATAAAATATTTACAGAAGATGAGAGAACAAAATTTAGGTAATATATAATTTTCATTTCCTTGAAACCATAATATGAGATTGATTTAATAAAGATACGACATAAGCATTATTTACAAGGCCTCAACGGAGCCAGGCATCACAATCATTCATTCACATAAAATCCAGAAATTCATATTCATAGAGAGCTTAGAAACCACCACGAAGACGCAAGACAAGGTGAAGAGTGGATTCCTTCTGGATATTGTAATCAGCAAGAGTCCTTCCATCTTCCAATTGTTTCCCAGCGAAAATCAACCTCTGCTGATCTGGGGGAATCCCTTCTTTGTCCTGAATCTTCGCCTTAACATTATCGATCGTATCAGAACTCTCCACCTCTAGGGTTATGGTTTTTCCAGTCAAAGTCTTGACGAAGATCTGCATCCCACCACGAAGCCTCAAAACCAGATGAAGGGTCGATTCCTTCTGAATGTTATAATCGGCCAAGGTCCGGCCGTCTTCGAGCTGTTTTCCAGCGAAGATGAGCCTCTGCTGGTCCGGTGGAATCCCTTCCTTGTCTTGGATCTTGGCCTTGACGTTGTCGATCGTGTCGGAGCTCTCAACTTCCAAAGTTATGGTTTTTCCGGTGAGAGTTTTGACGAAGATCTGCATGCCTCCACGAAGACGGAGGACGAGGTGGAGGGTTGACTCCTTCTGGATGTTGTAATCGGCCAAAGTCCGGCCGTCTTCGAGCTGTTTTCCGGCGAAGATGAGACGCTGCTGATCCGGTGGGATCCCTTCCTTGTCTTGGATCTTGGCCTTGACGTTGTCGATGGTATCGGAACTCTCGACTTCAAGGGTGATTGTCTTTCCGGTCAGGGTCTTGACGAAGATCTGCATCTTGTTTGGCTTGGGAGAAAATCAACGGAAAAATGGAATTTTTTTTAGGGCTAGAAAACAAGGGGATGGAGGGAATAATTTATAGGGAAACTCCTGACATCTCTAACCAATAACTATTTGACACGTAAGGTAATAAGATAAGGACGACCAATCGGCGTATGATTTGGAATTGGGTAATGACAATTGACAAAGTAAAGCAGTTGGGGACTTTGTGCCGTTAGTCTTTCCGTTTTAACGGTCGAGTGAGCGTCGTTAATTGAGGGAAAACCGTCCCGTTGGAAATAAATGGCCCCTAGTTGTCAACTTGTCATTTGCCGTTGCCGCTCAGAAGAAATTTTTTAGCAAAATGACAAATCTAGCCTCTAAACTTTTTTTTTCTTGTTATCATTCTGATCCTAACCTTCTGTTTGGTAACATTAACCCTCAGCTTTTAAATGATAGGCCATGTTGAAAAATAATTATCTTTAGTATCTTAATTATTTTTGAAAAGTCAAAAATTTTGTTATATTTTAACAGCATAGTACCTTATAAATTTTAAACTTATTAAGCAATTTAATTATATTGAAAATAAATTTTATAGAAACCATTTAGCGATCTCAGTGATAGGATGCATGTTGTTGATGACCAAGATAAATTCTAAAGTTTATTATCCTTATAACCACCTAAACTATTAAAAAACAAATTTATATCTTTTTATTGAACTAAAAAATTGTTGAAACGACAAAAGAAACAAATGTTAGAGGCTAAATTTGGAATTGTACCATTCTTTCATTGGAAGTAATTAATTAACTTTTTTGGGGTTTCGATGTATTGGTGAACACCACAACTTTTTTTTTTTTTTTTTTTTTGAATTGAAAGGAAGAACAGAGAACTAAGCAACTAAGGAATTGGTGCATTTGGCATCTTTATTCATTGAACTGTTTTAGAAATATTCCATTTGGAAAATAAGTTTCGTTTACTTGTACAAAAGATTAGCGACAACCCTAAATCAGATTTTATTATTATTTATATCAAGTTGAGGGAGAAAATGGCCCCACCCTGATGATAAGAACCAAGACCACGAGGCAATTTCGACCGACCTTCTAAATATTTAGGGTAACTATAAATAGAATTTCAGTGAACTTTAGATTGATTATTAAAATGTTGTTCTAGTTATCAAAGTTCTTAGAATTTGTTTTGATCATTAAAAATAAGTTCTCTTTTATGACTTTAAAAAGCTTCAATGCTATGTCGTTTTTCTTCTACAATTATAACTGAACATTAAATCGCTAGTGATGTTTCTTTTTGTCAATTTTAATTTATGTACCATTTTATTAATAAACTTTAAAATATTTCTCTTTAGACATTGAATTTTAATTTGTGCATTATTTTGATTTATACAACTACTACTACATCGCTATCGTTAATTGTCACTCATCGGTTACCATTCATAGCAAGATCATATCAAAATGTTCGTGTTTCATTCTTTTTTATTCTCTTAGGAATAATTTTTTTCTGGAACTCATTCAAAATAGATAAAATTCATCTAAATGTTTCATGTTCTAATGTTTTAATTTTTTTTTCTAGAACTCATTCAAAATACATAAAATTCATCTAAATGTATGATGTTCTAATGTTTTTATTTTTTTTCTTATAAGACTAATTTTGAGGTTGTTGTTTGCCTTCCCAATAAATATTTGTTATTGTTTGGATTTCTTAACAAACATCCAAAACTCCTCAAATCTCATAAAGTCCCCACCCCTTCCCAAAAGTGATTTTTTGAGTTTTAAATAGGTTTGGGAAAACCTAAATGAAAAAAGTGATAAAGGATCGTGAGATAAGTTTATCGGTGTATAAGATAACCACAAAAGACACTAGAGATTAACGATTTTTTGTGGTTACTAAATAAGATGAAACCCTAATTTTGATTAAGAAGATGCTAATGCAAAATAAAATAATAATAATATTTTTTAGCTTACACTCAACACCAAAAATTATCAAAGTTCATTAATAAAAAATTTTTTTTAAATTTAATGGTAAAATCAAAATAAAATCTTAAAATTATTTTGAATTCTAAATAGTTATTTTATAATTAACGTTAGTTAATTTAATAGTATTATATATTAGCAAAAAAATATTTAATTTAATCATAAAATTATGAATTATGAGTAAGCACTTTAGCCGATTGATCAATCTGCTTATCTTTGTCTCTCGTATTTCTTTAGATTATGGATTCTAGGCTTATTATGAGTACTCTCTTTCCTTCCTTCTAGAGTCATTTTTCTCATTCCCCTAAGTAAGATTAGGATTAGATTTAATATTTATATAAAAAAATCATAAATTATAATTAAAATATCAATTTAATTCTTAACCGATTTTTTTTCTTAAAACAATTAAATAAATTAAACTTTAACCTCTATATAAAATTAACTTTAACATGGAAAGAAGAAAAAACATTACAAAAATTAATTTAAGTTGATGTCTCTATTTCAATTGTCTGGGTGCAATGTAATTGGTCATTATGTTAGTATTAGTAGGGATGTTAAAAAATATTTGATCCGGATGATTTAACTCGTTGATTCAATTAAAAATTTGAGTATTTTTTTAAAATGTCAAGTTGGGTTGGGTATCCGGGCCGGTATTTCCGGGTTGGGCCCGAGTCACAAAATTAAATTTTTTCTGGTATCTGGTTGCCCAAGTACCCAGTTATATTTATTTTTTATATATAATATTAACATTAATTATTAATAATTTTATATATTAAATTAACTAATAAAATTAAAAAAAAAAACTCAAATGAAAAAAAAACCACTTTTAAATTTTATGTTTGGATGTTAGAGTATGTAATTCGAACCTTTAAATTTGTGTATTTTTTTAATTAATAATTTGAAAATGATAAAAAATCAGGTATTGATTACCCAAATTACAGGCACCCATTAAATCCAGATACTCGATTATCGGTACCTACAACATCCGAATCGAAAACGGATCGACAATAAAGTACCTGAGGACTGGGTACCCGGAACTTCATGTACCCAAAAACTAGGTACCTAGATTTGAACACCCTAAGTATTAGTTACTAGAGGTTCCCGATTCGAACTCAAGTCGAGACATCTATTATTTTTCCTACTTGATCTACTTTGTCAGATTCATTCTAAAGACCTATAAAAACTTAGATAGTTTTAAAACATGATAAGTTTTCATCTGTCTGGATGCTGTAGTTGGTTATCACACTAGTCTCACACTAGAGTTCCCGGTTCAAACCCGGGCTCAGATTTTTCGCTTATTCTTTTTACCATTTCTTCTGATTCATAAGATTTATAATAAAAAGAATAAAGAAATTAAAATAGTTATGAAACAATGTCGATATAAAACAAGTCTGGTTCACGCACTAGGTCTATGTTTCGAACCTAGGCTCAGACACTTTTTTTTACTTGTCTTAAATCAGTGTCAATATTAATTCAATGACAACGTGATCTGCAAAGTTCAGATTGATGATGTTGAGACATTGATGGGGATTTATAAGCAAACAGCCAAGGAAGGTGCATTGCTTGTTATATTTTACCTGATCCATGGCAGTGTCTGCCAACCAAGCTTCCAAGTTGTCGGTAAACCAGCTATGTATACAGAGGCCATTGCTGCTCATTTAGGTGCCTCGCCTTCTCGTCTTCCCGGAAGAAGCTTCCCTCAATACTTTTGGCGGACTGAAGCGGTTGAATTTGCAATGAAGCAGGATGATGGAGGTCTACCTCAAAAATCATGCAAGGCTGACATTATTCTCACATGACGATTGATAAAGATCATTTACTATTTTTGTTTGATTTCTCCCAACTGTTTGATTCTTTTGCATGATGGATAGATTTTTAAACTATTAATAAGCTTAAGAGGATGGTAAAATTTGGTATTAAAAATCTAAGATGTTCGGCATGGTATCTGATGAATCACCTACTAGTCTGGCAGAAGTTACTGGTAAAGGATTGTGGTAGATAATAAATACACAACCTATAATCTGTATAACGATTATAATTATGGCATGAGTTTTAGTGTTCAAAAAGAAAAAAATATTTTTGACACTAAATTTATTCATATGAAAGTTTGTATTATTCAAATAAGGATTCAAAGAATAAAACGTCGATCGAGGACACCAAAAAAAAAAACAAATTAGAAACTAGAATTAGTTAATATCATTAATTTAGTGGCTAGTGTTGGTATACGTCCAAAAGATATTTACTATTACATGTCTATGAAATTTGGGTGTTAAAAATGTTGGGTTTACAAGACGAAATTGTTTATAATTATATTTTTATTAGTTTGAGGTAAAAACAATGTAATATCTATTTAAATACTCTCAACCATTTGAATATGAACGCTCATACAATCCTATATGCACTGTGCTCGAATCCGGGACCTCAATGAATAATATCAATTCCTTAATCACGGAGATCACACGATACGTGCAAATACATAAACAAAATATTAACGACATATTGAAGCTAGAGATGGTCAAAGTTTTCTTAACCATTTCAAGGTCAAAGCAAGTAAAGACCCAATGCTTTTTCTACACGGATCAAGTGGATTAAGAAAATCGAATAACAAACTTCTTTTCAAGGATAATATATCAAGAATTGACTACGATTATTATGAAGATGTTGTGGTTTTGATATAATTTATCCTATCAATAAATATAGTCTAATAGCTTTATTTGCAGGGATTAATCAATTAAAGTCTCTAGTATTTGACTCATGCATAAAAAAATATACTTATGAATATAAACAATTCCAGAAAGTATGTCTTGATGGTATTCATTGACTTAGAAAGAATTGTAAAAAAATATAAAATTTACACTTTTTTAAATGACGATGGATGATAAATCTACCACTAACTAATTGGAGACTTATTATACTTGAAAGAAGATAGATTTTTGTGGCTATTTTTACTCTTACGCTTTATGGATTCTTAGTATTAAAAATATCGAGAATTTTTTTAACGATATTTCTCACAAAAGTAAACCAGATGCTAAGAAAACATGTATGATGATGTTTTCGAGTTATCACAATAGTACAATGCAGAAGTCGACAGTTAAGTGTTTTTAAGAATCATAAGTGAGAGAGAACGAGATAAATTGAATAGTAGTTCGATCTAGTAAGTTATTCCACACAATCAACATTTACAATGATTTATGTCTGTTACATAAGCGGTAATTGATTTTCATTTTTCAATGTAGAAAATGTGAGGAGGTCGATAATTGAAGAAATATCTGATGATGATAGTATCATCGTGAAGATTAGGAAAATGCAAGTTTACTATCTTAAATCCATCATGTGTTAAATTAAAAGGGATTTTTAATGCTAGGCTCAAAGACCTTCTTAAGAAAAGAAAACAAAAGAACATCTAAGTTATCTAAGTATAATAAGCACTATAAGTAAATTATATATTTTCGAACAATTATTTTTTTATTTATATTTATTTTGATAAATTTTATTTTTATAAAAAAATGAAATCAACAATCAAAGAACACTCAAACGTATATGTTGGTTCTACTCTGTAACACCCCAAATTCTATGTTACTAGTTTCGGGTTACCCAAGAGGTATGTGGATCTCATGAAATTTATAATTAAAGTTGGGCTTGATTTGGGTTGGATTTGGGCTCTAAATAACCATAAAAAAGAAGGTTTTTAAATATGAGACAAAATACGAAGGACAAAATGTACAATTAGACGGTTGAAGGAAAATAAATTGATTTTTGGGGTTTTATATCAAGTTTGGGCGTGAGGTTCTCCCACTTGGTTTTTTTTTTCTTCCTTTTTTCCTTCCTTTTTCATATTCATTCTCTATAGCAAGTGCCTAGCCCAAGGTATGTGTTGGGGTTTCTTCGTTACTTCCTTAACCTTCAAAATTTGTCTTTAATACTTCCTTCAATATTCTTTTGTTGATAAATCCATGCATCTTTGTTGACTAGAGGAAAAAATGGTGGAAACATCAACCAAGTTCAAAAAAGAGAGTGTTTGCTAACTAAGAAGGTTCATTTCGGGATTCGAATATCAAGGTATGTATTTTACCCTTTGGAGTGTTAAGCTTTCATAAGTTAAAGAAATTGCTAAGATTTGGTATTTAAGCATTTTAGGATTTTCTTTGAATTCATCAAATCACATTTTTGGTGTTAAGAAAGTGTTTTTATGACACCTTAACCTAATTAATTCTCTAAAGCTTCATTACAGATTAGAACCAAACCAAGTCATTTAGGATGACTTTTGAGTGTTTCTCGAGCCTAAATAAATATTATGGCAAAGGGAACTTGAGGCCTCAACTTAAAAAAAAAAATCAATTGGCCATTCACTTTTTCTCTCTCAATGTAGCCCTCCAATTTAGAAAAAATACTCAATGTGGTCATTTGACCAACGTTTTCTATCATTGACCTACGGGGTCGTTACTTTATGCTGACGTGACACGTTAAGCAGGCCAACATCCTATTTCTATCTCAATCTGGCCCTCCAACTCAAGAAAATAACTCAATTGACCCTTGGCCATATGTTAATTCTTTATAAATGAGAAAGTATACCATTCATCATTACTATTTCTCTTCTATTTTAGTCACTAAACTTTGAAAGTTTTCATTTTAATCACTCAACTTTTGAATTACTCATGTTTTGATCATCTGATTTATTTTATTAATATTTATGTATCATGTAAATTTATTATTCTTATTTTATTAATATATGATTAAAATATTATTATTAAATTAAAAATTTTAAAATTATTTTGAAAAAAAATCCAAATAATTAAATTAAAAAATATTCCCTCTGCTTTATATATTTCAAATCTCCACTCTCCCCATTTATCCTCTCATTTCATTTTCTTTATTTTCAACCAAAGTTTTTCCTTCATTACCCGATTAAGTAGTTCATCCCCAAATTTTTAATTTTTGTACAAGTTCAATTTGGGTTAACTGAATCTAGTAATGAAAGAAAAAAAGAAATCTTTGGTTGAAAAGAAAATTGTCACATACATAAATATTAATAAAATAAATCAAGATGATTAAAATAGGAGCAATTCAAAAGTTGAGTGATTAAATTTAAAACTTTTAAATCAGTGATTAAAATAGAAGAGAAAAAATAGAAGGGCCATATTGAGTTATTTTCTTGAGTTGGAGGGCTAGATTGAGAGAAAAAAATAGGATGTTGACATGCTTAACGTGCCACATCAGCATAAAGTAACAGCCTCGTCGGTTAACGACGGAAAAAGTTGGTCAAAGGACCATATTGAATCTTTTTTTTCTAAATTGGAGAGCCACATTGAGAGAGAAAAAAATAGATGATCACATTGTTTTTTTAGAAGTGGAGGGCCTCAGGTACCCTTTTGCCAAACATTTTTGGGTTTGAGTATCAATATTGGGATGAACATCATCGATACAAGATGAATTGGAGCAAAAATTAAGGATTTTAGGCAGAGAGTATCGATATTGAGGGAAATAGTATCGATACTTATCCTTTGATATCGATACTGACCCTTTGATATCGATACTAAGGGTTTAGTATCGATATTGGATGCTCGGTATCAAGATTGATGGTCTTCATACTAAAGAACTAGTCTTCATATAGAAGGATTGGTCTTCATATCGAAGGACTGATCTCCATACCGAAGATTGAGTATTCATATCGAAGGCTTGGTATCAATACCTAAAATAGTTTAGTGACTTCAAGATGTCAAATAGACTCAAGAATGAGGAGTATTATTGATTGAGATCGTCCGTCTAGCATGAGTGTGGGAGATTACTAAAATGTACTTAGAAGCCAAAAATTACCAAATTACCTTATAGGCATCGTATTAAATATCTAAGAATGAAGGATCATTGCAGAGCGTGTACCGACAAGTGGTATGGTGAAATAATCAAATTATGAAATATATGAATCATATAATGTAAGAATGACATAGAACAGTGGACATACAATCCTCTCTCTAATTCAAGGGTGAATTGAAGGAAACCATGGTAAGAGCGGATAGAGTATCACTGATCAGTAATGAACCTAAGTTAGGTATCAGGTTAGTAATTAATACTGCCAGTGAAAACAAACATACTAATCGTCATAGAATCACGAAACACGTAGAGACTTCTCTTGAGACAGAGTGACTAAAACACCCTTAAGTAACAAATGACCAGAATAAAGAAGCTTAATAGCTAACAGTAGTAACATACTAATAAGCCTCGCATAACGTTCTAGATAAGAGAATGAGTGAGATAACAGTTAGTGAAGAGATGCCTCACTTTAGCAAGTCCAACTATGCTAGGGTATAATCAAGTTATCTTAGTTGCTCTAGTGAGGCATTATCAGTGCACGAGGCACTTTAGGTGCTAACTAGGACGCGAGGCACGAACACTCGCGAGAAGTGGGTTAGCAATATCAGTGTTGTATGGCCTTCGAGCCTTAGATATGCATGTGTAGTTGCATCTGTCCAGTACAATAGATATCCTAAAGCATGGCTTGACGACTATGTGAGATCGAGCTAATGCTTCAGTTAGACAGGAATTGTATCGATGCTATGTGACATCGAGTTCCCCATCAATGATCTACCTGAAGGCTATGTGAAGACCAAGAGATCATTCATCAGTTTAGTGAGAATTGCATTGATGCTATGTGACATCGGGTTCCCTTAGTAACTAGTGTCTGATGGTTATGTGAGACTAAATACTAGTCAAGGTGCATTCAAATAATGCACAATACAGTCAAGGTGCATTCAGATAGTGCACAGTACAATTAAGGTTTATATTCAAATAATGCATATAAGTATCAGTGTCGTATTTAGATAATACGTAACAGTTACATGTATTATGGTTAGATACCCTTTAGTGGTGTACTCATGGTGAGGCCCTTAGCAGATGACTAAAGGAAGCGTGAGACTCCTACTTCAGTTATAGAACAGTAAAGCTTTTAATAGGTAGCACTTCATTTAGATCATGCATGTACCTCAATAATAAATTTGTCAATTTATGACAAAATTTCTATATGACGTTACATATATCGTCACAAAATATACTATAATGTGACTTTTTATTGTCATCATATTTATTGATTAATTGTATATCTTTTATGACAATTTTAAAAATGGTCATTGATTTTTGTCACTATATGTTTGGCGCCAAAATCTTCCCACCAAATTCTTTGGTGGGAAACCTTTTAATGATATTTAGATAAAATAATGACATTGTAAAATCGTCTCCAATGAAAAACATGTATTAGTGTCGATTTATTATAATGACGATTGAATTTGAATTAGTGATATTGCACATTTGTCACTAATAAGTTTTATTCGTGGAAATTTAATTTGTCATATTTTATAAGACAATAAAAGTGTCATTTTTTTATTGTCACAAAAAATAGTTTTAGCACGACGAAATCAATTATTTGTCACTTGTTTTTATCACTATTTTTTATATGACAATTTTGAAAGACGTCATGAAATTATGCCAGTTAATATTAAAAAATAAGATAATCTAACAACCTTATTAAATAATACAATTTATAGATTTTTTTATATTTTTTATTTTATTAACGTTATTCTATATTATATTATCTCGTATATTGAATTGAATAAACAAATTGGGTCAGCCCACTTAACCTTACCAATAAGCGGTAAGTCCAATTAAAGAAAATACAAAAAAAAACCCTAAATCTAAATAACAATATTTTCTTTTTCTCCACTCTCCAGCCCGTTACTCAGCCATTCTTGACTCTCCACTCTTCGGTCTCCAGTCTCCGGTCTCCAGTCTCCACCATTTTCTTTTCTGCAACGACTGGACAGAGCTTCAAGTCTTCAACTGCAACGATTCGACATAGCTTCATCTCTTTCCCTTCATCTTAGCATCTTGGACGTGATTTCATAAGGTAAATAATATTAAAAATAATTTGGTCTGTTAATTTTGGGGTGTGAATTTAGGGTTTTTTTGTGGGTTTCAATGTTTCATTGATGATTGCTATTTTGTTTCATGAAATATATTATTTGCATGTGGGTGTGTGTTCTGTTGATCCTATTTTGATGGTGGATGGTATTGTGGGTTGTTATCAGGTGATTTATAGATAGGACTAGGTTGATTCTCAGGTCAATTATCGTCGAAAAAACTTGATTCGTGGTGTGGACCTAGAGCTATTGTGTTTGAGTCAATTTTATGATTCGAGTTTCTTCAGCTGAGATGGTTGCTTTGCAGTAATTTTGAATTTGTTTGATCCATCAGGACTGCTGATTTTAGATTTCAATATACGGAATTCCAGCTAAACTTTTCTTCCCCATGTTTTCAGTTGCTTAAGATTTAAATTATTTAATGGGTACTTTAGACTTCCTAAGCTTAAGTAACTTAAATTAAATAACATGCCCTTGTCTGTGTATGTGCGTGTTCATGAGAAAAATCTTACAGATTTTGTTAATTAACAGTAAAATTTTCATTTGGAGATAGAATCAACCTGCTTAAATTGTTTTCCAAGATTGGGTTAATATAATTATGGCCAAATAATGAAAGCATGCAAATCAGAACAGTGCTCTAGGGTGCTTACACGATGCTTGGATTATTCAAAGCCTGCCATCTGGATCTAGATAACTAAAATTATCATAGTTTTGTAAATATTTAGATATGACAAGAGACAATTTGCTGGCTCATGGAGCTTGGTAGATTGAGTTTGTTAAAGTGGTATTATCCCACATCAATTGAATCCTAAAATGGGTTTTAGATTGGACGCTTTACAGGAGGAAAGTGTTAATCAAAATGTGAAATAATGTTGCTTTTAACATAAAATATGGACTGTTATTGATTCATTACTGATGGATTTAGTCTTTATTTTTTTGTATGTTTCACTATTGATGATGAAATTAGTGATTTTTGGATTTTTTTTTATAAAAGTAGGAGGCCTCATTAAAAATCTCCCTTATAATAGACCTTTTCCATAAAGAAAGAACCAACCAGCGGAAGAAGAAAAATAGTACCTCAATTTATTAATAGAACAGAATTACATAAGTCTTAGCAAGTACACCAAAAACAGTAGCTCAAACATTGAGAACTAAAGAGTCTACCGTATCTTACACAAACTTTCAAAACTAATGGTAAAGGTCGCAAATTGGTATATATACAACAAGGATATGCTCAAAAATGAAGAGTTGATGTAACATAAGTTTGACATTGTGCCCTTTTTTTTCACTGTGAAAGGTACAATTGATAAATAAAAAAATAAAAAGAAATTCAAGATAACTTCAATTAGACAGTTTTTCAATTGCACCAACCACCTTCAGAAAATCCATGCCCAGAAGCCCAAGCATGCACCATAAAATGTGTCTTGCCCAAAAGGATCTAAGGCAGTTTTATTGTTTGTTTCCATAACAAGGTGCTTAGGCACACACCTCATAACCTTTCAAACATAAGTTTGACAAGTGTTGTTAACGTAAGTGCTTAGGCACCGTACTGTATCACCCAATATCAAAAGCACCTCATAACCTTTCAAACAAAGTAGGTTCGATCAGGAGCACACTTGGTACATTTAAACACGATTTTGTAAGGAGGCTGAAAGCAGGAAAAAGAAAAGAGCTCACATGGAAGTTCTAATTTCATTACACACCAAACTCTCAACTTCTTAATGTTTTGAGTATTCAAGAACACGGTATATTTTGTATGACAAACTAGATCACTTTCTAGATTTTATCACATACATTTTAAGCACATTATATATACGTACACACAGCAAAAACATAATACACACACATATAGAGCCTTACCTAGGCACATGCTTTTTTGTGCCTTACGCCTCAATCAATATAACAGTTCGAGCCTAAAGTGCATCTTGCATCTTGACAGAACTAAGGCTGACAAAACAGAGACGTGGAAGCATTGTAGAAAACTCACATCACTTTCGGTGGTGAAACAGATAGCTCAAATCCTTCACGTCTCATATTCTCAATCAAGATTCCTAGTTGCAGTTCTCCCCTCCCCTAAAGTGCATTATTGGATTGTTGTTTGTTTGTTTATTTAATGCGAAGGCAAACATGCAATGTGTATAAGAATGCTAAGAAGAAGATTGAGAGGGGTGTTGCCTTCCCCACTTGTATTTCTGTCAACAACACTGTTTGTCATTTCTCTCCACTTGCTAGTGACACCTCCGAGCTGCAAGAAGGTGATATAGTGAAGATGTAAGCTTCATATACTGTTTTTTTTTTTGCTTCATTTTGGCGTTTTTAATATTTTGTTGGGATTTAATGCTTTTTTACCCTTGATGCAGCGATATGGGCACATTGACGGGTTTATTGTTGTAGTTGCGCACACCCATGTTGTTCAGGAATGGCCGGTCTCTGGCAGGAAGGCTGATGTTGTTGCTGCTGCAAACACTGCTGCTGAAGTTGCCTTGAGGCTTGTCAAGCCTGGGAAAATGTAATTGTTCTGCATATCTTGCTTCAATATTCTTTGTTATTCTTTTGTTTTCTTTAGCTATTGTGCATTTTTATCTTATAATTCTTTAACCAATTTTTTTTACTTTTCTGAATTTTGGTTCCCTAAATGATGAATGTCTTGTACTTGCCATGGATCTACATTCAAATGAAGTTTTTTTTGTCATAGTTACTCTGATAGGGAAATTGATCTCACAACACACAATGCCTTTTTGATTTGACTCGTAGAGGTGATTGAGAGATGTATAATATAAATTTGAAGGATAGGCAACTTTGCCGAGGTGATCAATCTTTTATTTATCCCCTCTTTTCCCTGTTGCCAATATTATGTTTTGTCATGTTAGGCTGCCTTAGGCTATTTCATCTTTTATTGGTTTATGCCAGTTGCCCTATATGACCAACATTTTCTTTATAACCAACACAAGTGAGTACAACCTCATGGCTGTTTTTATTTAACTGTTGAGAAATAATGTCAAGAAAATGCTATATTTTTCATTGTTTCAAAGTTTTACCCTGTCCAGAAATATTGGTTTATTTAACTCTTTTTCGTGTATATATATATATATATATATCTTTTGTTTGCTCACATGATTCCTATGTGGTGAAGAAAATCTTGAGCTATGGATTTAGTTCCAATGTATCCTCTTTTAGTCATAGTTACATTGATAGAGAATCATGTGTAATCTCCCTTTGTGCCTCGCTTTCGACCATCTGTTTTGACCATCCAACCCTCTGTTGCAGTGGGAAGACAACTCACTGAAGATCAATTGGTTTCTTTTTCGCACTTAAATTATCAAACATAGTCTGTACTTTCAAATTTTCCTTTAGTCTATTTTCCCTAGGCGATTAATAATTTTCAAAAGCTATGGACCAACATCCAATTGAGGCTTTTGTCATAGTTACTGTGATAGGGAAATGTTTTTAATGTTCGTCCTTTTATGATGAATGCATTTCTAGTTACTAGTTTCCTTTGTAATTTATACTGTTTACAACATGCATCCATACTTCAATTGATATTATCTGTCGAACTTAATGTCTTTTGTTATGGTTTTAATGGCAGAATAAAGACGTAATGGATGCAATTCAGAAGGTAGCTGCAGCTTATGAGTGCAAAATTGTTGAAGGCGTTCTTAGCCATCAACTGAAGCAGTTCGTGATAGAAATGAAATTATTATGTTTTTAGTGAAATATTTGTTTAAATCTTATTATTTTGCAATAAGTAATTTTTTTATTTAGATTTGTATAAATAATTTTATTTTAATATATATTGTCATTAAAAATATGACAATTTTTAGTTTTGCCACTATATTGGTGACATTATATATGGTGACGTTATGCATAATCATCATTCGTAATATTATTAGGTAATGATATATTATGTCACTAAAAATGTGACTATCTTTTTCGTCACATATAAGTTGATTTTAATGCATTATTTGTGACAATATAAACTATCAATAATGAAATCTTATTTAATTTTGTGATGTAACCAATTGCCATAGAATATAAATTATAAAGTGACATTATGCATAAACGTCATTCATAATATTATTAGGTAACATTTATATTATGTTACTAAAAATTTGACAATATTTCTTTCGTCACATATAGGTTGATTTTAATATATTATCTGTGATGATATAAATCATCAATAACAAAATTTTACATAATTTAGTGACATAATTAGTTGTCATTGAATATTAATTATATAGTAATGTTATATATAAATGCCATACATGCTACTATTAGGTGATGATATATTACGTTAATAAAAATGTGATAATTTTCTTTTCGTCGCGTATATAATGAAATTATTGTGTTATTGGTGACGATATGATTTATTAATAACGAAAATGTACATCATTTGATGACAAAAGTAATTATCATTGAATGCAAATTAAACTGTGACGATATCCATTAGCGTCACTATATATTTAACAATACATGACGATAACATATGCATCGTCACTTTTGACATTTAGTGACACACCTAGGGTGACGATCGTCGTAACATTGACTTTTACGTCACAAAATACATCTAGTGACATAAATTGAAGTTTTAGTGACAATAACTTAGATGCCACTAATAAAAAATTTGTTGTAGAGCTTAGAACCATGTCTTCAACATGCTTTTTTTATTTATGAAATTCTTAATGTTGCTCTAGATTAGCAATTATATTGTTGGGCTTTGTAAGCTCAGTGTTCGGATATTTTTCATTTGTAGATCAGTAGCTTGGGCAGTTCTTGGAGCACCGTCGCAGCAGGACTTCCAACATCTCCTTCAAAGTATATTGTAGTATTAGTGGGCATATGTATTCATATAACCTTACTCATGTATTTAGTTGTTAAACTCAAAGTTTGTATTATTTTGGTTTTAAATTATATGTCACAGAGCTACAATTTTATAAAATGATTTTATGACATTTATTTGTGTTTTATTTATAATATCATTCAGTATGTTTGAAAGGAAAATGTACAGGTTTTGAAAATCACAGGTTGTCTCGATAGCCCAATGTGACACTTTAAGCCCAATCGAGTTTAGGGTGTTACATACTGAACGTTATAAAAAATTTAAGTATAAGATTAATTAGTCATGTACGGTATGAAAGTAAATTTTGTTGTGAAATATTATTATTTGTCTATTTTTTCATTACGAATCATTTTTAGAAGTGCTTTTCAGGCATACGAGAGACCCTAGCGGTGTAGTTGAATTACAAATAATTCAATGCTCAATCAATAAAATCAATGTAATCTAACAGGAAATTTTCCCTGAAATTCAAACAGTGCATGCAAAAAAGATTGCAGCTAAGACAAGTGCATCAACAAAAAGGACAATTACTCTCAAGAATCTGTACTTCGCACACCAAGCTAATTAAACATACGGTAGTACATGATAATTTTTTCCTGGAATTTTCTTCTGGGGAAAGTTGAAAAGAAAAACAGCAAATTGAAAACTGGCAATGCAATTGTGAAGGAAAAGTTTGTACCTCTGGGTGAAGAGGAAACAAAAGTATTTGGTGGCGACCCTTTTTGTGAAAGGCTTCTCTGCAGAAATTTTCTAATCAAACACGTGACCTTAAAAAACACAGCATGTTTCGAACTATATCAAAAAAGGAAACTTACTGTGATGTTTGGATTTGGATTCATTTCTTTATTGAATACTCCATGAGAGAGACTTTCCATGTCGATGGAAAAACTATCGGATCTATCAGTAGGTGTGTATTGGAATCCATTAGTATGATCCAAAATTGAAATATTTTGAGTTGACTTCTTCTCTTCTGACACACCATCCTCGTAGGAAGATGCTAAATCCTATGAAGAACCCGACCAGATACAATCACAGGAAAACAGAAAAAAAAAACCCCGAGATATTATACTTACCAACTTTGGATTTTCCTTCATGTCCATCGTTTTCTCGATAAAGTGAAGGGAAGATTAACAGAAAAAGAAAACAATAAAGGGAGGTTCAGAAGGAAGAAGAAGAAGTGGGATTAAGAGTCTATATAGTGTCAGCAACTGCGTATCGAGTGGGGCAGTCTCAATCAAACCATCTGATTACAACAAAGAGATTTTCCAACACGAAAAAAAGTATTATTTAAAATCAAAGAAATCTCGTGATTTGCAAATAAGACTTTTGACAGAGAGAAAAAACACCAATTGGATAATAGTTGCAGAAGAAAGACAAGTCTTTTTTTTTTTACTCTAAAGACCGATGAAATGAACTGGCTTTATAACAACGTTGGATGGTTCCTTGAAGTTGGCAAGTGGTGTTTTATTTTCAAATTTTTGTTTCTTTTTCCTAGAGAGGAGAGAGAGACAAGGTCAAAATACTTAAAATTGTAAAGGGTGAAAGTACACCAATAGTCCATATATTGTGAATTTTGTATAATGGGATAATGTGATCTGCTAACTCGATGATTAAATGGGATAATGCGATAGGTTAACTCAATAATTCAGATAGCAGCTGTCGAGGGTTTTTGAGTCGATGATACGTCTATTTTTATCAAATCGTTGTTCATATTTTGTATTATTTTATTTAATAAAACTTTAGTGCGTAAACTAAAACGGATACCATTGAACTATAAGTGATATACCGTTTATATCACTGCATTTTTTATTTTCCTATTTATAACAATAAACTTTGGTTTTAACTTTAATTATGCCACTGAGTTGTTAAAATCTAAAATATGTGATTGCATGGACAAAACGATATGATTTTTGAGCGCATGATACATCTATCTTTATCAAACGATCGTTATTCATATTTTGTATTATTTTAAACTTAATGAATAAAAAAATGGATACCATTAAACTTTAAGTGATATATCTATATCATTGATTTTTTTAATTTTTTAATTATAATAATAAACTTTGATTTTAACTTTAATTATATCATCGAGCTGTTAAAAATCAAACGATGTGATGATATGTATAAAATGATATTGTTTTGATGCAACCATTGATGTTTAAAACTATGTTGTTCCATGCACTAAACGTTAGGGTGTATCGATTTTGCTACTAAACTTTTTAATTGTTTCATTTTTTACATTGTACTTTTCCGTCAGCCAACAACAACCAATCACAACCCGTGAGAAGCATTATTTCGAGAAGACAAACAACATATCTAAAAATTAGCCTTATGGGACGATTATCGAAAGATATCAAAATATTAGCAAATCAAACTTTTAAATGGATTTTCAACGATTTTGAGTGAGTTTCTTGAAAAATCAATCCTAAGAGAAGAGCGATGAGTGAAATACAAACGTTTTGGTACCAATCTTTCCACAAAAGACAACAAGTGATGGGCGGTGATTGATTGTTGGTGGCAACTGAAAAAGTGCAGAGCCAAAAATGGAACTATTTGAAAGTTTAGTGGCAAAATCAATACATCCTGAACATTGTTTTGGGCATCAATAGTTGTCACCAAAACAACGTCATTTTGTCCACATTACCACAGTGACGAAAAGATCTGTGCATGTCATTGTGCCGCTAAAATTCAATAGCCTAGTGATATAATTAAAGTTAAAACCAAAGTTCAATGCTATAATTGAAGAGATTGAAAGTTCAGTATTATAAACGATACACAACTTAAAGTTCAGTGGTATATAGTGTAGTTTACCCAACTTTAATTTATTATGGATTAACTTATAATTTGACAATATCTGAAAGAAGTAGATAACAATGTTATGATTGTGCGGCCCTTAGTTGGAGGTGTATAGAAGAAAAACCATCAGCACTTTGATTACAATGTTAAGTTATTTGAAGGATTATGAAAATCGTATCAATTTTAAATTTGAGATGATAAGGATACATAGTATAGGCAGAAAAAGAGGGAAAGTCTCCTATTATATCATTTGTTCATTTTAGATGTAGGTGTCTCATGTTTTCGACGTTACTCTTTTAAATTTTTATACTGCAACGAATGTTAAAAAATCATTATCTACACATGTTACGTTTATATTTAAAAAATCATTTAAAAAACTTAAATTTAAAAATATATATAAACACGATACATATCATTTTTTTAACGGTCGTGACAAATTATAAATCCAAAATGATAATGAAAAAAATATTAGACACCTACCTAAAATATTTTTATACACTTAAAATGAACAAATAATATAATTTGAGCAGTTTTAAAAAACATGTAAAATTATGGGTTATATGTATGAATTTGGGATATGGATGTAGTAAGCTTAGATCCAAATTTATTCGGAACTCGAGTTAGTGTAGTTTAGAGCAAGTTTTGGGCTAGCTTGGACCAGACTAAATTTGAAGCTTACATGTTACAAAGTCTCAATGAAGGGTAGGGACCACCCGTTAAGTCATTTACATGTAGATGTTTATTTTAGTAATATTTCATGCCAAGTCGAGATAACCCATGTAGGCCTGTAAACGAACCGAACGCACACGAACGGAGGTATGTTCATGTTCGTTCATTTAATAAATAGACGAACATAAACGGACACGAACATAAACGAACAAAATTTTTTTTGTTCATGTTCGTTTATTAAGGAATATAATATGTTCATGTTCGTTCATTTAATAAATAAACGAACATAAACGAACACGAACATAAACGAACACGAACATAAATGAACACGAACATAAACGAACATAAACGTTGGAGACCCTACCTTCCATTGTTCTTTCATGAAAAATAGTCGACAATGCAAATAACCAAATCTACAGTGATAAATAGCGTAAGAGTTTATTAGCAGTGATGAAATGTTTGAAGATATTAAATATTTTGATCGATCTTTTAAAGATATTAAAATGATTCACACAACTTTAATTTAACGCTATAACATTTATCTTAGTGGTCCATGATTACATATGAACAATCATTTTTCGCTATTACACTCTTTTCAGAAATTGCATAGAAACCTTTGTTTTATTTTCTGGCAAATTCTATATATTTTTCTCTTTATTGATGTTCATATACTTACGATTGTTACCTTTATCTTCCCATCTATTTCTAGAAAGAAGTATGATGTTTTCTTGAGTTTTAGATGTGAAGATACCTGCAATAACTTTACATATCAACTATTAAGCCAAATAAAACAGAGAAAGAGATGAAAACATACCTGTAAAACTTCATATTGCACTATAATATAACTTGTTTTGAAGCTTTCAACGATTGTCTCCACTCTCTAGTGAACACTAGGGTTTGGGGAAAAAGGGGGAAATGAATATAGGTGCGATGTGCCTCACAGGTTAACATATTGGATTTAATCTCCAAATAAAATTGGGTTAATTATGGAGTTGGTCATCAGAATATCAGATTAATTAATATTTTTAAGATACTTACAAATTGGTCACCAAAATTGATTTAAGAAGATTGAGTTAAACATAAATGAATGAACATAAACGAACATAATCGAACGAACATAAACAAACATAACCGAACGAACATAATCGAACGTTCACGAACGTAAATGAACGAACGAGACCTATGTTCATGTTCGTTCATTTAATTAAACGAACAAAAAATATTGTTCATGTTCGTTCATTTAATAAATAAACGCACATAAACGAACTTCCCGCCGCACGGTTCACGAACGGTTCGCTGAACGTTCAGTTCCTTTACAGGCCTAAACCCATGAATGGACACCTTTCATATTTCATTTCCAAGCAAGGGATGATTACATTTCTCTTGACCCGGCACTTGGACCACCATATTTTACATCCAAACGCTTACTCTGGCATTTTTGGTCCCCTCTTTCTTGCAATTGTCATTGATAGAAAAGAAAGGCGCCACTTTACATGATCTTGCTCTTGCTGATCCTCCCTATCCACTTTACAAAGGCGTCAATGAGTCCTCTTTTTCTCCACAAAATCCACCTACCTGTACAAGTAAGGCTCCGGGGTATGCTATGGAGGGATTTCATTGGATTAAGTCCAAAATTTTCAGCTTTGGAGTAATGCAGGGTTTCATCAGTCGACCCTGTAGCATGTGTAACTTTATTATCCGGCTTAAATCACTTGCTTTTTTTTCTCTTCGATTTACTAGAAACCGTTAGTCACGTCGATTCATGATGCAGGCATGGCATCTATGGAACGAAGGGAATGCTTTGGAATTGATGGATCGTTACTCACCGATGAATTGCCAGATGAATACTCGAGATTCATCCATATCGGACTGTTGTGCATTCAAGAAGATGCATTTGAAAGGCCTACCATGTCATCTGTTATGGTACTGTTAAAAGGTGAAACCGTGACACTAAGCCAACTACAACAGCCTGCCTTCTCTATAGGAAGATTCGCCGAGCATTATCAAATATTCAGTAGGAGTTGCTTTGCCAACAGTTTATCGATTCCGAGCGTCGTACCTAGACGATTGACCCTCGGAACTCAGGTGATGATAACTTCATTTGACAGAAATTTAGCAATAGTAATCCAAGGGATGTTGTATGAAATGGCAAGTTTGTGAAAAAGCAACAATGAAAATGAAAGTTCCAATTGGCAACAAAGGCTACCATTGCAGTAGCCAAAAATCTACTGTACGAATATCCAAAGTAGATGGCAAAAACAAAGCCATTGATTATGAACCATTCAATTTCAATCTTCATCAATCATTTTACACTCTTGAGATATTTCTAGCAGATATTTTGATCAAGCCACAATGGCCGATGCAACTTTTCAGATATTTTCATCTCTCCCCTTTCCGCAAAATAGCTTAAATACCCTAAATTGGTATTCGTCACTCCGAACCATATCCCCTTCAAAGATCAATGGCAGCCATGGCAACAGCTCTCACCTCACTTTCTTCGAGCCCCAAACCATCTTTCTTCGACCACAAGTCATCCTTCCATGGCGCCCCGATTCCGTCTCGCTTCACTCCGATTAAATCCGCCTCCCAAAACTCCACCATTTCCATGTCCTTGACCCCTCCTTATGACTTGCAATCCTTTAAATTCCAACCCATCAAGGAATCCTCCGTTTCCCGCGAAATGACACGCCGCTACATGATGGACATGATCACCTACGCAGACACCGATGTTATAATCGTTGGCGCCGGCTCCGCAGGCCTCTCTTGCGCGTACGAGATCAGCAAAAACCCCGACATCCGTGTCGCCATAATCGAACAATCTGTCAGCCCTGGCGGAGGTGCATGGCTGGGCGGCCAGCTATTTTCGGCGATGGTCGTTCGAAAACCAGCACACAGGTTCCTCGACGAGCTCGGCATCCAGTACGACGTACAAGAAGATTGCGTGGTCATCAAGCATGCGGCTCTGTTCACATCGACAATCATGAGCAAGCTCTTGGCAAGGCCTAACGTAAAGTTGTTCAACGCCGTGGCGGCCGAGGATTTGATCGTTAAAGGGAACCGAGTCGCCGGCGTGGTGACGAACTGGGCCTTGGTGTCGATGAACCACGACACACAATCTTGTATGGACCCGAACGTGATGGAGTCGAAGATTGTGGTCAGTTCTTGTGGACACGATGGACCATTTGGAGCCACTGGTGTCAAGAGATTGAAGAGCATCGGCATGATCGACAGTGTTCCCGGAATGAAAGCACTGGACATGAACACGGCGGAGGATGCAATCGTCAGGCTTACAAGGGAAATCGTGCCTGGCATGATTGTTACTGGAATGGAAGTTGCAGAAATTGATGGAGCTCCAAGAATGGTAAACAATAATTCAATAAATTTTTAATTTTGATCTGAGTTTTTGAAGTTCTATAATGAAAAAAATTCTGGGTTTTGTTTTGAAGGGACCGACATTTGGAGCAATGATGATATCTGGGCAGAAGGCAGCACATTTGGCTTTGAAGGCATTGGGGCAGCCAAACGCCATTGATGGGACCTTGAGCGAAGCTGAAAGAGAAGAGGTGCAGCCAGAGTTTGTTCTTGCTGCTGCTGAAACAGAGGAGACCGTGGATGCTTGATTGGATAAAATTTCAGGGAATATCGGAGTAAATAAAGAAACGTGTGGATGAAAAATTAAGCCTTTTTCGAATGAATTTGATGGATTGGATGTGAGTCAAATGTGGACTTTTGTTTTGATTAATGTCCATGTAGTGTTTGAAGATGAAGAAAAATAAGATTCAGATTGAGATATTATTGTGTTTGATTCAGTTTTTTTTAACTTCAACTATTTTATAGTACATGTAATGTGACGAGATAAATCTTGAGTTACTTAAATTCAATTCGGTTAAATATTAATAAATACTCAAATTGAATGGATTCAATTTGAGTTTAAATTTAAATTGAGTTCTTAACGAACCGAAACAAGCTACTTGATATTAAAATGAAAAGCTCGCGATCAACTCTAAAAGACAATATATTAGATTTTTATTTTTTAAAATTAAATTATTAATGACATTAATATTTATATGTTATTTTTTAAAAATACAATATAAAGTTTTCATATATTTAAGGTTCAAATTTAAGTTTAAGTTTAGACCAAACTTAAGTCCAAGGTCTAAAAATGTTTCAGTCAAGTTTCAATTTTTAATTTTTAATTTGAATTGAACTTAATAATTTTAAATCTACAAACTTATAAGTCAAATCAATATGAGATTTAAACTTTTCAAATCAAGTCAAATTCAACAATACTCAAATTAAATTCTAGCACGAAACGTGAGACCTCAATTGTAAAGGAATTGTTGTTATTCCTTAAGATACAAGATTTGAGTACTAAGAATGTCAATTATGTGTACGTTTAATGTTAATTGAGTGAAAGTTATCTTTAAATAAATAATGCATTATATTTATCACAAATTAATAATAATACTAATAATAAACTATACTTATTTACCGTCCTAATCAAGATAAGGGATAAAGGCTTAAAGCCCATATCAAATGAGGGCTATAAAGAAATGCCCATACTGAATAAAATGGTAAAAATAATATGGATAAACTATAGTAGTGACCACCTAATTATAGTCTCTTTTTATTTCGACCATCATTTTTGAATTTTTATCAATTAGGTCATCTGACTATTTAAATACATTTAATCAGGTCACTTGCCGTTAATATTTAATGAAAGTGTTGACATGAAAGTTAATAAAATTGGTATAAACATTCGATTCTCAATATTTATATATATATTATAACAATTTGGTCATAATTTTAATTTAATTAATAAATTTAATCTCCAATTAGATAATGACATGTGTCAATACTTATTAACTTTAATTATTTAATTTATTTTGTGTACAACCAGATGGTGACACGTATCACCACTTAATTTTTGATATAAAACATTGTGAATAAATAAATTGCAACTAGGCTTCCCTATGCACATCTAAAGCATTGGGCTAAGCCATACACTTCATATTGTTTTACAACATATCGTATATCGAATAATTATTTTAATTAATTGGTTTATGTTTTGATTTTATATAAAATGTTTAGATATATCAAATATTTTATTACTTTCTAATATATTTAAAAATACGTTTGAAAAAAATTCTCGGCTAATTCTCCTCCCCTCTATCTTTCTTATTTACATTTGTGTTAATTTGCTTAAATTATTCGTTAAGCAACATCATAATCAGCCATTAATGCCAAGTCCAGGCAGACAACAGCTTCGAAGTTTCAAGTTTGCTACTTTTAGCTGATTCTTTAAGATTTTGACAGTCATTTTACTACAACTCGATTAAACAAGTTTGTTTTCTTCTTTAAATTTAAGTTATTCGAGTAAATTCAAATTTTGAATTTGAATTTGAGTTTAAATCATATTTTATTAAAAATCAAAAATTAAAATGATGCAGTTTCAGTCTTTAGATAAGCAATCGTGTTACTATTTGATTTTACATTCTTTATTTCTCCAATTCCTCAATTGTATTAAGTATATTTTTAATCAAAATTTTAATCATATATTCTTCAACCACCATGGAGTTTGTGTAAATTACCTCTTTTTGATAGTACATTTTCTTTTTTTAATTTAATCCCTCAATTTTTTATCTTATTTTATTTGGTCATTTGATTAGATCTCTTTACAATTTTTTTCTTCTCATAAATTTTTTATTCTTTTATCCTCCCATCAATATTTTTTTCTCAAACTTCATTCTTTAGAAAAGTAATATGTTTTTTTATTAAGGTAAGGTGATTACAAAATAGTATCTATTGTAAATACTCTTAATCATTTGACAATGAACGCTTAATCACCATGCTATAGTCACTAGTGATTGACGTAACTTGGTTCGTGCTTTAGAAAAGTAATATTATATAATTATAAAGGATATTTGATTTATTAAATAATATTATAAATCTTACACATATGAAAAAGAATATTAATATAAAGTTAGAGAGAATCTTTTAAATCAAAACCAATCAATATCATTAGATTATAAATAATTACATTGAAATTTGAACATAAATCTTAACATATATATTCGATTTAGTTTGATTTAAAAAATTTAAATAATAAAATATAATATTAAATTTGACAAACTTAAATTTTTTTACTTGACTTTATGTGATTAAATACCAATGGTGAAACCATTAAAGAGACATTTGGTTCGCGAAAAAGATCATTATCAAGAGCAATGACCTTTTCCAAAATTGTATTCCCATTTTTGGTTAAAGAAAAAGATCATTATCATGTAATAACTTATTATCAATATTATCATTTTTTGGGTTAAAATGGTGGAAATGTCATTACCACTAAATTCTTAGGTAATGAACAATTCCACCACTTTAGATACAAATACCCTTGAAATAATAAATTTTTATATGAATTCTTCTAAATTTTTATTCTTTGTGTTTTACTAAAAATTATAAACTTAATAATAATAATAATAATATATAAATATTTTAATTTAGTAAATTTGAGTAGTTGAAATTAGTTTATATTTTCTAATCATTTATAATTTTATGAGGTGAAAATTTTATTATTGTAAAAAAATATAATTACTTAAAATAATATTTAATTTTGAGTTATTAAAAAATAGATAAAAATAATATTTATCCACTCGATATTACAATATTATTTTTCATATTATATTATATTATATATAAATAAAAAAGATACTTATAAAATTTATTTAAAAATATAAGTTTGATATATTAATTATATTAATTATATGTTAAATGTATTTTTCCTTTAAATTTAGATAATGTAACAATTAAAATATTTTTATAAAATTTTATACAAATATTTATAACTTAATATTAAAGTTTTACTTTTTTTTTTAATATATATCACAAGGATAATTTGGTAAAATATGCATTCAAGTAATCTCATATTTCTCTAACCAAACATTATAATATTACATTCCTGTTAAACAAACCAAATAGAGTAATACAACATTCCCAAAATAATATTATATTTCGGTAATATTACATTCTGTAAATCAAACATGCACCGTAAAAGATTAGAGGGGGCCATGGCCCCAATTATATATATATATATATATTAAATTCTAAGTTTAATTTTAAAATATATATAATAAAATATTAAATTTATTTATTTCAACAAATATGTATACTATTTTATAATTTAAAAACTGCTTGAATATTATTTATTAAAAATAATTGATATCTATTTTTTATTATTGTTTTTTTAAAATAAATGAAAATTTATTTCCCTTTGTCATTTCTATTTTTAATATATAATTTTTTTGTATTTTATTATTTTTCTTCTTTAAGTTGAGGACTTCAATCAAGGTATTAAGTGTTCAATTTTTAATTTCATTTTTACTTAAAGGCAATTTTTTCAAAATTTTTCAATTTAATTCATATTTATGGTTTTATTTCAAATACCTATATTTATTATGTATGTTCATGAATTTTTCATTTCCATAATAAAAATTTAGGCACAATTCTATATAACATTATTATTGATTTTTTTTTTGAAAATAACCAATATATTTCATTTATCGAAAGTCGTATCAACAAACGTTTTTCCAGTTACATAGTGAACAAATACAGTCGTGACTATCATAAATAAAATATAACAATGATCGCTTAGTGATAGCCTAATAAACAAAAACATTACCAAGTGAATCAACGATGCACATAAACTGATCACACCAACAACTCCGAGCATCAAACATGGAGGAGAGAAACTTGAAGAAGAACCAAAATGACCAACAGAAAAAACGATCTCCCCTTAACGACAATCCCATCCGACACATTTATACGATAACCAACGAATCGTCTTGTACAAACGAACAGAGGAACTACACATGGGGAACGCAACCAACTATGAATTCATATAAAATAGTAGACCGATAAGAAAACCAAATTTAAAAACCTGCATCGATAGCCATGATACCCTTTATCAAAAAGGGCCAAGAGAAACATTATTATTATTAAACTAAGTTAAAACTAACAATGAAACTAATAAAATAAAGAACGAACGATGAATTTTTGAACAAAAGGATTTTAAAAATTTATAATATTTTTATTAATATGATATTATGATATACAATTTACATTGACAACACCACCCCAGTCATCTCCGCCCTCGAACGACACCACGAATTCAACAGGTACCCCCCTCTGCTTTGTCTTGTGAAGTCAACAGTTAAGGACATTTCCATCTTGTATGAAAAGGGATGTGTGAAAACTTCTGCAGGAAAAAAGAATAATTCGTCTCGGATTATTACCATTGTAACGGTTTCTTCTGTTGCTTTTGCGGTACTCGTCATCTCCGGCTGCATCTTCATCTTTTTGAGGGCGAGGAAGTCGAAGCTGAAACCTGAAAATAAGTGAAAAACAATCGACTTTTATTGATTATTCTGTACATGTTCTTTTTCCTTTAACAACCTACATGAATCATTCTTAGCTTATGACTATGTCTGCCATCGACAGGTGTAGGTAAAGCGCCTAAATCCGACGACGAAATCAGAAGTGCAGAGGCTCCGCAATATGATTTCAGCACCATTAGTGCTGCAACAAATCACTTCTCTAATTCAAATAAGCTTGGACAAGGTGGATTTTGTTTGAAAAGTCAAGTGGCACTACCACTTGCCAAACTTTCGGTGGAAAGTTGAGGAAAACAAAATATTAAATTTGTCAAATTTAGGGGCACCGAATGCACAACTGAAATTGTTGGTTTTTTGGGTAATGAGATAATTAATTTTAGTCATTATAATTTAGAGTATTTATAAATTAGTCCTTAAGCTTCAACTATAAATACCCTAGCTCATTTAGCTTCAAAACCATCCCAAAGCATTCTAGCTTTCTTCCAATACTAGATAGAATTTAGAGAGTTTCTTGAGAGTTGTTTTCTCCTTTTTATCAAGAGAGAATTATCATTATTTTCTCCTTGGTCGATTGAGAGAAGTTGTAATTCCTATTTTCTCATAGTGAAATTCTTTTACCGTTGCCCGTGGTTTTTACCCTATATTATTTAGGGGTTTTCCACATAAATTTTGTATCTATTTTATCTTCATATTTTTTTCTCAAATTATTAGTTGCGATTTTGCTCTATCTGATAGCCGTATTCCGCAACAATTGGTATCAGAGCCAAATTAGAGTGTGTAATATATGCTTATTGTCTTTGTGATTGCTACCAAAAGGTGGATCCTCCAACATAAGAAAGTAAGAAGTTTATTACCCATTCTTTGAATGTTCCAGAGAACTATTCACGATAGTGAAATAGTGGGAGCTATCCATAAAATAAGCTATGACAACGAAATTTGATATTGAAAAATTCAATGAGAGAAATTTCTTATTGTGGAAATTGAAGATGAAGGCCATCATGAGGAAAGACGGTTGTCTAGTAGCTATCAGTGAAAGGCCGGTGGATTTCACAGATGACAACAAATGGATCGAAATGGACGGGAATGCTATGACAAACTTTCATCTAGCATTAGCAGATGAAGTATTGTCAAGCATCGAGGAGAAGAAGACAACTAAGGAGATATGAGATCATCTCACCAAACTGTACGAGGCCACATCGTTGCACAATAAAATTTTCCTTAAGAGGAAATTGTACACTCTTCGGATGCCAGAATCTACTTCAGTAACGGAGCACTTAAACACGTTGAACACTTTATTTTCTTAGCTTACATCCTTAAGATGTACAATAGGAGAACAAGAACGTGCTGAACTTCTACTTCAAAGTCTACCTGATTCGTTTGATCAACTCATCATCAACTTGACAAATAGTAATGTCACCACTTTAGTCTTCGATGACGTTGCAGCTGCTGTTCTCCAAGAAGAAAATCGGTGCAAGAACAAGGAAGACAGAAAAGTAAATCTGCAACAAGCAGAAGTGTTGACAACGATGAGAGGGAGATCAACAGAACGTGGCCAAAGTAGCAGTCACAAACATGGTAGATCGAAGTCGAGGAGCAAGAAGAATTTAAAGTGCTACAACTGTGGAAAAAAGGGTCGCTTGAAGAAGGATTGTTGGAGTCTAAATAAAAACTCCAATCCACAAGGCAATACCACAAACACTTCAGATGATGGAGATTGTAACATCCGCAATACCGGGTTAGTAACTAAATTGTAAAGTTTCAGAATTTGGTGACTAAAGTAGAAGAATGAAAATAGTTCAATGATTATTGGAAATATATTATGAAGGTTATTTAGTAATTATTAGAGGAAATAAAGGGTAAAAGGGTCATTTGACTAGAAAGATTTTTATATTTCTTTTAAGGTTATAAAACACATGGAAAGGGTGATAAGAAAAGAAAAGTCTGGAGCTTGGGTTATCTCCTTCCTCTTCTCTTCTCGTAAGCTCCATGACAAAGGTAAATTTAATTTCAGTTGGTTAATTCTTGAGTTTTAAGTTTAGTTTTGATTCTTGGGATGCTAAGAAAGATTATTTAGAGACTAAAGTAGGTTGAAACTTCAAAATGGATGAGTTATGAAGGATTAAATATGAAGAGTTTTTAAGTGAATTAGTGAAATAAAAGGAGTTAATAGATTTTGAAGTTGATTTTGACTTTTCAAGGGTTAAATTAAGATATATGAAGTGATAAAATGAGTTTTAAAACATGTTGAAAATCTGGAATGATTCTGGAAGTTAATAAAGAAGAGAGAATATTAAGGTTCAAGAAGAGGTAAATGAACATAAATGAGTTTAAACATGTGTATATGAGTTGAGATCATGAAAGGGGATGAAAGATGAAGCATTTGAGTTGAATTGAGTAGATTTTCGGGCTTAAAAATGAATTCTGGGCTATGTGCATCGTGCACATTCAATGTGCACCGATGCATCAAGAGTAAATTTCTAGAATTGTTCAGAGTATATCGATGCATAGGAAGTGCATCGATGCACCCCCTTAAAATGAAAACATCGAAGGTAAATTGTGTATCGATGCATGGGTGGTGCATTGATGCACATGTTAAAGAATGCATCGATGCACTGTAGAATGTATCGATGCACTTCAAGGGGAATTTGAAATAGACATTACTTTTGGCCTAAGAAATGATAGATTAGAGTATATTAATGGGATACTGATATGTATTAATATATGATTATGTAGACATAAAACATGAACAAGTTCCGGAGCGATTATCAAGTCAAGATTCGATCGAAAGAAAGGAAATCATAAAAACGGTATTGACTAGTGAGGCTAGGTGAGTGCATATGATTATAGTATATGATTATATGGAAATTATACTTGCGATAAGTCTATTTTCATGTTCTGAATTTATGAATGCATGAAAATAAGTATAGTTGGTAGCCGTTAGTATGTGAATATGTATTGTTATATTCTTTTATATGTGATATGATTTATGTGATGATGTGACTCTGTGATTTAAGTTATATGATTATAAACTATGTAAATAATTATGACTTATGTAATGACAAGAGAAAGTGATATAAGCTATGTGGTATAAATATAAATGATTATATGAACATGTAATATAAGTGATGTGATGAAGATCTATGTTTTTATATGTCTATGAGAAGTATGTGCTATGTGATGTATATATGAGCTATGCGATCCTATGAGAATATGAAAAGAGATATGTGAACATATGAATTATATGAAAAGTGATATGAATTACATGAAAAGAAGCCATATGTCTACATGTATATGTGAAAGAAGCTATGAGCTTATATGAACATATGATATGAAAATGTATAGTGAAATGAGATAAGTGAAAATGCCCATGTTATGTGTATTGAGAGCTAGCGGTATAGTTTACATGCTAAGAGTTGAGGGTCTACACGGTCCTTCGGGACATAGTGGTCATTCGGGACATATGTGTTATATGTAGTCCTTTGGGACATCTACGTGGTCCTTCAGGACAAATTCTACGCGCCTCTAGTGGGAATTATACGAGCTGTGGTGACAGCATAGTGCACAACCTCAATAGACTCACATATCTACAGTTCTCACATGTGTACATGGGCTAATAAAGAAATAACAACAAAAATATTACATGTGATTTGTATGCTTTTATGCTATGAATTGTATTATATGATTTATATGATGATATGTGGATTGTATGATTAAATGAGTAAAATGTTGGTTAAAATGCTAGGTATAAGAGGATATGTATGAAGTGAGATAAATAATAATGATATTGATAATGAAATGAGGGTAATGATAGAAATGATGAGTATATGTGTATATATGTTCTTACATGTAATTATATATTGCATATGTGTTATAGGGATTTGTTACATGAATAAGGGTATGATTGATAACAATAATAGTTCATGCATGATTATAAGTTATAGTTTACATTATACGTTTATTTGTCTCACTAAGTCATAGACTTAGCGTGTGATTGTTTCACACGTAGGTACAGAATCGAGAAGAGAAGCGAATAAGAGCAAAACAGATCAGCATCTCCCTTACAAAATTTCAGATCAAAAAATAGATAATTTAAATGTGTTTGGTTATTTTGAATATAGTTGACATGTACTAATTGCTTGAGTTGAAAATGCTCTGATTGATTTTGGTTATTTTGGTCGCTTTATGTAAATAAACCGCTTTTATTTTAATGAAAGTTTTAAATTTTCTTTGAATTTTCTCAAGAGTCAAAGTTTAAAAAGTCAATGTGACACCTCAGACTCGTATTTGGGTCAGGTACGGGTTGGGGGTGTTACATTTAATGGTATCAGAGCTATGGTTTAGCCGATTCTCGGCATAAACTGAAGTCCAAAGGGTCATAAAATGTGTACTTGTCAACACAGAGTGAAAATTTCTGATTTGATAGGGTAAGGAGTATATTGTCTTGCCAATAGAATAAGATTTGTATAATATTGTAGAAATTGATTATAGAAATTATCGAAGTGAATCGATAACTGACAAATCTGATGGTGATAGCAATTCACCTGCCCTGGCCAGGTAGGATGAAGAGCAGAAACCTCAGAAAGTGTCTTATAAGATTAAAGGTTGATTTCAGAAAATTGAAATCATATTTGAATAGTGATAAAAGGTTCTCACTGTTTCGAATCGAAAAAAGTGATATGGAGAAGTTTTGTTATAAAGTGAATAAGATAGAATATGATGAGCAAGTGTCACCATAAGGATGTTAAAAGATCTAAGGATGTGGTTAAAATTTGTGGAGAGTTCGAGAATAAGTACATCAGTGACAATCGTATAAGATATATACATCCAGAGTTGATGAGTTTGAAATAAAGGAATAGTACTGTGTATAAGCAAGAATGTTGATAGAATAAGGGTTTGTATTTTGGATAGAAAGAGTTAGCGTTGGCTAACCAGATTATGTGATGGAAAAGGTATAGAGATTTGTATTAATATATGTGATGATGTGACTCTGTGATATAAGTTATATGATTATAAACTATGTAAATAATAATGACTTATGTAATGACAAGAGAAAGTGATATAAGCTATGTGGTATAAATATAAATGATTATATGAACATGTAATATAAGTGATGTGATGAAGATCTATGTTTTTATATGTCTATGAGAAGTATGTGCTATGTGATGTATATATGAGCTATGCGATCCTATGAGAATATGAAAAGAGATATGTGAACATATGAATTATATGAAAAGTGATATGAATTACATGAAAAGAAGCCATATGTCTACATGTATATGTGAAAGAAGCTATGAGCTTATATGAACATATGATATGAAAATGTATAGTGAAATGAGATAAGTGAAAATGCCCATGTTATGTGTATTGAGAGCTAGAGGTATAGTTGGCATGCCAAGAGTTGAGAGTCTACGCGGTCCTTTGGGACATAGTGGTCATTCGGGACAAATTTTACGCGCCCCTAGTGGGAATTATACGAGCTATGGTGACAGCATAGTACACAACCTCAATAGACTCACATATCTACAGTTCTCACATGTATACATGGGCTAATAAAGAAATAACAACAAACATATTACATTTGATTTGTATGCTTTTATGCTATGAATTGTATTATATGATTTATATGATGATATGTGGATTGTATGATTAAATGAGTAAAATGATGGTTAAAATGCTAGGTATAAGAGGATATGTATGAAGTGAGATAAATAATAATGATATTGATAATGAAATGAAACGAGGCTAATGATGGAAATGATGAGTATATGTGTATATATGTTCTTACATGTAATTATATATTGCATATGTGTTATATGGATTTGTTACATGAATAAGGGTATGATTGATAGCAGTAATAGTTCATGCATGATTATAAGTTATAGTTTACATTATATGTTTATTTGCCTCACTAAGTCATAGACTTAGCGTGTGATTGTTTCACACGTAGGTACAAAATCGAGAAAAGAAGCGAAGAAGAGCAAGACAAGTCAACATCTCCCTTACAACATTTCAGATCAGAAAATAGATAATTTAAATGTGTTTGGTTATTTTGAATATAGTTGGCATGTACTTATTGATTGAGTTGAAAATGCTCTGATTGATTTTGGTTATTTTGGTCGCTTTATGTAAATAAACCGATTTTATTTTAATGAAAGTTTTAAATTTTCTTTGAATTTTCTCAAGATTCAAAGTTTGAAAAGTCAATGTGACAGAGATGCTTTATGCTGTGAAGCGTCAACCACCGTAGAAGGCAGAAAAGATTTGCAAATATGGCTCATTGATTCGGGAGCAACATATCACATGACCTCAAGAAGAGAATGATTCAATCATTATGAACCTGTCTCAGGAGGATCTGTGTATAGTTACAATGATCATGCCTTAGAGAGCGTTGGCGTGGAAACCTTCAAATTGAAGATGTATGATGGAACAATTAAAGTTGTTCGAGATGTGCGGCACGTGAAAGACCTAAAGAAAAATTTATTATCCTACGGATTGTTGGATAATAATGCAAGCAAGATTGAAACACGGAAATGAATCATGAAGGTGTTCCGTGGAGCGCTTGTGGTGCTGAAAGGCGAAAAGATAGCAACAAACTTATACATGCTGAAGAGGGAGACTTTGCTAGAAGAAGAAGCCTCTGTTGCCCCATGTAGTTCAAATTATGCAATGCTATGGCATCAGAAACGTGGACACATGTCAGAACAAGGAATGAAAGTCCTTGTGGAGCAAAAACTACTTCTGGGCTTCAAAGGTATCACTTACTTTGTGTGAGCATTGCATAACAAGTAAGCAGCACCGGTTGAAATTCAACACATCAAATTCCAGAGGCAAAAATGTTCTAGAGTTGGTTCACTCTGACGTATGACAAGCACCAGTTACATCCCTAGGCGGAGCAAAGTACTTTGTCTCATTTATTGATGACTACTCTAAGAGATGTTGGGTGTACCCTATTAAGAAGAAGTCAGATGTATTTTCAACTTTCAAAAACTTCAAAGCGCGGGTGGAACTTGATTCTGGAAATAAGATCAAGTGTTTCAGAACAGATAATGGAGGAGAATACACAAGCGAAGAATTTGATGACTTTTGCATGAAAGAATGCATCAAAACACAATTCACAGTGGCGAACACTCCTCAACAAAATGGAGTGGCAGAGCGGATGAACAGAACCTTGTTAGAAAGAACAAGAGCAATGTTGAGGGATGCAGGCCTAGAAAAATCATTATGGGCAGAAGCAGTCAATACCGCATGTTATTTGGTGAATCGAGCTCCATTAACTACAATAGAGCTGAAGACACCAATATAGATGTGGACTGGTAAACCAGCTGATTATTCAAACCTCCATGTATTTGGAAGTGTTGTGTACGTGATGTACAACTCCCAAGAAATTTCAAAGTTGGATCCAAAATCCAGGAAATGCAAATTCTTGGGGTATGCTGATGGTGTAAAGAGGTATCGCTTGTGGGATCCCACTGCCTGTAAAGTGATAATCAAAGGGATATTATCTTTGTAGAAGATAAACTAAAAAGAAAAGAAGACGATGATAGCACTGAAAAGTCAGAGACTACACAGATACATGTGGAAAAGGAGGTTGAACAAGGAGATTCTTCTGAAGCAGAACCAACACATGATGAACAAGATCCAGAGAGTTCTGAAGCTCCAACAACTCGTCAATCAGATCGTGTGAGAAGACGTCCCAATTGGCACTCAGATTATGTTATAGAAGGTAATATTGCATACTGCCTTTTAACAGAGGACGGTGAGCCATCAATATACCATGAGGCAATAAACAACTCAGATGCTTCATTATGGATGATGGCGATGCAAGAAGAAATTGAAGCCCTTCATAAAAATAATACATGGGACCTTGTGCCACTACCACAAGGAAGGAAGCCAATTGGTAACAAATGGGTCTTCAAAATCAAGCGAAATGGTGACTATCAAGTTGAGAGGTATCATGCAAGACTGGTGGTCAAAGGATATGCTCAAAAGAAGGTATTAATTTCAATGAAATATTTTCTCCTGTGGTTCAACTAACAACAGTTCGAGTAGTTTTGGCAATGTATGCTACATTGAACTTACATATAGAGCAGCTAGATGTTAAAACAGCTTTTCTTCATAGAAATCTTGAAGAAGCGATTTACATGCTCCAGCGTGAAGGTTTTGAAGAAAAAGAAAAGAAGAACTTGGTTTACAGGTTGAACAAATCTCTGTACGGTTTAAAGCAGGCGTCGAGATGTTGGTATAAGAGATTTGATTCCTTCATTATGTGCCTTGGATATAACAGACTTAATGCGAACCCTTGTGCTTATTTCAAGAGGTCTGGTGATAATGATTTTGGTATATTGCTGTTGTATATGGATGACATGTTGGTTGAAGGACCCAACAAAGATCATATTGAAGAATTGAAGGCACAACTGGCTAGGGAATTTGAAATGAATGACTTGGGATCAACAAACAAGATTCTAGGGATGCAAATTCACCGAGACAGAAGTAATAGGAAGATATGGCTTTCACAAAAGAATTATTTGAAGAAGATCTTGTCACGATTCAACATGCAAGATTGTAAGCCAATTTCTACCCCTCTTCCTAATAACTTCAAATTATCCTCCAGTATGAGTCCTAACAGTGAAAAAGAGAGGATGAAGATGTCTTGAGTACCATATGCATCAGCAGTGGGAAGTTTAATGTTTGCTATGATATGTACAAGACCAGACATTGTACAAGCAGTGGGAGTGGTTAGTCGGTAAATGGCGAATCCAGGCAAAGAGCATTGGAATACAGTAAAGAGGATCCTGCGATACATTAAAGGGACCTCAAATGTTGCATTATGTTACAAAGGATCAAACTTACTAATCAATGGGTATGTAGATTCTGACTATGCAGGGGATTTGGATAAAAGCAAATCTACTACAGGATATGTGTTTAAAGTTGCTGGTGGAGCTGTAAGATGGGTTTCAAAATTGTAGTCAGTTGTGGCTACATCCACAACAGAGGCAGAATATGTAGCAGCTACACAAGCCAATAAAGAAACAATTTGGTTGAAGATGCTATTGGAGGAGCTTGGGCACAATCAAGAGTATGTCTCTCTATTTTGTGACAGTCAAAGCGCCTTGCATCTAGCAAGGAATCCATCATTTCATTCAAGGACAAAGCACATACGAGTTCAGTACCATTTCATTCGTGAAAAGGTAGAAGAAGGGACGGTAGATATGCAGAAGATCCATACCAAAGACAATATAGCAGATTTCATGACGAAGGCAATCAATGCTGATAAATTTACCTGGTGTCGATCCTCTTGTGGCCTGTCAGAGAAATAAGTAACATGAAGGTACAAGGTAGAAAAAATGGTGTGAAGATATGATCATTCTAATTAAATCTTCAAGTGGGAGATTGTTGAAAAGTCAAGTGGCACTACCACTTGCCAAACTTTCGGTGGAAAGTTGAGGAAAACAAAATACTAAATTTGTCAAATTTAAGGGGCACCGAATGCACAGCTGAAATTGTTGATTTTTTGGGCAATGGGATAATTAATTTTAGTCATTGTAATTTAGGGTATTTATAAATTAGTCCTTAAGCTTCAACTATAAATACCCTAGCTCATTTAGCTTCAAAACCATCCCAAAGCATTCTAGCTTTCTTCCAATACTAGAGAGAATTTAGAGAGTTTCTTGAGAGTTGTTTTCTCCTTTTTATCAAGAGAGAATTATCATTGTTTTCTCCTTGGTAGATCGAGAGAAGTTGTAATTCCTATTTTCTCATAGTGAAATTCTGCTACCGTTTCCCGTGGTTTTTACCCTATATTATTTAGGGGTTTTCCACGTAAATTTTGTGTCTCTTTTATCTTCATATTTTTTTCTCAAATTATTAGTTGCTATTTTGCTCTATCCGATAGCCGTCTTCCGCAACAGATTTGGTGCAGTTTATAAGGTAAGAACGAAGAGGATCGATCCCTATGGAATAAATATGAATGCATATGTGATTCATTTCAATATCTTCTCAGGGAAAGCTCGCCAACGGAGAATTAATAGCGGTGAAAAGGCTGTCGACTGATTTCGGACAAGGAGATGTAGAATTCAAAAATGAGGTTCTATTAGTGGCCAAGCTTCAGCATGTGAATTTGGTTAGGCTTCAAGGTTTCTGCCTGCAACGAAACGAAAGGCTTCTCATCAATGAGTTTGTGCCTAATGCAAGCCTGGATCAATTCTTGTTTGGTATGAATAATGACAACGTCACTGTACCGTAAAGCGTATATTACGAAACCAAATTACCAACATCCGTGCTGAAATGTATACACTTGCGGTGATGCAGATCCGGTTAAGCGCGCATATTTGGACAGGGAAAGACGATACAAAATCATCGGAGGCATTGCTCGAGGACTTCTCTACCTACACGAAGATTCTCGATTAAGAATTATTCATCATGATCTCAAAGCTAACATATATTAGATGCAGAGATGAATCCTAAAATTGCAGATTTCGGGATGGCAAGATTGTGTGCAGTTGATCAAACTCATGGTGCTACTAGTAAAATTGTGGGAACATAGCAAGTATCTGAATCTTGTAAAACTGTGAAATCATGTCTACTTTTTCTTTCACAAGGAAAACTAATGTTTCTGGTATCCAACTGCAGCGGATACATGGCACCAGAATACGCAATGCACGGTCAGTTTTCAGTTAAATCGGATGTTTTTAGTTTTGGTGTACTGGTCTTGGAAATCTTAAGTGGTCAGAAGAACAGTGCTTTTCATAAAGGTGATAATGTAGAAGATCTTCTAAGCTATGTTGAAGATACTAATTTTTTTACCCATATTAATTTATTTATTATTATTATAAAAATTATTATTATTATTATTATTAAATATTATTCTTATAATTATAATTACTAATATTATTATTTATTACTAATATTATTAATAAAAAATTACAAGTCAACCAGCCCAAACCAAACTGAAACCCAAACATTTAGGGTTTCAGTTAGGGTTTCCTAACCCTAATCCCTAGCGCCTACCCAGCCGCCTCATTGACCGTTGGATCTGGCATGATCCAACGGTCCAAGAACCTCCAGATGGAAACCCTAGGTATGATACCCTAGGGCCACGCGGCCGCCGCGCTGTTCTTGCGTCTTCACCGCTGCCACGTCCCAACCGAAGGCACCAGAAGATCGGCCGTAGCCGCACACGTATTTCCAAATGGTGAGTCACCACTGGAAGTCCGGTGACTCACCGAACTCTATCCTTCGGACCGGTCCGAGATGACACCGGTGATGGCTATAAATTTGCTCTGATTAGGAGCTTTTTAAGGAAAAAGAACACCGGAAACGCCCTTAGGACGTTCCGATCTATTTAACGTGTAAAAATAAATTTTCCGGCCACCTGCGGTGGCCGGCGGTGATGGTCACGGCGGCAGACGTTGCCGTCCGGTGACCGCTTCCCTCCGATGAGGGAATAGAGAGGCCAGAGAGAATTCTGGCTCTCTCTCTGCTTGAGAGAGAAAAAAAAATTGAAATGAAGGCTGGCCCTTCGGGCCAGCCGTTTTGGACATTATATAGTCCTTCCCGAACGACGTCGTTTCGGGAAGGACTATGCGTGTAATTAGATAATAGTTAAACCCCTCCGAAGCCATTCCAACTTGTAACTTTACATTCTAGTCACTAAATCGAATTCATAATACTTTTAATTTGATCTCGAAATTTTAATTTTATTTATTTTAGTCCTTTTTGTTAAAATAATATATTTAGGATAAATAACAGAATTAATCCCTTAATTTTAATAATATTTTAATAATCCCTATTTATATTTTTAATTTATTTTATTCTAATATCCAAATTTAGATAAGTTTATTTTAGTCACTAAAATTATAGAATAAATAGCATGTTTAATCCCTATAATTTTGATTAATTATGAATTAGGTTTTTAATTTTATTTTTACTATAATTTAGTCATTTATTTTAAATGTTTTCATTTATTTTATTGCTTTTAAATATATAGTTCCATTGTATTTTATTTTTATTTTACTTATTTATATATTTAAATATTTTTATTATATAGTCATAATATATATAAATAAATATTTATTTCAATAAATTATTTTAATATTTATTTTTTAAATCGAAGAAAAGGACAGTCTTAATACAACTGGATGTCTATTCTGGTATTTAAAATTAAATATTATAAAAAAAATTATTATTTAATTTTATGTAATTAATCAATATCAAGAAAAAGCTGTCTTAAGGCACCTAGAAGTCCTTTTCTGATATTTTTTTTAAATAAATATTTTTTTAAAGTTTTGAAATAATAGATTATAAATTAAATATATTTTAAATTTTTAATATTTTTAATAGAGACATTTATAATTAAAAAGTACCAATTTTGGGCGTTGTAGGGGTGCTAATCCTTCCCTAAATGTAATCGACCACGATTCCCTTTTTATTATTAAAAAACGAATTTTTGGTTATAAACGCAGATCAGTTCATTTTTAATTGGTGTTTTCTTAAAACTCTTTTAAAAAATAATTTTTAGGTATTCGACCTACCTGACCCAAAAGGCCGATGCGACTCCCAAATTATTTTTCAAAAAACCATTTATTCATCAATTTTCCCGTCAAGTAAATAAATTTTTCGTGCCCGGATGAAAACCGGTTACGACAGCTTGGCGACTCCGCTAGGGACGGTCAAACTTTAAAATCAATTATAAATTGTCTCTATTATTAAAATTAAAGTTCATATATTTTTTTTAATTCTTTCTTTTCAAAATTTTTATATTTACTTATTATTTCATATATTTATATGTTTCATTTTACTTGTAAGTATTTTATTTCGTTATTTTTTTTCTGTCAAAGGTTTGAACATTTCTCCTCACACACAACACTGCATTGCATAACATAAGCTCTATAATTGAGTTGTCCCTTTTAAGAGGAGTGAAAGCGACGTCTTCGTGAGAATTTATTCTCCGTGTCAGACCTAGCAAGTAACTTTCGGGTTCATATGCTCTATGTCTTCGTGAGAATTTATTCTCCGTGTTAGTCATAGAGAAATGTATCCCCTCGAATTGAACTCGATCCATTTAAGTCTGTAATGGACTAGGATTGAGGGTTTGATAGCCCAAGGGGGCACTAACAAGGACAATTCGGGTACCTTTTATTCTTAGATCTGAAACCCTGCATATAAAAAACCTTAGAAACTCTTCCAATCTGAAGTCATGCCGAAATTTTGTCTAAAATAGGTGTACACACAGGAGAAATGAATTCTAACTTTCTAGTTTATTTTTTTTACTGATTAAATTACATGTATATTTAAATTATTTAAATTTAGAAAAGCATGTTTAAATAAAAATTTAGGTAAATGTTATTATTAATTTTCTTTATTATGTAAACTAATTTATTTTCTTTTTGTGTGTTCTTTATTTTTCTGTTTGCATAGCATCATACAGGATAAAAGGCATTGATCCTTGTATTAATTGTCTCATTGGAAAGCCTTCATCTATGGATAAAAAAGGTTCAAATCAAGTAATTCTAAACTCAGAAGTAAGACAGTGGGCTGACTTACAAAGACAAGAAGGAGACAGTCCAGGATGATATGTATCCGACTTGGCCAGTTATGCTCCAGTTTCGCTAAAAAGAAATGATATGCAAGATTTGCGAAGTATTTGGGAAAGTTGGGATTTAAACAAAAAATTGCAGTTTTATCAGACTTACGGAGACATCCCATATTTGCTCTATGTCGAAGTTGATGATGAATTACTCAGAGCCCTAGTTCAATTCTGGAATCCAGGGTACAATTGCTTCACTCTCAATAAAGAGGATTTGGTCCCTACTATTGAAGAGTACACAACTTTGCTACATATAGATGGGGTTTTAGAGAATCGAATCTATTTAAAGTCAATTAAAACTCAACCCTTTCGAGTTAAATTAGCAAAGATTGCCGGTGTACGAGAAGAATGGGTGCATCCCGTACAAAACAAAAAGGCGAAAGCGAAGGCATTGCTTGGACCAACATTAAGAACTTATTCAGAGCCATCCAGATATTAAAGTACGATTCGATTTATTTGCTCTGGTATGTATGGTATGGTAATCTTCCCAAAAGTATTGGATATGTTGAAGCTGCAGTGGTAGATTTGTTTGAACAGCTACCGAAAAAGATTAATCCTGCTTCTGCAATTCTAGCAGAGACCTTCAGATCGTTAAATGCTTGTAGAAAGCTAGGAGGTGGACGATTCTCAGGGTGTACCCAGTTGTTATATGTTTGGGTCCGTAGTCTTTCTGGAGGACAGAAAAGATTTCATACCGAAGCTTTAATACGGATTACTCACCATTAAAAGAATTTCTGGAGCAGGAATGGCCGAAAGAAATTAAAGATATGTGGATTAATGCCTTTCGAAATCTGCAAAGCAATGACATTGTTTGGCGAGCCCCGTGCAATCCAAAGGGAATTCTTTTACAGATGTGGTGATTACAATTGGATAATGCTGCTCGATTATGGGGAGGAATTGGATATGCACCACTTCTGGTTATAGACATATGAAGGTCGCCATTTGTACCTGTCACTGCTGGATTACAGTCATCTGAGTTCGCATTCCATAGCAAAAATTATAAAAGAATATCATGGAAGCCGTTACAGCTTGGAAAACAACTTTTTGTATCTGAGCTAAAGCAGCAAAAGAAATGCTAACTCCTGATTATGAAGAATGGAGATCTGTCAGGAAAATGAAATACTCCTCTACAATCAAAAAGAGGATATCTCTATGGAAGATCGCATTAAGGTGGTTCCATCAGAGATTGAAATCCTGAGACTAGTTTAAAGCAGAAAGAGCTGGTCGAAAGAATTAGAGCAAATGAGACAAGATAAAGCTATGTTGGGTTGACATTGACTTTCATTCATCACAATGTGCAATGTTGAGAAAAGATAAAGAAAAAGTTGATGATGAATCAGAGCATTACAGAAAAATTACCAGGAGTTATATAATCCCGGAAAGCATCAGACCAAGCCAATCAACGGTACAGATGACTAGAGAGTTGAACATCGAGAAAGTCGAGTTGAAGATCTGAAAGGAAAGAATAGCCGTCTACTCAAAAGCCTTGAGAAGGAAAGCAAAAAAGGAAGATTTTGAGGTCGACAGAAGAGAGCGAATTATAAAACACAAGGCTGAACACCGTGAGATCATGAATGAAATGCGAAGAGAAAGGGATCGAGCCAAAGATTTAGAAGAGATGAAGAATGACATCTTTGATAAATTTGAAGGTGAGAAAAATATCATGTTCAAGGTTTGAATCTGAAATGAACCAGTTGATTGCCGAACTTGAAGTCAGAGGCCAAAAGATGGAAGAATCCAATATTGAAAAAGAAAATGGGAGCTTGAAAGGAAAATTTCAACACCAGACTTGAGTAGAGCAGGAAGTGGCTAAAATTGGATGCAAAGATGCAGAAACAAGGATGTTCAAATCCAGAAGCTTAATCAAATAACGCAAGAAGCACGAACAAACTTGAAGAAGATCTGGATCAGTCTAGAAATAAAACTCAGAGTTAATGCTTACATTTTGCAACTTGAAGAATCATTGTTTCAAGAAAAGGTTCGTCTAGGACCTAATGACCTCAAAGAAAGTAATGAGGAAATGCTTCACTGCGAAGACGCATTAGAGATCTTGAAAAATTCTGCACAATTGTCAAGTCAGAATCACTGAGTTAAGCAAACTCTTGAAGGAACGAATGAACAATGGCAAAAGTCAACTGATTTTCTATGTGAAAGAAGTGAAGAAAGAAGTAATATGGTGTTCGAGGCCATGGTTCAATGAGCGAAGTTGCTACATATGTGGGGAACTAGCTGTTGAAGCCAAAATAATTGAGCATCACGTTGATCCAGTTTCTAAGTGCGGAAAGAAGGTGTCATGGTTAATGAAAGAAATTATAGAGCTTAATAGGAAAGCTACGCCTTATCTGTAGTTATGAACTATTATAAAGAAACTTTTGTATGCCGATGAAAGTTGTTCTATGACAGTTAACTTTTTGGGATCAATACCTTTTTGCATACATACATTTTGCATACATTCATCATTCATTTCATAATTTTCTTTATGAATAATTTTATTATTTTACTTATTAAGATAAAATTCATTAATTAAAATTTGGAAAAAAATAATATTAAAAGATTTTTCAATCGCAATTATTCTGGCCAAAAGAGAAATACAACATCACTACGGTACTAGACAAGCTACTAAGAGAATTATGGAGGATAAAATACAACGTATTGAGGAACAGCATAATAAAGAACAAGCAGAAATGAGAATGAAGCTGGAGAAAATTGAAGCCAATATTGCAAATTCACAAGACAGCATGATGCAGAAAATAGAGGACATGTTTAAAAGGTAGGCTATCATGGAAAATGCATGAAAATCCTGTATCTTCGACCAAGAACCCATATATCCTCTAGGTTTTCCACCAGAACCAATTTATCACTCTGTTACTACACCTATACAAATCAATGCTCGTACATCTGCATTACAAGAAGCCAAATCACATGAAAATCAACAAGTGGATCCTGCATCTTCAAGCAAAAATCCGCTTATATCAGATGTGAAAATAGGGGATCTTAATACTGAGCATTTAATCCCAGATTTGAATGAGCTGAATGAGAAACAAAAAGTAAATGAAGAATTGACCAGACAGATCAAGAGCTTAGAAAACGAATGAAATCTGTGGAAATAACTGAATCATTCTATGGGTTTGACGCTAGTGAGTTGAGTTTGGTTCCAGACTTAATCCTCCCTATCAAGTTCAAAGCTCCCGAATTTTATAAATATGACGGTACTACATGCCCTTCATCCCACATTACTATGTTTTGTCGAAGAATTGCAGGATATGTGAAGGACAGAAATTGTTAATTCACTGTTTTCAGGATAGTTTGACAGGACCGGCTTTAAAATGGTATACTCAATTGACCAAAGCCAACATTAGATCTTGGAAAGATCTGGCTAAAGCATTCCTAGAGCAATACCGCCATAACAGACATGGTCCCTGATAGATGGACTCTCCAAAATTTGGAGAAAAGAATAACGAAACGTTCAGACAGTATGCTCAGAGATGGCGTGACACAGCAGCCCAAGTTCAACCACCTTTGTCAGAAAAAGAGGCCACAGTAATATTTGTCCATACATTGAAATCCTTATTTAAATCACTGAATCAAAGAGGGGTCTAGTTCCAAAAGACTTATGTACGGAAAAAAGAGAATGAAGTCAACAATGCAAATTCTTACAACAAGGATCATCGGAAAAGTGTTACAATAACCCAGCCAAGGGTTAAGAAAGAAGAAACAAACACTAATCGAGCAGAGTCCAGAGGATCTCGAAAGGAAAATGAAAGGTTGTTTTACACCTTACCAGTACCATATGCTGAGATCTATGATTCGCTGTTAAAAGAAGATGTCATATGGCCATATCCTTTGGTTCCCATGCAACCACCATTCCCTCCTTGGTATGATACAAAGGCACACTGTGTTTATCATGAAGGAATCACGGGTCATTCTATTGAAAACTGTTTGCATTCAAAGGGTGTTCAAAATTTGATCAACACTGGGAAGTTGGAATTCAATACACCATCTGCATCAATAATCCATTGCCAAATCATGGAGATAAAAACGTGAATGCAATTCAGGAAGAGAACAGAAAGAAGCAAAAACTGACATTTCTGAAATTAAATCCGTTTGTTTGGTATTCCAACAACTCTCTTTAGCCGGTATAATTCCACAACAATTCAGGCCAAAGCAGAATGAAGGCAAGAATTATGTGAAATCATCAGGAGAAAGGGCATAAAATCCAACTATGTCCTGAATTTAGGGATTTGGTGCAAAAATTGATGAACAACAGAGAAATAGAATTCTTTGAAGAAGAACCAGGGAAAAAAGAAGATGATATTTGCTCATCAGAGATTTCTAACCTAGTCAAAGAATAAATGATCCTGTAATCATTAATGTGAAATCATCTACGGTAATTTCGCACCAATAAAGCCGAAAGTAGTTATCACTCCTCTACCATTTCCATACAAAGATACCTGCAGGGTACCTTGGAATTACTACCAATGTTCAATGGTAGGAGGATATGTTTCTCTAGAAAAAACAGAAGAGAAAAATACAGAGTTTGGTACAACATCGACGTCTGAAGCAATAAGCGAAGTCGGTTCTTACAAGAAGTGGGAGATGCTACTCTCCGAAACATCCAATGCTTCAGAACAAGTGAAAGCAAAAGGAAAAGCCATGGAAATACCTCAGAAGGTATTTGATGATGAATCCCCTCCAGCATTCAAAGAGCCTGTGACAGAAAAACAAGCTCAAGAATTTTTGGAATTCTTGAAACATAGTGAGTATAGTGTGGTTGAACAACTACACAAACAACAAGCGAGAATTTCTATTCTTGATCTATTGATGAATTCAGAAGCACATAGAAATGCTTTGATGAAAATTCTCAATCAAACATTTATCCTGAAGATATATCCCTCATAAACTTGACAGAATTGTGGGACATATAGTTGTTGACAATTACATAACATTCACAGATGATGAAATACCAGAAGGCGGAATGGGGTCAGTAAAAGCTTTGAACATCACGACACATTGTCATGGTCATGTGTTGCCAGGAGTATTGATTGACAATGGATCGCTCTCAACTTAATGCCTTAGTCACACTTCAAAGAATGCTGTGGATCAATCACACATGAAGAGTTATCAGAATGTAGTGCGAGCATTTGATGGTACTCAAAAAGAAGTGCTTGGGAAATGGAAATACCGTTGTTAATTGGACCAGTCGTGTACAATATTGACTTTGTGGTGATGGACATCCACCCTACATATAATTGTCTATTAGGGAGGCCATGGATTCATTCAGCAGGAGCCGTTCCTTCTTCATTACATCAGAAATTGAAATTGTTGTTGATGGCAACTAATATGCGTAGGAGCTGAAGAAGAATCATTGCGTCGGTAACAAGTGAGTTCCATATATCGACACCAATGATGATGCTCTTGAATGCTCTTTCCGAGCTCTTGAATTTGTAAATGCAACCTTATTGCAGAAGGAAGCAAAATTCCATATCCCAGATTGTCTGATTGCACCAAGATGACGGTACGACAAACTTTAGGCATCGGAGCTAAAGCTGGGAAAGGTTTAGGAAAGAATCTTCAGGGATTTCAGTTCCTGTCAATATACAGATGAAGAAGGATCGTTTGGGCTTGGATTTAAGCCCAATTTTCAGCAAAAGAACAAAGAGATGAAAAGAAATGTGAAGACAGAAAGGCAAGGTTGAAAGGGAAAGAAATCATTTGGGAACATGTTTTTTCCACAGTTGAAGACCACTTCAGATCAGGGGAACAATTAATGTAGAACAGCAGCTGTTGAAGCCTTTAAAGAAAGAAAAGTGACGAAAGATCAAGACATAGTTGAAGAAGCTATGAATGGATTATTTATCAACATGGTCATGAATGACAACAAGACTGGCAAATACTTGGATATGATTCGCCCATGTTTTCCTGGAGAGAAACACTCAACAATTAGACCACTGAAGATCTTCCTATAGTTTTTAAATTAACGCAGAGTAATATTCAGAACTATCTTTATGTTAGATAAAAAATATGAAAACTTTTTGTTATCTTGTAAAGGAATTATGTTAAATATAAGAAATTTCTTTAAAATTTTCAGATGGCAATCATTATTACATTTTCTTACATTTTACATTATTTATTTCATAAATTTACTATATTCTTTCGGAATATGTCCGACTTAAATTTGCAGGTGTCACCATGTTAATAGCATGTTTATTCCTAAATTTAATCCAGTGATAAATTTAGAGCAGCCTATATGTCTGGAAGAAATCAATGGGTGTGAGGATGAACTGGAATGTGATGTTCCTACTGAACTATTAAGATTGGTAGAAAAAGAAGACAAACAAATTCTACCCACAAAGAAGAGATTGAGACTGTGAATTGGGAACAGATGAAGAAATGAAAGAGGTGAAAATTGGTACTACTCTGACAATCCAGATAAAAACAAGAATTGATAAATCCTTCAAGAGTTCAAAGATATCTTGCCTGGTCTTATCAAGATATGCCGGTTTAAGCACAGATATAGTGATACACAAGCTTCCAATCAATCCAGAATATAAATCGTCCAACAAAAGCTCAGACGAATGAGGCCAGAAATGTTGTTGCAGATCAAAGAGGAAGTGATGAAACAGATCAATGCAGGTTTCCTCCAGGCAGCTAAATACCTAGAATGGGTAGCCAACATTGTTCCCGTACCAAAGAAAAATGGAAAAGTTCGAATGTGTGTGGATTACAGAGATCTCAACAAAGCTAGTCCGAAAGATAGTTTTCCATTACCCCACATGGACACATTGGTGGACAATACTGCAGGGCACGCATGGTTTTCATTTATGGATGGCTTTTCAGGATATAATCAGATAAAAATGAATCCTGAAGACATGGAAAAAAAACATTTATAACCATGTGGGGCATATTCTGTTATAAAGTGATGCCATTTGGATTGAAAATGCAGGGGCAACATATCAAGAGCCATGGTAACTTGTTTCATGACATGATGCACAGAGAGATTGAAGTATACGTGGATGACATGATTGCCAAATCCGAACTGAAGAACATATTCAAAATCTGAGAAAGCTTTTCCAGAGATTGAGGAAGTATCAATTAAAGCTCAACCCGCTAAATGCACTTTTGGGGTAACTTCGGGAAACTTTTGGGATTTGTGGTTAGCAAAAAGGAATCGAGATTGATCCAGATAAAGTAAAAGCAATTCAAGATCTTCCACCACCCATACAAAAAAGAAGTTCGAGGCTTTTTGGGAAGATTGAATTATATATCTTAGTTCATTCTCAATTAACTGACAATGTGATCCAGTGTTCAAATTACTTCGAAAGAACAATCCTGAAGTCTGGAATGAAGAATGTCAAGAAACTTTGGATATTATTAAGAATATTTATCCAATGCCCCATTTTAGTATCACCAATGCCTGATAGACCATTAATTCTCTACTTGACGGTCTTCGAAAATTCGATGGGATGTGTACTAGGACAACATGATGAATCTAGAAGAAAAGAAAAAGCTATTTATTATCTGAGCAAGAAATTTACCGATTGTGAAATTCGATATCACCAATACAAAAATTTGTTGTGCTTTGGTGTGGACTACTCGAAGACTCAGACAATATGTTATACCATACTACTTGGTTGATATTAAAAATTGATCCTTTGAAATTCTTAATGGAATCACCAGCTTTGACAGGCGAATGGCTAGATGACAGATGTTATTATCTGAGTTTGATATTGTATATGTCAACCAAAAAGCAATAAAAGGAAGTGTAATAGCTGATTTCTGGCCAGTCGTGTATCAAATGATTATCAGCCTTTGAACTTTAATTTTCCCGATGAAGATTTGTTGTGCATATCCATGAATGAAGAAGTTAGAACAAATGATACATCTGCATTTTGGAAGCTTTACTTTGACGGAGCATCTAATGCTTTGGGACGAGGAATCGGGGCAGTGTTAATTTCTCCAGAAAATATTTATTATCCCTTACAAGTAGACTGGAGTTCTTTTGCCAATAACATGGCGGAATATGAAGCTTGTGTCATGGGATAAAAGCAGCTATAGAAAGAAAAATCAAATGTCTCAAAATATATGGAGATTCATCGTTAGTGTATCAATTACGAGGAGAATGGGAAAACAAAGATCCCAAATTGTGGGATATCGAAATTTTACCCTCGAATTAGTGAAAGAATTTGAGAGAGTTAACTTCAATTATCTCCCTCGAGAAGAAAATCAAATGACAGATGCTTTGGCTACATTAGCTGCTATGTTTCAGGCAACTAAGAAAGTTGATATGATGCCAATCAAAATGCAAGTTTATGAAATTCCTGCACATTGTTATAGTGTGGAGGAAGAGGTAGATGGTAAACCATGGTATCATGATATCTGCAATATATCAAAAATCAAGTTATCCACCAAATGCATCGGAAATTGATAAAGAACCTTGAGAAGAATGGATGCTGGATATTTTCTTGATGGCGAGATTATGTATAGAAGAAGCAATGATCAAATGCTATTGAGATGTTTAAATACCAGCGAAGCTCGAAGCATCATTAAAGAAGTACACAGTGGAATATGTGGAACACATGCAAATGGTCTTTCCATGGCTAGAAAAATAATGAGATATGGATACTATTGGGCTACCATGTACACAGATTGCATTGATTATGCAAGGAAATGTCATAAATGCCAGATATATGCAGACAAGATTCATGTACCCCCATCTCCTTTACATGTAATGACAGCACCCTGGCCATTTTCTATGTGGGGAATAGATGTCATTGGAGCAATCACACCAAAAGCATCGAATGGACATTGCTTCATCCTTGTGGCAATTGATTATTTTACCAAATGGGTTGAAGCTGCTTCATATACTAATATTAAGAGATCCACAGTCTGCAAATTCATAAAGAAAGAGATAGTTTGCCGGTATGGCCTACCAGAAAGGATCATTACAGATAATGCTCTGAACTGAACAAAATGATGACCGAACTTTGTGCACAGTTTAAGATCAAACATGCAAACTCAGTGGCATATCGTCCAAAGATGAATGGGGCAGTTGAAGCAGCAAATAAGAACATCAAGAGAATCATTACAAAGACTACGGAAACTTACAAAGATTGGCACGAGAAGTTACCTTTTGCTCTATATGCATACCGAACTACTGTTCGAACATCTACTGGGGCAACGCCTTTTTCTTTAGTCTACGGGATGGAAGCAGTCTTACCAATTGAAGTTGAGATTCCATCGCTTCGAATATTGAGAGAAATAAAATTGGATGAATCTGAATGGATCCAAGCTAGATTTGATCAATTGAACCTTATTGAGGAGAAAAGATTGAAAGCTATTTGCCATGGACAGATGTATCAAAAACGGATGATGAAGTCTCATGACAAAAAAGTACATCCAAGAGAGTTCAAAGAGGGTGATCTAATATTAAAAAAGATCTTGCCTATACATAAAGATTTCTGTGGGAAATGGATGCCTAATTGGGAAGGGCCATACGTTGTAAAAAATGCCTTTTCCGGAGGAGCATTGATCTTAGCAAAAATGGATGGAAAAATTTTGAGAAATCCAATAAACTCGGATTCTGTCAAGAAATATTATGCTTGAAGAGAAAAAAGTGAAAAAAAAGAAAAAAAGAAAAAAAGAAAAAAAAAGAAGAAAAAAAAAGAGAAAAAAAAGGGGGGTCAAGGTGAAAACCCGCAAAGAGCATCTTGTAACCAAAGGAAGGATTTGAGTTGAAAACCTGAAAAGGCGACTCAAATGCAGGTTGATATTAGGCATCTGGCAATTGAACTCTCTTAAGATTTTGACAGTTTGGGAGAAACATCACATCTACAAGCATTTCGACAACGTTTGAGATCTTCCAGACAAAAGCTTACATTATTTCTCTAAATTGTGTCAACTTGATTAATTTAGAAATACTTATGCTTATAATTTGTTGAGACATTTGAATTTTTATCATTCTTATGCTTGCCAGAACTTTGAATACAATTCTATCTATTTCAAGTTCAATTTATTTGAGATTCAATTTGTTTTCGAAAATTCAATTTATTCTTTTATATGAATTAACATAATTTTGAAATAATTTAAAGATTTCTGAATATCACTTTATGTTAATACTTTTAAATACATGGAATACAATGTAAGCAAATCATCACCATCTTAAAGCCATGAACATCAAGATTATTACACGGGATGCTACTGACAACAAGGTCGAATCCGCCAAATCTACTCATCAATTGCTCCAACCGATCACCATTCAGTTCTTGCACCTCTGTTTTCAAAGATATAATAAGACAGTAGAAGGCGATCTTTGCAGCACCGATTCCAGCAAAAAGAAACAAGACATTGATATCACTGGGAAACATGTCTCTATACAGATCCTTGTGTATGGTTTTTAAGGAAACCTAGAAGTATTTCCACCTCATCAGGTTCAAGTGGAGCAACTTTATTCCTTCCAACCCATACTAGATTCCATTTTCAGCACTCATTAAGAACATACTTCTGGACACTCGAAGGTGGCTCTTTGTCATAAGCTTCAGGAACCTTAAAGATCCTTTCTGTCAATTTGGCACTTCCTGTACATGTTTGTAAACAGTTCAACTTTGTTCTTAAATTCCAAGAAAGCCATCATTTCTTTGTCAATGGAAAAGTATCAGCACATGGAGGAAGTAGAATAAGAGAAGATCTGTTCTTAATTGGCAGAATTATGAATATAGCTTTTTTTAGTGTAACAGCATGAAAATGCTTCGAATCTACAAAATATGGCTTTACATCGAATAAGTACTGTGATATCCCAGTCCAAACATTAAATGGAACAAATGAATGTGCTCATAGCATCTTTTGGAAGTGTTCTTTGAGTTATCTGATCTGGTTTGGCAAAACCAATCATTGAATTTGTAAGAGCAATGTGCTCATAGCATCTTCTGGAAGTGTTCTTTGAGTTATCTGATCTGGTTTGGTAGAACCAATCATTGAATTTGGAAGATGAATTTGCTAATAACATCTTTTGGAAGTGTTCTTTGAGTTATCTGATCTGGTTTGGCAGAACCAATCATTGAATTTGGAAGAGCAATGTGCTCATAGCATCTTCTGGAAGTGTTCTTTGAGTTATCTGATCTGGTTTGGCAGAACCAATCATGGAATTTGGAAGATGAATTTGCTAATAGCATCTTCTGGAAGTGTTCTTTGAGTTATCTGATCTGGTTTGGCAGAACCAATCATTGAATTTGGAAGATGAATTTGCTCATAGTAGAAATAAGGAGACTCAATAGCATCTTCTGGAAGTGTTCTTTGAGTTATCTGATCTGGTTTGGTAGTAACTACAGAACCAATCATTGGAATTAAAAGATGAACTGCATGATCGTCTTCATTAAGAAGCTTCTTTTCAAGCTTCTTTTGCTTATTCATTTCCAAAAAAATCATAGCCCAGGTTTCGCCTTTTCTCGTAATTGGGATCATCACATAATGGCTTCCCATCTTACTGGAAGAAATGTGTCAGCATCTTTAGTCATTTGAGTAGCACATATAAAATCTATCAATTTTGCAATTGATGAATCTGGACCACATTTCTCCAGGGCTATTGAAGTTTCAGCCTCTGAGAATCTCATTTTTGTCAAGTATAACAGTTTATTCTCATCATCAGAATCAGAATTCAAGATTTCTCGATATTAAAAGAACTATCGATATCTGTGAAATCATCTGAAAAGGTCACTTCATAATCAGATGAGTTGTTATCAGAATCAACATGTTGCCTGAATGCAAGCTTTTCAAGAGCCTATACTATTGAGTTTTATTCTCAAGAGGTTTTGTGACATTATATCTACATCTACATTTGTCAAAGATGATAGATTCTCTGATTTGAAGAAGAAAGATCTATTGGGTTTTTACAATTGAAGAAATACTCAATTCACCAATCTGAAATCAAATAACTTAACATTCATGCATCATATTTAGGTGTTTGCAAAAATAGGTGCATTTTCATTCATTTTCATCTATGTTGAATTTTTAACGGGAATTTCAAAGATTTTAGCAAACATTCAAATCTATCATTTGATGGATCAGCTTTTCCAGAGAAAGTTCATAATGAGAAGAACTCATCTGAAGAAGGAATAAGAAGTTCATAATGAGAAGAACTTGTTCAACCTGTTACCTAAATTCATCAATTGATGGATTGACATTTCCAGAGAAAGTTCATAATGAGAAGAACTCATCGGAAGAAGGAAGAAAAAGTTCATAATGAGAAGAGCTTGTTCAACCTTTTGCTCAAATCCATCACTTGATGGATCAGCTTTTCCAGAGAAAGTTCATAAAGAGAAGAACTCATCTGAAGAAGGAAGAAAAAGTTCATAATGAGAAGAGCTTGTTCAACCTTTTGCTCAAATCCATCACTTGATGGATCAGCTTTTCCAGAGAAAGTTCATAAAGAGAAGAACTCATCTGAAGAAGGAAGAAAAAGTTCATAATGAGAAGAGCTTGTTCAACCTTTTGCTCAAATCCATCACTTGATGGATCAGCTTTTCTAGAGAAAGTTCATAAAGAGAAGAACTCATCTGAAGAAGGAAGAAAAGTCATAATGAGAAGAGCTTGTTCAACCTTTTGCTCAAATCCATCACTTGATGGATCAGCTTTTCCAGAGAAAGTTCATAAAGAGAAGAACTCATCTGAAGAAGGAAGAAGAAGTTCATAATGAGAAGAATTTGTTCAACCTTTTGCATGAATTCATCACTTGATGGATCAGCTTTTCCAGAGAAAGTTCATAATGAGAAGAACTCATCTGAAGAAGGAAGAAGAAGTTCATAATGAGAAGAACTTGTTCAACCTTTTACATGAATTCATCAATTGATGGATCAGCCTTGCCAGAAAGAGTTCATAATGAGAAGAACTCATCGAAAGAAGGATGAAGAAGTTCATAATGAGAAGAACTCATCAAGAGCTTATTCAACCTTTTGAATGACTCTATCACAAAAAGAAAGAGGTCAACATCATCCCCAGTGGAAAGTTCATAATGAGAAGAACTCATTTGAAAGAAAGAGAAGAATTTATTCAATATCTCCAATATCTCCATATGATCAAGTGAAGCCAAATGGATAAAAAAATTTATTATCTTTTCATCTTTGCCCTATTCTTGTTAACACAAATGAGCAAAGAGGGCAGCTGAAGATACTAATTTTTTACCCATATTAATTTATTTTATTTATAAATATATTATTATTTTATTAAATATTATCTTATAATAATTACTAATATTATTATTATTACTAATATTATTAATAAAAATTACAAGCCCGTCAACCAGCCCAAACCAAACTGAAACCCAAAACATTTAGGGTTTCAGTTAGGGTTTCCTAACCCTAATCCCTAGCCGCCTCTACCCAGCCGCCTCAGATTGACCGTTGGATCTGGCATGATCCAACGGTCCAAGAACCTCCAGATGGAAACCCTAGGTATGATACCCTAGGGCCACGCGCCCCGCCGCTGCTGTTCTTGCCGTCTTCACCGCGCCCGTCCCAACCGAGGCACCAGAAGATCGGCCGTAGCCGCACACGTATTTCCCAAATGGTGAGTCCCACTGGAAGTCCGTGACTCACCGAACTCTATCCTTCGGACCGGTCCGAGATGAGCACGGTGATGGCTATAAAGCCATCACCCAACCTGCAAAAAAACCAAACGAGACAGAGACAAAGAGACAGAAAATACACGGAGAGGAGATAAAAACAGAAACATGATAAAAAAAAACTACTACCAACGATCTCAGCAGCAAAGAAACAGAAAAAAAGAAAAAGAAGAGAGAAACTATCGAGGAAGCCCTGACCACCGGATCTCACCAAAACCTTCGAAAAACCGAAGGTACTTTTGTAGATTTGCTCCGATTAGGAGCTTTTTAAGGAAAAAGAACACCGGAAACGCCCTTAGGACGTTCCGATCTATTTAACGTTGTAAAAAATAAATTTTCCTGCCACGGATGCGGTGGCCGGCGGTGATGGTCACGGCGGCAGACGGTTGCCGTCCGGTGACCGGCTTCCCTCCGATGAGGGAAGCTAGAGAGAGGCCAGAGAGAATTCGGCTCTCTCTCTGCTTGAGAGAGAAAAAAAAATTTGAAATGAAGGCTGGCCCTTCGGGCCAGCCGTTTTGGACATTATATAGTCCTTCCCGAACGACGTCGTTTCGGGAAGGACTATGCGTGTAATTAGATAATAGTTAAACCCCGTCCGAAGCCATTCCAACTTGTAAACTTTACATTCTAGTCACTAAATCGAATTCATAATACTTTTAATTGATCTCGAAATTTTAATTTTATTTATTTTAGTCCTTTTTGTTAAAATAATATATTTAGGATAAATAACAGAATTAATCCCTTAATTTAATAATATTTTAATCCCTAGTTTATATTTTTAATTTATTTTATTCTAATATCCGAATTTTAGATAAGTTATTTTAGTCACTAAAATTATAGAATAAAGAAATAGCATATTTAATCCCTATAATTTTGATTAATTATGAATTAGGTTTTTAATTTTATTTTTACTATAATTTAGTCATTTATTTTAAATGTTTTCATTTATTTTATTGCTTTTAAATATATAGTTCCAATTGTATTTTTATTTTAATTTTACTTATTTATATATTTAAATATTTTTATTATATAGTCATAAATAATAAATAAATATTTATTTATTCAAATAAATTATTTTAATATTTTATTTTTAAATCGAAGAAAAGGACAGTCTTAATACAACTGGATGTCCTATTCTGGTATTTTAAAATTAAATATTATAAAAAAATATTATTTAATTTTATGTAAATTAATCAATATCAAAGAAAAGAGCTGTCTTAAGGCACCTAGAAGTCCTTTTCTGATATTTTTTTTAAATAAATATTTTTTTTAAAGTTGGAAATAATAGGATTATAAATTAAATATATTTTAAATTTTTTAATATTTAATAGAGACATTTATAATTAAAAAGTACCAATTTTGGGCGTTGTAGGGGTGCTAATCCTTCCCTAAACGTAATCGACCACGAATCCCTTTTATTTTAAAAAGAACGAATTTTTGGTTATAACGCAGATCAGTTCATTTTTTAATTGGTGTTTTCTTAAAACTCTTTTAAAAAAAAATAATTTTTAGGTATTCGACCTACCTGACCCAAAAAGGCCGATGGCGACTCCCAAATTATTTTCAAAAACCATTTATTTACATCAATTTTCCCGTCAAGTAAATAAATTTTTCGTGCCCGGATGAAAACCGGTTACGACAGCTATGTAAGTAACAATATTAATAACAATGTCCTTTTTATTTATGTGATTTTGTGATTCGAATCAAAATTTTCTCAAATCTTACCATGGCATGGAGGAGTTGGAAAGATGAGACAGCATTGGAGCTCGTCGATCCGGCGCTGCGAGATGGTTTGACGACCGAGCTGATGAGATGCTTACACGTCGGATTGCTTTGCGTTCAAGCGGATGTAGGAGAGACCGAACATGGCATCGGTTGTTTTGATGCTTACAAGCTACTCTGTCACTCTTCCGGTACCTTCACAGCCTGCATTTTTTATGCACGGCAGCGCTCAATCGGAGATAGAGATGCTATGGTCGGAAGACTTGAATTCCGGGGCTACGGGATCCTGTCAATCGAAAAAGGAAGTCACAGTAGTTTCGGAGAACGGGGTTACCATTACCGAGCTCCATCCAAGATAGCAAAGGAGCTATCTTATTTGTAACCATTTCCAAATAGAGTTTGGCAGCAACAATAAATCATCTGTTCTTCAAATGTGTGTTTTTAAAGATAAATATAATAAGATGGTGAAGACCTAGGAAGCTAAAGCAGCAACTGCACTGGACTAGAGCAACAAAGTATAAGAATAAAATATTAAAGAGCATGTTCATGGTACAATAAGAAATCAAAAATACCCTAAGCTTCAAGGAGCGGTAACCAAGCCATGGCAGATTGGCCACCCACTTAGCTTATCACCCCCAATTCAATTCCTAAACATAATTCTAAACTAAACATTAATTTTAAGAATTGGATTATTAAAATGTACGATTATTTGACACATTATGGAACATATTATTTTAATGTGTCAAATAATCGTATATTTCTTAAATCAAATGTTTTTTTAACTCTTATGAATGTGTGAATGGGATTGAAGGACTTCCCAATTTTCTCATAAAAGAGAGATGATTTCTATTCAATACCTACAATCATGGCTAGAGTGATCATCCAAAATATAATTTATTTTTACCTTCAAATTTTATAAGATCATCTGAGTAGACTTAAATCTCAAGGAGAATTATCTCACAACAAGCTGTCATCAATATAATGCAAGCTATCAATGCAATTATGTTGATGCGGTGAAGAGTTAGAAATAACCTAACAAGTAACTTGAACTTTTCTTCTTTGATCTATCATTAATTTTAAAATTTATTAAATATCATTTTTTTTAAATCCTACTCACAAAACAAAATTAAATTGTTAAAGATATATTTGAAAAACTATGTGATAATTAGATTTAAATATAATTGACTAATCGTTTTAATTCGTGAATTGAATGAACGTAACTACATAATTAATTACCTTCAATTTTATTGACTATTGTTGCTGTTTTGTTTCTATTACTCCCACTAGGTACAGCTTCTTAGATAAGATGGCAAAGATGTTTATTTTTTCTTGTTATTCTTATTAATAGTTTCATTATCGATTACTTAAATAGTAAAAGATTAGAGAATGATTTTAAATATTACTATTTTTATAATAATGAATATTATTAATAATTAGGATATAATTTCCGTCACTAAAAAATTAAAACTCTTTAAACAGGGGATGTTAATGTTAACCCTGGTAGAGAATCCAGAGATAGATCATCCCTTTCTTGATTAGTTAACCACATACTGAACAAGGAAACCATGGTTTGCACAGTCATGTGTCAGAAGCCGAACCAAGTCACGGTGAAACCCCATCCGACATGTCCATATGTCAAAGTGCAATTGGTTAAGACCACATCCGACTTATCCGAAATAGAAAATTGCAGATAAGGTGTCACAAACCACAGCCAATCTACATCACAGAAAGAAAAAATCACGACTCCAATTCAACACCCCCAAATAACCCGAGGCCAGAACAAACATTTTCTACATTTGGCTCATTCAGATTGAAAAAAAAAAAAGAAGAGAAAGAACACCTTGGTTGCGGAGATGGCACAGGCAATGGCATCTATGGCTGGTTTTCGTGGCTCTTCACAGGCTGTCCTGGACGGCAGCCTCCAAATCAGTGGCCAAACCCGCTTGAACATTGTCAGCAACAACGGAGCGGCTGTGAGTAGGTCTGGTTTCACTGTCAGAGCCCATCAAGCACCGGCTGACCCTGAGACCGGACGCAGAGCCATACTGGGTCTTGTTGCTGCTGGTTTGGCCACTGGCTCCGTTGTTCAAGCTGTTCTTGCCGATGCAAGAAGCATCAAGGTTGGCGGACCTCCCCCACCCTCGGGTGGATTGCGTAAGTCGTCGATTCTTTACTATTGATAGATTTCATGCATTTTGGAACTCGGTAATTTGATGACCAAATCAAAATGTTGGTAGCTGGAACTCTGAACTCGGATGAGCCAAGAGACCTTGATCTGCCATACAAAAACAGGTTCTTCCTCCAACCACTTACTCCGGCTCAGGCAGCACAGAGAGCAAAGGAGTCAGCCAAGGACATTGTGGGTGTCAAGAGCTTGATTGACAAAAAAGCCTGGCCTTATGTCATGAATGATCTCCGTCTCAAGGCCGAGTATCTCCGCTATGACCTCAACACTGTCATTGATTCCAAGCCCAAAGATGAGAAGAAAACTCTCAAGGACCTTACTAAGAAGCTCTTCAATACCATTGACGATGTAAGTTTCAAAGTTCTTCCTTTGGGTTTTGCTGCATAATTGTTTGCCTCAATTGATATGGTAAACCATCATGTATTTCTGATGTGGAACTTTCTTATTCCTAACAGCTTGACCATGCAGCCAAGATCAAGAGCACCCCTGAAGCAGAGAAGTATTATGCTCAGACTGTATCTAGTTTGAACGATCTTCTTGCCAAGCTTGGCTAAGAGAATTGGTTAATCGAATTTTGATGTAAAACCTTGTTCATCGTCCTCAGAAACACTTTCATTTCTATGCTATCCAAAGGGAATCTTTTGTCTATTTACAAAATTGAAACTTGATTGTTTGTTTGTTTAAGCACGTTCAGGTCACTGTCAGCTCAATTGAAAGACCTTAGTTTCAGGTAAAAAGAGGGAAAAGTTAATAAGAGTATGATCCAAGTTTTATTTGTAAACAAGCCATCATTCATCTACTCATCAGTTCATAGGCACAGGAGAAGAACCCCCGAGTATCACTCAAGTAACACTAACTACGGGCAGGACTAACGTTGTTTTCCAGTTTCTCCAGTTTCATATTGAGATTGCACAGATGAAAGACAGAGAGAACAGAGAGAACGGATGCAAATCATACAATTCATTTGACGGTAAAAAAGAACTACTACAAAATACCAACAGCACTACAAAGATGATTATCATCAAAGTTTCGGTTTCAAATTCAATTCATCGTGTAACTTAAAGGTTCGATACCAAAAGCTAGAGGTTATAGCAGATGATAAATAAGAAGACAAAGTAAATCATTGAAAACTTAATCACTGATAAGAAAACAGATCAATATCATCTCCACCTCTAACTCGATAGTAGTTCCGACTGCAGGTGGTAAAAAAACTATATGCTTTATATTCAATTAAATAAAAAGATCAAACAAAATAGCATTGGTAAAACCTGGCACTACTCTGCCGGCATGGCTTATAACGACGTAAGTATTTTCCTTGGCAAGTTTCACGAGTTCCTCTGCATCTTCTATTTTGGAGGCTTCGACCAAGTCATCCACCACTTGCTGCAATAATGCAACATCAACCAATTTTTTCCTACCAAAAATCTCCTTGCACAGCTCAATGGCAAAACTCAAATCACCCTTCTCACAAACGAAGGGGACTAATATTATAAAAGTAAGCTTATCCGGAGCGCAGTCATTCTTTCCGATTTGACTATACCACTCTTTAGCTTCTTCTAATTTTCCCTCGTTAACAAACCCTCTAATCATATAAGTGAAGGTAAACACATCAAGTTCGACTCCTTTACTCCTCATTTCTTCAACCAAGTTAATTGCCTCTTTCATTCTCTTTGCACTTTGCAAACCCAAGCAACTTAGAATTATAACTCCTAATATCAGGCTCCACATTTTTCTCCACCATTTTAACCCACATCTTCTCCCCATCACCAAGCTTACCATTCTTAAAGAAATTATCAAGCATTAATCTAGCAGAATCTAAAGAACCCATCTCACAAAAAGCCTTAATAACTGTATTATAAACCGAATCTGGCTCTATCGACAACTTGGCGGCAAATCCTTGAAAAACCGGTCAACGTCATCAAACTTTTTGGCATTCACGCAAGCTCCCATAAGAGCATTGAAAGACAACAACCCTCTCTTCGGCATTTCATCAAACACCTTGTAAGCATGCTCAAACATGCCTGCTTTTCCATACAAATGAATTAGTCTAGAAGCAAAGCCTTCTTTGGACATGTCATCGTATTTCTTTTGAACTTCTAGGATCTCTTCCATCCATCGGAAGCGTCCAGCTGAAGCAAGGCGGCGAACAATATCTTCACAGATGCCGTTTCGTCTGCGAAAGCGACTGTATTCGCAAGATTTTTTTAATTTTCCAACGAGACGCTTGAGGACGCGTTCATTGTAGAGATCACCGGCGACTTTTCGAACGCTGTCCAGCTGCAGACTTTTCGAACGCTGTCCAGCTGCAGGATTGAGGTTGTAGAAGGAGCGGTGGATGATGCGAGTTAGAGATGACATTTTTCGGGGGTTAATGAAGCCAGTCAGCCTACAAATACTCACAATAACCCTACGACTGGCACACTCATTAAATATCACTATAAATAACCCAACCAAAATTGGAAAAGGAACTTGATCCTCACTATTTTTATAGTGTCGTCTTCTTCATGATCAAATCTCTTCAATACAAAACATTGATCAACTATCGTTTTCTCACCGATCATGACTCCTCGTTCAATCAGAATGAATAATCGGTTAACGATGCACGAGACCATCTTTATCATCAACAGTTGCGAACATATAAATAGGTACGCCGGATTCCATCTCAACTCAAAATTTTATTACACTAAAACCAGTTGATCAACATTAAAAGTCCCATACAAATGGGAAAATTTCCAAGTTTTCAAACCCACAACAAGCCAACTCTATTAAAAATATGCTGGTAGTCAAGATGGCTTCCAAGCTTCCTTTTTATGTATATATACACATATACGGTGGACCGTGTAATGGCAGTTGTTTGCTATATTTAAGTCGCAATATAAGGCTAAGCAGACACATACCTAATCCTTGTTCCAAAGGCACCCAATGTTAAAGATTTCTAAATTATTTAAACTGCATTTCCCTCGAACTTCTCTCATGTTGTTAGATTGTAATAAAAGATCGTAGTTAGGTAAGGATTGTTGATATTTTTTAAAAATTTTAATTATTACGAACATAGATTGATAATGAATCACGGATTTAGATGAAATAATAAAAATATATTATATGAATCAGTATTAAAATTTGTAACCAAAGTATATCTTTATTTACGGAGTATAACTGATTAGGGTAAACTACATGTTTAATACTTTAATTATTATTCTTGTTTCGTTTTGATCTCCTAATTTTTTTTAAATCTATATAATCTTATGTTTGGTTGCATTCTGGTCACCCACAATAAAAAAATTAACAAAACGGTTGATGTGGTATTTTTAATTTTTTCAATTATGACATATCAGCATCACTATTAATTTTTTGACAACGGATGATTAAAATAAAATCAAAACTAAAGATTATGTATGATTTTAAAAAATAATCGAATGACCAAAATAAGTGATGGTTAGGGTGCTAAACGTGTAGTTTACACAAAAATTAATCATTGAATTCGCTTAGGTAAAAATAGATCAATAAACCCCAAAATTTTATCACTTTCATCTTCAAATTTCCATCTTTGCATACACACATCTCTACAAATACTAGGGGTGTGCAAAATAACCCGATCCGACCTATCTAATCCGTTGATCCGATCCGAAAATTCGGATAACCGATCCGATTTTCAATTTTCGGATAATTCGGATCGGGTATCCAATTTTTTTTTTTTTTTTGAATTTTCGGATCGAATACGGATCGATCAAAATTCAATTTCGGATTATCCGAAAACCCGAAAAAAAAATTGGGCTATATTATTAGCCCAGAGCTATTTGGGCTATTATCTTGTTCTGTCATTTCCTTTTTTTGCTTCTAGAGATGACAAGGCTGTTGTTTGGAAGAAACCCATAAATCATTCAAGTTTTATAGGGACATCCTTCGACTCATTTTGTCCTAATTCCTACCTGCTTCGTTTGCTGCGGTCTTCAAGGATCAAATACTAGCGCTACCCAAAAATGACATGTTATTCCCGATTAGACCATGTCCTTGAAAAACTTAAATAAATTTATGATACGTAATATCAATAAAATTATCTGCGGAAATGCTTTCATATTCTCTGCCTGATGGTTCTGTTCGTTGCAAGTTCCAATAATTTAGACTCGTAATTATATTATACAACCTATGTTATATGGACTTTCCACAAATGTAAAGCATTGATATGTTCACAGAAGAAGCAAAAAGAGTTACAAAAGAAGATCCTGAAACATTCAGCTTACTTTTTTATCACACCAGTCATCAAATGTTCTCATAATCCCACGAAAAGCCAGATATTCCATAACAATTGCCACGAAAATCTCCATTCTACCATGCAACAAAGAATACACCAATTGTATCAAGCTAGAATTGCTAATGATGCCACATGATTCGTCAACGGAACAGTGGAATACTATTCGATTAATTCACTGAATATAACTCTACCAAGATTTATAATGGTGCCATCGTATTTCGTAGGACACATGAGATTGGTGCATTAGGGCATGAGAAGTGCGTATATCTTGGAATATATATAGCGTTCTTTACATTCATCAATCTTGGAATTAGTATTAATTTCTGTTAATTTTTATGAACAACTAAAAAAAGACGAGGGCATTAACATTGGTAGAAATAAAAATATTAATTTAAAATGGTAATATTACATATTTAATCAAATATATTCGTTTGGGAATAAGATCATATCCCGTAACAAGTAATAGTAAAGTACCCTGTTAATTATCTGATTTAATTTCAAGTGTTTGGGTGGATAAGATAAATAAAAAAATTAGAAAAAATGAGATTTTTTTTGTTCTAACAAAAATCGGATTCGGATCCGATATTTGGATATCCGATCCGAAATTTCGGATCGAATGTTCGATATCCGATTTTTTCGGATCGGATACGGATCATTACTTAGATATCCGAAATTTTCGGATCCGAAAATTCAGATCGGATAATATCCGATATCCGATAATGACACCCGTAACAAATACCATGAAAGAAAAAGGCAAAAAGAAGGGAAACAAAATCTCTCTTCAAATGAAGCAATGAAAATGAATCAACTCTTCACCTCTGGACTTGAAATCCCATGGCCATCTTCCTCCCAAGATTTTCTGCCACAACTTCTGAATTCAATAAACATAATCAAAACACAATCCTAATAAAAAAACATACTAAATCTTCAAAGATCTCTAAAGTTATTTCCTGACAAATCCAAATCAATAACCAGTTACCTTGATGCTTGCAAACAGGAGGATCTTCAAAGAGAGAAAGCGACAGTTGCTAATGCAACACCGATATCGAACAAAATAGCCCAGAAGAAGGATCCTTAACACGAATACCTTTAACATTAAACCACACGAACAGCTCTTCCTGGGGACAGTCCTTCCACTCCAACGAGTCCACCGTAGCTAAGGTTAGCGTCACCCACGGTCAAAGTGCACCCTGCCATCGAACTTAGCCATGCACGGAGTTTCCAGGTGACTTCGAGGCGACCATTTGAAGCGTCGAATTTGTAGGATTTAACGTTGTCTGGAAAAAGACCACAGGCAAGCCTTGTCTATGAAGGAGATCGTGTATAGAAGAGGTGGCTAAGAAACGAGGAAGAAGAAGAAGCAGGGTCAAAGCTGTGGGTGTCAGAGTTTTCATTCATTGAGACTTGTAAAACGGAGACAAACTTAGGGAGATCTGAACGTTTTTTTTTTTGGTAACGGGTTTAAGGTTTTAGTTTAAGGTTTTTTTTCTAGGGCTAGACCTAGTAAGAGTGCTGTATTCAAATTCTATGAAATGGAGGCCAGGAAGAAATGTCCCACTTCTAGCCTGGCAAATTTTAATTCACATTGTTAGTAAAAAAAAATTCATATTGACATAGTTATCCTTTAACTTCTTTTTAACTATCAATTTTGAAAGAGCATAATGACAAAACTCTTCAAGGTAATTTTGTCCTACATTCTTTTTTAAGCATTTTAGTTTATAATATTTCAATTTTTAGTTAAAATAGATCATATTGGTTGGAACTCGTTAGTTGAATAAACGATCAACACAAGTTATTAACATGATATTTTCATATATATTTAATTGATGAATGTGATATGTGAACCCCATGATAACATGGTATATGTCACGACATCTAAAGTGGTGATGCGGTATGTGCCACATCATTCAAAGTGATGACGTGACACATTTTATAGTACTAAAATGATGACACGATGTGTGTTACGTTAACGTCAAACATATTTGAAAATGTCATGTTAATAATATGTGCTGATAGTTAGTCCAATAACGATTTTCCATCCATCGCGAGCTATTTTGATCAAAAATTAAAAGTGTAAGGCTAAAATGCTCCAAAAATAATATGGGATACAATAACCATTGTGAAAACGTTGAAGGCTTATTTCTTTATCCTTTTGAAATCGTTATAGATTTGAATATAATATTTAATAATTAATCATGTTGTAACACGTTATATCTAATGATGTTATGATTTTAACCCTTCAATATCATATCAACATCCTACTGTTTGGAAAAATGCCAAATAAACTCACGTATTAATTTTTTTTTTCAAATTCAAGTATTAAATTGAAACCAAACAAAGTTCATATATTAATTTAAGAAAGATTTTCAAATTGAGATACCAAATTGTATAATAAGTCTTTTTTATGAAAGAAAATATTTTGAGGGACTATTTTGGTAATGTAGAACATTGAACAAACGATGTCATCAAGGGCGGCCAATAATGATAAGAGACAGACATCAACTTCATAGTTATCATGACCTTAGACGAGAAATTGGGAAGAGGAGGAGAGGAATTAGGGATTACATATATGAAAAATGGGAAATTGAAAAATGAATTGGGAATTCGAGAGTTACCTGTTAATGAGGTAGATGAGGAGGCTGATAATTGGGTTAAACGGCAGATGGGCACGGCAGTTGGGCTGAAGATGATAACTGGGCTGGAAGGCAATTAGCAGATCAGACAAGAAGTGCCATAGCTGGATGCTGAGGTAGACCAGGCGGTTATGCTGTTAGGAAATTATACAGTTGTCAATAAATAATTGAACCATATGATGAATATATATGAAATGTACCAAAACAATGGAATTATGAATGAAAATATACATAATTTCCTTTCTGAAATATGCAATTCTTCTATTTTCCTTAAACCTTTTCTCGTCATTTTCAGGGAAAACCTGACAATTGGTAATCAGAGCCAGGATTAGTGATCCCAAGATTTTTTTTAGCTGAGTAAGACAAAGAAAATGAAGAACAGTGGAACCATAGAGACACCAGAACAATCAGTGGAAGCTGGGAATGAAGAGACCTTACCATCTTGGTAGGCTGGTCAGAAAAGTGAGCTGGAAGCAATGACACAAACACTGGAAACTGGAGTGATTGAGAATAGAGGATATTTGCATAGAATATTGTAGATGGTGAACCAGGCAACTGAGGAAAAGGATTCACCTTTATCTGATAAAGGTCGATTGCAAGCAGTTGAAGATCAAACAAAAAAAAGGAAGTAAGCAGCCATGCTTAATAACAGTTCTTAATGAGCATGAGAAATATACTTTCAAGAATGATGAACCTGGAATATTATCATCTAGACTTGCTTTTATTCCTCAAAAGTGTGAAAGTCCACTTAATGATATTATGGATGTTCAAAAGTTGAAAATAGAAGGAAATACAGTGGACTTAGGGGAGTCATCTGTTGGTGGAGAGGGTCAGTCAAATTATGTTTTCAGGCCAAAAATAGAAATTCAGATGTTTGATGGAACAAACCCAAGAGGCTGGGTAAGGAAATGTCAGAAATATTTTTCCATCTTTAAAGTACCTGAATACCAGAAAGTAGAATTAGCTACAATGTACTTAATTGGAAAAGCTGAGACTTGGTTTGATGGATATATAGCTCAGAAGCATAAGGTGAACTGACATGAGTTTGCAGCAATATATGTCATAGATTTGGTGATCAGAATTGTAATGACATTGTGGAGGAGTTTAACAAGCTGATTCAAAAGAACTCTGTAGAAGATTATCATGAGAAGTTTGAGGAGCTGAGATCTTATATGTTGTAGTACATCCCATTCTTGGAGGAAGGGTATTTTGTTTCTAGTTTTTTGAGTGGGTTGAAAGAAGAAATTAAGCACAGAGTGAAGGTTCATAATCCAAAAATTCTGGCTGCTGCTTTCAGACTAGCAAAATTGGTTGAGTTGACTTGGGAGGTGGAAAGTAGGAAGTTGAGGTTTCAACCTAGAATGACACATACAGGACATAGTTCCATCTACAAATCTCCTAACCCTACTCTGAATTAACCTCAAAGAGGAGTTGCCCAGAATACTAATCAGAGTAGACAGTTTTTGGTGGAATACAGAAGAACACATGGACTGTGCTATAAATGTGCTGAGAAATTCAGTCCAGGACACCAATGTAAAGTTAAGCAGCTGAATTATATGGAGGAGATATAAGATACATGAGAGTTTGTGAACGTGGAAACAGAAGACAGTGAGGCTAAAGTAGCAGAATCTATGGAATGTGAACTTGAAATCTCTATTAATGCTATACCAGGACAGGCAGGTCATAACACTTTAAGAATTCAAGGTCATATATCAGGAAAACCTTTGAACATTTTGATAGATAGTGGTAGTACTCATAACTTTATAACTGGTCAGTGGTCTAAATAAGGAGTGGAATCAGAGCAGACTCATCCTTTAACCATTATAGTTGCTAATGGAGAAAAATTGTATAGTTCAACTATAAGTAAAAAATTAAGATGTGGAATGCAAGGTTCTCAGTTTAAACATGATTTCAGAGTTTTAGCTCTGGAAGGTAGTGATATGATATTAGGGGTAGATTGACTGATAAAATATAGTCCATTATAAATGGATTTTAATAATATGACCTTGAGCTTTCAAAAGGATGGGAAAGATGTTATTTTGAAAGGAGGGCCGAGTTCAACTACTGTTAGATTGATATAAAATAGTAAACTGCAGAAATTGATGGAAAAATTAATGATATCACAGGAGAAATCTTTATGTTAAGTGGGGAGGTTAGTTGTAATAAAGTACCTGCTAAATTACAAGGGTTACTGAAAGAATACTCAGTTGTTTTGAAGAACCAAGAGGAATGCCACCCCAAAGGGAACATGACCATTTAATCATATTAAAAGAGGGTGCTGAAGCAGTAAACATCAGACCTTATAGAATGCCCTACCATCAGAAGTCAAAGATTGAAAAACAAGTTAAAGAAATAGTATCTTCTTCTATAATTCAGACAAGTAAAAGTCCATTTGCCTCACCTTGTCTGTTAGTTAAGAAGAAAGATGGAAGTTAGAGGATGTGTATAGATTACAGGTAGTTGAATGCCTTAACTATAAAAAATAAGTTCCCTATTCCTGTGGTGGAGGATTTATTGGATGAGTTGAGTGGGGCAACTTATTTTTCTAAACTGGATTTGAGGTCAGGGTACTGGAAGATTAGAATTACTCCTGAATACATTCCTAAGACAACCTTTAGGACTCATCATGGTCATTTTGAGTTCAAAGTTATACCTTTTGGATTGACAAATGCTCCAACAACCTTTCAGGCTTTAATGAACAAAGTATTTGAGGCCTATTTAAGAAAGTTTGTATTGGTTTTTTTTATGATATACTTGTTTACAGTATTGATTTGGAAAGTCATACCAGCCATCTCAGAACTATTTTGGAAGTTTTAAGGCAGAATCATTTGTTTGCAAAAAGAACCAAGTGTTTCTTTGGTCAAAGGGAAGTGGAGTATTTAGGCTACATTATATCTAGCCAAATAGTAGCTACTGATCCAACAAAGATTCAGGCAATGCAACAATGGAAATTGCCAAAAAAATTAAAATCTTTAAGAGGATTCCTGGGCTTGACATGATATTATAGGAGATTTATTAAAGGGTATGGTGAGATTGCTAAACCTTTGACCACTATGCTAAAAAAGGATCAGTTTCAGTGGACAGAAGAAAGGAAAGATGCCTTTGAAATACTTAAGACTGCAATGTGTCAGGCACCTGTTTTAGCATTGCCTAATTTCACTAAAGGTTTTTGTTTGGAAACAGATGCAAGCTCTAAGGGAATTGGAGCAGTTTTATCTCAAGAAGGCAGACCAGTGGCCTATCTCAGCAAGGCCTTAGGACCTAAGCAACTAGATCTGTCCATTTATGAGAAGGAGTATTTGACCATACTAATGGTCATTTCTAAGTGGAGGCATTACTTGGAAGGGGGTCCTTCATTATTAAAACAGATCATGAGGCTTTAAAGTATTTGTTAGAACAGAAGTTAACTACTTCTATACAGAAGAAAGGGCTCACAAAGTTGTTGAGACTGGATTATGTTATTCAATATAGGAAAGACAGACATAATTTGGCAGCAGATGCCTTATCTAGAAGAGATGAGAATAAGGTGGAATTTCAACAATTAACATCTACTGTTATTATTCCAACTTGGGTCCAAGAGGCTGAGCAGAGCTATCAAAATGATTTAGTGGCTACAGAAATGATTACTCAGTTAGTTGTCTCTGTTCCAGACGCAATAGAATAGACTTATTCTAAAGGGGTTTTAAGGAACAGGTAAGGTTTACATTGGGCAGATTGGTTCCTTAAGAAAGAAGATCATAGAAACTCTAGATGATTCACCCCAAGGTGGACATTCAGGAATCCAAGCTACTTACCATAGAGTGAAGTCCTATTTTTACTAGAAAGGAATGAAGAGGATGATTAAGGATTATGTGCAGCAGTGTGACATTTGTCAAAGAATTAAGGATGAACATGTTTTGAAACCATATTTACTTCAACCACTTCATATTCCACAACAAGCTTGGGAATTTGTCACTATGGATTTTATTAAAGGACTTCCAACCTCTAACAGGTATAATTGCATATTGGTTATCATTGAAAAATTTACTAAATATGCACATTTTATACCCCTGGTATACCCATTTACTGCAACAGAGGTAGCTAAAGTTTATTTGGACCAAGTGTACAAACTACATGGGCAGCCAAAATAACTTTATCTAACAGGGATAAGATTTTTACAAGTCTTTTCTGGACATAATTACTTAAGCTATAGGGAACTAATACTATCTTCACTACAGCCTACCATCCAGAAACCGATGGTCAGATAGAAAGATTAAACCAATGTTTGGAGCAATATTTGAGGGGGATGTGTTTTATAAAACCTACAAGTTGGAGTAAATGGCTATCCCAGGCAGAATGGTGGTATAATACCAGCTTCCACACAGCTTTGGGAACAACTCCATTCACTGCTCCTACTATGACTTGATAAACAGACTCAAGGGTAGCAGATGTACAAAAATTATTACAGGAGAGAGATAATATGAATACAATACTATGAGCAGCTTGACAAAGCACAACAACGCATGAAGCATTATACAGACAAAAACGTAGTGACAGAGTATTACAAGTGGAGGATGAAGTTTACCTTAAACTTCAACCATATAAGCAGTCATCTGTGGCACTGAGGAAGAATCTGAAGCTCTCAACCAGGTATTATGGACCCTACAAGGTTATAGAAAAAATTGGATTAGTGGCTTATAAATTTCAATTGCCTGAAAATTCGAAAATATACCATGTTTTCCATATTATCCTTTTGAAAAAGAAAATTGGACATGAAGTAGTTACCTCTAGAGATCCACCAGAGGTCAATACTGAGGGTCAACTGCGTGTCTGTCCTCTCATGGTATTAGACAAACGCATAGTGAGAAGAAACAAAACGGCAGTCACTCAGTTATTAATTCAGTGGGTGAACTTTGGACCGGAGAACGCTACCTGAGAGGATTTCAATGTGCTTTAGTCGTAATTTCCTGATTTCGATCCTTGGGGACAAGCATCGACTGCAGAAGGGGGTATTGTCATGACCTTAGATGAGAAATTGGGAAGAGGAGGAGAGGAATTAGGGATTACATATATGAAAAATGAGAAATTGAAAAATGAATTGGGAATTCGAGAGTTACCTATTAATGGGGTAGATGAGGAGGCTGATAATTGGGTTAAACGGCAGTTGGGCTGAAGATGGTAACTGGGCTAGAAGGCAATTAGCAGATCAGACAAGAAGGGCCATAACTGGATGTTGAGGTGGATCAGGCGGTTATGCTGTTAGTAAATTATACAACTGTCAATAAATAATTGAACCATATGATGAATATATATGAAATGTACCAGAACAATAGAATTATGAATGAAAATATACAGAATTCCCATTCTAAAATCTACAATTCTTCTCTTTTCCTTAAACCTTTTCTCGCCATTTTCAGGGAAAACCTGACAATAGCCTAATGGCCAGCGTGAAAATTAAGAGGTTTTGAGATTGACAGGCATCGGTGCCGGTTTGGTCAGCCGTGTCCTGCTCTTAATTTTTTAACATCAATTATTTACGTTATCTTAATTACGTGCCCTAGTTTTAAAACATGAAAGAGGGTGTGTTGATATACCTAACCTAACAGGTGATAATGTTTCTGAATGAATGGGTTTGCCACGTTTTAAATAAACAAAATCATTCGGAGAAACGGCACCAGCAAGAACCACTTTTCCTTCTCCTTACGACTTTTGGCTGCCTCTTTAATGATTTTTAATTTGCCATTGGACTGTCCCCGTCTTGCTTTTCTTTCTTCCCGACACTGTTTTAAATTCAAACTGTTCAAATTTATGTTATGTTTCTTTTTTTCCTTACATGTGTATGGATTTCAGTTTCAATAGGGTAAGATGAAGATAAAGAAAGGCCCAAAAGGCCCTACTCTGTATTATGTTGAGATCTTCTATCGAGTATTTTGTCGGAATCTCCAAAAACGCAAATGTATTAGTATTTTTTTTCAAGATATCTATTGTTGTTTTACTCACAAATGTTGTAATTAAATCGTTGATCAAAATAAAATAAAATATTAATTAAAATAAGAGAAAAATTTAAATTTAATGATGATTTTAGAAAAGAATATTTTGGTGATCAAAATAAAATTGTGGGAATAATTGAGAGAAAATATTTAGTTCACTATTTCTTTATGTCCTTTTTTCTTTCATTAGTAGGTGACGACACTAGCCTTGGTGCTGGTAGCCGTCTCCAATATTTTCTTTTTATTTTTTCGTATGTATTTTTCTTTTAGAATAATTTTTTCTTTATGAAGACACGAATTTCTCTGTTTTCATAGCACGTTTTTTTCTCTGCTTTCATATCACTTTTTCTCTGTCTTTTGACACGTTTTTTATTTTCTTTCTGGGTTAGATTTGACATCACAACGACTGATCAAGATGACACTCATTTGTTATATCATTGATTTTCCCTGGTTTGGATCCTCGAATTGGATTTGGATGCGCAACTTGAGATCATTTATAATTATCTCGTGATGCTTGGCTCTGATTTACGTTTTGTCGGTAGTATTTTAATAGTTTAAATCCTCTATTGTGGTTTGTTTGCTGTAGCAGTCAAATCTGTTTGTATCTACCCGTTGTTCAAGTCTTTCTGGATGAGATATTCATATTTTCCCTGTATCCTGATATGATTTGAGTGACTAGTTTCTTAATGATTTTAGAAGAATATCTCAATTATGTATCTAATTTATGATTTTTATAAAAATTTTATTATAATTTTAAATTTTTCTTATCTATTAATAAAATTAGTTGTTTATATTTTAAAAAAAAGAACTTCAAGGAATAAAACGTCTAAAAAATATTTTAAGAAATAACCTTGATATAAAATATATAATTTAGGGGATAGTGATGTTATCAATTAAGGTCTTGAGTTCAAGCACTAACTATATAGGGATATAAACTTTTATTGTTAATAATTAAAAATATTTAAATAAATATTATCTTGTATTTGACGTACATTTATTAAAAGAAAAAACTAAAGCTACTTAATAGCCTGTAACTCTCCTGTCGATTCGGGCTCGTAATTTTTGGGCCCTTAACTTTCGTGGGAAAATAATAATTATTGGCCTTATCATGAAGTATTATTTCATTATTGCAACTTAGAAATTGCCAAGCACCGAATGCAAAATGTGGCCGAAATACACTCTACTAGCTTCTTAAACATGGGTTAAATCCAAATTATTAATTATTGGGAGGGATTTACAAGTAACTTTTTATTTAATTAAAGGGTTAATTGAGATTAAAATGAATAATTTAATATTTGAAGGGATTAAAAGAAAATTAGACCATTAACCGTATAAAGACCCATAAGGAGGATTACATCTCTTCTTTTGCTTGTTATTTTTTTAATTACAAGGGAAGGAACTTAAAAACTCAAAGCAAACCGCACACCTTCAAGGTTTTGTAGCAGTCTGCGCATCCGATACCAGCAACTCCAACACCTCCTTCGATGGTTCCATCAGCGCATGAGCGTTCAGGCCATTGTTACGTGCTAACCTTGACAATCCATCAGCTATGCAATTACACTCTCGGAGAATGAAATGACATTGCAACTGCCAATCCCGCCTGACTAAATCTTAAACATGAGGAACCATCGGTGAAATACCATCAACCTCAGGTACCCCTGAAGAACAACGATTGTGTTCTTCCTATCTGATTCAATAATAATTTGTCGAAAGTTCATATTCCACACCAAACATAGACCTGAATAAAGACCCCAAAATTCAGCATCAATGACCGAGAAAAAACCAAGAACCTTGACGAAATCGGCTATCCATTCAGCTTGGCTGTCCCGGAGAACATCGCCACAAGTAGCTAAACCCGAAGTAGATTGTCTTGGTCCATCCGTATTCAATTTAATCCAACCATACGGGGGGTTTCGACCACCTAGCTTCCCGATTAACACCTTGTCCATGTATCAATATGCTCTGAAGTTTCTGCCAATAAGCATTGGACATTAAACGACCATGACAAATCTTCCACTAGAGTGCCTTCACTCTCGGCAATTCTCGATATTTTCATATTGTGTCCAAAGGGCGTTCTTGCTATGCCATAATCATAGGAGTACGTTTCCAATAAGAATCGGAAACGGTAAACCTTCTTCGCTGTGTTTCATTCCAACCCACAATGTCTACACCTCCCCCACCAATGGTGGTCGAACGGTTGCTAGTGTGTTGCAAACAAGATCGGATAACCTTCTTTAATTTGATCCCAATCCCAATTGCCCAATTCATTAACCATCATGCAAACCAATTGACCTCTACACGGTAGATCATGTTGATCGGAATAATACTGAATTAAAAGTCCCAAGTTCCCTATTGGAAACTTCAACGAGCTCAACACACCCACTATAGAGGACATATAATATACCATTCACACTACACCAACACTTTTGGTGTTGGTTAGCCTTTCATCTTTTAAATTATTAGTGCACAATAATACTTAGGTGGCAAGGCCGACCATATCATTCAGGCGATATAACCGACCATATATCAATCAGGCGACAAAGTCGACCATATAATATAACTAACACAAGTGCACTAAGAACTTAGAAACAATTAAGGCTTAACCAGGAAACTTAAAAGAAGAGAAAACTTTTATCGATACAAAATAAAATTACAATATTACCCAATTACCTTTACTCTTCTCTACCTCTACAGCTCTCTTTCTCTAGCTCACACTTTTGGCACTCTTTTATCACTTTTTCACTCTTACTATAATGGTAAAACTCAACTCTATTTATAGTTTCTAGTGGCCATTAGATTGTTTACACATGTCAACATCTTAGCCATTTAACATATCTAGATTCTTCTAATAGATAATTCTAAATATAATATTAAATAATACAAATATCTAGATTTTTCATGGATATTTCTACACATCTACCATATCTATATTATTCTAGAATATTCCTAATATATACACACAAAATGACACATATAAATCTTTAGGATTTGCATCGTCTTCTAACATTCTCCAACCATGCATCATACCAGAAATTGATCCGCGACCCATCTCTCAAGGTCCATACAATATTAGAGCGAACCGTATCTCAAACAATCAATATATCTCTCCAGAGCCTAGAACACACTCTATGATTCACACTATCCGGCATCAAAACTTTCATCTTGTACTTAGATCGTAGCACTCGGACCCAGAGTTGATCAGGATTCTGAATCAGAAGAAAAACTAGTTTCATCAAAAACGCTTCACTCTGAATATGTAGCTTCTTTAGCCCAACACATCCCGACCCTTCCGGTTTGCACATATCTTCCCACTTGATCAAGTGTATAGCACTGCTATCTTTTGATCCCCCATATAAATTTTCGAATCAGACCTTCGAGCGCATCACAAATCTTTTTCGGAAGAAAACAAGTCTGCATAGCATATAAGAGAATTGCGGCCAACACACTGTATTCAATAAGATTTTACATCTATTTATAATATTTTATTTATTAATAAAATTATTATTAAATAATCTCAAAAAAATATAATTGTTTTAGAAAAAAAATTAAATCTTAATGATTAAAATTTCGGTTAATATATAACCTTTGGCTGGATTATCAAATGTCACGTTAACATGTATAACTATTCAACATTAGTCCATTGACTTTGCAAGTTCTTTGATCGGATGAGATCAATAATTAAATTTAAATTTAGATTTTAAAAATAATATTAAAGAAAGAAATAATAATAAACTTGAAACCTAGACCATAAAACCAAAATAAAAAGATAAAAAGCAATGTAAAGAGCTTAAACTTTTAGTGGACATGCAAAATTGGTTTACTGTTATTTATTAAATAATTAATAAACGACTGAGAGTATTTAAAATATATATTAAATTATAATTATTATAGATTAATAAAGGGTAAATTATACATATAGTACCTAAATTATTACTTTTATCTCATTTTGGTACTCACACTTTATTTTTTTCAAAATCATATTTAACATCTAGTTTATGTTTGAATTTGATAATGCCGTTAAAAAAATAACATAATTGATGGCGTATTTATTTATTTATTTAATGATGATGTGACATTATCTTACGATATCATATAGTGATAGACCGAGAGGATGGGGGTAATTGTCCTTCACAAATCTCAAATTCTCTTATATTTTGGATTTTTCTGTGCATTTTCTATTGATAATATATTTTGCCTCTTTAAATTTCATAAGTTTGCTTCCCTCTAAAATTTTATAAGTTTGTCCCATAATATAAAATCATGAATCCATCCATGATAACACGTCAACATCACTGTTAAGTTTTTAACAGTGGGTATGAAATTGAAATCTAAACTAAACACACTACAACAAAACTGTTCTACAACGGCGTTTTGAGAGTAAATGCCACTAACTTTAAACATATAGCGGCGTTTACATCCCAAACGCCGCAAAATGGTAACTTTAGCGGCGTTTTCAAAGACAAACGCCGCAACAGAGTTTTACTTTAGCGGTTTTTTTATAAAAACGCCGCAATAGATTCCATCTTTAGTGGCATTTTTAATAAACACCGCAACAGAGTAGTAGTTTAGCGGCGTTTTCAAAGACAAACGCCGCAACAGGCAAAATTTAAAAGTTTTATTCCCGAAAAGAAGATTTAAGCAGAAGCCTGCATTCCCTACCTTCTCATTTATTTTTATTTCCCTTGTCGTATATATGTTACCAAAGTGCTTCAGCTCATTTTTTTTATTCTACGATGAGGTAAAAGAAAAACAACCCCACGACCACCGTAAATCGGCACCGATGACGAGGTAACCTCCAAAGCTCTCCCTTTTTAACGCAAAATAACCCCTAAACCTAGAAGCTCATATACAACCTTTACATCTAAAGGGGTTTTTTAAAAAAGAAAATACCTTCAAATCTCAAGGCTTTGGCTTCGGTCCAAGAGGAACGATGGTGGCTTCGACGAAAGATAGGTCCTTTTTAGGTTTTCTCTCTGATTCGTTTCTATAACCGAATACCCCTTTTCGAACTGATCTCCCTGCTTAAATCTCTCTTCTTAAAATTTTAAAATTTTAAGATCACTTTCTTGGATGTTCACTTCTTTGTTTTGTTTCTCTTTAAATTTAAAATTTTATGAGTTTGCTTCAAAATCTTCAAAGGTGATCTTGCTTTGATACCCGTTTCCCAGCTGTAAGCTTCTATCTTTTTCTTATTTTTTTCCTTTCACTTTTATCTAAATTTGTTTCCCCCCTTTTTAATCAGATGTTAATTTGAATTGGGTGTTTGATTTTTGGTTTATTTGATGGAAAATGAAATCTGGGTTAATTATAGTTTTTGATTATGTGCTTGTTTTTGTTGTTGCGATTCCGATTTATAAAGTAGTTTTCCTGACATGGGTCATCATTAATTTTCCATGTATTAGTTGACTATGTGTTCAATGTTTAGGGTTTTTGGTTATTTAGTTTATGATTGCTTCAATTATATGGAATTTCGTGGACTGTGATGTTGGATTTGTGCTTATCAAAGTTCTTTTAGGGAGGAATGTCATGTGGGTTTGATTTGTCGAAACCGAGTAATATTGAAATATAACCCATCCATGATAGTGATTAGCTTAATCAGATCCTGGCTGCTGCTCAACAGCTTTCCCAACCTGTTCTCATTGACTGGTTCGTTCTATCTTCTTCTAACTCTTTCCTTAACTGGTTTTTTCCAAAGTGAAAATGATGGGTTTTGTTTAATTGTTGATAGGATAGCTGCTTGGTGCTGGAAATACATCTATTTGAAGCCAAAGTTGGAGAAATTGGCAAACTGAATTCCATACCAAGTATATATATTTTCCCTTCCTTTCTCTTCATCAATATGTTTAAATTCTAATACAATATTTCTTTTACTTTATTTGGCTTTAATAAAAGGTTACCCATTAATAGATTTGGCATGAAAGTGGAAATAAAAATAAATATAAAGAAGTAAATGCGAGAAGGGGAAAAGATAGTGTAGATAGATGGATGGATGGATCATGCTACATTTTTAAATTTCCAATCGGCTCCCATATATACAAAAAAGATTTATATTCACCGCTCTAATCTTTGCTTGAGATATAAAAACAAAGGACATTAGATTTTAAGTTTCTTGATATTTGTTTTGTTTGGCTTTAATTTATTTTCCACTACTATTTGATCTTTTCTTCTTTTATGGTAATCGGATGTAATAAAGGTTTTTTCATTCAAAGGCAAATGCTAATTTGCTATATTATTGAAAGCCTTGCAAAATGCTTTTTTCTGAACATAGCTGCTTTCTGGTTTGCAGAATGTTATTGACTTTCAGTGAGCAAACAAAAGGTAAAGAATTCCCAAAGAATGCATCAGATAAGGAAATGCTTGAGATTGTTATGTCAAGGTGCCTCTTAAGTCGATTCGGGAAGAGTTATATCGATAATCAAAGTCATCAATGGCCTCCGCTTCAAACTTCGACTCCGGTCTCGATTCGATGCCCGTCAACAAGCCTCCTTTCTTCAATGAGGCTAACTATGCCTATTGGAAAAATAGGATGATGTACTTCATTCAAGCAAGTGACATGGGAGCATGGAATGTCGTAGAATAATGATACATCAAGCCTCTCACTCATCCAAGATTGTGGAGTAAATGAGAGACAAAAATGGTCCAACTCAACTCCAAAGCCATCCATATCATATTTTGTACTCTTGGACCAAATGAATACGAAAGAGTTTCATCTTGTACAACCGCCAAATAAATATGGGACAAACTTCAAGTCACTCATGAAGGTACCGATGAGGTAAAGAAATCTAAAATTAGTATTCTAACGCATAGCTATGAAAATTTCATGATGAAACCAAATGAAGATATCAAAGCTATGACGGATAGATTCTCAACGATTGTCAATGGCCTCAAATCATATGGAGAGATCATTTCAAATGAAAAGCTTGTGAGGAAATTAGTCTACTCTCTTCCAAAATCGTGGCAATCAAAGAAGACGGCAATCATCGAGTCTAAGGACCTAACGTCCTTAACTCTTGAAGAGCTAATCGGTTCACTCCTCACTCATGAAATGATGCTTGAAGGTGAGGTGGACCTTGATAAGATTGAAGAGTCATCAAAGGAGAAGGAGAAGAAGAAAAACATTGGGGTTGCTCTCAAATCCACAAAAGATGAGAGTGGTTCAGATGAAGATGACGATGACGAGGAAATGGCATTGTTTGCTAAACGGTTCAGAAAAATGATGAGACCTTACCGAGGGAGAAAATTCAAACGAAATGAAGGCCTAAAAAATGAACCAAAAGAAAATGACTCGATCATTTGCTATGAATGCAAAAAGTCGGGGTCATGTCAAATATGATTGCCCACAATTAAAGAGAAAGGGTCAATCAAAGAATAAGCACAAGGCTCATGTGGCTACATAGAGCGATGAAGAAGGTTCCGATGAAGAGGAACAAGAAGTAGAACACTTGTGCTTGATGGCATTCGGGGAAGATTCTAAGGTAACCTCTAACTCATCTGATTTTGATGATTTATCCTATGATGAGCTATTAGAGGAATATAATGGGTTGGCTTCGGATTATGAGAAATTATTTTTAAAATATAAAAATGATGTTTCAAAATTGAAAAATGAAAATAAACTCATATCCAAAACCAACAACGATCTTGAAAGTAAAATAAAAAATTTGCAAATCAAACTAGAAGAGTTTGAAAAGAAAATTTTGGATTTGCAAAATTTACTTTCAAAGGTCAATGATGATCATCAAAAGAAAATTGATGATCTTAAAACTTCTTTTGATAAAGTTGGAACAAAACGTTTTGAAAATGAGAAAATTCAAAATCCAACTTTGTTAGAAAAAGTTTTAAAAACTACAATCATAGAGGTCCCCAAAGATCCTCTAATGGAAAAATCGTTAGAAGTATATGGGTTCCTAAAGAGCTCATTACTACTAAAGATAAGGACATCATACACAAATGGATACCTAAGGGGACTAGGATTTTGGAAACTAATGAATATGGACCCAAAAGAATTTGGGTACCAAAAATTAGAAATTAATTTATGTTTGTAGGAAAAAGAGCATTGCTACAAGGCACGGGAAACAAATCCAAATTCATGGTACCTTGATAGTGGATGCTCAAGACACATGACCGGAGACAAAATCCGGTTCATTGAGCTTAATGCCAAAAATGGAGGAGAATTGACTTTTGGTGATGATTCAAAACGTCACATTGAAGGTATTGGTACTATTGGTAATACCTCTTCCATACAAATTAAGAATGTTTTATATGTGAATGAATTAAAGCATAATCTATTGAGTATTATTCAATTTTGTGATAAGGGATTCAATGTCATGTTTGATATTAATGGTTGTAAAGTCATTGACATTGCATCTAATCGGGTTATGCTTGTTGGCCATAGAATAGGAAGCATATACATGGTGCATTTAGATTCTATTAATATGACTAATTTGTGCCTAGTTGCTAAGGATGAGCATGATAGTTGGTTATGGAATAGGAGACTAGGACATGCTAGCATGAGTGTTTTGCAACGATTAGTTCAAGGAGAATTGGTTCGAGGGCTGCCTAAACTAAAATTTGATAATGATAAAATATGTGATGCTTGTGTTAAAGGAAAACAAAAACGAGTTTCTTTTAAATCCATTAATGATGTATCAACTAGTAGAGTATTAAAATTGATCCATATAGATCTTTTTGGGCCAACTAGAACTACTAGCTTGGGTGGAAAACAATATGCATTTGTCTTGGTAGATGACTATTCTAGATATACTTGGGTTCTATTTTTAAGTACTAAAGATGAAGCATTAAAACATTTCATCACATTTTCAAAAATAATCCAAAATGAAAAAGGTTACTCTATAACTAGTGTTAGGAGTGATCATGGCACTGAATTTTAAAATCTTGGATTTATTGAGTTTTGTAATTATAATGGTATTAGCCATAATTTTTCAGCACCTAGAACCCCTCAAAAAAATGGAGTTGTTGAGAGGAAAAATTGAACTTTAGAAGAAATTGCTAGAACCATGCTTTGTGAAAATAATTTGCCAAAATATTTTTGGGCGGAAGCCACAAATACCGCTTGTTATATTATAAATCGAGTAATGATTAGGCCAATTTTAAAGAAAACTCCATATGAAATTTTCAAAAATAAAAAGCCTAACATTAGTTATTTTCATCCTTTTGGATGTAAATGTTTTGTTTTGAACAACGGTAAAGAAAACCTTGGCAAATTTGATGTTAAAAGTGATGAAGGAATTTTTTTGGGTTATTCCTTAAATTCTAAAGCTTATCGAGTATTTAATAAAAGAACTTTAGTTGTAGAATAGTTTATACATGTTGTTTTCGATGATAACCCCCTTCCGAGGAAGGATTCTTGTGTGAATGATGATGTAGGTATTATAAATACAAATGACGTTAGATACGATGTTGGAGAATCATCATCAAAGGAAGAAACGAAAGATGAGGAAACTCATGATCCTCTTGAGAATCCAACCATTGAATAAAGGAAATTATCTTATCCAAGAGAGTACAACTATGTCAAGGATGGTGAGATTATAGGTGATCCATCCAAAGGGGTAACAACTCGATCTTCTCTTAGAAATATTTGTAATTTTGTTGCATTTATTTCATGCATAGAGCCTAAGAATATTAAATAAGCATTAAATGATGAACATTGGATTATGGCTATGCAAGAAGAATTAAATCAATTTGAGAGAAGTAAAGTATGGACATTAGTTGAAAGGCCTAGTAATAAATCTAATGTAGGTACTAGATGGGTATTTAGGAATAAGCTTGATGAGAGTGGTAATATAGTGAGAAACAAGGCTAGACTTGTTGCTCAAGGGTATACTCAAGAAGAGGGCATAGACTATGATTAAACATACTGTAACACCCCCAACCCGTATCCGACCCGGATACGAGTCCGAAGTGTCACATTGACTTTTTAAACCTTGACTCTTAAGAAAAATCCCGGGAAATTTAAAACTTTATTTAAAACAAAATACAGACTTTATCAGAGTGCTCGTACTTAATGACTTATTACATGCCAACACTTTATACATAACCAAAAACATACTTTGTCAAATATTTCTGATCTGATCTTTTGGTAAGGAAAACTGACCTGTCTTGCCCCGCATCACTCCTTACTCTTCTCGAAACCTACGTGTGAAACAATCACACGCTAAGTCGAAGACTTAGTGAGGCATAAAAACTTATAATGCACTTTAAAACCTATATTGATACATGCATGATCTATTCTATCATGTTACAGCAATTTCATGCATTTTTCATATCGTATAAATCATATCAGACTAATTGCAGTAAATACATGCATACACATACTTCATCATTAACAGTTTATCATATAATCACATACTATTTCAATCAAACACTATGCACACGCAACATCATATCATTTCTATAGCATTTATCATACCACTAACTTATATTTGTTCATATCTCTGGATTAGCCCATGTACATATGTGAGAACTATCGATATGTGAGTCTATAGAGGTTGTGCACTATGCTGTCACCACAGCTCGTATAAATGCACCGAAGTGCCCCGTAGAATTGCACCGAAGTGCCCGTAGAATTGCACCGAAGTGCCCGTAGAATTGCACCGAAGTGCCCGTAGAATTGCACCGTAGTGCCATATAATGATGTCCATAAGGACCACATAGAATTCCTTAAGAATCATATACATATACTATGGATCAAGTATGTGTCTTTCAAGACTTCACACAGGTTCCAAAGGATATACATATGTCCTAAAGAACCGAGTAGACCCTCGACTCTTGGCATGCCAACTATACCCCTAGCTCTCATGACACATAACATGGGCGTTATCATTTATTTCATTTCAAATATTCACATAAACTTGTAATTCACTTTCACATATCACTTATCACATAGCTTCTTTTCATATGATCACATAGTCACGTAGTTCACTTACACGTAGATCATTTCCATATAATTCACATGTCACATATGTCATGTTTTCATATAATTTTTATCATTTCTCACCCAATCACCTTTATTCATATAAACATACTTATCATATCTTGTTCACATAAGATCATATACTTCATATATACATCGAAACACCTAGAACACTTTCCCGTAGCTTATAGTCATAAGCCTTATCTCATAACATATACTTGTTTTCACATATATATATATTTCATATCATTTCTTATACCATCACATAATTCATTAACATCCATAACATATTATGTAACATATTAATAGAAATACCTATAGTCATATCACTTAGAGCACATATATACTTATAGTCACATTGCTTATATCTTAATCTTATGCCTTCTCTTAGACCTATATATATTCACATGTTCAGTAATCCACCATTTCATCACATAATTATGTATTCATATAACTCATTCATTTCATTTCATATCTATATATATATATATATATATATATATATATATATATATATATATATATATATCCTCAGATTTATCCTAATATAAATCATATAGCACTCTTATAATTCATATTCATCTCTGTCAGACTATAAACACATCTCACTTCTATTATTTCTTTATGTATAATCTAATCTGTTTACTTAATTCAATTTCATATAACTCGTATAATATTCTCATATAACTTCACAAATTTCTATCATTCAACCTATGTGTTATAGCTTTATTTAAACATATGAATCTTTCCCATCTAGCTTATCTTATATATTCATCTTATCATTTATGTTCAAATCTCCTAGTTAGTGTACTATTCTCACTTCATCCTATAGATCAATATTATCCAGCTTATTTCACTTATCATATAATATATAATTATTTTTACTATGATCACATAGTTTACATCTCATCTAATTCATAACCTTTCTTATGTAATTACTTATACTTTATCATCTAACACATAAAAGAACAGATCGATCCATATAATCAAGCATACATACATGCATATTCAACTCATGTCTTTAATCATGCATTCATGTGTAACACTTCAGGAAATAGACTCATCGCAAGTCTTATTCCCATCGCACATCATATACTATCGAATATGCACTCACCTGGCCTCACTAGTCAATTCCAATCTCTTATCTTTCCCTTGATCGATCTTACTTGCCAAACGTTCTGGAATTGCTTTATGCGTAGAATCTACATAAACGTACATTTCGAGACCATCATTAGATACCTACACCTTGTAATTGGATACTAGCAACTTAACTAACTAATTAAACCCATATTCCCAATTTTCCTTTAGGGGGAATCGGTTCCCCCCTATGGGGGTATCGGTTCCCCCATGACATACTGGAAATTCTTGTTCGTTTGAAGGGGTATCGGTTCCCCTTGAATGGGTACCGATTCCCCTTGCCCAGAAATCATATTTTGAGCTCGAAAATCCTTCATTTTCAGCTCAACATATCATACTTCATTCCCTTTAATATTCCTAACTTTCATACACATACTTAAACTCATTTCTACTCCATAATCACTTCTTTAAACTCCAAATTGTATCCTTTACATGTCATTCAAGAATCACACTAAATTTCCAACATGTTCTAAAACCCATTCTATCACTTCATATCTCTTAATTTAATCCTTGACCAGTCAAATTCAACTTCACAATCTATTAACTCCTTCCATATCAAAAATTCACTTAAAAACTCATTTTTCTTAATTTCTCATAACTTGTTAATCTTTGAGGTTTAAGCCACCTAAAGCTTTCCTTAATCTTTCTTAATATCCCAAGAATCAAAACAAGCTTTAAAACGAAAGAATTAACCAACTAAAGACTCACTTACCTTATACCAAGCTTCACGGTTGAGAGGAGGAAGAAGACTGAAGAATGCTCTGGACTCTTCTTCCTACGTGCTTATTACCCTTTAAAAAAATTATAAAAAATCTTTCTGGTCAAATGACCATAATACCCTTAATTTCCTTTAATAATTACCAAATAACCTTCAATATATATATTCAAATAATCATTGAATTCTTTCATTCTTCAACTTAGTCAAATTCTAAAACTTTACAATTTGGTCACTAACCCGGTAGTGCGGATGTTACAAATCTCCCCTCCTTTTAAGAAAATTCATCCTCGAATTTTTCACTGAACATCTTAGTAAGAACATATCTTCAAATGTTCTTATGTTGCTTCCTTTACTTAATCTTTCTTTCACTTAGTTCTTCAACTACCCTTTTCCTTTATACATCCTTATCATGTTACTTATCATATAACCAATAGCATCAGTTCTTATCACTCAAAATCCTTAATCAATCAAATTCTTTATCAATCTTTAATTATCTTATAACCATACCAAACTTGTATTTCGTCATCATTTGACCAAAACACAACTTTAAATCTTCTTCAATGTGATTACACATATACTTTAAGGAGTCAAACAATATTTTCACATCACCTTGCACACTTGTCTTATTTCTATATCAAAATTGTCCTCTGTACTTCCATAGTCATCGTATCTGATCCTTTAAATCAATCCCTTTCATTTCTTTATTCCTTATACATAAATCATATATTTCCTTTCATGTTCACATACTCTTGTCTTATTACTTATGCTCATCTTTATGTACCAATCTTCATTGCATCTTCATTACTTTAATAACCCATTTCTTATACATAACTTCATTCTTTATCATTCTTATACTTGTATTTTTCTTCCTGAAGATTCCATGCAAATACTTATCTCAGTTTCTACATCATAGCTATCTGCTCAGAATATACAACCATATTCAAATTCACATCATAATCAATTAACTCAACTTATCTTTTCCTTCAATCTTATTATTCTATCCCTTTTACTCTGACAGCTAGTCAATAATATATGTTCAATCTAGGGTACAAACCCTAATCAACCAAACACATACATCCTGTCAAATCGAAATTATCTTAAAAATTCACTTACTCAACTTATCAATTTCACCTCTATTCTCATATATCCCGAAATTTCTTTTATTCAAACTCAACATTCTGACTTCCTGTGTCCTATAATCTGATCATCGATATACATATTCTCAAACTCTTCTTATCAATCCTCAGCTTTATTTAAATATACCAATTCTTACTTCCTTTTCCTTTACTATACCACATTACTATGATCCAAATATGCAACTATATCCAGATCCATTGCAGATCTGGTTATCATATCCTGAAAATATCTTATAATCTTATAATTCCAGTACATTTTTATCACATACACTAGTTAGCCAATGCTAACTCTTTCCATCTTAACTGCAAACCCTTATCATAAACATACTCTTGTTTATGCGCAATATTATCACTTCGTTCCAAACTTATAAGCTCTGATATATACATCTTATACGCTTGTCACTAATGCACTTATCCTTGAGTTTTTCTATACATAATCATCACGTCATTAGATCTTTTTAACATTCTTATGGTGACACCCGTTCACCATATTCTATCTTATTCACATAATAGCAAAACTACTCTACATCGTTTTTCCGATTCCAAACGATGAAAATTTTCTATCATTATTCAGATATGATTTCAGCTTTCTGAAATCAACTTTTGATCTTACTAGGCATTTCCTGAGGTGTCCGCTCTTCATCCTGCCTGGCCAGGGCAAGTGAATAGCTATCACAATCAGGAATATCACCTTTCACTTACTTCGAAATTATCACGATCGGATTTCTACTGTATTAAACTATTCTTATTTATTAGCAAGACTACGTATTCCTTACACTATCAGATCAGAATTTTTCAATCTATGTTGGCATGTACACCTTTTATGACATTTTTGGACTTCGGTTTATACCGAGAATCGGCTAAACCATAGCTCTGATACCATTAAATGTAACACCCCCAACCCGTATCCGACCCGGATACGAGTCCGAAGTGTCACATTGACTTTTTAAACCTTGACTCTTAAGAAAAATCCCGGGAAATTTAAAACTTTATTTAAAACAAATACAGACTTTATCAGAGTGCTCGTACTTAATGACTTATTACATGCCAACACTTTATACATAACCAAAAACATACTTTGTCAATATTTCTGATCTGATCTTTTGGTAAGGAAAACTGACCTGTCTTGCCCCGCATCACTCCTTACTCTTCTCGAAACCTACGTGTGAAACAATCACACGCTAAGTCGAAGACTTAGTGAGGCATAAAAACTTATAATGCACTTTAAAACCTATATTGATACATGCATGATCTATTCTATCATGTTACAGCAATTTCATGCATTTTTCATATCGTATAAATCATATCAGACTAATTGCAGTAAATACATGCATACACATACTTCATCATTAACAGTTTATCATATAATCACATACTATTTCAATCAAACACTATGCACACGCAACATCATATCATTTCTATAGCATTTATCATACCACTAACTTATATTTGTTCATATCTCTGGATTAGCCCATGTACATATGTGAGAACTATCGATATGTGAGTATAGAGGTTGTGCACTATGCTGTCACCACAGCTCGTATAAATGCACCGAAGTGCCCCGTAGAATTGCACCGAAGTGCCCGTAGAATTGCACCGAAGTGCCCGTAGAATTGCACCGAAGTGCCCGTAGAATTACACCGTAGTGCCATATAATGATGTCCATAAGGACCACATAGAATTCCTTAAGAATCATATACATATACTATGGATCAAGTATGTGTCTTTCAAGACTTCACACAGGTTCCAAAGGATATACATATGTCCTAAAGAACCGAGTAGACCCTCGACTCTTGGCATGCCAACTATACCCCTAGCTCTCATGACACATAACATGGGCGTTATCATTTATTTCATTTCAAATATTCACATAAACTTGTAATTCACTTTCACATATCACTTATCACATAGCTTCTTTTCATATGATCACATAGTCACGTAGTTCACTTACACGTAGATCATTTCCATATAATTCACATGTCACATATGTCATGTTTTCATATAATTTTTATCATTTCTCACCCAATCACCTTTATTCATATAAACATACTTATCATATCTTGTTCACATAAGATCATATACTTCATATAATACATCGAAACACCTAGAACACTTTCCCGTAGCTTATAGTCATAAGCCTTATCTCATAACATATACTTGTTTTCACATATATATATATTTCATATCATTTCTTATACCATCACATAATTCATTTAACATCCATAACATATTATGTAACATATTAATAGAAATACCTATAAGTCATATCACTTAGAGCACATATATATACTTATAGTCACATTGCTTATATCTTAATCTTATGCCTTCTCTTAGACCTATATATATTCACATGTTCAGGTAATCCACCATTTCATCACATAATTATGTATTCATATAACTCATTTCATTTCATTTCATCTATCTATATATATATATATATATATATATATATATATATATATATCCTCAAGATTTATCCTAATATAAATCATATAGCACTCTTATAATTCATATTCATCTCTGTCAGACTTATAAACACATCTCACTTCTATTATTTCTTTATGTATAATCTAATCTGTTTACTTAATTCAATTTCATATAACTCGTATAATATTCTCATATAACTTCACAAATTTCTATCATTCAACCTATGTGTTATAGCTTTATTTAAACATATGAATCTTTCCCATCTAGCTTATCTTATATATTCATCTTATCATTTATGTTCAAATCTCCTAGTTAGTGTACTATTCTCACTTCATCCTATAGATCAATATTATCCAGCTTATTTCACTTATCATATAATAATATAATTATATTTTACTATGATCACATAGTTTACATCTCATCTAATTCATAACCTTTCTTATGTAATTACTTATACTTTATCATCTAACACATAAAAGAACAGATCGATCCATATAATCAAGCATACATACATGCATATTCAACTCATGTCTTTAATCATGCATTCATGTGTAACACTTCAGGAAATAGACTCATCGCAAGTCTTATTCCCATCGCACATCATATACTATCGAATATGCACTCACCTGGCCTCACTAGTCAATTCCAATCTCTTATCTTTCCCTTGATCGATCTTACTTGCCAAACGTTCTGGAATTGCTTTATGCGTAGAATCTACATAAACGTACATTTCGAGACCATCATTAGATACCTACACCTTGTAATTGGATACTAGCAACTTAAACTAACTAATTAAACCCATATTCCCAATTTTCCTTTAGGGGGAATCGGTTCCCCCCTATGGGGGTATCGGTTCCCCCATGACATACTGGAAATTCTTGTTCGTTTGAAGGGGTATCGGTTCCCCTTGAATGGGTACCGATTCCCCTTGCCCAGAAATCATATTTTGAGCTCGAAAATTCCTTCATTTTCAGCTCAACATATCATACTTCATTCCCTTTAATATTCCTAACTTTCATACACATACTTAAACTCATTTCTACTCCATAATCACTTCTTTAAACTCCAAATTGTATCCTTTACATGTCATTCAAGAATCACACTAAATTTCCAACATGTTCTAAAACCCATTCTATCACTTCATATCTCTTAATTTAATCCTTGACCAGTCAAATTCAACTTCACAATCTATTAACTCCTTCCATATCAAAATTCACTTAAAAACTCATTTTTCTTAATTTCTCATAACTTGTTAATCTTTGAGGTTTAAGCCACCTAAAGCTTTCCTTAATCTTTCTTAATATCCCAAGAATCAAAACAAGCTTTAAAACGAAAGAATTAACCAACTAAAGACTCACTTACCTTATACCAAGCTTCACGGTTGAGAGGAGGAAGAAGACTGAAGAATGCTCTGGACTCTTCTTCCTACGTGCTTATTACCCTTTAAAAAAATTATAAAAAATCTTTCTGGTCAAATGACCATAATACCCTTAATTTCCTTTAATAATTACCAAATAACCTTCAATATATATATTCAAATAATCATTGAATTCTTTCATTCTTCAACTTTAGTCACCAAATTCTAAAACTTTACAATTTGGTCACTAACCCGGTAGTGCGGATGTTACACATACGCTCCCGTAGCTAGGATGGAAGCAATTAGAATGTTATTAGTATTTGCATGTTTTCATGAATTTAAATTATATCAAATGGATGTTAAAAGTGCATTTTTAAATGATTTTATAAAAGAAGAAGTGTATGTGGAACAACCTCTAGGTTTTGAAGATTCAAAATTTCTGGATCATGTTCTTAAATTGACAAAAGCGCTTTATGGTTTAAAACAAGCTCCTAGAGCTTGGTATGAAAGATTGTCAAACTTTTTAATTGAAAAAGGTTTTTCAAAAGGGAAGGTTGACACTACATTGTTTTTAAAGCATAAAGGTAAAGATTTATTAGTAGTTCAAATTTATGTTGACGATATAATATTTGGTTCTACTAATGATGTTGTTTGCCAAGAATTTTCTAAGCTAATGCAAAGTGAGTTTGAGATGAGCATGATGGGGGAGCTCTCGTTTTTCATGGGACTCCAAATCAAGCAAAGAAAAGATGGTATCTTCATCAATCAAGCTAAGTACGTCAAAGATATGCTCAAGAAGTTGGGACTGGAAAATGGCAAACCTCATGACACTCCAATGAGCTCTTCAACAAAGCTTGACTTAGGTGAAGGAGGTAAATGTGTAGATGTTAAATTATATAGGTCAATGATTGGCTCTTTGCTTTATCTAACTGCAAGTAGACCGGACATTATGTTTAGTGTTTGCTTATGTGCTAGATTTCAATCATGTCCTAAGGAATCACATTTACTAGCTGTCAAGAGAATCTTTAGATACCTTAAGGACACTCCTAGTTTAGGACTTTGGTATCCTAGAGACTCTAGCTTTAGCTTGCATGCTTTTTCTGATGCGGATTATGGAGGATGCAAATTAGATAGGAAAAGCACCTCCGGTACTTGCCAATTCCTTGGAAATATGCTGATTTCTTGGTTTTCAAAGAAACAAAATTGTGTTGCATTATCTACCACTGAAGCTGATTACATTTCAGCTGGTAGTTGTTGTGCACAAGTTTCATGGATGAAACAACAACTTTTTGATTATAGAATTGAAGTAGGTACTGTTCCTATTAAGTGTGACAATACTAGTGATATTTGTCTCACTAAAAATCCCATCCAACACTATAGAACTAAACATATTGAAATTAGACATCACTTCATTAGAGATCATGTCGCTAAGGAAGATGTAGTTCTAGAATTTATTGATACTTTGCACCAATTAGCGGATATTTTTACAAAACCCTTAAATAATGAAAGATTTTGGACACTTAGGAGAGAATTAGGTTTAACTGACCTATCTTCACATAGTGTTTAAAATAATCTTAGCACGTTTAAGAATAAATGAAAAATTCTTATACTAGTAATTTTTTATTGCATTCATTGCTATTAGTTAGGGGGAGTTTATGATTCGTAATGAAAATTAATTTTATGTTCAAATAAATATTAATTTGATTGATTGAACATGATTAATTTTCAATATATGAGTTGCCAATACCACTAGAGCTAATTAATTTAGCATTTTGAGTATTTAAAACGGATTTTTGACGTTTTTGTGCTTCATGCACCGATGCACTTAACAATGCATCGATGCATCCCTTTGAATGTGCATCGATTCATCATGTTGATGCACTGATGCACGCCTTGAATATGCATCGATGCACAGGGTCATGCATCGATGCATCCGTCGGGTTTTGGGTTAAAATGCTTCATTTTCTTCATTTTCTCAAACCTTAAAACTAAAACTCTCCCTCCATTCATCCCTCTCTCACTCTAAATCCTCCTCTTGCTCAAAATCATTGGAAAATCATCGGTTTCTTTGTGCTTTTCATCTTCAAAACCTGTTTATATCATTAAATCGTGCAAAACAACTCCTCATCCCTCTCAATCCGAATTTTTAAGGTAATATTTCAAAAACCTCTATTTTATTGATTTTTTGATTTTAGAACTAGTTTTGATTAGTTCTAGGATGAACATTATATCGGGCATTGATTGTTTGTTGGTTCTAAACTAGATTTTACTACCAATTTCGTCAAAAACAAACAATTTTTTAAGATTTTTCCTTGAATTTTGAAATTAAAAATATATATATATGATTTCAAAAATTAGTAATATTTTTTATTTAATTGTTTTGTTTTCATGAAAACTATATTATGATTATCAAATATTATTTTTAAATAGTTTTCAAAACATGCCCATTAGGATATGGTTTAGATAACATTGAATTATTGATGACTCATTTGAGTTTTGGGATTGATTGTGCATACATATGTTTCAAATTGCAGGTGATATTCCTTATTCCAATTTCCTTTAATCATGTCAAACCCTAAACGCCCTAGAACTTCATCAAGTCATTCTCATTCAAACCAACTTCCTAATCCCGTTCCTCCTCCACCTTCATCTCTATTAGGATCTTGTTTTAACATGCCTGAGCGTCGTAGAGGCGAATTGTACTCTAGGTACATAAATTCCTTCCAAACTTATAGAATTCGCGAAGAGCGTATTCCTTCGCTTCAAACCATGGTTGATATTGACTTCGAATACCTTCCGACTCTTTAAAGCTTGGAAGTTTGATAAATTATTTTAGCTTAAACCTATCGTCTATCAACAATTGGTCCGCATTTTCTATTCCAATGCGGTGTTTATTCAAAATGAAACTCAATGTGGAACTATAGCCATTAGATCCTATCTTTTAGGCCAATATATTAATATTGACCCCGAGACTATAGCTTTCCGATTTGGGTTAGATGATAGTGGTGTATATAATGAGAATGAAAATGTGGAATATCCCTATGTTCCAAACTCCAGTGTTAGTACTCTACGATCTCATTATGATCGTTTTCTCCATTCGATGATCTCTTGGTGGTTTAGACCATCCGGAGGTAGGTACTCCACACTTCGTGCTAGGGATTTATGGTGGATGTATTGTATTAAAAATAAAATCAAAATAAATCTGCCCCACATTATGTTCATTCAACTAGTGGACATCGTAAACATTATTCCTTCAAGACATGTTGAAACATTGATTTATGGATGTCTTCTTAGTAATCTCTTTATCAAACTTGGTCTAGAAGTCTCTCTCGATAATCCTATCCCACTCCAAAATCAAATCAATCTCACATCCTTGAAGAAAGAGGATTGGAAACAATACGAGGTAACCGGTCAATGGGTTTTTAGACCCGAAAAACAAACTCCGGGAGCTAGTTCCTCACGAGCTGCTTCTAGCTCCTCTCGTGTTCCTCCTCCTCCTCCGGCTCCGGCTTATAACGATGATCCTAAATTTCAACAACTTATGCAAGACATCGATGATCACGTACCTGATGATGAGCCTGCACCGGAACCAACTCCACAAGAAGATCAAATGCCTCCATATTTTCGTTCGTTTTTGGAGACATTTGATATACGGTATGCGTCCATGGATTCGCGCTTCACATTCATTGAGTCCCAGCTCTCTACCTTGGGCGCTCGACAACAAGATGTGAATGATCGTTTGAATGCACTCTCGCTTGAGATGAGAGCTCGTTACCCTCCTCCTCCTCCCGATCCTTCAATGGATGAATAGACTTAACTTGCTTTGATTGTTTTTGGGTTGAACTTGAATTTAAATTGTTAAAACATTTTGGATTGTCTTTCTTTGTTTGTTGGATGACTGTTTGATGGATATTTGAACTTTTATTTCATATAAATGTTTTGGTTTGTTTCAATATATGCATCATTTACCTTTTAGTTGAAATATGACAAATTTACCATTTCACATTTTATTATGAATATTGATTATGAAACTAATGGCTAATCTCTCTTTTGATTGTGATCTTAGCAGCTTAAGCTATATATATATATATATATCAATTGGCTATGTTTTTCAAAACCTTGTATAAATCAGTTTTTAAGTCTTTTTGATTTAACAAAAAGGGGGAGAAAATGTGTTAAAGGGGTGTTATAGTAAGGCGGATGGAGTAATTTTTCAAAATTGATTTCAAATTTTAGAAAATCTTAAAATAACACAAATGTTTTGTCATATCAAAAAGGGGGAGATTGTTGAAAATATTTTTGTGTTTCGATATAACAAAATTAGTTTAAATGAATTTTAAGATTTTACAAAAGATTTTCTAAGTATATTCGATTCAATTAATCGAATACCAAATTATTACTCCAAGTCTTTTAAGATCAATTTCAAACCTTACTAAATGTGTAAAATTGTGTTTTATACTTAATATATTTTTGAAAAAAAAATTCACAAAGTATTTTGAACCAAAATCAAGCCTAAAATCAATTTTTCAGAGTGATGCACCGATGCACAAATCCATGCATCGATGCACCATGAATTAAATTGAACATCGAATGCATTTCATGTATCGATGCACTTACCATGCACTAAGGATTTTATGAAAACATCGAATGCATTTGATGTATCGATGCACCAGCCATGCATCGATGCACTCTGGCTATTTTGAAACATCGAATGCACTTGATGCATCGATGCACTCTTAGTGCACCGATGCACTAAGGGTCCAACGGTCAAAATATTTGAATTTTACACTGATGCACCGATGCACCATGGGTATGCATCGATGCACTGACGCTCCCAACTGTTTTAATTCATTGTTTTCACACTTAAACGTCTCTATTGACTCCACTAATCATCCCCAACGTTCAGAAGTGATTCAAGGTGTATTTAAACAAGCTTAGAAGCCATTGATCAATAACAAGCAACAACAAGCAACTAGAATCAAGAGAGAATCAAATAGAGAGCATCAAACCTCAAGTTTGAGCATTTCAAGCCTATTTTTCATTCAATATTCATCTTACTTTCAAGAACACTTATTGTGCTCAATTGTATTTATTCTTGAGTGTTCTTTCTTTGTTCTAGAATTGTGTAAACATATTTGCCTTGTGAGGTTTTTCTTGTAAGTTTGCAAATTTGTAATCTTCTCTTTAAGAAAAGAGTGTTCTCAAGAATTAGGGTATATTCTTGAGGGTGTTGTAAGGTTATCTCTTTGGCCTCAAAAGAAAGAACAAATTAGTGAATTTGTTGGAAAAACCTTAGTGTGGATAGCTAAGGTAGTGGACGTAGACTTTGGTTGATAAAGTCGAACCACTCTAAATCGCTGTGCAAATCTTTTGAATTTTCTGCAAAAGCTTCCACCAAAAATTTTAATTGCCAATTCACCCCCCTCTTGGCCGATTCCATCGATCGATTAACTCAACAAACTTAAAAACCCAAAGCAAACCGCACACCTTCAAGGTTTTGTAGCAGTCTGCGCATCCGATACCAGCAACTCCAACACCTCCTCCGATGGTTCCATCAGCGCATGAGCGTTCAGGCCATTGTTACGTGCTAACCTTGACAATCCATCAACTATGCAATTACACTCTCGGAGAATGAAATGACATTGCAACTGTCAATCCCGCCTGACTAAATCCTAAACATGAGGAACCATCGGTGAAATACCATCAACCTCAGTTACCCCTAAAGAACAACGATTGTGTTCTTCCTATCTGATTCAATAATAATTTGTCGAAAGTTCATATTCCACACCAAACATAGACCTGAATAAAGACCCCATAATTCGGCATCAATGACCAAGAAAAAACCAAGAACCTTGCCAAAATCGGCTATCCATTCAGCTTGGCTATCCCGGAGAACATCGCCACAAGTAGCTAAACCCGAAGTAGGTTGTCTTGGTCCATCCGTATTCAGTTTAATCCAACCATACGGGGGGTTTTGACCACCTAGCTTCCCGATTAACACATTGTCCATGTATCAATATGCTCTGAAATTTCTGCCAATAAGCATTGGACATTAAACGACCATGACAAATCTTCCACTAGAGTGCCTTCACTCTCGGCAATCCTCAATATTTTCGTATTGTTTACAAAGGGCGTTCTTGTTCTGCAATAATCATAGAAGTACGTTTTCAATAAGAATCAGAAACGGTAAACCTTCTTCGTTGTGTTTCATTCCAACCCACAATGTCTACACCTCCCCCACCAATAGTGGTCGAACGATTGCTAGTGTGTTGCAAACAAGATCGGATAACCTTCTTTAATTTGATCCCAATCCCAATTGCCCCATTCATTAACCATCATGTTGATCGGAATAATACTGAATTAAAAGTCCCAAGTTCCCTATTGGAAACTTCAACGAGCTCAACACACCCACTATAGAGGACATTGAATATACCATTCACACTACACCAACACTTTTGGTGTTGGTTAGCCTTTCATCTTTTAAATTATTAGTGCACAATAATACTTAGGTGGCAAGGCCGACCATATATCATTCAGGCGATATAACTGACCATATATCAATCAGGCGACAAAGTCGACCATATAATATAACTAACACAAGTGCACTAAGAACTTAGAAACAATTAAGGCTTAACCAGGAAACTTAAAAGAAGAGAAAACTTTTATCGATACAAAATACAATTACAATATTACCCAGTTACCTTTACTCTTCTCTACCTCTAAAGCTCTCTTTCTCTAGCTCACACTTTTGGCACTCTTTTATCACTTTTGGCACTCTTTTATCATTTTTTCACTCTTACTATAATGGTAAAACTCAACTCTATTTATAGTTTCTAGTGGCCATTAGATTGTTTACACATGTCAACATCTTAGCCATTTAACATAGCTAGATTCTTCTAATAGATAATTCTAAATATAATATTAAATAATACAAATATCTAGATTTTTCATGATATTTCTACACATCTACCATTTCTATATTATTCTAGAATATTCCTAATATATACACACAAAATGACACATATAAATCTTTAGGATTTGCATCGTCTTCTAACATTCTCCAACCATGCATCATACCAGAAATTGATCCGCGACCCATCTCTCAAGGTCCATACAATATTAGAGCGAACCGTATCTCAAACAATCAATATATCTCTCCAGAGCCTAGAACACACTCTATGATTCACACTATCCGGCATCAAAACTTTCATCTTGTACTTAGATCGTAGCACTCGGACCCAGAGTTGATCAGGATTCTGAATCAGAAGAAAAACTAGTTTCATCAAAAACGCTTCACTCTGAATATGTAGCTTCTTTAGCCCAACACCTCCCGACCCTTCCGGTTTGCACATATCTTCCCACTTGATCAAGTGTATAGCACTGCTATCTTTTGATCCCCCAGATAAATTTTCGAATCAGACCTTCGAGCGCATCACAAATCTTTTTCGGAAGAAAACTAGTCTGCATAGCATATAAGAGAATTGCGGCCAACACACTGTATTCAATAAGATTTTACATCTATTTATAATATTTTATTTATTAATAAAATTATTATTAAATAATCTCAAAAAAATATAATTGTTTTAGAAAAAAATTTAATCTTAATGATTAAAATTTCGGTTAATATATAACCTTTGGCTGGATTATCAAATGTCACGTTAACATGTATAACTATTCAACATTAGTCCATTGACTTTGCAAGTTCTTTGATCGGATGAGATCAATAATTAAATTTAAATTTAGATTTTAAAAATAATATTAAAGAAAGAAACAATAATAAACTTGAAACCTAGACCATAAAACCAAAATAAAAAGATAAAAAAACAATAATAATTCTGGTTTGCAGAATGTTATTGACTTTCAGTGAGCAAACAAAAGGTAAAGAATTCTCAAAGAATGCATCAGATCAGGAAATGCTTGAGATTGTTATGTCAAGGTGCAACTTTCTTTCTAATATTAATGTAATTCTAATCATGTTTGCACTTAATGACTTATGATGCACGGCTTATGGGTGAAATTTGAACCTATTCTTGTGTTTGGTATTTTACATGTATGAAAGTTGTAGGTTCAAAAATTGCTCGACCTAAATGATAAGTAATACCAGTAAATGTTATAAAAGCCAAAACATCTGAAATAGTATTGCATTCTCAATTTTCATGTTGTCATGTTCATACTTTGACATGATTCCAGAATAAATATGTTCCTTTTTTTCAAGTTCATACTTCAACATAATTCCCGAATAAATATGTTCCTTTGATTGCTAATATGATATATTTCTTTAACTGAACTCCTATGTAGTGGTTTTTATTTCTTAGTGTGGAAAATTTCTTCTTTGAGTGGAACTCCAATTCATTAAGATTAATAATATATATATGAAAATGAACTTATCAACCCTATCCAAAATCTTCTCCATGGAGAGCTCGCTCGTGCTCTGCTCATCCAGGTAATGCACGTTATTTTTACCTTGCAATTGCCATCTTTTATTCTGGTTGCATAGTCTCATGCCTTTTCCGTTGCAGGTTCAGAAATTGAAACTAGATATTGAGATATGAGTTTAACACCAGCGGTTGCTCTGTCTCTTAGTCTGATTGTAGTCGTACGTGCATGGTTTAGACAGGTCTGAACACTTTTAAAACTATACGACATGTTATTAATTTTTTTAAGTAAATTCCATTTGTTGATCACTATAGGAAGGGACAAAATACTAGGTTAGTGATGCCACTATTTAGATGGTTATACAAATTTATGTTGCCACACTATCTATTGAACCTTGAACTTCCAGCTTACGTGTTCCTTTCTGTCTCTTGATCTTTTAGTGGTCATGCATTATGGCTTAGACAGGCATGCACACTTTAAAGCTATACAGTATATTATCTAATTAATTTTCTCAAGTAAATACCATTTAGGAGGGGACAAGATGCTAGGTTAGTGATGATATTGTTCAGATGGATATTCAAATTTATAGTGTCGCTCTATCTTTTCAACCTTGGCTCATGCTACATTTTTAAATTAACAAGCCTTGTGAATAGCATAGTATTGTATTACGTGTCTTTGGATCTTGTTTTTTGTTATCCTTATTGTTGTGTATTTTCTATGTATTGTGCATTGTTCTAACAAAAGCAGCCAACTAAATTACAGAAAGCATTGTGTACAGAGCTACAATGTATTTGAATATCTGAGGGACAATGTTAGTCGGGTTCCTGATTATGGTCATGGCCATTCTGAGGCTGCTGCTACTGATGATATTTTCCCATATCATTCTGCCAGAAAAGCTGCCGGAGATGATGCCAATGACAGTGATGAAGAATCTAAGAGAAGCAGAATGGTAAGATGATTTCTTACTTTAGGCTGCTTAAAACTTTGGGGGCTCAAAGGAGTGCAAACATATTCTTTAAAGCTATGAAAGTTTAGTTTGGTAGAAGTTTCCTTTACTTGGTAGAACTATAAGTAGAATGTCTGCTCAATAAATTCCATTATTTATGTTTCTAGTATATGTAACACATATGTATACATTTGTATGTATTTTTGTTATATTAATTTTTTCCACCCTTTTAATTTCAAGTGACTTGTTTTTATTTAATATCTGCAATATATGCTTTGATTTGTAGAATTGTTTATTAATGTGGGTGTAAAGAATGTCTTTAATGGTGTTTTATGTAACTCATGCAGCTACTCCTAATAATGTCATTTGCGGCGTTTTTATAAGAAAATGCCACTAATAAGGGGCATATTTGCGGCATTTTTAATTACAAATGCACTAAATACACAGTTAATAGCGGCATTTATAAAGACAAACAAGCTAAATAACAATCAAATAACGGCATTTTCAAAGACAAACGCCGCTAAATACACAATCAATAGCAACGTTATAAATACAAACGCCGCTAAATACACAGTCAATAGCGGCATTTTCAAAGACAAACGCCGCTAAATACACAGTTAATAGCGGCGTTTATAAAGTAAAATGTCGCTAAATACACAGTCAATAGCGGCGTTTTCAAAGTTAAACGCGGCTAAATACACAGTCAATAGCAGCGTTTTCAAAGTCAAACGCGGCTAAATACACAGTCAATAGCGACGTTTGTAAAGACAAACGCCGCTATATGTCTCGACCTATTGCGTCGTTGTTTTTTTAAAACGCCGCTAACAATTGCGACGCTTGTTATAGCGGCACTTCTTGCGGTATTTTTGCAAGCGCCGGGAAAGTTTTTAGCGGCACTTATAAACGCCGTTATAGGGTTAAAAAAAAGCCGCCAAAGGCCTATTTTGCTGTAGTAACATTAGGTATGATTTAAAAAAATAAAGTTTAGATACTAAAATGGAACAAGAATAATAATATAGGTACTAAATGTGTAGTTGACCCTAAGAAAAGAATGCTATTCTTCGGCTGTATGAGCCGAACCCGTCACCTATTGCTTTGCCTGATGGTCTGTTGGCAGAGCCTAACCAAAACTGGTCCGTTGTTTCTCTTTGCACTGTGGGCTCACATGGTTTACTATTGTTTTCTATTGCCCCTTTGGTCATATTATGCGGCATAAGCACGATGTCAAATTCGATTACTCTTAAAGGAGTAAAATTTGATTCGATTCAAAAAATTAAATTTTTTAATTTTAAGTTATTCGAGTTAATTCGAATTATCAATTTCATTTTCAAGTTCAAGTCGAGTTGAAATTTTGAAATTTCGAGTTACTCAAAAAATCAAAAATCTGACCAAGTATTTTGAAAGTTTTACAATTTAGTCTCCGATTTCATTATTCTTTCAGTTATTCCTTCATTTTAAGTCTATTTTTATCAAATTTCAACCACATGCTCCTAACATAAAATACATATGTACTTTCAATTCCTCTTTCTGATAATAAATTTTTTATTTTTCAATTTAGTCCATTAATTTTTTATTATTTCTTTATTTCTTCAATTTATCCTTTATTTTAAGTTCGCTTTTACCAAATTTGAGCCACATGCTCATATACTATAATAGAATACATATGTAACTTCAATTTCTACTTTTTTACTAAAAATGTACTCTCTCTCTTTTATTAGTCCCTTAACTTTGCATTTTACTCCCTTAACTTTGCATTTTACTTCCTTAACTTTGCATTTTACTCAATTTGGTCTTTTGACTACAATTGTTTGCAAATTCTTTCTTCACATCAATTCCTTGACTCCTTTATACTCTCATCAATATTTTACCCTCAAAATACTTTCTTTGAAATATAATATTATGAATATATTTTATAATTTTATATTGTATTTTATAAATTAAATAACATTATAATGTGAAAAGAATGTAATATATATGTCTTACACGGCTAGAGAAAGTCAAAAAAATTGAAACAAATCCTTGTCATAATACTATAAATAATTATAACAAAATTAGTATAGAAACTCGAATAACTCGACTCGAATTTCTTAAACTCGACTTGAGAAAATTTCAATTTAAGTTCGAGTTGTAAAATACGACTCATCAACTCGAATAAATCAAAAAAAACTGAATCGAATGCTCACTTATTTACTCTCCCTTTCCCAAATCTAAATATATTAATTGTCTAAAGGTTTTCTTAATTAATATAATTATTATAAAATCTAAGAGAATGTAAATTTAAATATATATTATATTTTAATCTAAAATTTTAGATAATTTAAATATTGTACAAAAATAATTACTTTAATTACATTAAGTATGCTCAAATCACATATCAAATAATAAATTTATCTCTTAAATTTAAAATATTTTAATTTTTTTTCCATTAGATGTTTTATGATGATATGTAACCCTTGCTTCTTTTTCATATTTTCTTGGCAAATGGGTCATTAAAATCAGGTCATTTCAGGTCGGGTTATTTCGAGTCTAGATTATATTCGGTTTAATTTTGTTCAGGACGGATCGGATCTGATTCATATTTAGTTCGGGTGTACGGTAAATCGGGACGGGTATTAGGTCAGGTCAATTTTTGGGTCGGGTAATTATCAGAACGATTATGTTTCAGTTTAGATCAATATCAGGTCGAGTCAATATCAGATCGGTTGATTTTCAGATTAGGTCAACATTTATATCATGTCAATTCTGGTTGAATTGATCATAAGTCTAGTCAAGTATACATAGAATTATTGATATATTCTTGTAAAAATGTCTTATTGTTTGTTAATTTTATAATTTAGGCCTAATTTCAATTTTCAACCGTTCAATATTTTGAATTAAACCAACATTTAGAGATGTTAAATCGATAATTTGACACAAATACAATCCTATAATGCATGTCATAATTTGTTATCAAAATTTTATATTGATCTTGTATGAAAAGTTTATAACGAGAACCATTTGATAAAGAAATAATTTTTTATTGAAATCTTTATTTCCAATTATAAATTTAAAATTTTTATTAGATTTTAAAAAATAATACATAACTTTATTTGTTAAGTTTTAGTCGTAACATAAGTAAATTTTATATTATTTTTATTATAAACCTAATATTATTTCCTTTGTTTTAGTTGTTTTCTATTATTTTTATTATAAATCTAATAACCTAAGCAAACTTTCTATTATTTTTATTATAAATCTAATACTTTTAATAAATTATCAATTTTATTTAAATTAATTTATTATTCGGTTTGGATTAATTTCGGTTCGGGTTAAGTTCAGTTTGGGTTGCTTTCAGATCGGGTTAAAATTCAGTTCGGATTTCTTTAAGTTATGGTTAATTTCAGTTTCAGTTCGAGTTACTTTCAGTTTCGCTAATTTTTGAGTCGGGTATGGTTTGGATCGGGTATGGGCCGGGTATCGGATCAAATTTAATTATCATATTCGGGTTAATATCGGATATTGGATCGTGTAAATAGGTTCGGGTAATCGAGTTTGGGTCAAGTTTGCCAAGTCTACTTTTCCTATTCTTTTTCTTTTTCCTTAATCATTTATTTTTCCTAATAAATAAAAATAATAATTTATGTTAATAATAAAAACAACTTTTAAATTCATAATTAATAATAATAATACTATTCAATTTTATTAATTGTATAAAAATATTTTTAATTTTCCTATTTTCCTTTTATATACATGTTATATCAGTTAATATAAATTTGTTTACACTAAATTAATTATTATAATAAAAATAAATGTATGAAAAATAAAAAATAACATTTATTTTTAGTTAAATTACTAGTACTCTTACTTTTGTGATATGCATGATTATTTTATGTATAAATTAAGATATACCACCAATCATATAATTATTTAATTTTTTTGAATAAATAATTTTAAAACAAAGAATTATAAAATGGAAATCAAATAAATTAGTCAAAATGAATTTAAATATAATATAAAATAATAATAATAAAATTAGGATATCAAATCCATTTTGAGAATTTATAATAAAAAATTAAAATGTAATTAGAATAATTAGAGATCACCAAAGACGGTAAATTTGTGGCTTCTCAATTAGTCACAAAAGGTGATTGGCGTAATCGTACAAACTCTAACGTAAAGAGATGACAGAAACTACCATTACAACTTTCTTAATTTATTTCCCCCCCACCGCCATGTCTCTCTTTATTTGCAGCAACTTCAACATAATAAAGCTTCCATAAACACATTCCATCTTATTTAGCTACTCCAAGAACCTTAACCGTACAAACTCTAACGATAAAGGACCCTTAAAATTGTTGTTATATGCATTGGAGATTCTCAAGAATCTAAGCTTGAAAACCCCGAGCGAGAATGTTGAATTGATGTACTTGTGGTTGATGCCAAGAGATCTAACTTGACTGAATTCAATCATAACCGGATAGAGATGACCATCAAAGTAATACTCATTCAAATTCAAGTAATACTAGAGAGATTGTGACGACAGAAGTCAAGAAACGTGACTTGTGTTGTTTTAGGATTACACACGACATTTGACCATGAAAAGGTGAAGAGAATTGATCGGTTTAGAAAAATCTGGTCTTTACCGGAGGTAATATTTAAGGGAAGGATTTTTTCATTGTGTTTTCTTCTTTCATAAAGGTAAACAAGAACAATTTAGTGAGTGAAAAAATTAAAACAACAGTGAGTGAAATAAGAGAGGATAAAGTTTAGTGAGTAAATTATAAATTTACGCATTCTATTTATATGAAAGTGAGAGCCACGCGCCACCGCACCAAGTATCTGAAAGCCCTAAAACAATCATACTCATCTTTGGCACCGTAAGTTCCAAGGATCCATAAATTTAAGATTGATCCAAAGAATATCTTTTCACTATTATATTCAACCAATACCAACCGTCCGATTAAAAAAGCACCGTCTTCATCATCATATTCCCACGTCCCTTTATTCAGAAGGAACAGGTAATTCTTAAAACATTTTCTTTTACGTGGAAAGTAAGACTCGAAAACAAAGTTAAATTTAATTTTATAATAACTAATGAACAGAAGGAAAAGAGAATTCGACTTTCATCTGTCCAATCATCCCTCGAAATGTCAACCAAATTTCTGTCATTTTCTATCGCACTAAATCCTACACTTGGATCGTTTCGTATATAAATTTACACATATAACTTTCAAAGGAGAGAGAGGTCTCATCTGCCAAGACAAGAACCAAAGAAGCAACTTGAAACATTTCAGGGTATGGAAGAAGAATTTCACGGCGGGATTTGCGGAGGAGCGTGGTGGAATTCGACGAAATCCATGTTAGCAGGGTGTTCCCCGCCGTGTTCTACGGAGGTTTCCGACATGGGAAGCTTCGGATACGGCACTGATATGGTGGATGTCAAGGCAAGCTCCATAGTTTTACAGGGTCATCTTCCTCCTCCACATCAAAAGCTTCGGGAAGCTGATTCAGACACTACTGGTACTGGTACTGGTACTGGTACTGGTACTGGTACTGGTACTGGTACTGGTACTGGTACTGGTACTGGTACTGGTACTGGTACTGGCACTGGCACTGGCAGCAGTATTTTGTTTGATTCTACTTTACAAATGTTGGGTTTTAACCTCCCATCATCGACAACCTCGGACTGGAACTTGTCTTTGCTGTAAGTTTGATGATGTTTCGTAATGATGATAACTGGTTTTAGTGTTTTTTTAGTATAATTAAGTATGACCTTAATACTCCGAAGCTTCAACAAGAAGTTCGAAAAAGAAGAATATTTCAACTTTTGTTTTGGTTTGGGAAAGGAAGTCAATCAATTAAACACATAATTATTAGTCCAAATTCTCTGATTATCGTTTTATATCATTGCTTGCTGCAGTCCAAGTAATGGGAGAACCGAGAGTTATAATTCGATTCTTCAACAAGACATTGATTCGAGGTTGAGTTATCGGCAAGAACCAGACATGTGCTCTTCTCAAATCCTCAAGGATTGGTGTCCGATGAGCTTTTCAAGCCGAGGGAAAGATTCTTCCATTACTGCTTTTGAACCTATCTATCAACATTTTCCATCGGAGCAACTGAGGTTGACTTCGGCTATCAACTCCGGTAATGGTATACCGACCACGCTCCAAATGGACTCGGCACTGTATGAGTACCCATCGACGTTGTTACCGACGTGCTGGTCGTCAATAAACTATATATCGTCTACAACAGCCAATTATGGGGCAAACACTAATGAATTATCACCTTTCATAAGTCCATCGTTGCTGAAGCAACAATTTCTTGTACATCAAGCATTCAACGAGAAACCTAATTGCTTCAGCCCCACGGCAAAGGTAAAGTGAACAATAAAATTTAAATTGAGACATATTACAGTACTTCATGACCATGCCTTCTAGTTCATGTTATTGGGTCGGTATTACTATAGACTAATTCCGAAGAAGTCCAAGACTCCGGTTCGGTGGCGACGAAGAAAGGAAGCAGTGAACCTCCATTCAAGAGGCCAAAGCTTGAAACACCATCTCCGTCACCAACTTTCAAGGTACTGAACTATGTCAGTATATAAATTTGACAAGTTAAAGTAACTTTTTCTGCAAGTTGAAGTAACTTTTATGATCAGGTTCGGAAAGAGAAGCTAGGGGACCGAATCACTGCTCTCCAACAATTGGTTTCACCTTTCGGAAAGGTGAATTTTTGGATTTTCTTTCTTTCTTTTACATTTCAAAGTGCAAACAATTGAATTTACTTTTTATAAGGTTAGCCTTTGGGTTAATATCTACTTTATCTTTTGCTCTCAGACCGATACCGCATCTGTTCTCCATGAAGCCATTGAATACATCAAGTTCCTCCATGATCAAGTCAATGTATTTTGCACTACTTTCTTCGTTTTATTCGCCTTATGTGAAACCCTAACATATGAATTGTTTATTATTTCAGGTTCTAAGTATTCCATATATAAAACAAGCAGTAGTTTCCCAGGTGAAAGATGCAGATGAGCCAAAACAAGATCTAAGAAGCCGGGGGTTATGTTTATTGCCGATATCGAGCACATTTCCTGTTACTAATGAGACCACAACTGATTTTTGGATGCCAACTTTTGGTGGAACATTGAGGTAAAGAAGAAGACAATTAATAAAGGTAAACGAAGGCCATAAAATAAAAGGAAAAGGAAAGTGACGGTCCAAAGATGGTATCGACAGACACGAACACAGTGTGATGGGCCAGCTTCTACAAAGAGAATGATAATCATAGCAAGCAAAGTCTTTGATACATAAAAGAAAAGATAACCACAGGTTGTTTTTTAATTGGTTCTTTAGATAATCAAAGTTTTAGTAATTATTGGCAACAGGAACAAGTGCTAAGCTTAGCGAAAATTGAAATACCTCAGGTTTTTCACTATATTCTTTTGATATAATTGGTAGGTTAATTCATATCGAATACTATAACGATCTATTATAGGTTGATTCTTCCAACTTAATTATTTCTATTCATAACGACAAAATTTAAACATAAATGTTATTTAAGAGACATAATATTTTATCCAATTATACCTATATTAGACCTATAGATACGATTTCTTCAATTTGTTTCATTCATAATTCTAAAATTTAAATTCAAATATTATTTAAAATATCTAACAACTCATTATATTAAATCAATTGAGGTTGGTAGGGTCCTTCATTTGTGCTTGAGCGTGCTCGCATTAGCTACTTGGAGCGTTTAAGAACTAAGATTTTATCTTATTGGGAAGCATCAATTATGCTTTTGTGGATAGCCATTTGCCACAGTTTGGGGCAAAATATCTCCTACAATGTTGAACAAAAGTTGAAGATAAGTTAGATTAAATTTGAAGAGTTTTAATTTACCGAATAATATTTGATACATTATTAAAAACAAAATAATAGCATAACATGAAAAATAAAGTTAAATAAATTTAATTCTTTATATATATTTTATAGTATTTGTCATTATCTTATCTACTGATTGTATATGAAATCATATAATATCGTCAAATATAACTCTCATTCTAAATTATTTTTATTCTTGTTGTACTTCTGTCAAGTGTCCTCCACATATCATTTTCGCATCCCGAAGCTTTAAGAGAACCCCCTCCATAGGTAGGATTCCAAGAGAGCACCTACAAAGAAAGAGTTTTGAACACTTAGCACCCATCAAAAAGTCACGATCTCTTGACATGATCTTTAAAAAGCACGTGACTTACCAAAACAAAACTCTATTGTCAACTAACCGTATCTACTTCGCTTGCTAACCTACAGAATCGGATAGCCATAATGATCATCTAATTGACACCAACACTAGGGGTCACCATAAAGACTCTCGATCGAGACCAAGTCACAAGAAAAAAAACATTTTTCCCTTACTCATCCTATTCTACCTCCTTACGGAGACAAAATAATTTAACATCAGTCAACAATTAATTTCTCACCGGCTACAGCTGTCTGTCCAAACTAATAGAGATGAACTGACTATAGTCACCGTAATTTATTCGTTCTCATCTACAATTGGTGCGGTGAGCGTGGAATATATTTGCTCACCCATTGAACCGGGCATACTCTATCGGAGAGGAAAGTCGAACCCTCTAGGGCAACCTCTGAGTCACTCTAATAAATATGGAGCGGTCTAAGCTCAATCATAACATACTGGTCCAACCCACGATAGGTTCCCCGATCTTAAGTAACTTTCCATGTCTCAACATGAAGTATAAGAGTCTTGTGCAACCTTCCTGACTCACACTATAGAGGGTGAAAAGATTCCATAATACGTCTATCAGAGATACCCATAATTTTAATCGGCAGAAAATCAAATAACTTATGAGAATTCACCTATGAGAACCCCAACCTCCAACATGAATAAAGAAAGGTAAAACCACTCTGGATTCCCATGATTTGAGTGCCATCGGCATGATGACTCATACAATGCAAACTAGAAAAAATGCTATAGTAACGAGTTTTTCCGTTGGTAAAACTATAGGTTTTCGTTTTGACTCTCAAAATGGAAGGGCTCTTAATAAAAAAAACAAAAATAAAAAAGCTGAAAGCTATAGGTTTTCTTTTTGACTCTTAAAATGGAAGGGGTCTTAATAACCTAGGACACTTTTTGAGTTGTGGCATGGCACTAGATACATATCAAAGGTATTTTTTCTTATCGTGTTGCATGTGTGTCAAGTAACTGACTGTTCCTTAAATTATTAATTAAGAACACTTAGGTCACTGCTAAAACATGTTTTTTGTGACGAGCTGCTAAAACATGTTTAACACATAATTATCTCGTATGTGCTTAGCTCCACTTTTGGTCGATCAGCATAACTTTTCTTTGGTTTTAATTTTGGAATTTTCACTTTTCAGCAACTTTACCCTCAATTAACCACTAAGGAATAGCATAATTCAATAGTAACCATATAGACTTTAAGGAAATAATAATAATAATAATAATATAGTGACGGTCACCTTTCCGTCGGAATAGTGATTTTTCCTACTATTTTTATTAAAATGTGACTGTTCCTAATCACAGTTATTGTTTATAGATTAGGCAATCAAAAGCATCAATTTGGGCTGATAACCGAGTTTAGCAGTTCTGGAACAGTTTAAGTTCTATTCAGTTAAAATTTAATTAATGTTTAATTTAAATCAATTTGATTTAAATTTAAGTTTAATTTAAGATTTTAACGAGTTGAATTAAATAAATCTCAACTCGACTCGATAAATTCACGAGCAATTCACTATTTTTCTTTATATTTTTTAAGAAGTTGATTGCCTTACTTTTAAAATTTATTATGTATTTTTAAACTTTTTTTCTTTCAATAATGATTATAATATGCTAATTTGATGTATTTATAGATTATTACTTTGATTGTAATATGTTAGTTTGGTGTAAATTGGATTGTTACTTTTTGAGTTTATACTTTGGAATTGCTTCACACTATTTTGGTCATTTGTTGTTAATTTATATTTATATTAAGTTGTATATATATATGGTATTACTTGATTTTACATGTATTTAAAAAAAAAGCCAAAAATTTTGACAAACTTAACAAACGAGAGTCAAGTCGAGCAATTTTTATTTTGTTTAACAAGTATGAGTCGAGCACAATTTTATCCAACTTATCGAGTATCAAGTCGAAGCAAACACGAATCAAATATTTTTCGAGTAAAATCAAATATAATTCAACTTATGATCGACTTATTCGATAAGCAACCATACTCTCAATAGTAACAAGAGGGGAAGTCATACCACTTAAAATCAGATCTCTAGTATAAATAATACTGAATTGATTGTATTTACGTAGTAAATTGATAAGCTATGGCCTTAATTCAGCACTTCACATAGACATGATCAATCACATATTCAAAGCTTTAACGAAATGTCAAAGAAATGAAAACCAACAAAAAGAAAAGGGATCAATAAAGTAGCCAAAATCCTCAAAGAGGCTTAATGTTGAAGAATCGCCTATGGCAAGTCACTAATCACGAGAAATGAAAACTATATAGTTTCATTGGTATGATTGGCATATATGGTCTTGACGCTTGCTTTTTCATCATATTAATTCGGTGACCTTTAGAATTGATCGATTGATGGGTATTATACCATAACTTGAAGAATCTGGATTTGTACCTCCACTTCCCTTCCATGGACTTCATTTCTTTTTTTTATACCATAAGTCCATAACCCGACAAATTGAAGTGTCAACCTTACTTATGATTACAAAAAGAATTCAAAAACAAAAATAATAAATGAAATACAATGTTATAGAATAATAACAATCATTATATAATAAAAGAAATATTAAATTTGTATAAAAGTTCTTGACCAAAAAAAACCACGAGCAGAATAAGAAAAAGTTCACTTCAATATCGATAAAATATAAAATGGTTATGTTTATGCAACTCCCAGTAAACATCACAGTAATCCACTCTCATGAAAACCTAATTCACATTAATTATTTATAAGGTCACTAAGGAAACATGGTATTGAGAAATCTATTCAAACTATACTTTTCATTTTAAACTATGGCATAATATCAAAATTAGTCTCAAACGTTTATCAAAATGATCATTTTGGTCCTTATTTTTTTAGAATATTTCGGCCTCTGACGTATTATTTTAGGACAAAAAGGTCTCTAACATTTGTCAGAATAGTCACTTTGACCCTTATTCTTTTTTGGGGGCATTTTGTCCCTCAACATTCACATTTAGGGTAAACAATCTCTATTTTAGAGCATTAATCATGTGTTAACTAACGATTTCCAACTATAGAGGGGCATTTCCTCCCCCCCTCAAATGAAACATTATGGGTCAAAATACTCCAAAAAAAAAAAGAATAGAAGAGCAAAATAACCATTTTGATAAACTTTAGGGGTTAATTTTGACATTATATCTTAAATCAAAATCTAACAAAAAAACATATAGTCATGTCACACCATAAAATTTTCAAAGTCTAAAAAATACAAAATTCGAGTCATAAACTCTATCATACTAAAAGGGAAAGCATGGATCTAAGCATCATTCTTGATGTTATATATTATTATTTTTAAATATTCTAGAGTTATTATTCAGAATTTTTTAACTTATTACTAGGTATAGGCATCTTTGTAGACACAACTATTCGAAATCGATTTCTAATTTTCTAAGGATAATAACATTGTTTTTAATTACTGAGACCACTTAATAAATTTATGGTGTTATAGATTAAAATATACGAGTCCAAGAAGTTTCTGATGCATCACTTGTATAAAATGCTTTCCCTTTGTCTTGTTTTGGCAAATCAAAGGAAAACTCAGAGAAAAGTTGTCTTCTACTTCAAGTTTAGTTTCTTTTCAGGTTGAAAAAGAGTGATTTCTTTTCGCTGCTTTGAATCTAATCTTTGTTCCCCCATAAACGAATCAAACCATATGGCTCACAATGGCCTTCAAAGGAACCTGTTTTGTTACACCATTATTACTTATTCTTTCAATTCTGGGGTGTTCATTTGGACAAAAAGCTTTGTCGCCAACTTTATTGTTTTATCAAGCTGTCTAAATGATCCCGTTTTATTTGAGGCTTTTCCTTCTTCTTTTTCCTATTCGATCGTATAAGAATCTCTAACCCAAATTGCATTGTTATTATGTATATTCATATCAACAAAACAGTAAGATTTAATGGATCATAAGAGTCGTCGTATTCGGTGCTTACGAGTTCGTAGACGTCGTTCAACAGATATTTGTCCAACAAACATAAAATGACCCATCAATCACCATTGTGCCTCTTCGCTCTTTACCTTCGTTTTCATGACAACTTTTGTATTGGAATGGGTAAACTTCTGATCAAAATATTAATTCCACTCTAAATTTCATATCAAATTTTAATTTAATTTTTGAAATTTAGATAGAACTTCAATTTAACTCCTGATGATGTCGTTCATTATTTTAATTTGACCCCTATCGATTATGTCACTGGTCTCCACTGATCGCGGCTGTCAATGATCATTGGACCCAAAATTCCTAGTTCAGTACTCCTTTTTAACTTCCTGAAGACGTATCCAATGTACGGTCTGTAGGATGTTGATGTCATTTTTTTCACTTGTTTCTTATTATTGAATATGCAAGCATATGTAATACCAATATGTTGTATTGCAAGGTTTTTCTTATTTGATTTAGTGCATTGGATCAGTGTAATTGTCTTGGGCTTCAGCTTCTTCATGGTTATATGGTTGCTTAGATTCAACAATTGTGGGCGGATAATTGACAAAACCAAACATATAAATTCAATTAAAACTAATCAATTTAGGTTTGAATGAATTGAGGTTCGATTTTTGTTTTAAAATTTGATCTTATTAAGTTTATTAATCGAGTTTTTCAAAACGTGTCATATAAAATTTATTTTATTTTAGAATTATGTTTGAATTAAATTTGACAAACCTAAATTAAAGTTTAAATTTTATTTTAAAATTATTGAGGGTGAAATGAAACATTTCTTATTAATTTAATGTCACATCACCCCTTCAATGAAAATTAATTGTTTTTGTCTATTTTAAAAAAAATTAAAGTTTAATGTTTATTTCATAACTTTTGAAAGTAGAATAATAAAATGACCATTTTAATATACTTTAATGTTTACGTATGAATTTTATCTTATTTCATATTAATAATACATATCAGTGTATGATATTAGTAGTGTATATCAATGTTTGATATTCAAGACAAAATTATTAAGGAAATATAAAATTCAATCAAAACATAAATTTACAGATACATTAGATCATTAAAATATATATATATATATATATATTTTATCAAATACATATATAAAATTATTCTACCATTGTATATGTTTGAAGTCACTAAAGACCGATCAACGGAGACGCCGACGATTGTAGATCACCAATATAGCACCGAGGTGCCTTAGAAAAGGGAACGAAAATTGAACAATAATCAAAGGGAAAATAATAGAATAGATGAATAAGCCCAGTTCTGATTTCATTCTTTTTACTTCAGTAAATCCTACTTCCCTTTGCCATAGCCCAATACATTGCTTCTATAACCCTACTAGAGATGTCAACTGATTCAACAAACTTTAAACTGAGTAACTGATCCATTGAGAAATCCTGTTAAATGGCTCCCCATAATACAACTCATTTATTTCTCTGTCACTTCTCTTTGAATGCAAACACACATTATGTCATCAAAGATAACCGCTAAACTTTGTACACCAAAAGTATGTAAGTGGAACCTGTTTTTGTTGTTATTTTAGATCAGAAATTTTTTAGAAGGAACCATAAAAATTATGTAGTTTAATTAAGTAGAAGAACTCTCTCTTTACAGTAGTAGTAGATAAGAATATATACTGATATGGGACAAGGTCTATACATTCGAGTGGATAAGAACGAGTTAGGTGTCTGTCGTGTACTTCATACAAAGCACAGATGAACTTAGACTCGGTCTCTTACTAACCATAGACTATCAAAACAGGTCCAAATCAGTTGGTTGAACTTGTCTGACTTGTTTAGCCTCCAAATCAAAACTTACTGCAGTGTCTTATAGAAGAATCATCCCGTGATTACTAGGCAGTGTAAATATATCATCCTAGTAAGTGACGAATCCAGAAATATTTTTGAGGATGTACACGCACATATTAATTATTAAAAAATTTCGTATAAGGTAGGCACAAGTAAAATATCAGGATATGCACCCATAAATAAACATCTAATATAAAGAAACTCAAATTTCAGGGTGTGCACGTACTTACCCTGAGGATGCTTTGCATCCATCACTGACTTTAGTCAGGGACAGAGTTAGAAAATTTATTTTTAAAGTGTGAAATTTAAAAATTATATAAATATTTCTTTAATGGGAAAACTTAGTTTTAAAATTTTTATTATTAAATATTTGGATAAATTACACAAATGGTCATTAATATTTGAGTAAATTTTGTTTTCTCTATTGAAGTTTCAAAAATAATACATCAATCATTGACATTATGATATGTAATAAAATGGTTAGTTCACTGTCATTTTCGTTAAATTTATGATGTGACAATATTAACAAAGGTAAATATTTAGTTTTACCTCTAAACTAATACTGAAACATCAATTAGATCCTTGAAGAATGATTTTATATCTAATTTACCATAAAAAATATTTCTATTTTTTTTTTAAAATCCAAAAATTATAATTGTACTTGAATACTTTTTCTAAAAAATAAAAATCTATTAAAATATCTAAAAAAGTAACAAGTCTACAAGAAAATAAATACTAAATATACTTTTATTTTAATTAACTCTAATTTGAACAGTTATGACGGGCTATTAGGGAAAATAGTATTCTAAATAATAAAAATTAGAGTTAATTAAAATAATAAAAATATATTTAATATTTATTTTGTTATAAACTCATCACTTTTTAGTTTTTTTTTAGATTTTTTAATTTTTAATGTTTATATAAAAATGTTATTCAAGTATAATTATAATTTTTGGGTTTTTTTTAAAATTAAAAAGTTTTTTTTTTGGATAAATCAAAATTTTATTATCCATAGAACAAGGATCAACAACTGTTCAACCAATCAAACAATCAACAAGAGAACAAAACAAGATAAAAAAAAACAATGATTGGTTAAACTATGCCCCAAGCATTACATAGAAAGAAATTAGTGCTATCTAATCTGTTAATAGGTTTCCCTCTAAGCCGTATGCTAACAACTTCAATGATTTCCTTGAGCAAATTATCAGTGGAACTGAATCTGCCTTGAAATATCCTTCGATTCCGTTCTTGCCACAAGGAGTAAAACATAAGCATTCCAAGCAATTTTCAAGATAGTGGTAATAAGAGATTTCCCCTTCCATTTTAAACAAGCTCGATAAACCATATCATCCCAAGATAGAACGGTGAAGTTCATTCCATTCAAATGAAGGATAGCTCTCCAAAGATCAACTGCCAAGGGGCAAAGAGAAAACAGATGATCCCTTGTTTCGTTGCTATTCCTGCAATTAACGCAAGTTCCATTAGTGGTGATTCCCATGATTTGAAGCCGATCTCTAGTAGGTAGCCTATTTAATAAGGCCATCCACGCAATAAGGCTATGCTTTGAAATGTGCATAGGGTACCAAATAAGCTTGTGTCATTGCACTTTCAGACGTTGCATCCTGATATTGTCCCAGATTTTCTTGGTTTGTAGGGAGCCTGTAGAAAACAGGGGATAAGTTGTGTCCCTCAAATTGAGTATTCTACGAATACTCCAGCTTGTAGAGTTCCCAGCTTCAAACTGCCAAAAGCTTTAAACTGCCAAAAGCTTTGATGTTTAAAAACATAGTGATTGAGCCAAGCTACCCAAAGCGAACCATCACCAGCAAGAATCTTCCTTATGAGACTAATAATGCAAGTTTTGTTCCAGGTGGGAATATTTTTCAAGCCTAAACCACCTTCAAACTTAGTAGTGCAGATTTAATCCCAACTTACTCTAGCTCATGTTGCCTTTTTGTCTGCCCCTTTCCAAAAAAACCTTGAGCATAATTGCTCCACATATTTTAAGATAGAAGTTGGTAAGATTAGTTGTCTATACCAGAAGTTACAAACGCTAATTAAAACTGATCTGATAAGTTCTAGTCTACTTGCATAACTAAGGTTTCTAGCAGATCAGTGGTGCAATCTCTGTCTAATTTTTTCAAGCAAGGGTTCGCAGTCCTTCAGAGATAGTTTACGTGTGACAAGGGGGATACCAAGGTATCTAACTGGTAAACATCTCATTTTAAACCCTGAGATGATTTTCAGATCCTGTAGAACCGAATGAGAAATACCAGAATAGAAAAGATCACATTTGGACGAGTTTAGTTTCAGACCAGAAATTTGATAAAACTGATGAAGAACACTCAAAACACCTGCCACTGAATCAGCATTTCCTTTACAGAAGATCAGGAGGTCGTCAGCAAAGGAGATGTGAGTAAGCCTAATTTTCTTGCATTTAGGGTGATAGGCAAAGAGACCTTTGGTCGCAACAAGATTAAGCATTTTTGAAAGAACATTCATAGCAAGCATGAAAAGATAAGGGGAAAGAGGGTCCCCTTGTCTTAGACCTCTTGCCCCTTTGAAATAACCTATTAAGGTACCATTAAAAGCAATAGAGTATCGAGCTTGGGTGAAGCAAGATTCAATCCAAGCAATAAAAGTAAGAGGCAGGTTAAGCGCTTTAAGAAATGATAAGATGAATCTCCAATGCAATGAATCAAAAGCCTTATGGATGTCAATTTTCATTGAGCATCTTGGAGATGAATTTTTTCTTCCATATCCTCTTACCATCTCCTGAGCAAGAAGAGAGTTATCTATGATGTTGCGGCCACGAATAAAAGCAGTCTGGTTCAAGGTGATAATTTGGGGCATAAAAGTTGTTATTCTGCTAACAATGATTTTGGAGATAATTATATAAGACAGAACAACAGGATATTGGGCTATAGTCTTTGACAGCACAAGGGTTGGGAACTTGGGGAACAAGAACAATGATAGTGGAGTTGAAAGCTGGATGTATGAAACCATTACAGAAAAAGTACTTCACTGCATTGGTAACATCTTCTCCCACTATAGACCAGCACTTCTTAAAGAAAAATGGACAAAATCCGTTTGGGCCAGGAGCTTTATCATTTCCTTGAGAGAATAAGGAAGAATGGATTTCTTTAGTGGAGACCTCCTTAACCAGGGAAGAGGAAGCTTCAATGGGAAAAGAATAGTTAAGGAGATCTTTGAGAATGGAGGGTTCAATGTCCTTGACCAGAGGGTCGACAGTACCAAGAAGCTGGGTGAAAAAAGAGGTGACCTCATTAGCCATGGTATCAAATGTTTCAAGTATGTTGCCCTTATCATCAATGAGGACTCTAATAGTATCCCTTTTTTTTTGGAAGCAACAATTGAATGGAAAAACTTGTTGTTTTTGTCACCATCGTTTATCCAATGAATTTTAGCCTTTTGTTTAAGAAACATAGATTCAGCTTCTTCCAGAGCCTTCAGCTGGTCTTGAAGGTTAAGTTCATTCACAATGGAATCATCTCCATTCAGAGTAAGAAGCTGTTGATTTTCCAGTTCAACTCTTTTTAGTTTCACACGGTCTGAAATGTTGCTGAATTTATCTTTGTTGAAAGACTTTAGGCAGAGTTTGAGTCTCTTAAGTTTCAAGAAAATAATCAACATGGGATCGCCAAAGGCTTCTTGATTCCACGAGTCCCTAGCCAGATTGGTGAAACAGGGATGGGAAGCCCAAAAATTAAAAAATTTGACAAATGATAGACATGGTATGATCGGAGATTCCAGGGGAAAGGAATTCGACAAATGAATGTTGAAAAAAATAATCCCAGCTCGAGTTAATCAGAATCCTGTCAAGCTTCCTAGCAAGAAAGAATTCTTGTTGCTTGTTACTCCAAGTAAACTCAGGACCAAAATAAGGATGGTCAAGGAGTTCAAGCTCATTAGTGAAGTCTTAAAAATCCTTCATATCTGGTGAGGAATTAGGACCTAACAGCTCATGGTCTGAGCTTTCGTGAGAATGCAAGAATATGTTATAGTCTCCTCCTAAGACCCAAGGGGCTTGATTAACAATAGTGCTAACTTCCTTTAGCTTATGCCACGGTAGTCTTCTTTGATCCCTTCATTACTGCCATAGATTGCAGAAATATAGACTGAATTTCCAAAAGCAGTCCCTTTAGCAGTGATACACTGTTGAGAAACTTGAATGATAGTTAAATCAATTCTCTTCCTCCAAAGAAGCCAAATTCTGCCATTAGAAGCATGATCATAATTGGTGCAAACATTCCAATTAGAGAATTTTGAATTGATGATAGATTCTGGTTTTTCTACTTTCACTCTGGTCTCCAAAAGGCAAAGAATATCCACATTGTTTTGTAGGGCTCTAAGAGCCACTTTATTCTGTTTTAGAGGACTGTTGAGTCCTCTTATGTTCCAAAAACTGATAATCATTGGGGTGGTGTTTCTAAGGAACCCCTATGACTGGCAACTGATTGAGTTTTTCCTTTGTCAAGTTGGTCTCTTTTCTTTATTTTCATCTCATTAATTAAAACATTAACACCCAATGAAGCGGCTCTAGGCTTCCTTTGAGGAACTTTTAAAGGAGATGATTCCTCAACAAAATTGAGGATATCAAATCTGTTTTTTGAATGAGCAAGGGTACCCTTAGCATTGTCCCTTCTAGGCCAACCTCTACCTTTTTTTGAAGATTCATGATGAGTGATGGTAGGAGCTTCAAGGGGAAGAGTAGAAGGAAGATCATTTCCAGAAGATAAAATAGAAGTAGGAGCTTCAGCAGGCTGAAAAGTCGAATTATCAACATGTAAGCTTAGATCAGAAAGTTTGGAAGACTAAGGACTAGAAAACTCCTTTTCAGCAACTAAATTAAGACTATTTTTAGTAGCCATGATCTCTACTTGATGCACAGTTAAAGGAACTTCCACTTCAGGAGAGATTAAGTGTTCAGAATTATTAGGAAAATTCTCTAAAGGCATAGAATTAGTATCAACATCACAAGACTTATTAGTGTTAGATTCCTGTAGGACTTCAACGCCTCCAATAGCTTTAATCCCTCCGATAGGACCAGCTGCAGGATGAGCAACAGATCCTTCCTTCTTTTTCCAGATATGGGAAACATAAGGGATAGGGTTAGAATTTTGTTGGCATCTTTTTTCAAGATGGCCAAACATCTTACAGCTCTTACAAACATGAGGGTACCATGGAACCCGACTTTAATCGAGGCTTTAAGACCATCTTTAAGCATTACTTCAATGAATTTAAGGATAATATTGTTGACTTCTATTTCGATACAAACTTTCACAAATTCCAGCCTAGACTTCGAAGCAGTAATAAAATACATTGATAGAGGAACACCAATGGCGCTGGCAATATAACTAAGCCCTAATCGAGAGAAGAGCTCTAATGATACGTTGAAGAGATGAACCCAGACAGGGATCTTAGTTAAATCAAAATTCAGGCTTTTCATATTAGGTTCCCATTTTTGAAGGATTAGGGTTTGTTATGAATGTGCCAAGGGCCATTATCGAGAACCCAATCTCTAGCCGATTCATATCGAACGAGAAAATAATAAGTTGTTGCCAGCAGAACTGATCTGGATGCGCGATCCCGGCAGAGCTTTACTCCAGACATTGTCAACAATACGTTGCAGCGAAGAGAAGTTTGGTGAGACTCTGAGGAACTGGCCCACCAGGGAAAGTTTCCACTAAGAAATACCAGCATCAATAATTTCTGGAGGGGGAAGCACAGTCAAGCAACCATCGAGGATATTTGGGGGATAGAACTCTAGGTCTTACGATTCAAAGCATTTGAAGAGTTTTTTCCAATCTATTGCAAAATAGATGAGCGACAGAAGAAACCCAATAACAGTGAAAGATGAAGAGAGGCAATTGGAGGAGGGACGGATGCGAATCAACAGAAAGCTCGGATGCCATTAGTCCTGCTAAAATGCACCCAGATCATTCCTTTATCCTACGCCATTCTTTTGAAAATTAAAAAGTTATTAGGGGTAAATTAGATATAAAATATTATTCAACGACCTATTTGATATTTTAACAATGGTCTAGGGGTAAAACCAACTATTTACCTTTTTTAATGTTGCCACATTATTAATTTAATGGAGATAATGATGGAGTGACCATTTTGTTAGAAATCTATTATATTAGTGACCATTTTGTTAGAAATCTATTATATTAGTGACCATTTTGTTACAAACCGATAACATTATAGATCAATTTTTTACTTCTGAAACTTCAATGGAAAAAATGAAAACTTAGTCAACTATTAGTGACTATTTATGTAGTTTAATCTAAATATTTTTTAAAAAGTTGGATGAATTTCTTTTTAAAGGGTGTCAAAATCTTTCTTGAAGAGAAGTCATTTTTTACTTTATATACGTATGTGTATATATATATATATATGTATCGGCTCTGTCACCATAGTTAAGGATTTAAATTACGTCGTTGTATTTTTAATTGTACTGTATTTATCTTAATTATAGACCTACGGATATTATTATAGTGAAGATGTTACAGTCATATAATAACAATTTTTTATGAGATCAATACTATTGTATAATGGATACTATTGTATTAGAAGACCGTTATTTAAATCTCATACTCTAGCGTAAAGGTTCGGGTTTGATTTTGTTAGTGTAAAGTTTATATAAATACTCATCATATCTCCAATTATTTCTCAACATCCGACATGACTTGCCTTAACCCCCAACCAAGTAAAGCATTGGAGGTCCACTTATTAATGTGACCAACTGCTTCCCCACCAAATAAATACACCATTCTTCCCAAACATTCCTAACCAGTCATGAACCCTGCTAAATCGCTTCTCATTTTTCATCCCCGGAAGTTCCAGGAATCGATATGTCGGCATCTGGTGTTATCAGATTCCAGGGAAGATAGTTGTTAGGGTGGCCAACAGAGACAACCCGATTAGAGATAACTCAGGGATCCTGTCCATCGACAGTTGAGGCAATCTTGTGCTGTTCCCACCACTTCATCAAAGACAACGATGAGGTCCTAGTCTCTAGTGGCAAGACTTTGCACTGGGATTTTTCATCCCGGAAGTTCCAGGAATCGATATGTCGGCTGGTGTTATCAGATTCCAGGGAAGATAGTTGTTAGGGGTGCCAACAGAGACAACCCGATTAGAGATAACTCAGGGATCCTGTCCTCGACAGTTGAGGCAATCTTGTGCTGTTCCAGAAACAAACACTTCCTGTCCGTCTACAAACATATCCATGGCAGGCACTAGGAACTCCGTCTCAATTTTGGATTCCGGAAACCTTGTTTTGCCTCAAAGTGATGCCAGAAAGGATTTTATGGCAGAGTTTTGATTATCCTACAGATACTTGGCTTGCTTTTCAGAGCCTTGGGAATGTTAGAACCGGTGTGAACAAAGTATACGTCTTGGAAATCACCAGATGATCCAGGGGCTGGAAACTATTCCTTCAGGATGAACCCGAACGGGTTTCCTCAGATGTTTTTGTACCAAGGCTTGACTCCTTTGTGGCGAAGCGGGACATGGACCGGGCAAAGATGGAATGGCATTCCTGAAATGACCAAAAACTTCATATTTAACGATACTTTTGTCAATACCGATGACCAAGTATCATTCTCCTCCGATGTGAGAAATGCCTCCATCATAACAAGAGCGGTGGTGAACGAACAGCGGTTTATCAAAGATTAACATGGAACAACGAAGCTAAACGTTGGATTGATTTTTATTCGATTCCAAAGGAACGATGTGATTTTTACGGGCACTGCGGCCAAGCTTACTGTAAGCCTGACATCACGGGTGATTTCGAGTGTTCATGTTTCGTAGGATTCGAAACCAAGTCGCCTCAAGGGTGGTCTATAGCAGATGATCAGGAGGGTGCGTGAGGAAGAGTGGAATCTCAATGTGTCGAAACGAAGAAGGTTCATCAAAGTTCCACAGGTGAAGGTCCCAGACACTTCGGCGGCACTTGTAGACATGAGTATAGGCTTGAAGCAATGCGAGGAAAGTGCTGAGGAATTGTTTATGCATGGCTTATGCTACTGCATACTCTGATATCGCAGAGGCATTGGCTGCTTGACATGGCATGGAGATCTGCTGGATGCCAGGACATATATCCATACCGGACAAGATCTATACATACGAGTCGATAAAATGAGTATCTCGGTCTACAAGGAAAGGTCTATTTCAGAAGAAGGCAGTGCTTGCCGGGTGTCATAGTTTCTTTAGCTGTAGTGTTTCTCATTCTCGTGGCCCTTTCGCATTGCTTTTATAGACGACAGAGAAGAAGTACGTACCACTTTTCCTTCTGTTTTAATTCTTTATCGCTTTTAATGACGAATTGTGCTTTGAGTACTGATAGCAGCAAGAACAGGAAACTGCAAAATATGTTCAGCTTTGCCCATTCGAAGATTCTTAGGTGTAGAGGAGATTGATAAGTGCAGAAGAATGGAGATTTACCATCTTTCATTTGCACCATTGTTTCTGCCATAGTAACTTCTCCTCTGATAACAAAACTCGGACAAGGCGGGTTTGGCCCCGTTTACAAGGTGTTATCTTCACAACTATGATGTACATGTGGACGAGCAATGAACTCCAATACAATTGTGTTTGGAGGGCAGTGAAAAGACTATCAAGTACTCAGGGCAGGAGTCGAAGAGTTTAAGAATGAAATAATGCTAATTGCAAAACTTCAGCACAGGAATCTCGCAAGGATCCTGTGATGTTATATTGAGGGTGAAGAGAAGATGTTAAGCTAGAGTTCTAGCCTAATAAAAGCTTAGACTCTTATTTTTGGTATGTCTTCTTGCCTTGCGAATCGTTGATTATCATGCCAATACATATTTTAGAAAACTGATTTCGAATCCAGATGATCTAAAAAATCATTGTTGGATTGGATAAAGCGTTTCGAAATTATCTGTGGGATTGCTCGGGGAATGTTGTATCTTCATCAAGATTCAGGTTAAGAGTCATTCACAGAGATTTGAAAGCGAGCAATGTATTACTAGATGCTACAATGAATCCCAAATTTCAGATTTCGTATTGGCTAAATTTTTGGAGATCAAACTGAAGGAGATACTAAACGTGTGGTTGGTACATAGTAAGCACTGCAAATGCAAAGTTTTCGAGCAAACTTCTGCTACATGTTTCAAACAAGTTCTCACCATTTCCTTGCTGCTTTTTGTCCGTTTTTAGCGGTTACATGTCGCCGGAGTATGCAATGCATGGTCACTTCTCGATGAAATCTGATGTCTATAGCTTCTGAGTCCTGCTATTAGAGATCATCACCGGAAAAAAAGAACAGAAGTTATTTTCCTGATAGTCCGTCTTTGAATCTGGTCGGACATGCAAGTAACCAAAATTTTAGTACAATTTTTCATTCAGAAACGATTTTGATAACGCTGTTTCAGGTTTGGGAGTTATGAAAGAAGAAAAAAGCCATGGAAGTTGTTGACTTGGCATTAGGGGATTCATATCCAATGGCGAAATTTTGAAATGCATTCAAATTGGGCTATTGTGCGTTCAAGAACATGCAACACATCGACCAACGATGTCCAAAGTTGTTTCCATGTTAAGTAGCAGAAGTAGTGTTCAGTCCCCAAAGCAATCTGCATTTGTAGAGAAGAGAATTCACTATGAGGTGAGATATCGAGTAGTGAAGGAACCAACTCTGTAAATGGTGACGGTCACTGTGATTCTAGCTCGCTAGAAATGTTATAGTGCTTAATACACCATCGGTTTTTAGTGATGATCAGTTAGATGGTTGATGCAAGCTATTTGTTCCACTGGAAGATATGTATTCACTATAAGAATCAATATTGTACCATAAAAAGAGGTCTTCATCGATAGTACTCCTCTAAAATGCTCTCAGATAATAAACTTACGAATGAAAACGTTTGAGCGTCACAAACTTAGTTACATATCCACTTTCATATAAGTCGTACAAACATAAACATAAAGACTGACATTTATTTTGATTGAATTAATGACAAATGCCATTATCCACTTTTCCTTGAACAAAAAGAATAAGAGTTATTTTCTACAGCCGAAAGCATGCCATCTCTAGGAGACGGAGAAGGATACATGGTAATTAAAGAGTTGCCACAGCACTTCAACTCTCATGATAATGGTTTATTACTTCTTTTTGTTTGTAAATGAAATAAGGAAAATCATAAGCATCAAGGTAGAAGAACCAGTGATGAATTAAGCATGCAGATGAACAAAGGAATTTGCAGTGTAGTGTGAGGAAGAAGGTAAAGTACAGAAATCTAAAGCATAACTAAAATATTTCCTTTTCATTATTAATACCACATAGTATCGGGCTGCCTTTATAGCCACTAACAACAGTAAGGGCTAGTTAGTTATAACAGCCAACAAACTAACCGTCTACCAGTTGTCCGAGTCTTTCTATACTCTGATATTAAAACAGAAAGACTTATTAGAAGACTTAATACAAAATAAGTGTATAAATGCCTCAAAAAAGTTTTATTGACTAAAGAATTTTTTCGTTAAAAATAAGTATCTAATATTTTTTCCGTTATATTTTTAGGTATCTACCGTTAAAAAGTTAATTTTGAAGTATAATTTATACACTTATTTTTATATTAAGCTAAAGGAAACAATGGTGCAACTGCAAGGCCATCAAAAGCTACAAACATTTTTGGACTTATCAAAATACTCAAACTTAAAGGAAATGCAAGTTGAAATAAACAATCATTAGCCATTTACTTGATTGTTCTCTCCGAAACTAATAATAGTACGAGGGATTGTTTCGGGGAAGGAAGAGTTGTTTCGTTACATAACATAGAAACAACCGTGGACATCGTTGGTCGATGTGTTGCATGTTCTTGAACGCACAACAGCCCAATTCGAATGCATTTCGAAACTTCATTAGAATATGAACCCCCTAATGCCAAGTCAAAAACTTCCATGGCTTGTCTTCTTTCCATAACTCCCAGACCTGAAACAACGTAATTGGGAATCATGACTTGAATAGAAAACTGTGTACTAAAATTTTGGTTACTGACATCCGACTAGATTCAAAGATGGACTATCAGGAACATAACTGCTGTTCTTTTTGCCTGTGATGATCTCTAACAGCAGGACTCCAAAGCTATAGACATCGGATTTGATCGAGAAGTGACCATGCATTGCATACTCCGGCGACATGTAACCGCTAAAAACGGACAAAACATAATGGAAACGGGAATTGTTTGGAACTGTTCAAATTTTAAAAGATGCTTTTATTATAATATTGGAAAACTTCTCATCAAAACCACACCTCTTACACTATATATATATATAGGCATGATATCACACTTACCATGCACACAAATAACAACTCAAGCTCACCAACCAAGGGCCCCAAACAAAAATCAGCTCACGTTCACACCCATGGACCCCATAGCTCCAACAACTTTGCTACTAATCACTAACATTCACCCTACACAGTCACAATTCAAAATGAATCAAGACTGCCGACAACATTTAACTTGCTACGATACGTGGAGAATAAGACCGTGATAGAGATTTAGTGAACGTCAAGTTGTACATGCTTAGACCGTGCATTAAAAGCAGGATTTATGCTCATTGCCCTCGCACTCGTGCTATCACTCCATACAACAGGAACCGTACTAGATTCAATCATGGTTTTTAGAATCGGACTGGTTAGTGAACTGGTATGCTATCAGATCACTGGTTCAATCGATCGAATCGGTTCGATCGGTCGGAAGAATCGGCAACGTCATAATTATTTAAAAATTAAATAAAATACCAAAAATATTTAATAAAAAATAATTGTTTATATCACAAGTCATATTCAAGCAAATCATAACATATAAATTAAAAACCATAAATCAAGTGAAACAAAATGATTTAAATTAACTACAACATAATATTAAGGTAAAACATATTAATAATAAATATAATTATATAACTATAATAAAAAAATAATTTAGGGCTACAAAATCATAACAAAATGATATTGTTTGTTTAATTTTTTTAAAACAATCCCATGGCTAAGAAACATAGAAAAGCATCCCAGAATCTAAAGAGTAAAAATATGAAAACAAAACAATCTCACATTGCTAAGAAACATAGAAGAGTATCCCAACTAACTTCTATAAATAATAGTAATTTGGCATTCAAATTATGGAGACTTTTGGTGAGCATAGAGTGAACTATTCTTTCACTTCAATCAAGCTCGAATTTTAGGTTTCAATCGAGCTTCTATTTTTTTTTTTTTTTGAGTTCGAGCTTTTCGAGTTCAAGTTTCATATTATTTTGAGTTCGAGTTGAACTTGATAATTTTTAGCACGTGAGTTTGAGTCGAGTTGAGCTTACTTTTAAAGTTTTCAAGTTCGAGTTGAGCTTAGCAATACTCGAGTTCGACTCGGCTCGTTTAACAAACAACGTCGTTTGGTTTAATTTAAAAAAAAATTGGTGGTTCAATCGGTTCACGATCCGGTCCAGTTCGAACTGTTCAACAGTTTCGTCCGGTTCAATAGTAACGGTTTAACCGGATTACAATGAACCGAACCATGCAGCGGTTCCCGGTTGAACCGGCCGGTCCGGTCCATTTTTCAAAACACTGGATTCAACTCCCATATCACCAAGAAGAGCTTGTAACCACATGATTTCAGCCACACATCAGCTATTTCCCCGATACTCAGCTTTCGTAGTCGAGCGAGACACCGCTTTGTTTCTTTGAACACCAAGAAACAAGATTGTCACTAATGTACACACAATATACTGAAATAGATCGACGCTCATCAGATTATTCGCCCAATCCGCATCCGGAAAAGCACGAATCGAAAGATCCCACCCAGAAGCACGAAATAACAACCCATAATCAATCATGCCACTCAAATAACGTAATATATGTTTCACTGCAAGCCAATGTAATTCACATAATTAATGCATGTACTGAGCAACACACCCAACGCTAAAAAAGATATCAAGACGAGTGTGACTAAGATATAATAACCCACCAACAACATTGCGATACAACTGAGGATCATCAAGTGTCGACCATCATCACAAGATAACTTGGAGATGGCAAACATAGGCGTAGGGGCAGAACAAGCATCACCCATATTAGCAGGCTCTAACAATTCACAAAGGTATTTACGTTGAAGGCACCATCACAACGATCAACTTCAAGCGCAAGAAAAAATTTAAGTCCCAAGGTTCTTTAACGAAAACTTCTTACCAAGTAGACCCACAGTTTCCTCAACAAATCGTTACAAGTACCAGTAATAACTATATCATCAACATAAACAAAAACATAAACACATCGAGTGCCATCACATTTAATAAAAAGCGACACATCACCTTGAGTACCAACAAATCCATGACTAAGTAAGAAATCACAAAGCTTTACATACCGATTTCGAGGTGTCTGCTTCAACCCTAGAAAGCCTTTTGCAATTTACACACAAGATGTTCGCCATTGACAGATTCTTGTTCAAACCCGATGGAATAAAAACATCCTCAGACAAATCACCATTAAGAAATATATTATTAACATCCACCTATCGAAGCTTCCAATTATTTTGAACAGCTAAGGCTAACACAACATGCACCATTGAAACATTCACAACCGGACTAAACGATCACAAAAATCATGACCTGAAACTTGAGCAAACCCCTTTGCTACTAAACGCGCCTTATAACGAGCTACAGAACCATCTAGATTTTTCTTAATTCGGAACAACCACTTACAACCAAACCACTTACACCAATTGTATTTATTTTTAGGTAACAGTACGACCTTCCACGTACCATTTTAAAGAAGAGCATCATACTCTTCTAAAACAGCTTGTTTCCATTTAGGAGACGCCAAAGCTTGTCGAATAGTCCACTAGTTCAACATCCATTCTACTCTCTTCAACAGCATGAAAAAACATGGTTTAAACACCCCTGCCTTGCCACGAGCACCATAGGGTGATTATTGACCACCACATTCGAAGGTAATGGCAGCGAATCAATTGCATCAGACTCAATCAAATGACCACTCTCACGAACAGAGTCAGACGAGGCCGGCTGCACCAAAATACCACCTTGCGCATTACTCATAGCATCATCGCCAGTTTCAGTTTCATTCACCAATGGTGTTGACAAAGCACCATGATCAAATGGCAAGTGTCAATGCGTGTGTCAGCATCATCCCTTGCTGATTCCCAACAGAAATAGCACCACTAGACTCCCTAAAAATCAAAGGAGCAGCCACTACCTCAGACCCAGCACGTCACCCTATAAACCCTCACACAAAGGCACCAAATTATGTTGCAAACCATAATAGGAATTGTACAATTATCACTACACATGGGTAAAGATTGAAGAAAGCCCACTACCCAGGCACCACAAAAATGTCCGAATTAAATATGTAGGCACACACCCGAATTAGAGTTAGTATCACCAACCGTAGCAAATGGAAAAACAAACCGATAAAAAACATGCAACATGACGAGACAAATACACACGACCATCCTTTGCTAAACAAAAATACCCCTTGTTATCCAATTTAATTCAAAACATATAATAATTGAATACTATTTTTTAACTTCTAATAACTGATAGATTTAACAAAACAACCACTAATGAAGCTAATATACATTCAAGAGTGTTGATTGACACCCCCAAAAGTTTGTAAAAAGAAAAAAATTCCATATAATAATGTATATTCAATATAAAAGAAAACGGCACATCTTTTAAAAAAAAATTGACACCCTTTAAAAGGAAATTAATCCACTTTTAAAAATATTTAGGATAAACTACATAAATAGTCACTAATATTTAAGTCATTTTTGTTTTTCCTACCAAATTTTTAAAAGTATCAAATTAATAACTAATTTATCGATTTGTAACAAAATAATAATTAACTTATTATCTACTTATAACAAAATGGCCAATACATTATTATCTCTATTAAATTGATGATGTGACAAATAATAAAAAGATAAATATTAGTTTTAAAACCCTAAACTATTACTTAGGGATAAACATAGGTCAGATCGGGTCAGATTTTTTATCCATCCGACTCCACCCGAGAAGTGTTCCTCCACCTGACCCCTCCGATTTTGAAAATTTCACTGGACCCGACATTCAACTCGAGATTGAACTAAAAACCTATCCCACCCGACCCTACCCAATCGATTCCAATGTTTTTATTTTCTCATATATTCCCCTATTTTCTTACTAACCAAACAAACAACCAAGCATAAGAATGAACTTAAAAAATAAAGCAAACTGGAAAACTAAATCTAAACAATGAAAAAATGTGTGATTTTTAAAAATAATCCCAGAAAACAAACTAAAAATTAGAAGAAGAAAATTAATCACAGATAATACATACAATACTTGAATCTTCGTTTAGATCATGAAACCATCATAAAAGATACATAAATTTATTACAAAGGTGAGATGGGAGAGACAGCAAACGGCCGTTTGCTATGAAAAAATCCAAACAAACCTCACAAGAATAAAGGAAAAATGAAAAACTAACAAAATAAATAAAGAACATGAGAAGAATAAAGAAGAAGAAGAATGGCAAATGGAGGAGCGATAGAAGCTAAAGTGGGAAAATGAAAGGGAACCAAAACCCTAAATAATATATGTAGATGGCATTTTTGTAAATATTTTAAATATTATTTTATATTATACCGGGTCGGGTCTAATCGGATATTTTTCACTTTAAACTCGACTCCTACCAGGACTCGATACTCTCTCCCATATAACTCAACTCGACCTGACCCGAACCCAATTGTTTTAAAAAAATTGACCCTATAGGGTCAAATCTAGTCGGAAGCCGTCGGGCTTAATTTAAATGTTCATCCCTACTATTTGATAAAATATTAAATAGGTTATTGAACAATGATTTTATATTTAATTTACCCAATAACTTTCTAATTTTCATAAAAAAAAATCCAAAAATTATAATTATACTCGAATAACATTTTAGAAAATAAAAATCTATGAAAACATTAAAAATTAAAAGATCTAAAAACTAAAAAGTGACGAGTTTATAACAAAATAATTATTAAATATATTTTTATTATTTAGGTAATTCTAATTTTTATTATTTAAAATACTATTATTCTATTAGCTCATCATAATTGTTCAAAATATATTTAGCATTTATTTTTTACATTTTTATTGTTTTTATATATTTTTGTTTTTTTTTAAAAAGTGTTCAAATACAATTATAATTTTTGGGTTTTTTTAAAATAGAAAGTTTTTAAGGGTAAATTAGATACGAGATTATTGTTCAATGACCTATTTGATGTTTTAGCAGTAGTTTAAGGATAAAACTAAATATTTACTTTTTAAAAAAATTGTCACATCATTAATTTAATGAAGATGGTGGTGGAGTGAACATTTTGTTCCAAATCATTAATGTTGATGGTGATTTTGTTACAAAACGATAATATTAATGATCAATTTATTATCTTTCAAACTTAAGGGAGGAAAACAAAAATTTAGTCGAACATTAACCCATATATTTAACAAGAAAAAATTTAAAAATCAATTTTCTCACTTTAAAAGAATCTTTATATAATTTTTAAATTTGACACTCCAAAATAAATTTTCTAGCTTCGCCCCAAAATAACTTTTAATAGTCAAAGGATTCAATGAAGTCGTATCCTATAACTATAACTAGGAAACTATTTGTGTGCTTTACCCATTTTTTTCCTTTATCATGAGTATCAATGGCTATCTATAAGTTATTCTTTTTATAACCACTAGTACGTAATATCCCGAGATTTGGATCAATATTTCAAGTGGTAAGTTTAGATTTTTCATAATTTTTAAAAAATAAACTTTTAGATTAAAATGAGTTTTTTGAAAATAAATAATAACTTTTACTAAAGTAGGTTAATTTGAAATCTGGATTGAGAAAATGATTTTCTATAGTATTAATGTAATATTTTAAATTCCATTTCCTTTTATAACTAATCTCTTATGTTTTAAAATCTCTCAAACACATTCTCCCTAGATTCTAAGAACTTCTCCATTTCATCTCACCTTCCTCCTTTTTTTTTCAAGCTTCAACTAAATCATCTTTCAAGATTTCTTCATCAATCAAGTTCATCTCCAAAGAGATAATCTTTTCATTTCTTATATTAAATCCTTGTGATTTAATTTTTTTAGTTTGAGTTTTAATCCTCTAATGAAGATATTAAATAAAAAAATTCAAACGAAAATCATGATAAAATGGTGATTTCTGAATGGTCTCTATTATATTTTAATTTATCAAGAGATTCCTAAATTTATTTTAGGGTAAACTATAGAAATTGTCACTTTCGTTTGAGTTTTATAAATTTTTCCTCTTGGAATTCAAAAACATAAGATTTGGTCACTTTCGTTTAATTTTAATTAAAATGTGGCCACTGAAGGTTAATGGTAGTTAAACCTTTAACGGTTTGTTGACGTGACATAAAATTAAAATTACATCATTTTCACGTAAATATACGTGGATTAAGTTTGGTCTCACTAAAGTTAATATATATAAGTTTTGGTCATTTATGTTATCATCTTATTAAGTTTGGCCACTTGGATGTTGAATGTCGTTAGTTTGATTACGTGACCTGTTAGTAAAATAATTTAATTTTCATTTTAACCCCTAACTTTAGACAAATATCGATTGAGTCTTTTTGTAAATTCAAATTAGTTTAGGGGTTCCATTTCAATTTACCCATTTTTTAATATTTTTTTCTCCTCAACCCCCAAATTGCTCGTCTTCTCTCGTATATCTTTGGACACCTGCTCCATTGAAATAGTTTTTCTGTTTCTAGTTATTAGTTGTAATTATTTGAAGTCAAATTAAGTGGGTTTCTCACAGAGAAAAAGTTAAAAAGAAGTAATGATGATATTGAAAAATGCAAAGAATTCGCCGTTAAAATTCTGAAAAGATTCACCACCACCACCACGCCAATGCCTCGCGTTGAGAAAACTAGAGCTTCTTCAAAGAGCATAATTGACGACATAGTATTAGTTTTTCATCTCCGACGCGTTGTTGATCAACAAAATCCCAGTGATGCGAAAGATCGTCAAGAATATACATTCGAATGTGATCGACCTCCATTGCATTTACGAAGATCAAACCGACGTTCACTTAGTTCTGGATCTCTGCTTCGATGGTATGTTGTTTGATTGGGTCATCGCAGAAACGAGGTACTCATAGGCCGACGCGGTGGTAGTGGTGCGACAGACCACGTAGGCCGCAAGGGTTAAAGGTGATTCACAGGGATCTAGAATTGGAAAATTGCTTGTTCTTGAGAAAACAAAAATTCGACATTGAAGATCATGGGTTTTGGATGGAGTTCAGTGGATGAATTCACATATTAGTTATTGGGTTGTTGGATCCATTGATTATGTTTCACCGGAGGTGCTTTCTCAAGGGGAGATCACCACGAAGAGTGATATCCGATTATCGAGTTTTTTTTAGATCCATTGATTTGTCTCCATGTTCCTTGTTGGATTTGACATTCTGCAATCTCAATCTTTGAAAATTAAATTTTAGTTTGTATAAGCGAGATTTTTCAACTTCATTTTATCTCTAGATGTCTACCCTCTCATTTTTCTCTAAACTTGTGGTGTTTTTATTTGTTATCGAAAGTTGAAAATCTTTCATTATTCTTGAAATGCAACCTGAGTCATTGAAAGAAGGCAATGAAGTAATGGAGTAGAGATGTCCTTGAAATCCAGTGTGTTCCTTTGCGGTTACTTAGGGATGCATGTTAATGTTCTCACTTAAGCTTTGATATTGCATATTATTGTGGTAACTTACAACATTCATTCAAACTCTTTAAGGTCACTTTGTCTTGTGATGTCATTTGCATAGAATTAACTTCTCTCGAGTGTGGTTGGATCGGTTGGGTTATACAGCTAGGTCGACTTGAGTTATGTACCGGATAAACGAATTTATTATAGGGTTAATGGCTTGACTAGTGGGCCTAGTTTAATGCAATTGTTATTTTGGTTAATTTGCATGTTTTTTTTAATTTTATTCAATTTAAAATGTGTCTCAAATTTTATTCGAATTTATTTATTTTTATGAATATTTAACCCAAATATATCTTTGATCCATTCATTTTACTTTTATTTTAAAAATATTATATTATTTTTCTAATTTAATACCAAAGAAGTTTATATTTTTAAGTTTATCAAATTTATTTTTAATCATCTAAACACAGAAAATTAATATATATATATATATATATATATATTGATGCAAATAGAAATAGTTAATTTTATTAAAAATAAAATTACAATAAATATTTATAACATAAACATAAACTAAACACATAATTAAGACATTTTGTATAACTTAATATTTTATAATATCCCTAAATGTTAAGATGAAGGACTGGATCCTTAAATAAGTCTAATCTATATCTTAAAACAATATATTTTTATCCATACGTGTGTTAAAAATTAGCGTAAAAAATATGTCGAAACAACATAAGCTATCCGACGCATACAAGGTAATCCAATCACTGCAAACAAGGGAAGACGAAGAGACTAAGTAGAGAAAATTTTCAGTGATGTAAAAATATAATTTATATATTTCACTTAAATTTTATGAACAAAACAATCTATCTTCCAACTATGGTCGTGACTGTGATATCATTTGAAGACACAATTTCTTTATCATCCACAACATATTCCTCTTCCACGGCGGTCCTCAGGAATGTATACGTTGGTTTCGTAGGCGTCGGAAGTGTCGCGGTTTCGCTCTCGAGCAGTACCATGACGGCATCCATTTTCGGTCTATGTGCTGGAGAATCTTGCACGCACAGCATCCCTATATGTATGCATTTCAACACTTCATTTGGAGAGCTTGAATCCCGAATGCAAGGATCCACCAAATCCATTACTTTATCTTCACTCCAAGACGCCATGCTGAAACCAGTTTCCCACTTGATTAGTATAATATTTCAGCTTCAGCTGCAGATATGATCAAATGATGCATTTTCTGCACTTACATATGCGAGAAGACTTGTATGCTCGAATGATCGAAAGCTACTGTTCCTATGGCCACTAACGATCTCCAACAATAGTACCCGAAGCTGTAAACATCGGATTTCACCGAAAATAGGCCTTCCATGCATATTCAGGAGACATATATCCACTGCACATTTCAAGGAAAGAGACGATTAGTTCTGTCGAAAGCTATTGACATTTTTCGAAACTCGAGCTTTCTGTTTTAACAAGTAGAGTGATTGCTTACTATGTGCCAACGACTCGAACTGTATTAGCTTCGTTTTGGTTTCCCCCGAACATTCTGGCCATACCAAAGTCTGAAATCTTTGGATTCATTTCTGCATCCAATAAAATGTTGCTGGCCTTTAAGTCTCTATGGATTATTCTGTGCCTCGAGTCTCGGTGGAGATAAAGAAGTCCTCTTGCGATGCCTTCGATGATGCTGAGGCGGGTTTTCCAGTCTAGCTCTGCTTTCTTGGCCTCATCTGCAGGAAAATTTTATCAGTTTCTAACTGTCAGAAGTCACAGCACAATCGAACAGCTACAACTAGAAAGAAAAGTAAACTTGGATAACAAGGAACATACCAAAAAGAAGATTGTCTAAACTTTTATTAGGCATATACTCATAAATCAGCAGCTTTTCTTCCCCTTGAATGGAGCAGCCCAATAGTCTAACAAGATTTCTATGCTGCAGTTTGGCAATCAATATAATCTCGGTTCTGAACTCCTCTAAGCCTTGGCCGGACTGTCCCGAAAGCCTCTTCACCGCTATTTGTTCGCCTCCAGGAAGTTCCCCCTAGTGATGAAACATAAACAGAAACTGTTATTACCTTTGGTTCAATTCAATAGCATTGGCACATTAAAGCTTTGTAACTAAACTAAAGAAACTCACTTTGTAAACGGCGCCGAAACCACCCTGCCCGAGTCTGTTCCCTTCGCAAAAGTTGTTTGTTGCAGTAGCAATACAACTAAAATCAAAATTTTGTAGCTCTGGCCCATTGACTTGATTCACATCTGTAAGGATATCAGTTGGTCCCGAAAGATCTGTTGAGAATTCTTTGCTTTTTCCCTTGGACACATCGAAAACTGCTACATCATCGTCCTTGCAGCAAGGCTTCGATGAAACTGCAAACAAACCTGAAAAAATAAATACCCACATTTCGTTTCATATCTTATTTGCGTTAGAGGGAGAAAAATCTTACCATTTAGCTTCGTCTTGAATCTCCAAAGGAGCCAAAGAGATGCTCCCAAGAAGCCTGCCACTATCAGAGAAATTATAACTATCGCGAGACTCGATATCTTCCTCCTGCGATCTACATTCAAAGTGATAAAAGAAGGGTGTTAGCATATGTTGTTACAAGATGTGTTAGATGTCCATTGTTTAAAGATCTTGTAGAAGATTCAAATTTGCTTCATATATATAGGCAGCTAATAAATACAGCAGAATCAATGTTAAAATTAGTGTATGGTCTGTCATTTTGGTTAACATGATGCAGATCACTAGATGCCTAATTTGCCACAAATCTGATAAAGTTACTGCAATTTGAAGAAATTTGTTCACGAACTTTGGTACTATGGCGAAAGCGTGATAGTGAAAAGCTTCTAATGGGACCATAGCTCACCTGATTCGGAGTGATGGAGGCGGTAGAAGAAATTTATGTTTCCACCTTGGTGAAAATACTGCATATCGACCAAGTCCGCTGTCCATATCATGCATCTAATCCCAGGAATAAATGCAACCGCAGTACATGAACAATCTTCCAAGCACCGTAGTTTACAAGCTTCTTCATCCCCCTCGGACAACAACAATTTTGATAAATCCGGTAGCTTTGTGCACTTGATTTTCTCAAGTACATCTGGTTTAGCCTTTCCTACTGATGTACCATTAGTCCTCGGGCACTGCAGTTCGGTATTACGTACACACCCACCTGACCAGTCCCTTGCATTCCACTGAGCTTGAGACCTTGGTCTAAACCCTTCTAAACAAATGCACATTCGACGATCAAGTCGGTCACAGGTCGAATAATTGCCACAAAAATTATAAAGCTCACATTCATTAGCAGGGTCAGGCTCCGATTGCAGATAGTCCCATTGCTTTTTACCAGCATTCCACCTTGACTGCTTTTCTCTACCCTCCCAGCTTATCTGAAATCGAAAATTTTCCGGTGTTGATGCCCTGTACGTAATGTACATGGTTCCGGTTTCATCCGGCTGCGAAATGTCGAAACCATGGAAGGTACTGGCATTGTTTCTCATGAAGGGGACGCCTGTGAAAAACTGACCATTCCACTGCCCACTTCTCCACCATCTCTTGCCATGGTTCCATATTACTATCTGCTGTCCTCCACTAGGATCAACTCCCATGCTGTAGTTTCCCGGTGAAGGATCATCGGGCGATTTCCATGAGCTGAAAGGTTGGTATTCGCCTCTTTTAGAACTCACCGGAACTCTCATTCCCGGTAAAAAAGTATCGGTGGGCTCGTCGAAGCTCTGCCATAAGGCCTTGTTTGAATCACCAATACTGTCCTCTGTTGATAGCATGAAATTTCCGGTATTCATCAGTTTCGCTGATGAACCAGGAACATTCGATGACCATACTGAACTGTTATTTCCATCTCGGACGACTAATTTGCCGTCAGTTTCGATGCTCAAAATTCCATTTCTGCCTGATATTGGCCTGTCTCTATTAGCAACCCAAACAATTGCTTTCGAATCAAACTTGTACCATATCCCTACATATCTGAATATGGAGTTTCCAGGTCTGAAAAATCCCAGTTCAAAAACATTATTCCCGGATATCAAGCTCCCGCCATCTCTTATTGATTCGCCTCGCTTGATTGTATCAGTAACCGCATAGCTAAACTGAGCAACAGAATACAGCAGAAAGATTAGTGAAGCTGGAGAGATAAAAACTGGGATTTTGTTATGAGTTTCCATATCATAGTCCCTGAGAAATTCAGAGATTCAGAAATGGAAGATGGTTTGGAGTTGAGAACAGAAGACTCCAAGGGTAGATTTTTGAGGTTTTTAAACGAGATTAGGAACACGTTTTAGACCTTGAAAACCTGGTGAAAACCAAGGGAAGAACTTAAGAAACGTCTTAAATGTCACAATCACTCGGCAAAGCTTACTTTTTGACGGGGAATTTGATTCGGGTCTTAAATTATGAACAGAGCATAAAGACAAATCAGAAAACAGTGTTTGATGTTCGGTCAAGTATTTTGAGCATTAGTTGCCTAATCTATAGGCGGTGAAAATGATTGGGATAAACTACATAGTTAGTATCTAAACTATTAATTTTAATTTTTTTAGCACTTAAACTTTTTATTTTTTAAAATTATTTCCATTAAATTTTGAACATGATACTAAAATAAAACAATAATTTAATTTAATTTAAAAAAAATATGAAAATTTAAGTATTAAAATAAATTAAAGTTGATAATTTATGTACTAAACGTATAATTATATCCAAATGATTTTTACAATGACAGAATTCATTGAACTTATCATCTTTCTCACCTTTGAGGCACTGAATTCCAAGTAATATGGAAACAATAAGGATTTTCGGATTGAAATTTAAGTTTAAAATGGAATAAATTTCACATTATAAATTTACCAAATACTAGCAATTTGCACAAGCGATAATGACAGACCACCTATATCGAGCTTATTAAGACCTTATTTTAAAAGGATTAAACCTTTTTGAGGTTGTTTAGATAAGAGTTTAGCATTTTAAAGCTTTTAATATATTTAAATAAAGATTAAACATTTTTTATTTTTTTAAATAAGAGCTCTTATTTGATAATATCTCAAAAGATTAGAAATTTATTTGAACATATTTAAAATATTATATCCTTATTCAATCATTTTTAACATGGTAGACCTTTATCTAAGTATTTAATTTTTTTATAAAATAAAAACTCGTGATAAAATCAAAATATTATTTTTTTTAAAAAGTATTTGAGTTCTAATATTTTCGTCTAACAAAATTATAAATAACTAAGAAATGTTTACCTTATAATGATTTTAAGCTATAAAAAAATCTTTTTACATGATAATTAATCATTAAATGATGTGTGAATTTTTTCATTAATTTAGTTTGTAACACCCTAATATAGTCCGACCCAAGGATTCATGGATTACGATCACATGAAACCACCAAAATTGTCAACTCGATTTTTTTAAAAACGTTTAATAACATCAAAATCATTCATTATAAATTGTACATAATTGAAATCGAGTTTACAAAAATATGGGAGTCTCCCAATACGTAAAAATATATCTATAGAGTATAAATCAAAATAGAGTTATAACTCGATCGTACAAAGATCCATATAAAATGCATGCCCTCTACATATACTCAAGACATACTCTGCAAATCATCTAGTTTGGAATGTACTGACGCGATAGGCTCATCAATGATCACTCTACTAACATGTGCACGAAAAACACATTCCATACGCTGAGCTCACAATCTCAGTGCCACAAGAATAACTAAGTATATTGCATGCATTCATTACATGAACATGTCGGTGCGTAAGTTATGAACATGCTAAGTAAACAAACAAACATGAGATAGGCCTAGATGTAGTCAGAGGAATTTACGTGCATCTCGAACGCACACTAGCCTACCTAGACGTGATAGCCTTGGGGTAAAAATCGGAATCTTACATGCATTGGATCTTAGGGCCCTTAGTCTATTACGAATTCCCGAGAGGTTGGGTGAGGACCAGAATTCAACATGCATCGGAAGTTCACATCCCGAACCTAGTCGAGCATAGGGTACGATTCCAGAATTTATGTGCATCAAAATTCGTGCCGGTACGACCCGAAATTTACATGCTTCGGATGCATACCATCAACAATATCCTAATACTCACAACAATGGACGATTGTCATAGTGCTAGAGTAACACAGGTGTCCGAACCTTTTCCCGAGTTTCACACAAAGGCAAATCTTATGCCGTCATATCTTACTTGATTTTTAGGTGAGAACTTAACAATCTTGAATGTGTTCACTTGTATTGAATACTTGTAGCTTATACGAACTCAAAACACCTCAGCCTGAATACCCAAATCAATTAACCAAAATAACCCAAAAATCATCGTGGGTATCTATATTGTGCCAACAGTATCGATACTCAGATAAGTATCGATACCAAAATTTGCTTCAATGTTTTGAAAAATAATGTGGTATCGATACTCTACTTTGGGTATTGATACTCCCATGAGTATCGATACCAAATTCGGCTTTGATGTTTTCAAAAATGCCTCAGTATCGATACTAACCATCTGAGTATCGATATTGGACCCTGAGTATCGATACTCCTTTAAGGGGTATCGATATTGCCCTTGTAACACACATAGCTTGTATACGTCTCAAAATTTGAGCTAAAGATGTCACATCAACTTTACAAACCTTCACTGAACATAAATACTTAAAATTTTGTTTTGTTTTAAAACATTCATATTCTAACTTTAAAATTATTCCATTAATCTTTTAAAAACATAAAATATTATTTAATCATTAAAAATATATTCGTTTTCAAGCAGCAATTAAGCAGTTTAATATTGTTTTCTAACTTATATATAACTGCCTAATCACCATATCGTTTAAAACCCATTTTAGAATATAATCATATATTTGTTTAAATTATTCATTCATAGATACTGATATGGCTAGTCTAGTCAAAATAAAATGGTCCTAGTTACTATTACAAACCATTTAACTTTATTTCAAATAAACTATTGATAACATAAATATATATGTCACTACTAGTCAAAAGCAACATCATATATGTCTTACTGATATTGATAGTATAGACGATATCCAAAAAGATGTTCGAGCGGCTCCTTACTGCATGTTCTAATCCTTGTCTGAACCTACGCATGAAAATCATCACACGCTAAGTAAAACTTAGTGAGACAGTGATAACTCAATGTGAGATTAAAATATATATAAATATCATAAATACATTAAAATATTCAAAATAATACAGATAAAATTTTAAAACGTTCAAACCAATTAGCTCAAGCTATTTCTTCATCATAACCTGAAAAGAATCAACTTATAATTTTCTCAAAAATCATAATAATCAATAATAGACAGAGTAATCATTTAACATTTCTTTTCATTCAGACACATTTAAGAACGTTCATATTCCATTTTCATAGCCCAAAGTATATTTAAGAGAATGCAAAGTACGTGAGTCAAACGAGTGTGCACAATAAGCACTTCAGTGCTATTATCAAAGTCAGTCTTTGCACTCCAAGTGCAATCATATCATTCGTACCAACGGTACTATATATAATATATACGGATGTACCAAATCATAATCATAATCACTCCACCTCATGGCATGTCAATTGTACCAATGACTCTCAATGCAACATACAATGGGTTTTAGTTCGTTTTATAATCATTTAATAACCAAAATTTCAAAAATCATAATTATTTTTATTTCATCGTCATAAAAATCATAACTTCGACAGTACATACCCTAAATCATTCATAAAAAATTATAAAAGATATTATGGAAATAATCCATAAATAAGACATAAAGCATACTTTTAAAATAATGTGTTGACTTATCACAAGTCGTCATCAATCAGAATAATTAATTAAATAAATTGCACTCAATTTTACCTTACTATCGAACTTTTTATACGATACTCCTAACACGCGCTTGGTCCTTCCCTTTTGAATCGTTCGAATCACTAGATTTATCGTGATCTGATAATATCACATAATAACACAAAATACTCTAACTACATGTTAGTATTATACTAACATAAGCTAAATTTAATATTATAAAAGTCCATAAAAATAAATTTGATACTTAATAGATATCAAACTAAACTATATCTCCAATATTACTTCAAACTTCTCAAAATAATCATTCAAATCCCTAAATATTTATTTTCCTTCTTAACCCTTCATTTTTTCCAATTACACAATAAAACCACTAATTGTGAATTCTTTTTAGAATTCACTCCAAGTTTTTCATTAAATTCATAATTATCCTTCATCATTATGATCATTGCACATTAATTTCTAAATTTCCAGCACTTTAAAAAATACTTAAATTAATACCTCAACATTCAAAACATTGCAATTTCAACCTAAATTTTCTTAAACTTTCTATTTCAACCACCTAATCTTATAAACATGTAATTTGCTCCCAACTCAATAATTAAAAAACCAACATATCAATAATATTTGCAGCATTGAAATTTCCTGTTCAGAACAGTACCAACACCTTTCCAAAATCATAAACAAGTCCCTAAAGTTTTGGGACCTTTCGAATTCCACCATTATAATTTAATAAAATTGTAATTTGGTTCCAACTAATTTTCCAACTTAAAATTCCAGCATATGCTTATTAAAAATCAACATTAAGTACCTCAAATTGAACATTTATACATTTAAGTCCCACAATTCTCATAACTTGCAAACAAGACCTTTTACTATCTCAAGTCTCCAAATTGATCTCCAAGTAACATAGAATACTTCTAATATCAATTCTATACCATAGGAAAATTTTCAATATTCCCCCCAATGTTCCTTATGGCCGAACGTAATTAATGCATTAAAACAAGGACTTCAATCATTTTTAGGCATGAATTCAACCTCCTATGATCAAATTCATGCAATTCCAACCATCATAATATCAAATTGAATCAAAATCAATCAATCTCCTAAAACCCTAAGCATGGCGAATTCAATACAAGGCTTTACAGTTAGTTTGAATCATCACACAAGCCGTAGAATTAATATCCAACATCAAAAACATAATAATCTTCCATTAAATCTTCAAAATCCATAAAACCTAATCATCAAATCTCAAAATCCAAGCATGCTTTACATGAATTTCTTAGACCAAATGATAGAGAATTTAATGTAGATTAATTTTCTATCTAATAAATTAATCCAAAAATCAAGTATGTAGCTTCAAAAAAAAAACCTTACCTTAATGGCAATGGAGGTTTCGGCCTACATAGATGAAGAGCTGAAAATTGGCTTAATTTCTTGATTATTCTAGTATTTAACAACTAATACACTTGGCATAAATCTAATTTAATTGAATTTAAAATTCAATTCTTGAGAAATCCCCAAACTATCATTAATGAAACTTGATATTTAGGATATGTCATTGTCATATCTTCCATTAAAATATTCCATAGTCAAAGATGAATCAACTTAGCTTTGAATTTCTACTTTGGTCATGTAATTTTTGAAAATTGTATTTTTAGTCACTAAATTTTCCACTATTCGACCAAATCTGAAAAATTACACTGATATGTGCTAAATTTCTCAAATATAAAGTATGGAAATAAAATTTCCAACCCTTATCCATTATCCTTCAAATTTTCGTAAAATTCCAGTTCGATCCGATTTCTATACCGAACTTTATTGTTTTATAGTTTTTAACACAAATCTCATACCGAAAATATGATTACCAAGAAATTTATTGTTTTAGGCCAAACTGTTCATTTATGGGATAAAATATATAACTTTTCAAAATTATAGTTTTGGTCCATATACTTTCACAAAGTTTATACTTTAACCATTAAACTTTCAAAAATTACATTTTAGTCACCATCCAAAACTTGGGGTATTACATCCCTTATAACAAGCTTATTTTTGCCTTCTACGAAGAACATTATCGGTATTGTTCTTCCAGTACCGATACTGACGAACCAAAATGCTCTGTTTTGGGCACGAAAATGCCTCTAAATCTCACCCATACACTCCCCTAAGACTAGCAAAGCTTATTAAAGTCTTATATGAGGTCTTAGAGGGTAAAGGTTATCATCTTTCATTCTTGTAACACACAAATAAGAATTTCACCATGAATTTACTCTAACATGCTTTATGAACTAAACATACCAAAATACACATACCATGACCTACATGTAGTATGGTCAATCACCTTGCGTTTAACAGTAACTATTATTATTAATACTAATACTAATTGATTATGATTGTAACAGTTATTCTAATAGAAAGTCTTTTTTTATTAAGCTGAGGTTATTACAAAGTAGTATCTATTCTAAATATTCTCAATCATTTGACAATGAACGCTCAATCACCTTATTGCAACTGCTGGTGCTCAAACCCGTGACCTCTAGTAACAACGATGATTCTTTTAACCACTGAAATAAGTTCGTTAATGTTCTAATAGAAAATAACAATTAAATAAAAGAATATTTAAACTATTTTAATCAAAAAAATATTTTAATTATTATTTTAATTTTTTTAAATTTTCATTTTTTAAATTATTTTTTATAACTATTGATTTTTATCTATTAATAAATTAATCCAAATTAATAATAGAAAATGTCTAATATGGAGACGACTTTCTCAACACAGTTACTCCATTCACAAATGTCATAATTCACCTTTGATATTACTTAAAAAATTTAATAACTTTTCTCACTAAATCAATTAATTATTGATAAAAATATATATACTTTCCTTTAGAAAACAGACAATTAGGCAAGTTAGGTAATGGCTTTGCTTTGAATCATCATCATCATTATTGTTATCACCATCATCAATTTTTCTTCTTCATCATATAATAATATAATTGTACCCACAACAACAATAATAAGAAATCCAGTACTAGGTTGTAATTTATTAAATAAAATTTTAATTAAATACCACATAACAAAAAATCATTTTAAAATAACCACGTGAAAACCATGTATCCGTAAGATTCACTTTTTCCCCAATAATTTATGAAGCTGACAAAGTTGACTAAATAAATAACTCCGGCCAAGCTTAAATTTTAGAATTTGTAAAAATTAAATATAAATAAAAATTAGGAAAGTGACATCCGTTGATTTAGCCCAATAAAGATATCGAGTTTTTATTTATCTCATTAAGGTATGTTAAAATTTATTTTGGGATCTACGATATTTTTTATAGTATTATTAGACTTTGTTACGTCGATGTGATAAGTTATAATAAAAATATTTTTTATTCAAACTCGTCAAATTGAAGTGACGAGTTCGAATAAAATATAATTTTTTATTAAAATGTATCATATCAAATTAAAAAGTTAAAATAAAAAAAATATTTTTTTATGTTACTATAGAAAAGACCATAAATCTCAAAATAAATATTGACTTATTCTAATGGGTTAAATAAAAAACTCATATCTCTTACCGAGCTAATTTTACCTCGGAGGTAAGCGTCCACAAATTAATGATAGAGAGCTGGGTAGTTTTAATATAGATGAGAAGATTATTCTTTCTTCTTCCATTGTGTTTTATATTTCTTTCCTATTCTTATTATAATTTTTTGTAATTTTAAATATATTAATAAATAAATAAAGCATTAAATTGGGCTTTATAGCTCATATTGTGGGAAAAATAATTTTCTCATATAAGACATCCACCATACTATTTCCTGAAGTTGGGCTTCTTATTGGTCTAAAGATGTCGTGCACTCATGTAGTATTCTCCATTTGCCTGAAGACGCCATGCAGTCGTGGTCTTCTTCATTTTCCTAAAGACGTCATACAACCGTAGAGTCTTCATATTTGGCTTGAAGACACGAAACACTTGACGTCTTTAAGTTGATATTATGCACTTCACTCTAGAAGAAAAAATAATCCAAATGTGAAATTATATTGGGAATTAAAAAATCCCACTAATGTTATCTCCACCATTTTACCCATCAAATTGGGAATGGGTACAATTTTATTTTAGTTTTTGCTTTTCCATGGGTTTGGACTATTTCGAATTGGAAGAGAATATGTGGAGTGGACCGTAGTGGTCACCTGAGTCCACTAGACTTTGAGTTTTTTTTTTATGTTTTATTTTAAATAATTTAAATGATTTATATGATAATATATATTCATATTTTTTAGTTGTTAATAATGTACACATTGCAGACATGGTTATTCGAACTCAAGTGTTTTGAAGAGAATAATAATATCTTTAACTACTAATATTATTAAATAGGTTCTATTATTTTAAATAAATATTAATCTAGAAACTAATATATATATATATATATTGTGAGGTGTGAGATGGGAAATAATCACCTCCATTAAAAATATTCAAAACTTCAAAATCAAGCAATTGGGATTAAATTAAGCAAATTGGATCAATGAGGTGCATCAGCTGGACTAATATGTTTATTCTTTTGCGTTGGAATTCCAATAAGTGAGTAATAAAATGGAATCGGACTGTCAGGATATGGAGTGCTGACCAGCTCACCGAACTTTTATTATCCATTTATCACTTTAGTTTTGATTTAGTCATCAAATTATTTTTTAAAACCATATGATGTTATATTTTAGTTTTATTTTAACTATTCACCGTTAAAAAGTTACCTTTTATACTTACATGACATTTTTTAATATTGATGTGATATTTGAATTATTTTTTATATATATTTTAGGTAATTTTGTTAGACTCATAAGGTGGTGTATAATGGGATTCAAAATAAGGATATGGCATACTTTTTGGATAAATTACTTATTTAGTCAATATATTAATCGAAATTAGAAAAGATGAAATTTGAAAATCAATAGAAGGAAGTCAGTATATGGTCCGATTCGAGATTAAAGCGAAATTAAAAGTTTAGATCAAATTATAAAGTGAATAAAAGATAAAGATTTGCACGACATTCTCTCCAAAAGCCTATATTAGTGAGATTTGATTGAAATTGGTTGATTATGCATCAATGAATGGTATAATAGAAATTGGATTTTATTTCTGAAACTCTTAAAAAGGTGATATGTATAAAATTGGTAACAATTATATACTTAACCGATATTATTAAAAAATAGAGTACACGTTGATTTAAATGGTAAACAGTTTTATATCACTTAAGCAAAGTCTCGAATTTGAGTCTCAAATTTGAGTCTCAAATCTCTACTGAGAGACTCACCTATCAAAACTAAATGTGCGATGCAGGCTTACCCGAATTAATAAAAAAAAAATATTAAAACCGGGAGGGTAAAAAAAAGAGTACAGAGGAAAAATATATATTAAGCCGTAGAAAATTGCACTTTGTTTTCGTAAGGCCAGGTTCTCATCTGTTTAAGAAGCGACAAACTGCGCAGGCTCCACAAAGTTATAATTCTTTTTAAATTTACAGCTAGTCCACTTAAAAAGAATTTTTATAATTTCGTTAATAACAACAAAGTTTAGTTAGCATAGCGATTAATATACGGCTAAAAAAAGTAGTATTGATTTTGTTATTGGCTAAAAAAAGACGGTATTGGTTTTGTTATTGTTGTGCATAATAAAACCGATAAAAATTACCGAAAACATCATTATTTCTACCGGTTTTGTTATTATTTGACATTTGACCGGTAAAATATATCGGTTTTGTTATTGTTGTGCATAACAAAACCGGTAAAAATTATTGAAAACATCATTATTTTAACAAAACCGGTAAAGCGCTATCAGTTTTGTTATTTTTTTTACCGGTTTTATTATTGTTGGGCATTTTACCGGAAATGTTAAAAAACATTGATGTTTTAGGTAAAAATAATAATGTTTTGGGCATAACAAAACTGGTAAAAATAGACTTTTTAATGATAAAATTAGTAAACAAATTATACAAAGTAATTTTAATTTTTTAGTTTGTAAGTTGTCACAATATAACTAATGAAAAAATGATATAATATTTCTATTTCGATATTAGCTTTCTAATAAAAAATTATATATAATTACAATATAATTTTAAAAAATAATCATAATGAAGTGATGAAAAATAATCATAATTACAATATAACTATAAACATCAAATATAATAAAATAATATTATTTATTAACAAAATAATAATAATATTTTAAAAATATTAGAATAATTTATTTAATATTATTTATGTCAATATTATTATTAAAATATTATTTCTATAATTTTATAAATAAAAAATTATGATTATTATATTTTATTAAAACAAAAATATTATAAATTATATTTATTATTTATTATAATAAGAATAATATATCATTAATTATATTATAATGAGAGAATAATTAAACATATGCGTCGATACATTTTCTAAAAGTATCGACACATATGTTACATCGAAACCGATAATTATAATGTAATAGGTAAATTTAGAATGTAACTGGTATACAACAATAACAAACCAGTAAAAATTACCGAAAATATCATTATTTTAATAAAACCGGTAAAGCGCTACCGGTTTCGTTATTTTTTTACCGGTTTTGTTATTGTTGGGTATTTTACCGAAAATGTTAAAGACATTAATGTTTTATGTAGAAATAATAATGTTTTAGGTAATTTTTATCGGATTTGTTATGCCCAACAATAACAAAACCGATAAAAATAAATTTTTTAATGATAAAATTAGTAAACACAAATTATACAAATTAATTTTAATTTTTTAGTTTGTAAGTTGCTACAATATAACTAATGGAAAAAAAGTACATGATATTTCTATTTTCATATTAACTTTCTAATAATAAAACAAAAAAATAAAAAAATAAAATATAATTTTAAAAAAGAATCACAATGAAGTGATGAAAAATAATCATAATTACAATATAACTATAAATATTAAATATAATAAAATAATATTATTTATTAACAAAATAATAATAATATTTTTAAAATATTAGAATAATTTATTTAATAATATTTATGTCAATATTATTATTAAAATATTATATCTATAATTTTTTAAATAAAAAATTATGATTATTATATTTTATTAAAATAAAATTATTATAAATTATAAATTATATTTATTATAATAAGAATAATATATCATTAATTATATTATAATGAGAGAATATTTAAACATATGCGTCGATAAATTTTCTAAAAGTATCGACACATATGTTACATCGAAACCGATAATTATAATGTAATAGATAAATTTACAATGTAACCGGTATACAACAATAACAAACCGGTAAAAATTACCGAAAACATCATTATTTTAACAAAACCGGTAAAGCGCTACCGGTTTTGTTATTTTTTTACCGGTTTTGTTATTTTTTTTACCGGTTTTGTTATTGTTGGACATTTACCGGAAATGTTAAAAAACATTGATGTTTTAGGTAGAAATAATAATATTTTTGGTAATTTTTACCGGTTTTGTTATGCCCAACAAAAACAAAACCGGTAAAAATAGATTTTTTAATGATAAAATTAGTAAACACAAATTATACAAATTAATTTTAATTTTTTAGTTTGTAAGTTGCCACAATATAATTAATGAAAAAAAAATACACGGTATTTCTATTTCGATATTAGCTTTCTAATAATAAAATAAAAAAATAAAAAATTATATATAATTTCAATATAATTTAAAAAAAATCATAATGAAGTGATGAAAAATAATCATAATTACAATATATCTATAAACATCAAATACAATAAAATAATATTATTTTTTAACAAAATAACAATATTATTTTTAAAATATTAGAATAATTTATTTAATATTATTTATGTCAATATTATTATTAAAATATTATATCTATACTTTTATAAATAAAAAATTATGATTATTATATTTTATTAAAATAAAATTATTATAAATTATATTTATTATTTATTATAATAAAAATAATATATCATTAATTATATTATAATGAGAGAATAGTTAAACATATGTGTCGATACATTTTCTAAAAGTATCGACATATATGTTACATCGAAACCGATAATTATAATGTAATAAGTAAATTTACAATGTAATCGGTATACAAACAATAACAAAATCGATAAAAATTACTGAAAACATTATTATTTTAACAAAATCGGTAAAGCACTACCGGTTTTGTTATTTTTTTACCGGTTTTGTTATTGTTGGGAATTTTACCGGAAATGTTAAAAAACATTGATGTTTTAGGTAGAAATAATAATGTTTTAGGTAATTTTTATCGGTTTTGTTATGCCCAACAATAACAAAATCAGTAAAAATATATTTTTTAATGATAAAATTAGTAAACACAAATTATACAAATTAATTTTAATTTTTTAGTTTGTAAGTTACCACAATATAACTAATGAAAAAAAGGACACGGTATTTCTATTTCGATATTAGCTTTCTAATAAAAAAATAAAAAAATTATATATAATTACAATATAATTTTAAAAAATAATCATAATGAAGTGATGAAAAATAATCATAATTACAATATAATTATAAAAATCAAATACAATAAAAATATTATTTATTAACAAAATAATATTATTATTTTGTTAAATATTAGAATAAATTATTTAATATTATTTATGTCAATATTATTATTAAAATATTATAATTAAAATATTACATCTATAATTTTATAAATAAAAATTATGATTATTATATTTTATTTAAATAAAATTATTATAAATTATATTTATTATTTATTATAATAAGAATAATAAATCATTAATTATATTATAATGAGAGAATAATTAAACATATGTGTCGATACATTTTCTAAAAGTATCGACACATATTTTACATCGAAACCGATAATTATAATATAATAAATAAATTTACAATATAAACCGGTATAAATATATCGGTTTTATGAGAAAATATATCAACATAATGTATCGAAACAAATTTAAAAAGTGTCGATACATTTTGTCCAGACGAGGTGCACGCATAAAGTGTCGATACATTTATTAAAAGTATCGATCCCAAAAACATCGAAACCGATAATTACAATGTAATAGGTAAATTTACAATGTACCCGGTAGAAATATACCGGTTTTATGAGAAAATAAGTCTAGATAATGTATCGACACATTTTAAGTTTGCGTCGATACTTTTTTACAGAATGAATTCCCAACGAGATGCACGCATAAAGTGTCGATACATTTAAAATTGTATCGATCCCAAAAACATTGAAACCGATAATTATAATGTAATAGGTAAATTTGTAATGTTACCGGTATAAATATACCGGTTTAGTTAGAAAATAGGTCAATATAAACGCTACCTATTACATTATATAAGCGCTACCTAATATGTTATTGTACTTGATAATATTTCCGGTTAAATACTTATTTTATTATATAAGCGATACCTATTACATTATATAAGCGCTACTTAATATGTTATTGTATAATATTTCCGATTAAATACATATTTTATTATATAAGCACTACCTATTATATTATATAAGCACTACCTAATATGTTATTACACTTAATAATATTTTCGATTAAATATTATAACATAATCAATGTAAATTTTAACTAATCACTTATTTAATCGGTCACGTAATTTTTTAGCCGTTTTTAACGGCAGCACATTAAAAATTCCCAGTTTAGTTGGTTAGGAATTATTGAATAACTTGCTGGTTGCTTGGATTTGACTATTAAAAAAGAATAAAAAGGACTAAAGTTTTGCAAAGTCTGCAACAGCTACGAGGAGTTGCAGTGATAAAAAAATTGTCTTGAATAATAATACAAAATAAAAATATCAGCACGAACTAAGTGAACTTAATAATAAAAGAGTTATTATTATTTTTTGATGTCTCGAGTTTGAGTATTATAAATATTAAAAATTTAATGACAAATGATTAAGAGTTATCATTGAATAAATACTACATTGTACTAATAGCAAATCCAAAAATTTAGAAATAAGGGTCAAAAAATTTTAATACTCATTTTTTCTATATAATTGGTATGCAAAATTTATTTCTTCCACTTGTTCCTTTAATATATTGAACTATATTTGACATCTAATCTAAAATAATAGGTATGTATTTGACGCCCTATGAAGACATATGCATCTCTTATGTCTTGTATTTATTCCAAATTAATAAAAAAGATATTAATATAAAATTAAATTAAAAATTTTTTTATTTAAAAAATAATTTGAGATAATTATATGATAACATTTGTTCAAATTGAAAATTTTAACTTACCGACAACACAAATCTTACATACTTTCTTTTCCTATTATACCACTTAATGGGTTTAAAATGTCACACCAGAAATTAAGAGTTAAATTTTGGATCTAAAAAGTTGTGACTAATTTGTGGGGGAACAATCCAACTTATTAAAATAATTGCATAAATGAATAACCTTGGAGTCGCCAACGACCTTTGAGTTAAATTTGTCAAATACTTAGAAAATATCATTTAAAATAATTTTAAGAAAAAAAATTTAAAAGATAAAAAGTGGTATGTGTTTAACCATAAACTCATTTAGAAAAAGGGTTTGAGAGTCGATTGCACCCCATAACTCTCAAAATCGGTACCTAAGCGATTATACATCATCTGGATGTTGAAATTGGCAAACTTGAATATACATTTAAATTATGATCCTTTTTAGAAAAAATAAAAAGGAGGTATTATTTTGTACGAACAATTCTCGGAAATACCTTCATTGTCAGTTAAGGGGGCATTTGTATGGATTCTCCATACGAAATAATATTGTCCTAATTTTAACAAGTCATATATACATAATAATTTTTAAAAGAACTTGAATATAAAAATGTATTATTTTGTATCAAAAATCATTGGAAACGTGATCTTTGTCAGTTAAGGCACATTTCCATATATTCCCCATACAAAATAATATTGTCATAACTTATAGATAAAATACATATATTAAATATTTAAAAAATCATTTGAATATAAAATGTATTATTTTGTTCGAACAATTCTTGAAAACACATTCATTGTCAGTTAAGGCACGTTTCTATAAATTATTCGCACAAAATAATATTTAACATAGATTTTTTTTAAAAAAAAGTACTAATGTACATATATTGATCGAACCCATGCATATTTAATAGCTTCCTAATAGCATGCAACAAACAAGAAAAGGTTAAAACACAACACAAGTCGAGACATAAACTTTAAAGACCAAACTGCAAAACCAACAAAGCCTAGGGTAACCATTGCAAATATTATACAAACTACGTACCAAAATCGTAAACCAATAACACTATTCAGAACTAAAAAATATTGAATTTGAGGATTAAACTGTAAAACAAGCAAAAATCATGGCCATAAACAAGAATAACATACAAGCTAGGTACTGGAAACGTAATTTAACCACCATCACAATTCAAGATTAAAATGAAAACCATTAAAATCTAGGGACTGAATCAAACATTTACCCAAAACACGTGTAAATAAGGGTAGTGACTAAAATAGAAACAAAGTGAAACTTGAGATACAAATTAAAATAAGTGGAACTTAATTGCAGTTACCAAAATGTAAAGTTATAATACACAAGGACTGCGGGAATGATTTTCCCATGTGGCTAAAACGCACAATCCCTCCCCCTAAAATGGCGTCATCCTCGGGTGGGTATAAATACCCAAAAATCGACCGAAAATGGCTCAACCATCTCATTTTCATTCTCTCTCTAAAAGGAGAGAAAGCATTTTCTCTTTGGGGAAGGTCGGTAGCCTCTTACCAACGCTCGTCGGAGCCCTCCGTCGCTTTCCACGACAGTCGGAGTACGGAAATTAACCCCTCTCTTCCCTAAACTCAAATCCAAACACCCTTAAGCCTAAAGATACCCCGACCGTCCTAGATCTACACAAAACCAAAGGGATGACCTTCAAAAAATCGGTGGCTTCCGGCGATGTTTGGTTTCTCGTGAGCGAAGGGGCATGGTAAGCTTCTTCTCCTTTTCCTCTTTCTTTAGTTCTTTTTTATATTCGAAAGGGGCTCTCGATTTCCCCGAAAATCCATTTTTTGTCTCCGATTTTTTTGTTGTGTTGCTCTCTTCTTTCTCTTTTGATATGTTGATGGTTGTTGCTATATAGAGGGTTTTTTTTCTTTGACTTTATTTTCGTTGCATGTAAATGGGGAAGATATCTTTTGACTTTCTTTTTTTTTGTTATCTTTACTTTTTTCGGAATATTATCCTCTAATTTTTTTTTTAAATTTTTTTATTTCTTAGATTTTTGTATCTTTTTGTAAATAATTTGATTTTGTTTTCTTAATTTTTTTTATAAATATACTCTCCCAATATAAAATTATATATCCGTCCAGGTAGAAAAATGTCCTTATTTGCAATTGCCGCAGGTTGTCATTTCTCCGGCCAAACGCCAAGACGCACACGAGCAAAATGAGCACGACACCCTATTTCCAGGTTTTGGACCCTTTTTAGTCGTCATTACATATCCTGGCCTGGGATTTATGGGATTTTCATATTTCATGCCACCCTCTTTGTCACCTTCCTCATTTATTGCTCCACTCCAAATTTCTAAGCGTTAGAACCAAAATTAAATAGCTATGAAGCTAATATCAAGATTTATTATATCAAATTATTTAAAATAAAATATTATATATAAAAATGTATCTGAATTTTTTTCTGAAAATAATTGAGAATGTAGTTGTGATATTATAAAAAGATAATTTTCTTTAGCAGTAAAAATTATCTGACGTGATAAGAATGATTTAAGCTAACATATTTCATGGAAAACATTATAGTTTTATATACATTGAATATTAGGGTATGTTTGTTTGGCTATAATTGATTTTCTGAAAAATGAATTACTGAAATTTGAATTCTAGAAAATGAATTACATTTTTTGAAAACGTTTTCCATAAAATGAATTATATTTTTTTGAAAAACATCTCGAAAACGTTTTATGATGTTTGGAAGATGTTATTTAAATATTTTTTTCACTAGTTGATGAGTTTTTTAAAAATTATTTATTACAAATATTAAATATAATAAATAATATTATTTATCATAAAACTTAATATTATTATTTTAAAATATTAAAATAATTTATTTATTATTAAATAGTATTATATTAATATTAAATATATAAATAATATTATTCATTATTAAATATATAAAAATTATTATATATTAATTAAAATAAAAATATAATATCTTTATATTATATTATTATAATATAATTGATTATTTTATTATAATATTAAAAATATAATATTATATTATTATAAATATTAATAAATATATTTTTAAATATTTTAATAATTAATATTTTGATAAAAATGAAATTAAAATATTTTATTAATATTAAATTCATAAAATAAAAATTATTTTGAGTATTTTTACTTTGAAGTGAAAAGTTCGGAAAATGACTTACGGAAAATGAATCCGTAAGTCATTTTACAGAAAACACAAAGGAAATTCTGTTACTAGGAAAATGAATTACATTCCGGAAAACGAATTACGTGAAACAAACACGGGAAAACGTTTTCCGGAAAACGAATTACGTGAAACAAACACGGGAAAACATTTTTCGGAAAACGAATTACGTGAAACAAACACGGGAATTCGGGGAAAACCAATTCCGTAATTCCAATTACGGGAAACAAACAGACCTTAGTTCATGTTAAGTATTTATAATTCTGTTCATCATCAAATTATAAATATAATTTATGGTATATACACTTTATTTTCATAACACTTTAATACATATGGTACATATGAATTAATTTGTCATTTAATTTTATGTTATACCTTATAATAAGGTTATATATTATACATATGTACCCAAAATTATGAATTTTAATCTAATAATATCTCATATGGGCAACATATGTTTATGAATAAGTATAACCTTAAGAGTTCAAAATTTGCTATCATACAATAGATATTCTATAACCATTTCATTCATCAACAGTTTTTGTCATATTAATCATGACCAGACCCACCAATGATCACGTATAAGACATTATCAAATGACATAGATTAATCATAGAACATAGCATGATTTTTTTTTTATTAAAATCAGAGTGTAGATGAACTAAAATAATTTTTTTCCTAAAAAAAATAACCTTAAATTATCTTTAAACTTTAATAAATGAAATTAAAAAAAACTAATTATTTTTATTAAAAAATCTTCGATTATCTCTCATCAACTTAAATTTACTGTTATTTATTAAATACTTTGTGTGTGGTATATATATATAGAGAGAGAGATCACAATGACAGTGTAATTTGTTGTATATATATTCGTACCATTAATTTAAGCTATAATCCAAAACATGTATATTCAATCGTTCTTGTAACCAGAACATTTTAAAGTTTTCTTTTTCGTATTTATGATTGAATCTCATCTCCGTTATTTAGACATACAAGCATGTTAAATATATACAAATAATCACTTTAGTATATAATTCATATTTTAGACATATCATATAGGCATATAAGCATGTTTTACCTCAAACATCATATCGAAACACTATCAATATATCATATATTATATAATACATACAGATACGAAGGAAAATTAAACATATTGAAAATTCATCAAGTAACATCAGTGGTAAAAGGGAAGATTATTCTTCCTAGTGATCTTGGATTCAAGCAGATACGTATTCGAGGTGTATGTTGTCAATATGTTAAGAAAATTATGAACAAATACTACTTTGTATCACTCATACTACTAAGAAAAATTAAATATATTGATATAGTCGAATTAACGTAGCTATAATGCATTTAATTTCATATACACATCAATCGTCACAAAGCATGTCATACTTTTTTATCTCATACATATTGCATACTAAACATACTTTCATTATGATCATACATTCATATAATTAATACTTATACAAAATACTCTTACTTGATTAGTCGAGTCTTAAGAATTTTATATCTAAATAATTTTAAAACATTACAATTCATTTGAATCAATCATACACACATCTAATCATATTTCAGACAATTCGAAAGTTATTCGTAAGCCATAGCTTATCTTATATATAATCGTAGATATTGGAGTTTAAGATATGTGAGATGTGATGTATTTGTACCCTTCGTGATCTTTACGTTTATAGTATATTATTATAATTATTTTCATCCGTTGAGATAGATAATGTTAAGCCACGTTAATTCTTGTACCTTGTATGTATTCTATTATGTGTTCGATATCATTTAGTTATTTTTCCGCTTAGGAAATTATTAACGTATACATCTTTACATTTTTTGTCTGATAAGGTATATTTTTTATTTAAAAAAATGAATATGTATATGTCATATCATCGTATGTTAGAAAATACGTGAAGGGTAGGCTCTGATCTAATATGAAAAGTAGACCACATTGTTTGTGTTAAAAAGTCTAAAAGCATGCATGATGGACTTCCCACCTGAGCCATGCAATAGATTCTTAATTGGATAGAATGGGTGGTATGAATCTCATGCCAAGTAAATTATCTAACCGAATCTTGCCCCCATGCCCACCCCATTTTCTTTGTAGTTGTCCTCCGTTCATTAGTTAATTTGGTGGTGAATGGTAAAGAGATGATTTGAAGCTTTACATCGCTCAATTTCATGCCCACAAATAAGGGTAATTTTTTTTTCCACTAACAGGAAAATTTTGAATTTTGAATTAAAATTAAAATTAAAAAATTTAACATGATTTAGTTCGAATCATAATTTTATAAATTCAAATCAATTCGTCCACATAACACGACCTACAACAACATGAAGGCTTGTAGAATATGGTGCAGGTCCACGACCCCATGCCGAGTATCAAAAGCCTGACGAAGCTCATCTTCACGGCCTCCAAAGCAACTAGAATCTCTCCTCTTTCTTTTACTCCTCAACCTCAACCACTAGTTTCTTTGGTTGACCAACAAATTTATTTTCATCCTCAAACTTATTGCCGAAAACCCCTTAACGAAATCGTACAACCATCGTACTTATTGCCCATGGATGACTAAGATCCCATCTAAGAAAAGTCTTTGATAGGTTAAAATTAACCATTTTTTTAATGATATTCTCAAATCAGGTATGCTTATATATAGATTTTTATAGTCTTATAAATATATACTCATTGAGTGATTTAAAATAAAAACTATATAGACATGTCATTGTTGTCATACAATCAATTCGTACTTGTGTTTGTACTTGTATAATTACGTTCCCATTTTTTTAAAATAAAATTTATACAGTTTTTTATCCAATATTTTGTAGGTAAAGAGCTATTATTCTAATAAAATTGCCAACCGTTCACCAAATTTCAAACAAACACAGCCAATAGTTCACTGCATGTTACTGGTGCATTACTTCTAACCTAAAACAAAGATTTCCCAAATCTAAAAAAGATATAAGATATTACCAAAATGTTAACATTTAAAAAACAGAGCAGAAAAGGGTATTTATATACATATGTAAACATTTGACAAGTTGCCCTTGAGCATATGTCAAACAGCATATATAGGCGTAAAACACATTGCTGATGAACATGGAAATTCAAGCTTCAATGAGAGAGAAAAAATGAAAAAGTGTGAGCTCTGTGATTCTTTAGCTAAGATTTTCTGTGAATCAGATCAAGCCATCTTGTGCTGGGATTGTGATTCCATAGTTCACGGTGCCAATTTTCTTGTTGCTAAACATTTAAGAACTCTTCTCTGTCACATCTGTCAGTCTCCGACACCCTGGACCGGCTCCGGACCGAAGCTCGGCCCGACCGTTTCCGTTTGCCAGGACTGCGTAGATCGAAATGATTCCAGAGAGGAGATAAACAACGAAGAAACACACGATGACGATGATGTCGATGATGAGGACAGTAGTGAAGGCAACGATGGCGGGGACAGCAGCGACGGTGAAGAAAATCAAGTTGTTCCATTATCGTCTACTACTCCACTGTTACCCCGTTCTTCGACGAGCGAAGAATGTTCGGACTTGAAGCGCTTGCAGAAGACCCTCCCTTGATTTTCCAGGTTGTTCATATTATCCAATCTCCACAACAACATCATGAATTTGTCAAATGATGTACCAGCTTATTTAGATGCGTTTATGTAAATCCAAAAGACCAGAAACATTAACTCAGCACTGATTGATGTCTGCAAATGAGAAAAGCTGCTTCAAACATTAACCCATATGTTTTTTAGCTTTAAAATCCCTGTGTGATATGAACATATATATGCATATGTTGATCATTCTCCGTGATCTGATAAACAAGTGACCGATTAAAATTTAGACCGGTTATGTTATATCATTTAATCGGAAATATTATCAAGTACAATAATATATTATGTAGCGCTTATATAATGTAATAGGTAACGCTTATATAATGTAATAGGTAGCGCTTATATAAGGTAATAGGTAATGTTTATATTAACCTATTTTCTAACTAAACAAGTATATTTAAACCGGTAACATTACAAATTTACCTATCATATTATAATTATCGGTTTTGATGTTTTTGGGATTGATACAATTTTAAATGTATCAACATTTTATGTGTGCACCTCGTTGTGCTTTCACTTTGGGAAAAAAGTATCGACACATATTTAAAGAGTGTCGATACATAATGTAAACATATTTGCTAATTAACCAGTATATTTTTATCGGTTACATTGTAAATTTATCTGTTTATGGGTTTTTGTTCTTTGAGAAACTGATAACATGGTGGTTTCCAATATTATTCTTTTGTTACTGTAAAGTTTTTGTTCTTTTCTTATTGGGTTTTGCTTAAAATATCCAACTTTTTGTATTAAAAATGAAATTTCTGAAATAAAAATGACCACACAAGCACACTTTTTTACCACCGATTTTGTCATTTCGAGACCGATTTTGTCATATTTTTACTTGTTATATTGTTATGGATCGATACATTTTTATAAAGTATCGACACTTTATTGGCGCTATAACTTATTTTCTTTTAAATTCCAAAAGTGTCGATACTTATAATAAAGTATCGACACTTTTCAACATATTCGATAGTTCTTTACCGGTTTTGTCATTTCGAGATCGGTTTTGTCATATTTTTACCTGTTATATTGTTATGGATCGATACATTTTTATAAAGTATCGACACTTTATTAGCGCTATAACTTCTTCTCTTTTAAATTCAAAAAGTGTCGATACTTATAATAAAGTATCGACATTATCAACATATCCGGTAGCGCTTTACTTGTTTTGTCATTTATAGACCGGTTTTGTCATTTTTTACCTGTTATATTGTTATGGATCGATACATTTTTATAAAGTATCGACACTTTCAATATATCCGGTAGCGCTTTACCTGTTTTGTCATTTATAGACCGGTTTTGTCATTTTTTTATCTGTTATATTGTTATGGATCGATACATTTTTATAAAGTATCGACACTTTCAATATATCCGGTAGCGCTTTACCTGTTTTGTCATTTATATACCGGTTTTGTCATTTTTTTACCTATTATATTGTTATGGATCGATACATTTTTATAAAGTATCGACACTTTCAATATATCCGGTAGCGCTTTACCTGTTTTGTCATTTATATACCGGTTTTGTTATTTTTTTACCTATTATATTGTTATGGATCGATACATTTTTATAAAGTATCGACACTTTCAATATATCCGGTAGCACTTTACCTGTTTTGTCATTTATAGACCGGTTTTGTTATTTTTTTACATGTTATATTGTTATGGATCAATATATTTTTATAAAGTATCGACACAAACCGACAAACTAAGTTTGCTGGTTGCCAAATTTTTTAATATTTCTTCATGATTTCCACCTATTACATTATTATTACTCGATATTTCCGGTAGCGCTAAACCGAATTTATTAAATATCTTTTAATGTATTCGGTAACGCTGTATATTAGCTGTATATTAGTCTATCTTTCCTAAGACAATCTCACTCTATAATTGAATTAAGGTTTCTTAACTATAATGGGTAAACGGTAACGTTAGTCCCTTAACTTTTAGGGCATTTATATTTTGGTAATCGAACTTAACGGCATTTGATGTGACAGCTTCGCATATAATTTTATCCATCAAAATTATTATATATTTTTTTGATGAAAATTATACTTTTACTAAAGTATGATTGAAACTAATTTTATTAAAGTATATTAATTATAATATAAATCTTAAATTAATATAAGAACGAATCTTAAAATTAATTATAACATCAATTAAAATACATTAATTTTATAAATATTATTTATAATTTAGGTTACAAAAGTAAAATATCAATGAATGAATGATAAGAATAAAATAATAATAAATATATTAATAATAATATAAATTATAAAATACTATAAAAATTATCTATAACATAAATTACAATATTAATTAAAATAAATTAAATGTTTAAATGTAAGTATTCTAAAAGTTTAGAGACTATTAGTGCAGTTTAACCTTAACAAAACAATATTATTCTAATTTTCAATAATAAGCCAGCTTTGCAATTTTGCATCAAATCAAACCTACCGTCCTTAAATTATTAATATTTTTTAATATTTTAATATTCCCATCATCACATAGGAATTTACAGATGCAAATCTTAGGTCTGTTTGGTTCAAGGAATGTAAGATTATCAGTGGGAATAAAAGATTAACAGAGAATATGATTACTGAGAATGTTGTATTTTGTGTTTGGTTCGTTCAGCAGGAATGTAAGATTATCGTGTTTGGTTAAAGGAATAAAAGATTATTGGAATGTATATTTTACCAAATTGTCCTTATTATATATTTGTTTTTAACAAGTTGAATTCTACTATAATATTACTATAATTAATTTATATATTTTCTTTAAAAAATTTAAATTTATATAATTTATATAATTTTTTACAAAATTGAAAAGATAAATAGGTTTAATGAAAGGGTAAATTTTATTTTAACCCCTAAACTTCATATAAAATTCTAATTATAAACTTTTTTTTGTAAATCTAAAATGTTTAAGGATAAATTTGTAATTTAATCTTCTTAGAATTTTTATTATTCAACGACATAAGAAGGATAATTTTGAGAAAAAAAATTAAGGGCATTTTAGTTTAAAACGCCGGTAATCTAACAATACCTAAGGAAAGAGGGTAATCACATTCCCGATAATATACCCCCAAAAAATCCACTGTTAGTAATAAAAGATTACCGTTAATAAGATTATAGGCCAACCAAACGGGAGAATGAGGATTTCATTCTCCTGATAATCATAAATGCCATGAACCAAACGATCCCTTAAGAGTTTTTGGATCAAGGTAAAGAGTATTAGCAAGGTAATAATCGTTTCGAGAATTAAATACTTATGTTTGGTTCAAAAGCATTTCCTTTAACGGGAAATTGATATCAATAATAACATTTTTTTTTTTGCTTTGATTCATGGGAATCCCATTCCCTCTTCAACCTTAGGTATTTAACAATTCCTTTGGTTTTGGACAAAATTACCCCCAAAATAAATAGATAATTTTAAAATAATCATTTCTTTTATTCTTTTAACTTTGTAATAAATCACTTATTTTATTTGTATTCTCTCATAGTTAATATTTACGAATTAATAAATTATATAATATTAATGACAAATATAGCATGGTCCAACCTTATGTACGTCTCACCACCGACATCGCATCATATTTCTGACCAAAACCTAGTCGATTAACATATGAACATGACACGTGTCACTTAACGATTTTTTTAACGGTAAGCACGTAAAAATATAATGGAGAAAACTTTAAGCACATATTTTTAACGAAAAATTATTTAGGTACTAAAACGTTTTTCGATGCTTTCTTTAGGCACTTATTTTTGTATTAAGCCAAACTCAACCTATAAAGTTGAGTGAGCAAATTAAAATTTTCGAAAGTACAGTTAGTAAAATAGTAATCATATAAAAGTTCAGTTATTAAATTTATAATTTACCCATATTTTTTTTTCTAATTTGATTAACATATGAAGAATCTTAATGTTGAGCAGAATACTACTTGAAATTATTCCAAAGAATCTATTATTACCTTAATGCATTCTCCAATATTTATGATGTAATTATTACCTTTGCTGACACCCAAACTAATAGGGTCAGAGGGGCATGGCCCCGCTAAATGTTGGAAAATCAACATTTGACCCCTCAAATTTTTAAAGATTTTAAGTTGACCCTTTTAAATTTTGTAAATTCTCATAAAATTTAATTTTTAATGTTTTAATTAATTTTTAAAAAATCTAATTAAATATAAAAATATTTTTTTAACTTGATCTAAACGACATCATTTTAAATTTCAGCTTTAATTTTTTTAATAATAAAATCTAAATTTTAATAAAATTCAAAATTAGTTCACTATATCGAATTGACTCAAATAACTCATAAATTTTAAAAAATATTTTTTAAAATAAAATCAAGTTTTATTGAACCGTAGGCTTTCCTTGACTACTGCTTGATACCTACTCGAATATTTAATTTAAATCTTCAACCGAGGAGACTATTTGAGAAGATTGAAAGTAGCTCATGCTTGGCAAGTATGATACGGACATACATGATATGCATAGCCATTATTCCCTTATACATATTGAGATTCATTAATGGGCCAAGTTGTTAAAAATACTCACATACAGATCATAAGAGAAATTGAGCCTAACCCATTGTTTAGCCCCACTTAACATCCCATTGATCCAAGACCCATAAACCAACAAGCTGATTTACTTCGATCGGATAGAGCCATGCTTCTCATCTCCATCTCCTCCACATAAACTGCCTAATTTTTCCAGTTCTGATTGAAAAACATAACCAGGAAGCATGATATTACACTTCCCTTGTACAACCCTTTATCAAACACCATTGCTATCCAATCCCAGAAATCTTCAAAAACTAACCAAAACCCGCACCAGCTTTTCACCACACAACAAGTTGTTCACTACAAGAAAGCTTGTAATAAGAGGATGCAGTAATGGCCAAGGAGGAGAAGATTCTAAGAAGACAGAAAGGAGGAGTTTCCTTTCACTAGAAGAAGCTGGATTGGTTGAAATATCTGGTTTAAGCACTCATGAAAGGTTCCTCTGTCGACTAACGGTAAACCCTCTCCTTTCTAGTATCTGTTCAGAATTTTATTATACATCTTATAGACTGCTCGAACTCGATTTTTTTAAGGAGAATAACATTATTTTTTAACGTAACGACGTGACTTGATAAATTCTAGTCTAACATGTATTTTAAGAATGAATAATTGGGATTTGTTTGCAGATATCATCTTTAAATCTGCTAAGAGTTATATCAGAACAGGAAGGATGTTCGATTGAGGAGTTGAATGCTGGAAGGGTATGTGATTGGTTTGTGAAAGATAAACTGAAAAGAGAACAAGACATAGATTCCGCTGTTCTTCAATGGGATGAATCTGAATTCCCAGTTTGAGACTTATGTTTCCTGCCTTTGGTATGAAATCTATGTAAATGTTTTGGGCCGGATCATGGTGGGTCAAATAATCTATATTTTTTTTAATATCAATTGAATTTTAGTTCATATTAGTATTTAAATCTATTTTCATAAAAAATAATTTGAGGTGTTTAAAAGATGATATTTGTTTAAAATTTTATTTAGTTATTAACAACGTGCACACAAAGACCATTGCTCGAACTTAGATTTTAAATGTTGACTTTTCCTTTTACCACTAAAATCACTCAATAAATTTACTTAAATTTAATAACATCATCGATTTAATTAAATAAATCAAGTTTATTTTACAAATAGGTGAAAAACAAATTTGGATTATATTATCCGGATAAGTATGAATTCAGATAATGAATATTTAAAGATTAATATTTATATTTATTTGAAAATATTTTGAATATGGTTATTATATTTTGATCAAAATTGTTGTTGAATTTCTAATTCTTTATGAGAAGTTTATAGAATTATTGTTAAAAATAAGTAGATGTGTCCGTCGTTTATAATTTATCCCTTTTGATTTGGACAGAGAGTTGCAGGCTCGTAGCTGGGGTAAGAACGATCATAAATTGATGATTTCATATTATAGGAAATTAAAGGAGAGAGATTGTGTATGATAGAAGATTACTCAAGATCCAAGTAGATCGAAAAAGGAGGGAGAAGGAGACCTTCTTCCTTATCTTTTTCTTGATGTATAAATATTCTAACTATAGGATGATTGGTGTCAAACCTATGATATCGATGATTGTCTATAAGTTACTTTAGACAAAATGATTACAACTGTTAAAAAATATTTTATCTATGATAAATCATATGAACCGTCAAAAGTCTAAATGAAAAATTGTGATAATCCACAAAATATAAGATTTTAAGTAACCGTCAACAAAAATACTATTTCTAAAAGATTTCTCCAAAGATATTACAAAAATACTATTTACAAAATCTAACAAACCTTTCAACGCATCCAATACTATTCTCATGTGATACCTTTCAATTCGTCAGTATTCATTTAGGCTAAATGTTTAAACAAAAACTAATTTTTGAGGTTATTTATTAAACTTATTAAATAATAATTGTTTATTTTCAAATTTACTCAAATTAATTGATAAAATAAAAAATATTATTAAAAATATTGTTATTTGAACAAATTTAAAAATATTATATCTTTATTCGTTCACCTTAAATGTTTGACGTTCATTTATATAACTAACCTTTCAGTTTGATTTCATCTCTTTAAATAGGGGTGGATGAATTAAGTTCTTAAGGAATCAAGTATATACTTATTATTTTAGAAAATTTCTTAACATTAGTTTATTGTATTAAGAGGAAAATAACAAAATAAGAAAAATAAATATCCAATTTTTGGAAAAAAATTAAAATTTTAAACTCTTAGATTCGCCATTGCCTTGCTGCATTTCGAAACTCTCCTACTTTGCAATCCCACCATGAGACTAGGGTTGTAAATGAGACGAGACAGATCACGAGCTACTCGAGATTGACTCGATAAATACTCGGATCGAATGGACTTGACTCGAGCTCGAGCTCAACTCGAGTTCTTAACAAGCCGAAACGAGCTATTTGATATTCGACTCGAAAAGCTCGTGAACAGCTCGAAAACATAATATATTAAGATTTTATTTTAAAAAAATAAATTATTAATAATATTAACATTTATGCATTGATTTTTTTTAAATACAGTAAGATTTTCATGTATTTAAGGTTTAAGTTTAAGGCTTCAATTAAGTTAAGTTTAAGATTTTTTTTATTTCGAGCTGCTCACGAGCTTCAATTCAGGATTTCGAGTTCGAGTCGAGCTTGAAAATATTAAGCTCGCGAGTTTTCGAGTCGAGTCGAACTTCATTTCAGAGTTTTCGAGTCAAGTCGAGCTCAACACTACTCGAGTTTCACTCGACTCATTTACACCCCTACATGGGACAACTATCAATTTGCAAGTTTTTCAATGAGTAATGACAAGGCCTGTAAACGAATCGAACGAATACGAACGGAGGTATGTTCATATTTGTTCGATTAACTTTAACTGAACAAAAAAATTATCATTTGTGTTCGTTCGTTAAAGAATATAGCTTGTTCGTGTTCGTTCATATTTGTTCATTTAAATGATAAACGAACACAAATGAACAAACATAAACATACATAAACGAACGGATGTAAACGAACATAAACAAACACAATAAACGGACGTAAACGAACACAAACGAACAAACATAAATGAACATAAACCGCAACAACAATAATCACATAAGATTCATTAGTTTAAGTTGCAACTTCATAATTAATTTGTATTTAATTGTTTTGGGTTTTTTATTTTTATTTAAAATTAATTGAATTTTAAAATATTAATGGGTATTATATTAAAATTTATTGGGTCTTAATATTTTAAATGTGTCTAGAGAGATTGAGTTAAACATAAATGAACGAACATAAACAAATGAAAGTACGCGAACATAAATAAACATAAATAAACAAAAACGAACATAAATGAACGAACATATTATCGAACGTTCACGAACGTAAATGAAGGAACGAGTCATCTGATTATGTTCATTCATTTAATTAAACGAACACAAAATCTATATTTATGTTCATTCGTTTAATAAATAAACGAACTTTCCGCCGAACGATTCGCTTAACTTTTGGTTCGTTTACTGGCATAGTTTTGTCAATAAATAACTCCACAGAAAACAACAAAGAACTTATGGTGAACCCATATCTTTATTATAAATATTATTCAAATATGCAAAAAGTTAAAATATGTATGTATAAATATTTGAATTTATATTATTATCATTTTTTACATAATACTATTATCATTTTTAAAATTAAAGAAATATAAATAAATTTAATTATTTATATAAAAAAGCAAAGATAAATAATTTGGTTAACAGGTCAAATATACTCATTCATTATCATTCTTAAAAATTAATGACATAAAAATATATAATTTATTTTGTTAAAGGTTCAATTGTTTGTCTAAATCTAAATCCAGATAATAATTTATAGGGGTGTTTAAACGGGTAATTCGGTTAACCGATTGAACCGAATTACTCAAATTTCATTAACCGAATTTTTTTAACATTTAACCAAACTGAATTGTTTTCAAAAAAAGTTAACTGAATCAAACTAAATTCAGTTAATTGATCAGTTAACCGAATTAACCGAAATTTATAATATATATATATATATATATATATATTTAGCTTTAGTGGTGCTCGACGAGCAACGATGATCACCACTAATGACGAGCATCATTAATTTAATTTGTAAAATTTTAAATTCTAAAGAACTAAACGTATAGTTATAAATTAGATAAAAATTTAAAGATAAATTATTTAAAATAAAGAGTAACTTATACAAGTGACCAACTAATTATTGTCTCTTTTCATTTTGACCAATATTTTTAAAATTTTATCAATCATATCACTTAACTATTTAAATGCATTCAATTAAGCCACTTACCGTTAATATTTACAGAGAAACTGATGTGGTGGTTAAAATATTTTGTATAATTACACATTTGGTCACTGTTACTTATATATTATATCAAATTGGTCCTAATTTTAAAAAATTAAAATAAACTTAACCCTCAAATTTTTTAATTTTAAAATATTTTAAAAGTTACGACAAATTTTATATTTATAAAAAAATAAATTTTTTACTAGAAATTCCATTTATGGTTCTCAAAAGCATCATGTCAATGGTATCATAATCTCTTTTGGTTTGAAAGAAAATATAGTTGATTAGCCCATGCATATAAAGTTCGGTGGACAAAATTTTTATCCTACTACTATTGTAAATGACATTCTACTAGAAAAAGGTGATATAGTATAATCTGTAAAACTAAAAAAAAATTATTTAGTAAATTTCTAATAGAAGAAAGTGACATATATTTATTTCACATTTAACACAATCTTCCTTTAAAATTTTAAAAATTCATCTCCAACCATAAAATTTTTATGTCCATCTTCAATAAAATTTTATACTAATAAGATTCTCGGTGGACTTAGCATGAAAAATTTTGCACTAAGAGATTGACTTATATAAAAAAAAGGTGATAAATTTAGTTTGCTTTAAATTTAATATCATAAATTATTGTTTGATTTATTCAATTTTTTAGAAAAAGGTTTTGTTGTAAATTTTGTTTTGTTATAAATATATAATATGTCGTAACTTTTAAAATTAAAATAAATTAAAATAAAAAGTTAAATTTTGGGTCATTATATTGGCACCATTTGATTTGAGGGTTAATTTTATTTTGATTTTAAAATTATGACCAAATTGATAGAATATATAAGTAACAATGACCAAATTTGCAATTATACCAAATATTTTAACTACCACATCAGCTTCTCCGTTAAATATTAACGACACATGACTTAATTGAATCCACTTCAATAGTTGAGTGACCTGATTGACAAAAATTCAAAAATATTGGTCAAAATAAAAAGGGTCAATAATTAGGTGGTTAGTGGTATAATTTACCGCTTATTTTAAATAATTTATTTTTAAATTTTTAACTATTTTATAATTATAAGTTGAGTCTTTTAGAATTTAAATTTTTATAAATTAAAGTAATTGTACTCGTCGTCAGTGGTGCTCATCGCTGCTCGTTAAGCGTAGAAGAATCATCCTATGTAATATATTAAATATTTAATAATTTTAGTTAATTCAGTTAATTAATTGATTTCGAACTGAACTAATCGAAACCAAAGTTTGAAAAAATAATTAACCGTTAACCGACCGAATCTAAAATTAACCGTCCGATTAACCAATAAAAATTTCGGTTAGTTCGGTTAATTCGATTTTAACCGAATAATGAACACCCCTAATATTTTATATAATTGAACTAAAGTTTAAATATTTCTTTCTCAAATTAATCAATTATACTTTTGAATTATATGAGAAAATAAATTCAATCCGACCCTTGATCGACTTTTGATTACTCTCATTTTTTTAGGTCTGTTTGGTAATGATGTTTAAAAGTACTTTTGGTTAAAAAGTTTGTTTTGATCCCAAAATTAATATCAAACGGATAATAGTTAAAGAAAATACGGTGGTTTCAAACCATTAGAATTTCTAGTTTTTTCATTTCTAAATTTGCATTTGGAAGCAAATTTATATTTTTAACTTACGAGTGCATGGTCTCCACTCATTTACGTTGAAAAAGAACTTTGAAAGTCAATTTATTTAACTACTTACATTTTATTTCAATAATTTAATATTAATATCCTTAAAACCAATCTATTACTTAATAATTTATTTTAGTTATTTAAAAGTAAATAAAATTATGATTTATATATTAACATATTTATAGTGAGTTATTATAAAATTTATTTTAATTATAATTATAGTTTTTTATTTGTATTTTTTATATTTTTATTATAGTTTAAATTGATATATTTCATATACAATTATAATAATATATATTTTACCAACAACCAGTTGATCTAGTGGGATGAGGCACTAGGTCCCTTCAGCAAGGTCAGGGGTTCGAATCCTGGCGTTTGCGAATGGAGCAAACTGAGTTGGGAGGGTTGCCCTCGCCTCTGCAATACTCGATCTGGATTAGTCGGTCAATAGATCAGATATCATTAATTAATTCAAAAAAAAGTATATTTTTATTTTTGAATGATTAAAAGGATAAATATATCATTTAAATTATTTTATTTTAAATTTTAAATGAGGGATTATGGTTAAATCAAAATATACTATTTTGTAATCCAAATATTAAAAAGCATTAATAATATATTTTTATTAATAAAATATTTCATATATAAAAATATTATTGATGATTCATCTTATTTTTATTATATTTTTTTTTGGATAAATGTTGTCTATTCATCCAAAGGAAAAACCAAAATATATTTACAAACAAAACTCACCCGACCTCAACCCCTAACAAACCAATTTTTTTTAGTTTATGTTGATATATTTCTTATTCATAATATTAATAAGTGTAAATGTAATTTAAATGATATCTTTTTAATTTATAACATAAAATCTAAAATGAATATTTTATCTTTTTAAAATTATTTTTAAGAGCAATTTAAAAGAGTTAAGTTTTAAATTACACTTTTGAAAATACACTTTTAAAAAGTATTTTCTACAAGAAATTATTTCATGGATTCGTCTCACCATGTTATCCATGACAAGGATTTAAATAGTGTTTGTGACCATGTTTTCAGTCGCATCGCGTTTATCGTTGTTGCGGATATAATGGATGTCATCGTAGTCACTATAGATGTCGTGGTTGTGATTTTTTTTAATTTCACACAACTTATCCTAAAACTTAATAATTTCACACAACTTTCTTTAAGCTACAATTAAATATAATTAAAAATAAAAGAGTAAAATTTAAATAAATTTAAAGAACACAAAATGACTAAATTAAATATAATTAAAACAAAAATGTAAAGTTTAAATTGCATAAATTTAAATTATTGAAATTTGAACTAAATTAAATAAAAAATAAAAATAAAATTTACAGTTTAAATTAAGGATTAAATTAAAAATTTTAAAAGGTGGGACATATATCAAATTAATATCTTTTTAAAAAGAGAAAATAGCCTCATTGACCAAAAATGCTTTATAATATACGATTTTAATCAACTTTTTTTGGATTTGCCAAAATGACCAACTAAATCGCAATGCGATCGATAATTCGCAACGCGATCTCCGGTATCGCAAATCAGTTTCCAGATTCGCAACGCGAACTTCGACTATCGCATTGCGAATATGTAAATCGCAATGCGATAGTCCAAAATCGCAACGACTGGTGGTATTGCATTTGTTTCTTAAGAATTTTCTCTAAAAAGATAGTATTCGCGCGGATGTGTCGAAGACACGTATGACCACGACCAAGACCACGACCACGACCACGACCCGACCCGACCCGACCTGAGACGAGACGGACGGCGGCGGCGGCGGCGCGCGAGAGTCCCACTTGTTCTCTATCACTCAACAAGGAAGTGAGAAAGCTAAGCCTTAAATATCATTCCCAATAGTGTTTCCAATACTATGTGGGATTGAGTATTACCAACACTTGTTTCCAATACTATGTGGGATTGAGCTTTAAATAGTGATATTATTTTTGATTGTTTTGCTTAAAATTGCAATAATCGCGATTGATTGTAAATTGACTTTTAATTATGACATATTTAATCGTATAATACTAATGCAATTGGTTGCTGATTCAGTTGTTTTAAGGTGCATTACGATAGTCCAAGTTCGCGTTGCGAATTTGGAAACTGATTTGCGATACCGGAGATCGCGTTACGAATTATCGATCGCATTGCGATTTATTTGGTCATTTTGACAAATCCAAAAAAAATTAGTTAAAATCGTATATTATAAGGCATTTTTGGTCACTGATGTTATTTTCTCTTTTTAAAATTATATTTAAAAAATTATAAAGAAATAAAAAATTAAAGTGAGACATGACCCACCCACAAAACTCTTTAAACTTTTAAGAAATAAGAAAGTTCCTTTAAAATTATATTTTAAAAATTATATAAAGAAATAAAAAAAATTAGAGTGGGACACGCCAACCTACAAAACTCTTAAACTTTTAAGAGATAACGAAAGCTCTAGAAGCTTTCATTTTCTTCACACTCAGCTCTCCGACCTATCTTTCTAAAAAAAATCAACCTTTCAAGTTATCTTCTACAAAATTAGATCTAACTTAGATTTTTTTATTTTTGTTTTTTTACCTTTTTCACCGACACTGCTCAACTCCTTCACTTATGGCAAAACTCGACGGACTCACATATTTTTTTTCCCATTATGGTTGTCAATAACGGTAATAACGTCCCGTTATTGACTTTATTCACCGTTACACATTAAATTGCAGGCGCTAATATGTCACTATTAACGTAAATCCGTCACCCACCGCTAATTTCGTCAATCTTGATTTCGAACCGCGGTGCTACCGTTAAATAACGCTCGCGATAGTATTTTTGGTCTGCTATTTAAATCTCTAATCCATGATTCCAATGAATGAGAGCCACAAATTTTAAAATAACTTTTAAATAATCAACCACTTTTTATTTATATGTAGGAAAGAAAGAAATGAATATTCACTTTGAAAAAAATATGATACGGATAAATGTTATTGATTGAAACCACATATTAGGCAGTGAGCCGGACCATCTAGTAATTTCTCCTTTTCTACGCAACTTTTAAAATTCACTTTTCCAAAGTAATGTTAATTTGCCCCTTAATTAGCTTGGTTTTGACGTAAGACATAAGACGACCAACCCAATCAATGCTTAGAAATAAACTCCCGCGTCATTCCCACTAATAATTTCCATTATTACATACTTAATAACTTTCAAACACGCATGATTATTTTTCGCATGTATAACTACAACGCGCCTTTTAAAAACATACCAAGCAAGTCGTGTTTTCTGCCTACATTATTGCAATTTTAACAGATTTATTCTAATTATTTCGTTATTATATATCTATTTATAATTATAATATTTTTGAATTAATTATTGATATATAATTTATTGACTGATTAATTTAGATTCGATACTACAGAGACAAAGATTATCTTTCTAACTCAGTTCGTTACATTTGTAACATCACTCTTCTTTTACTTTAAAGAATATAGTGTTTCATCATACTATACAAATAATTTTATTTATACATTATTTTATTATAATTATATAAATATATTAATTATTAAAATAATAAAACTCAATCTCGAACAATCTTTACCTATAACGTTTCTAGTTGGCGTTGAAAAACATTACACAAAAAACACGTCAATGATAAAATATTAATTTTAATATGAAGGAAAATTCCAAAAGATAAATCATTCAAAACACCACCTATTAATTAATTATTTAGGTGAAGGTGCCACTTTAACACCGAAATTACTTAGATTTTTTCAAAAAGTAAAACATTTATTAATGAGGGAATGAAATTGCAGGTAATCAAAACTAATCCCATTAATAACTAATAAAAAGGGTAAATCACAAGTTTAGCATAACAACTATCACTTTTGTTTCATTTTGATCACCCAATTATATGTTTTCAAAATCTACCTAACATTATGTTTTAATTTTATTTTGATTACTCATTATTTAAATAATTAACAGAACTATTGGTGTGATATTTTTATATTTATTCTATTAATAATATGATATTATATTACAATGACATGTTAACATTACTGTTAAATTTTAATAACGTATGATTAAAACAAAAATAAAATAAAATAATAGATATAATTTTATAACAAAAAAATAACAAAATAACAAAAACAAAATAAGAATGATAATTGGATCGTGAACGTGAGCCACCCTAATAATCCAAACTCAAACGTCACTAAAAGGAGCCCCACCACAGCCTCCTCCTTTGGTTGGTCAATAACTCTAACTAAACTTTTTTTTTAAATTTCCTGTTTTACCCTGACAGTCGTCGTTGACGTTTGACATGCTTTTTTTTCGCGGCAGTCTGCAGAACAAGTGGGTGTAAATTAACCCAGAAACAACGGATTAGCTAAAATAAATTATGGTCAAATTCTTTGCAAAATCCCTGCGCTATGCTATTGAATACATTTTTAGTTTATTTAAAAAATAAAATAAAAAATAATACACAAAGCTTTACGAAAACTGTCAATGTGTAAATACCATATAGGAATGTAAACGAAAAGCTTATGCTTCTAGGCTATATGCGTTTGATTAAAACAATAATTAAATTTGACAATTGTCGGTAGAGTTGAAGTTTGAGCAACTTAAACTATGGATCGAGTTGAATTCAAATGTTGTAATATTACGTTTAAGCGAGTTGTAAGCCTAACCGAGTTGTTCAATTCCAATATAAATTTATACATTATTAAATTACATTTCTTCATTTACTATATATAAGTATGAATAAATTAAAGCGTGCTCTCAAATTCAAGTTTTAATACGAAAATGGGTAAATAAATTTAATTCAGTTCAACCTTGAATAGCTCAATTATATTTCAAATCGAGTTCAAACTTAAAAATTGATGTTAAATCGAATTCAAGTCGAATACTAAGCCCCAAATTTTGAATGAAAACAAAATTTGATATTAGTTAGACTAGACTCGACTTGTTGCATCTCTACTACCATATCTCTATATATTTGAAAAAAAGTAACATTAATTTATAGAAATTAACAAAAAAAAAAGTTGATCTCATAATTAGAGATGCACATAGCCGGATTTAAATTCGATCCGGATCGGATAAAAACCGATCCGGTTTTTTCACTAAGCCAAAAAATCGGTTTATAAAAAATCGATTCGGATCATAACCGGTTTGGAGGGCCGGATGATGTAACCGGTGTAACCGGTTTCGGTTTGAAAAAACCGGTTTTTTAAAAAATCCGGTCATCCAATTTTTTAAACCCCAGACCGGATTTTTAAAACCCGGTGGTCCAATTTTTTCTCAAACCATTTATACTATCCGGTTTTAAAATATCCGATCCGATTTAAAAAAAACCGATTTTCCTAAATCCGATTTCGAATAATTTTTGCACAAAATCGAATATTCAGATTTTTTTTTTGCACGTCTACTCATAATTATAATTACATATTGCGAAAAATAGAGTACTAAGTATGATCAATGTATAGTAAATAATAAGGGACTAGATTAACCAACACTGTATAATACAGAGAACATCTAAAAAAATTGACCAAATTTAAAAAAAAAAAGTAAAAATGGAAGAACAGTGAAGGAATACGTGGCGTATGGAGAGATTGATTGGTCGCCCCGTTTAAAAGGCAAAGCAAAGGGCAAATCGGACTTCAAATTATTACAAGTCAAATACAGTACAATCCAAGCATTGAAATCCGACGCGCTCTCTTTCTCTTTCTGTTTTCCTTTGTCACGAGTTTCTCGATTCGAGTACCAGTTACAGTTTCCTTTCTGTGCTTTTCGAAACTTAAAAACGTTGCCGTACATAAGCTCGTAATTGTTTTCCGGAGAGGAAGATGGAGTTAGAAACCGGCCAGAAGCCACCCTCCGATGGCAAAGTTTGGGGATTTTTCAAGCTGCCTTTTAGACAAACCGGGAACAGTAACAGTGTGACGTCGTCTTCTGCTTCCTCGGCTTCGAATCTGCATACTCAAAGTCAACCTCATGTCGAAGGATCCAACTATCAAGGCTCCGCGAACTCCGTTTCCTCTGTCGCTAAGTCGCTTTTACCGACTCGTCGCCGTCTCAAGCTTGATCCGGCTAATAAGCTCTATTTTCCATGTGTGTACTCTTCTTTGCTGTATTTTCAGATTCTAAAATTTTCCGATTGTTTTTTTGCTTATTTCTAGAAATTAACAGTAAACTAAAAAAAAGACGAAGAAGCAGAGATTGCTGAGAATCAAGATTATTGATTAAAGTAGCTGATATAAAGCATACTAGATTTTGTAGTTTTTAATAAAAAAGTTTGCTGATAATTATTTGAATTTGAATTAATTCAGGAAATTTTCTATTTTATTAATTTCGTAATAAATTTTATTAAATTTTCCTAGTATTGAAAAAAATAATTTTAGATTTCAATTATCTTGTTCTTAATTGTTTATTTTGTTTTTCCTAGATGAACCTGGCAAACAGGTGAGGAGCGCCGTTAGGATAAAGAACACAAGCAAGTCATATACAGCTTTCAAGGTAAAACCTTAAACCTTTGGAAAATTTTCATTTTTGCTTTGTTGTTTCTTTGTCTTGTTGTCCATTTTGTTATATTGTATTTTTGTAAGTCATATATAGAAGTGGAATAATGTTGTGTTTTATGACAGTTGCTTTGATTTGTAATGATTGTGATGAACCCTTTTGTTTCTGTTGGTTTAGTTTCAAACCACCGCACCAAAGAGTTGTTTCATGTGCCCCCCGGGTGCTATTCTTGCTCCTGGCGAGAGCATCATTGCGACGGGTAATTCATTCTTTACACTCTTGTGTGTACCGACACATTGGCATCAATATATATTTTTATTGTTCGGCTTATCTTTGGAAATGTTCTTATGATTTTCTCTTCCTGGTTTGAATGGAATTATTAGTCTTCAAGTTTGTGGAGCAACCTGAGAATAATGAAAAGCCAATGGAACAGAAGAGCAGGGTTAAGTTTAAAATCATGAGTCTCAAGGTGAAGGGTCCGATGGACTATGTTCCGGAGCTGGTGAGTTGAACTTCTCTGGTAAAACTCTGTTTTCATATGATCCACATGCATTCGATTTTCTATTTTGATGACAAGGAATAATAAGACTTTGAATTTTACCACATTTAGATGTTTGTGAGTTTATGATGAATATAAAGTAATATTCTGATTATGCATATAATATTTACTTCGTGGTTAATAGTGTTTAAATTTCTCCACAAACAAATAGCTTTATGGGATGGCAATATAGATAAGAAGTTCTATAGTTTGATTTGGATTCTTGTATTTCCAGGGCTTTATGATTTGAAGCATTAAATGTCACTAATCACTATGGAACAAGACTTCTCTATCCAAATATTCTTCTTTATGGGATTTATACCTTCTGTCTGCAACTTAAAAGAAATTAATCTGCTTTATGGCCATATTTGTTTTATACTTTTATTTATTTGCTTTGCAATTTTGTCATCAAAATGTCCTATTGTTTCTGTAGATCAACTTTTGAAGGCGATGCATGCTCAATTATCATGCTTAATCGGATAAGAATCTCTTGATAATCTGATATTGGGCCCATTTTGATAGATCAAGCATGGTTTTTCAGTCATTTTTTTGGGTTGCCTGGATGCCTTTGTTTGATGCACAATTAAGAATATTCTTTTACCATCTATACTGTTGATTGCTCTTCTTCCTATCTGAACTTTTACTTTTCTCTTTGAGGTTTTGGATATTTGTAAATCATGCTTCTGTGCCTTTCTTTTGTAGTTTGATGAGCAAAAGGATCATGTGGCAATAGAGCAAATACTACGGGTTGTTTTTCTAGATCCCAAGCGCCCTTGTCCTGTAAGTACTGCGTCCATCTTACTTTCTTAAGCCACCAGTTCTAACTTGACATGCATTCCAATTATCGAAACCATAGCAAACTAATTAGCCAAAATATTTATGGGTTTAAGGCACTAGAAAAATTGAAGCGCCAATTAGCTGATGCTGATGCTGCAGTTGAGGCACGCAAAAAGCCTCCAGAGGATGCAGGTCCGAGGATCATTGGGGAAGGGCTTGTGATAGATGAATGGGTAAGTTTTCTTGTAATCATCTGATTGAAATTATTCTTATAGAAGCTTCACTTGCGTGATGTGATTGCAAATTTTTTTTTCTGTTGAGCAGAAAGAGCGAAGGGAAAGATACCTTGCTCGACAGCAGGTTGAAGGAGTAGACTCAGCTTAAAGCGGCAATTCTTGGTCAGTTGCCTCATCATATGTTCGAAGTTTTATATAATTATCTCGTGCTTATACCTGTTGAATCATTTCATGTAATGCAAAGGGTGTTGTCTTGGAAGAATGATGAGAAAAATTCAAAATCTTTTGTAAAAAAATTTGAAGCTGCATTTTTCGTGATTGGAGACTTGAAGCTTGAAACTCAAAACTCAACTAGTTGTTACCATCTGCATCAACTGCATTGTAGATAATGTGATTTTGTAGCTGCCCAAGGGGAATAAAAGTATTCTTCATGGATGTGTATATACACTAAATGGATCTCAAACTCTCAATGCATATGCATATTCAATAATGTTCTGCATCAATTACCATTACGAAAATGTTGCATTTTGCTCAAATTTTCCGGTGCTTGTGTAATCTTGCAAAGCAATTTAGATATGCGATAAAAATCTCGCTTCTGTGAATGCATAGGGAGCTCAGATCAGTTGGTATTTAGAACCCTGTTTCGAACATGAAAATTGGTTGCTGTGTCGTTTCTAGTTTTTATTTTATCCTTAAAAGATATTCTATAACTGATATAACAAGAAAAAACGGTTATCGTGTTGAAAGGATCTTGAAAACCAACATCCCCTCCAACTGATAATACCCCCATTGATGTCTATATATTTTGGAGGTTCCTTACCCTCCAACTGGTAATACCCCCATTGATGTCTATATATTTTGGGAAACTGATAATACCCCCATTGATGTCTATATATTTTGGGGGTTCCTTACCCTGCAAAAGAATGTATTTTTCTGCAGCTAGTTCATCAGGGGCAAAACCCAAGTGGGGTTGTAGTCTTGTAGACACCAGACCGAATAATCTCTTTAATTAGTAATGTACTTAAATTGCGGGGCCCAGGGTAAATGAAGCCATCAACCAATTTCATGCCTATTTAGGATTGGATTGATTATGAAAGGTTGCCTTTAGTCATCTTCAATTAGATGAAAATCAGTCATAATTTTCATTTTCTTTTTTTGGATAATTCTATTTCATTACTCAAGAAGCAAAAAATTGCTACAAAATACAACGTCAATAAACAACACATTTAAGCAAAGCCATGATAACAATCATAACTAACCCAGATTAAATGAGAAACGAAACAGTAGAACAAGCCCTGCTTAAGCAATGCCCCATTTGTCAAAGAGAACAACATTGAACGAGTCTATTCTGTTGAAGGGCAAGTCCTGTAGTCGGATTTGAATGGTCTGTTTGATGTCACCCAACACGTTTTCCTTGGATCTAATTCTTTTCCCAAATAATTTGTTGTTCCTTTCCATCCAAATACCATATACATGGCCAGTAGGGTTGCACATAATTCGGATTTCAATCCGATCCGGATCGGTTTTTATCCGATCCGGTTTTTTCCCATAGAAAAAAACCGGTTTATAAAATAACCGGTTCGGTTTCTAACCGGTTTGGAGGGCCGGATATCCTAACCGGTGTAACCGGTTTCGGTTTTAAAAAAATCGGTTTTTTTAAAAAATCGGTTATAAAAAAACCGATTTTAATATTCCAGATTGCTCATAGGGAACCGATTCCCCCCCAAGGGGGTACCGATTCCTCACTGAATGGTTTGGCTCCGAGATTTCTAGAATGCTCGGAGGGAACTGATTCCCCCATAGGGGTACCGATTCCCCCCTATTCAACGGTCGAAATATTTGAATTTTACACTTAGGGAACCGATTCCCTATGAGAGGGTACCGATTCCCCCATGCTCCAAGCATTTTTATTAAATGTTTTCACACTTAAACGGCTATATTATCTTCATTAATTATCACTAACGTTCAGAAGTGATTCAAGGTGTATTTAAGCAAGCTTAGAAGCCATTGATCAAAGACAATAAACATCAAGCAACTAGAATCAAGAGAGAATCAAAGAGAAAGCATCAAACCTCAAGTTCGATAAATTCAAATACTTAATTGAAATACTTAATTAACTCAACATAATTGAAATACTTAAATACTTCCAAGTTTGATAAATTCAAATACTTAAAAACTTCCAAGTTCGATAAATTCAAATACTTAAAACTTCAAGTTCGATAATTGAAACAAAGTTTACGATAATTGAAATAAAGTTATAAAATAAACTACATTGCCATCTCTTCTTCATCATCTTCGCCTTCTTCGTTTGGAGGGGATATTCCAAGTTCGACTTCTTCAATGTGTAAGTTTGCTTCCAAATCGGCATCAATTGCATCTTCTAGGGTGGTGATATGTTGCTTACGAGCCGCTCCATCCAAATAATCCTTTAAACAAATGCATACTTCCACCGACTCGGGACTTAGTCTTGATCTCCGTTGTGATATAACCCTGCCACTAACAGAAAAAGCGGATTCCGAAGCTACCGTAGAAGCTTGGACGGTTAGTAAATCACGGGCCATGGCGGCTAGAATCGGAAATTGTGCTTCCTTTTCTTTCCACCAAGCCAAAATATCTAAACTTTCAAACTCTTCAAATGTCATTTTTGATAGAAAATCGCATGACATGTAATTTCCCAACTCGCTACTTGGGGTGGTAGTACGTGATCGTTTGGATTGGGAATTTACAGAGTGTTAAAAGATTCAAATTTATGTTACTTGGACGTCTACTAGATGATTCTGCATTCATTCTCATTTGATCGTGTATTACACTACTTGATCCGTATTTAGTTAAATAAATTGCAAACATGTCTCGAAAACATTTGTTAAAATAATTTATTTGGTTTTGGACAAAGTTGGGTTCATCATCGGTTAGATTAAAAGCAAACGTAATTTGTTCAATTAGTGTTTCAACCCCACCAATATTTAACGTTGGGTTTAAAGCGGCGGCACAAGTAAAAATAGGGGGAATCTCCTTAAAATATTTTAAAAGTTTTTCCTTCATTGCAAAGCCAATTTCTTGAAAAACTTCGGTTTCAAATTCAAAGTCATTTAGTCGGGTAGCCAACAAAAATATTTGATTAAGAACCAACGGGCTAGTAGGGTAATAAACACCGGATAAAAAAGTTGTTGCATTTTTAAAAACCTCAAGCAAATCGGTTATTTTGGCTATAGTTTCCCAACTCGAATCCGGATAAATGTTTGGGACATGACCCCTCTCGAAAAGCCGATCGTGAAATGTTTGCAATGTTTCCCTTTGCCTTAAGGCAGTATGCATCATCATCCAAGTTGAGTTCCAACGAGTTGGACAATCCAAATTAGGACTCAAAGCTTTTTTTATTAAAAGACTTACAAAATCGTTTATAATCATTTAGTCTTTTATTGTTGTTACAAAGAATCGATTTTATCATTGTTTTAAATTCTAATCTAATTGGCTCAATAACTTTCCAAACCGGCTTGCACGGATAAATTAATTATGTGTGCAACGCAACGGGTATGAAAAAATGCACCGTCTAAAATCGGTGAAAGTAATATTTTCAATCTTGGAACCGCGTTTGTATTATTCGATGCATTATCAAAGGATATAGAAAAAACTTTATTTTCTAATTTATAAAGACAAATTACCCGTTTTAAAAGTGTAAATAAATTAGCACCGGTATGCGGCTCACCGAATAATTCAAACGCGATTGTTCTTTTCATCATTTGCCAATTATCTTGATCTAACCAATGTGACGTAACGGCTAAAAAAGAATTTCCGGTATTATGAGGGGAACTCCAAACGTCACATGTAAGCGACACACCATAACGGTGTTCTTGGAATCCTAAAATCATTTTTTCCCTCGCCGTACGCCACATTTTTATAGCATCTCTTCTAAGGGTAGTACGACTTACTTGAGTATAACGTGGTTGCATTAGTTGTTGAATTGTTGTCGTGAAATCTTCATCATCAAAGTGGTCGAACGACAATGCTTTTGTAATCACGAACTTTGTAAACGCTTCTCGTAATTTTTCGTTGTCGTAAACAAAAACACCACCTTGCGGTGTAAGATTCGATTGACTAGGATCCGATCTTGAGCGAAGTGCCTTGCATGATTTTGTCAAATGGTTCTTCAACGTTGTGTTTCCTTCCGATGCAAGAAACTTTAGACAAAGTTTACAACGCGCCCTCCTCGAGCCATTTGACATCTCACATAAATCGTAGTGATCCCAAATATCTTTGTTTCGAGTGTGTTCGATCACTCTCACGACTTCAAGGTTTCCCCGACGGAAGATTCAGCAGTGTTACTCATGATGAACAAAAAATTACAAAACTAAGATTTGAGAGATGTTTAAATGTTGTGTAATAAGATTTGAGAAAGTTGTAATCAACCAAATACATCCCCAACCTATTTATACATGTTTAGGGTGGTAAAATGGTAATTTTTTAAAGAAAAAAACGGTCAAAAACAGTCACAAACGGCTATATTAACGGCTAGTTTTTTTAACCAGACCGGTTTTTTTTTTCCGGATAAAAACCGGTTTTTTAACCGGTTTTTTTCAAACCGGTTTTTTATCCGGTAAAAAAACCGGTCTGGGTTTTTTTCTCCAAACCGGTTAAAATTACCGGTTTAAAAAAATCCGATCCGGTTAAAAAAAACCGGTTTTTCCCAAATCCGGTTTCGGATATTTTTTTCGCAAAATCGGATATTCGGATTTTTTGTGCACCCCTAATGGCCAGTCCAAGCAAGCTTTAGAACCTTTACAATGAGGGACTTGCCTTTAAAAAGACGAGTAGCCCAGGCCAGCTCACCATCCCAACTGCTAACTCCTCGGTAAATGCCACACAGTTCAAGAATGGATCCCCATAGCTCTTTAGCAAAGATGCACTCAAAGAATAAATGATCTCTTGTCTCTGCCACAATGCCATATAGCAAGCATTTGTCAGTTTCAATAGTTAAGCCCATTTGCACGAGCCTAACCCGAGTAGGCTGCCTATTTAGCATTGTCATCCATGCTATGATGTTAAATTTAGGAATGCGCCCGTGGAACCAGACCAAATGGTGCCAAGATACTTTAGGAGCAGTAGCACGCAGATCATCCCAGACTTGCCTCGTGTTCAGATCACAAACCTGACCCGAGAAGAGGTGAGCAACATCATGTCTGGTTTCTAGCAAGTGTTTGAAATTCCAGCTTGCATTTGTAGGGATTTCCATCTGCCAAAAATCAACATTCCTAATTACATAGGAGTGCATCCAAGCCACCCAGAGTGAGCCTTCATTTGCCAAAAGCTTTCTAATTAGCTGCACAATGCAAGACTTATTCCAACTTCCAACATCTTGCAGCCCCAATCCCCCAGGCACATTCAGACCCTTCTAGAAGAAACATGAACACAACTGCTCCACTTTTCTGATGATTGTGTGCGGCATTATAAGTTGCCTACACCAAATTGAAGTCAGTAAATTCCTTGATGAAACTACTCTGCTCAACAAGAATATCAGCAGCTTACATCTCACACTTGCTAGCATTCAACTTCAAACCTGACATGGAATAGAAATGGTATAGGATAGCTACACCCCCATGACAGAATCAATGGATCCCTTGCAGAAAATGAGCAGATCGTTCGCAAAGCAAAGGTGGGTGAGTCCAATCCTTTTGCACTTAGGATGATAACCAAAGACCCCCTTTAAAGTAGCCACATTCAAGAGGTTTGAAAGAACATTCATTGCAAGAACTAAATTGTAAGGTGAAAGGGGATCACCTTGCCTCACACCTCTAGCACCCTTAAAGTATCCAACAAGACTACCATTGAAGGTAATAAAGTACCTAGGGTTAGCAAAACAAGTCCATAACCAGCTAATGAACTTATCAGGCAATCCCAAAGCATGCAAGATCACATCTACAAACTCACAGTTTAAGGAATCAAAACCCTTCTGCAAGTCAATTTTAAGTGCACATTTAGGTGATATTTTATTTCTTGAGTAACCCCTTACAAGTTCCTGGGCTAGTAAGGTATTATCTACTATGCTTCTCCCTTTCACAAATGTTGTTTGGTTCATAGAAATCATGCCAGGAAAGACAGAAGAAAGTCTATCCACTAAAATTCCAGTGACATTTTTGTAAACAATAGAGCAGCAAGAGATGGGTCTAAAATCTTTTACTAAGCTTGGATTCAAGATTTTGGGAACTATCACAACAGTCGTTGCATTGAATGAAGGAAGCATAAAAGAGTGGTCAAAATAGTACCTGATTTTTGCCAAGAAGTCTTCTCCTACTACAGCCCAAGCTCTCTTGAAAAAGAAATCATTGTAACCATCTGGACCAAGGGACTTGTTGTTCACTTGTCCCTACAAGACCTCCTTAATCTCAACATCAGAGATATCCTTGCATAAGGTGTCTGCTGTATCCCTTGACAAAGAATAGCCAAGTAACTCCTTGATGGTGCTAACATTGTTACCCTTAACCTCAGGGTCAGCTACCCCTAGTTGATTCACAAAGAATCCAACCACTTCATTAGACATGACATCAAAAATATTAAGTCTCTCACAACTTTGGTTGAATAAAACTCTAATTGTGCTATTTTTTCTTTTGTTTGCAACCATAAAGTGAAAAAAGCGGGTACCTTGGTCACCATCTTTAATCCAATCCACTTTAGCTTTTTGCTTATAAAATAACATCTCATCCTCCTCAAGGGCCTTTAATTCCCTCTCAGTTTCCACTTCAGCATGAATATTCCTTCCAGCAGTGGATGTATCGAGATTGGCAAGCTGCAAACTCTTCAATTTCTCCATTTTATCCCTAACTTGCCCCGAAATATCATTGTAGCAGTTCCTGTTAAGATCTTCGAGGCATCTCTTCAACCTTTTAAGCTTTAAGTAAAGTGATTTCATCAGATTGACATTAACTGGGGTCTGCCATGATTCCCTGACAATGGCCATGAAATCAAGGTACATAGCCCAAAATTTAAAAAACTTAAATGGCTTAGGCATATCAGTAGGGATTTCCTTATACAACCAAATTAGTGATGGGCAGTGATCAGAATCACCAAGGGCCTGAAATTCGACATCAGAAGCTGGAAAAGCTTCAATCTAGTTAGAGTTGACAAAGACTCGGTCTAACTTGCGTGCCAGGAATGTATCTTGCTGGTTATTTGTCCATGTGAACAAAGGACCTGTGTAAGGATGATCAAACAGCCCCAATCCCTCCACACAGCTCTGGAATTCAGAAATATCAGCCAGAGTGCTAGAGTTAACTTTAGCATAGCTTTCATCAGCTTTTAAGATGGCATTGAAGTCACTACCTATTAACCAAGCCCTACTTCCAACAAAAGCTTCCATAGAGTTAAGTTGAGTCAAAAGTTGCTTACGAATGGAGCTATCATTCGAACCATACACTGTAGTAATACAGAAACCAGTTCCCCCCCGAACAACCCTCAAGAGTAATACTTTGGTCAAATATAAATTTGATGGTACAATCTACATTATTTTGCCAAAGGACCCATATACGACCATTTTCAGCATGCCTATAGTTACAGCAATATTGCCAATCACTAAACTTCTTTGACAGAATATCTATGGAATTAGTCTCCTTCACTCTAGTTTCCAAGAGACATAGGATGCTAATTTGACTTCTAAAGTTCTAATAGCGCAATTCAGAACCTTGCCTTGCTTGAGGGGGTTGTTAAAACCCCTTATGTTCCAAAAACATATTAGCATGATACAATAGTGGAGGAAAAAGCACCACCCCTTTCCTCAATTTTTTTGACTTTGTCCACATGCTCTTTTTTCTTTAATTTCAGATCTTGCACTAGCTTTGCCACCCCCAAAGAAGCACCTCTCTGTTTTTTTTTTCAGAATCAGCAGCAGAGATTTCCAACAGATTATCAGGGTCAATAGCACTAAGGATTTCAAATTTATTCTTTGAACCACTAGTAACCCTACCCTTCTTAGTATGTCTTCCTCTACCCCTCTTGACAGGAGGCTGATGCTCAGCATGTTTAACCATATCCACCATGTCAGCAGAATTATTAGCAAGGTAGTTTCCATCAGAAACTGAGATGGCAGCAGAATTATTTCCAGCAGTAGCATCATCAACTTTATTCAGGTCATTTTGTATTGTCGCATGAACATTATGCTTTTTGCTAGAGCTAGTCCCATCTATTGCTTCACTAGAAGTAGCAGTTACAACACAACCAACATCTTCTGTTGCCTTACCACTAGCAGAAGGAGCATCCTTCATATGTCCCTTAATTCTCTAGACCTGCTCGATCCTTTTCCCATTCCCCGAGGGCAAAATCTCACCGTATGCCCAAACCGCCCACAGTGTGCGCAAGAGCTTTGCATCCAATAAATCGAGACCCTAATTCTTGCCACTGATCCATCACTCAGAACAACATCAATGTTATCATGTATTGAAGACCCAACAAGAACCTCAACACATACTCGAGCATATTTTAATCTTTCCCTAGCAGCTGTAACTGAGTCCATGTGAAGCGGTTTCCCCACAACACTTGCTATATAGCTCAACCCCCTCTTAGAAAATAGCTCAAGTGGGACATTGAATAAATGAATCCAAATAGGCATGAAACATAAATCAAACTACAATTCTTTCAGATTAGGCTCCTATTTCCTAAAGAATATCGGTTTGTGTTGTACATGCCATGGATCGTTTTCTAAAACCTAGTCCCTAGCATTCAAATTTGCGAAAGAAAAAACGTATAGGTTTGGCCCGATAATACTCACCTTAATCGGAGAAGCCTTACTCCACAACAGCGTAACTATCTTCTGGATGAAGCTAAAGCTTGGTGCCGAGCCAATAAATTGCCCAACTAACGCATGTTTCCAGTCCAAAATCCCTTCCTCAAACACCTCTTTCGGCGGCTTCACTACACGCGAGCCCTCGACCACCGCTGGTGGAAAGAACTCCAATTCCTGGTCAATCCCCGCCGCAAAGAGTCTTCCCCAAATAGTAGGGGCACCGCCTGACATAACCCACCAAAACTCCTAAAAAACCAGTCTCAGAAACAATAGAGGGACTCACACAATCAGAGGAAATAGATTCGCCTTCGCCCGCTGTTAGACTAGCTAACATGCACCGAGAGAGAAGACTCTTGTTGTCATCTACCTTTGGCTTTAACTGAGTCCACAAATAATATTTTATCAACAAAGTTTGATTTGAAATTTTAACCAATGTCTAATAACCAATTGAGTTGAAAGAAAAGGAAAATTTTGAGATCAGTTCAATAGATGAAAGAGAATAAATTTGAGACCACTTATATAGAATAAATTAGTTATGGTTGAAATAATATCTAATTATATCTATATTAATATTTTGAGTTTTGATTGAGCTTCGTGTCACTTGTTAAAATATTGTCAACATGGTCAGCAATTATAGAATTAATATTATTAAAAATGTACTGTTGTATTGTTAAAAGAGAAGCAATGGACCACTAAACTCCCTTTATATTCCAAATCATGAAACATGATATGGCACTGTCATTAATAGCAAGATGAGAGAGTAAGGGTCTTTTCAAATTTATAGTAACGATCATTCATGCAAATCTTTCCCGACTATTGGTATATTTAAAAAAAAATCAATCTTGAGAACCTCTCTAATTCGTTCCCCAGTGGCATGGATTACATTTCTATTGTACAAGATCATTGGTAGCCCAGACAACAAGATCTAAGCAGTGATATAATTAGGGTATGGTTGAAATCAAGAGACCAAGGCTCCGCGATTAAATACGTGCTGAAAAGGGTCCAATGACCATATAAAAGGACCTTGACATAAGCCTTCTTGGATTGAATTTGACTAACAAGTAGTCATTTTCAAAGTCCATAAGGTGCATCGGTTCAGAGGGTTTCCATAGGAGGGCGTTGTAGCCAATTTTCTTGACAAGAAGTTTCACAATAACAATCTTCTCCATATTCTTTTCTAGCAACAAGTAGACTCGATCAAGAAAATCTATGGATGACAAACCATCAAATTCACTCGTAAAAATATCACCCTCGATGAACAATATATTGACATACTCAAGATTTGCTTCATCTTATTCGGTAGAACCCGTATTATTGCCAATAATATTGTCTTTGTAGGAATGGGTCGATTGAGAATTGCCCCCATCATGTTTTTAACTCGGGTTCCTCTTTAGAGGAGAAGACCCCGTCTTATTTCTTGTTTTAAGTTATCTTTCGAAGGTTAAATTAGGTTCTTCTTCAGAGAATAATATCTTTATCGTGTTTCTTATTTTGGTTCCATCTACAATGTTTCTAATTAATATAATTAATTAAATTTCAATTAAATATTATTAATTAAAATTTATGTCAATCTCTAACAAATAAATTAAATTTTATCTCTTAAGTCTAAATTAAACTATTTAACTCTCTATCTATTCTAATTGACACAAGAAAACAAATCTCGAATGATTTAACTGAGTTAAAGTTTATCCACCCAAAGTTTGTCGGCTCTTTCGAGCCAAGATGGAGCTAAAGAATTAAACATTGTAGGCAATTAACAAAGCCTTCGTTTATCAGTCACCTTCGTCTTTTGATTTTAAAATTATTTTTCAAAACACATTTTAATTGTAAAAGCTCTTTCTTTAGCTAACTTTATCATAAAAAAAAAACACTTTTAAATGACAAAAACAATACCCAACACATTTTTAGTCTAAACTAAGGAATTCAGTTCATATTTTATTATGCGTTTCAAGATACAAGTTGATATTGGAATGTAAAATCATACATTTGAAATACAAAAAAATAATTTCCAAATTTAAGGTTAAAATAATTTTGTTTCAAAAAGTAAAAATGAATTTTAAAAAACAAAAAAATTTAAAAAGGATTCAACTTTCCAAAAAATAAGATATAAAATATTTAAGAGAAACAAATTCTGACTTAAAAATAAAAAAAAATGTTTAGCGATTTTTCAATAACACCTTTGTTTTTCAAATAAATAAATAAAGGTGAAAAGACAATAATATACATCTTTAATAAATGAGATCATCTTGATTATTTTTCGATTGAGTTGGTGTCGAGCTTACTCATAACATCAACTCATTTATTATTTTAATAAATAGTATAGGTACATAAAAAATAGAAAATAAATATTTTACATAACATATTACATGCAAAAACATTACTATAACAATGATTGTTGGTGGAGTGATAAAATATTTAACTCTAGTGTTCGAAATCTTAAGTAATAAATTTTAATTATTTTATTTAAATATTTGTATAAACATGAAGATAACGTCACCTTTACGATAATATTTATACTCATAAATGTATGGAATTATTTTAATCATTTTTAACTGCGATAATATAGAATTAATTTATGAGATAAACTCAATTAAGATACTAATAAATGATTGCATTGCTTTCTTATCATTGCATAATCCGCCAAGGAATGAGAGTATACGCATACGGATCACAATGTAAGCCGGCCTCTTGTTTTCCAAATTCCAATAGATAATTACAGAGGGCTTCTTTACACTTCAACAAGTTTCCAACATTAATTGTTGCTATAAATAGCAGGTTTGATCCAGGAAAAAAGAAACTAAAACAACAAAAAATGGCAAAGTCCAACAAAATCTCCGTGCTCACCATCTTGGTCTTGATCGTTGCCGTCATGGTCCTTGTTTCCATGGCTGAAGGCCGTCGACTTGTGAGTAAGTCCTCTAATCAAAAGCTAATAATAACAACATTTTATTTTTAAACGGTCTGGATAGTTATAATGTATTATTTGTTCATATTTTTTTTTAATTTGTTGATAATGTACACGCACTCTATAGACGCAACTACTTGAATCTATAACTTTCAAATAGAATATATTTTTCTTTTTACTATTAAGACCATGTGATTAGTTTAATAACAACATTTTTTAAGTGTTTAGGATTTAATGATTAAAAGATGCATCGAAAAAAATATGCAGTTTCAAGGAAGAGCACACCGAGCTGTGTTAAGGTGTATGGCGTGGAGAGTGGCGACACATGCTTTAGCGTAACACAGACGTTTAACATGACCGCAACGTTCTTCTATGCGATGAACCCTAACCTCAACTGTGATTCACTCTTTGTTGGCCAATGGCTTTGTATCGCTGGAAGTGCATAACAATGTTAAGCAGCTCATCCAACATAAAAGAGAATCCATGAATAAGGAGAGAGCTAGATTTTCTCCATGTCAAGTGCTTTTTTCTTACTTTATTTACATATTTGTACTACCATCCATCTTTAGAGTTCGTGACTGTCATAATAATACATTGTGACAGTCATTATCTCTTAGTTTATGGTCTTCATAAGAATATAATACCATTTTGATGGGTAATTTCTCAAATTCTAATGAATTTAACAGCAACTTTCTTATATATTATAATTGTTCAATTTTGTTAAACTATATCATTATTTTTTATCACTAAGGGTAAACTACATTAGACACCACCAAACTTTAGGTATTGTATCGTTTATACGACTAAACTTTTAATTTTGTCAATTATAACATTGAACTTTGAGTTTTGTTTCAATTATACCACTTAACCGTTAAATCGTTAATGAGATGATGACGTGGCTAACGACTGCCAATGTAGACACCTCACCAAAACGATGTCGTTTTGGTCAAACTGTTAAAGATTTAACGATTCAGTATTATAATTGAAACGAAAATCAAATTTCAGTGCTATAATTGATAAAATTATAAGCTTAATGATACAAACAATACAACACTTAAAGTTCAATGGTATTTGATGTGGTTTACCCTATCATTAATATAAATTAAATCACCATATATATATCATTAGGTGATTTTAACCAAACAAAAAGTTAATAAATAGAATTACTCATACTCCTAAAATAAAATATTTAATGTGATTCAATGCATTGGCTTTATGTCCGCTATTCTTTTTTTTTATATATAGAAATCAAATAGTTTCATTAAAAATTAAAAAATGTCACCTAGAGCATAACCGTAAACATAAACTAAATTAAAATTAGTACATTTTTTCTATAACCATTGACACAAAAACTAGCCACCTAGATCACACAATGACAAAAAAAATTAAAAAATCTAACCAATGTTCGAACAAAATAAAGATACGAACAAATCTTACTGCATCGACAAACGAATCACAAAAGGTGATGAAACTAATGAAAATCATCGACAAATCGTAAATCATAGTTAAATAACGTGAGAAAATTATCTACGAACGCAAAACACATATCCTAATCAATCTAAGGGTCCAAAGCAATGAAGATCAGCATGAAAACAAATAAGTATCATCTTCATCAGTCGTGGCGATGTCAAATCCAATCCTAAGAAAAAAAGGATAAACGAAAACAAAGAAAAAAAAACGTAAGCTACCAAAAGATAGAGAAAAACATGTTACAAAGACATATATAAACGTGCCATAAAGACAGAGAACATATCTCAAATACATAAATATTCTTATTAAAAAAACAACTAACATTAAAATCGGTGTCGTCACCTGTTAAAATAAAATTAAAAAAAATAAATTTATCAATAAAATTAGTACAAATTGTAAATAAAAAAAAAGGAAGAGAAAGCTCTATGTCCACTGTTCTAAATGATAAAATTTCATTCAATTAAAATTGGTAGCTTCCGTACAAAAAGGCAACAAACTCTCCGCACAAAAAAGTAAAGAGACTACATCTGTTGTCTATTCATTAATTAGAATTAAAACTTAATCACCCAAAACTCTTTTTCAACTAAGATTTTTTACTATTAATTAATATATATTATATTAAATATGCTTAATAATCGTATAATCTCCAACCAATATAATAGTTAAAATTTTATTATATTTTCACAGGTCATCGTCGAAAATTACTAGCTCTCAGTCAGTTGAGACTTCTAGATAAACTTTTTCACTTATCGAACCTTCCAAATAACTTATATCCTCTAGGCACAAGAGTATCTTAACCTCCGAGCCAACTACAATAAATAGAAAAACCCCTAATAGATTCACATGATTTACTAGTGTGAAATCCAAGATCTGATAGTTCGATTTATTTAGCTTACTAACATAGCAATTATAATGACCTTGTGTCTGCCACCATCAATTAAGACCACTATAAATACTTCTCAGCTATAATTGAGAACATGATCTTGACTATTTCCTTCTCCCTCTTGACCCATTTCTTTCCTTATACTTTCATCTATATCACATAGAAACATCAACCAATGGTCATATTCTAACTGGCCGCAACTTTTCACCCAAATTAAAAGGGGTGAATTGCCAACAACGATAAGTTAAACTTATTCTCATCAACAATTGATGTGATTAGCGTGGACGAGTCTTACGGATGAAAATAAGTATCTACATTTAGGATTTAAATTCTGATATCGTGGATGATGTAAATTAAATTAAGAAATCCGTCTCTTTAATAAATCTTTATAATACCCCTGATTCGTTGGATGGGTCCTCTGTTACAAGAGAAACCACGTAAACACGACAATCAGTGCCTTATGTTGTATATTGGCTGTTTTTAACCCTAAAACAAATTTTGAAGTGTATGAATAGAATAATATTTACATTGCAATTGGCGAAATAAATCAGATAATGTCCCGAGCGAAAGAGCTGGTGTTGGCAGTAAATGAGAAAGGCGAGAGGTTGGTGAAACTTACTGCCTCATAATCGTTAAAACCAGCAAGCACCAGAAATGAAAATCTCGAGCTCATTCACCGCACTGAAAATAAAGAAAACAATATTCCCTTTTTACCATTGATGTCATCCAATAAGTTCAAACAAAGGGAAATAGGTTTTTATGAAAATAATGTGTAGTTGACTCTATGTAAATCTTCCTAGAGTTACATAATATTACTACTGTAATTTTCTTCCACTTGCAGGCAGGACCACAATGGCATTTGTCATTGGATCTTGGTAAATACCATTGCTCCTGATTCACTCAAGAGGTTCTCAAAATCCATTGACATTAGAAACAGGGGTTGAGTGAAACACATTTGGCCTGGAAATTTCCATGTCCGGTTTCATGACTCCAAAACACAGCCTGTAAGAAAACCAAGTTGGCTAACTAATCGCCATTAATATGTGTACCCTACAAATATAGTTCGGTCCCAACATTGGGGGTATGAAACCATAGTTTGACAATCTAATTTTAGAAAACTAAACTGTTTCTTAGTGTTGGCTAAATGACGAGCAAACAGAGATAGAACCTTCATCTATCACTATCCCCTTTGTCCCACATCGACAGGACACAAAAAGCTTGATTGTCACTGTTCACACGTCCTGGGTTTTCCGTAACTTTACCACATGCAAGTTAACTGTAACACTTATGTAAAATATACAGTGAAAAAAAAAATACATTCAAGAATGCCAGAAACGGCTAAGAAAGCTATGGAATCTATTGCTAGACAACTTTCTGACAAGTCTTTTAGCGTCAGATACTTGTTCTTCTGCAAGTTTTTCTATGTTCTTTAGGTATCCAGAGCTGGCGATTTTCCTTCTCCCACTGTTGCAGCTTGTCAATGAAATTAATATGGAGAGTAAGAGCTGTTTGTTTCCCGAAATTCCCTTGTCTTCGTCGAGCAATTGAAGAAGAAACCGGATGTTTCTGTCATCTTGAACGAATCTTTTTCGGTTTTCGGGACCGAGACTAAGCTCGAGAGTGTTTCGATTGCCATTTTGCGCATATCGTACGTCTTGGCATCAAGCAATCTGGCGAGCTCCGGCATGAAACCGGCGTCCCCCATTGTCTTTTTAGCCTCATCCGATGTGCCACAGAGCCTAAACGTTAACTTGAGTGCCAATTCTTGAAGTGAAACCTCACCATTGCGTAGGAAGAAAAGTAAATGGTCTATGAACATGTAGTTCATTAGCATGTTTATGCGACTCTGTGATGAAAAACAGAGATTCTCGATCGCTCTTAATGCTACTTCCCTTGTTTTCGAAGATGTCGCCGACTTTGGATCGGAGATACGCACCAACATTTGGATTCCACCTTCTTTTACGACCGTTTCACGAACCGATTCGTCCCCGGAAGCTATATTTTGAAGGAACTCGACTGAATTTATCTGCATGATTTCGTCTTTCGATCTGGTTAGCTTGATGAACGTAGTAATGGCACCTTCTTCGACCATAAACCTCTTGATCTCTTCGACACCGACAAGATTCCTCAACACTCCACAAGCGAGACCGATCAGTTCCCCTCCGAATTCACTGCTCGAACATATCTTCAGCAGTGCTGTCACCCCACCGTGAGCCGAAAGAGACCAAGCATTGTCGGAATTTACAGTCAATGTCTGAAGGCACTTAACAGCTCCTACTTTGCTCAAACGACTTCCATTTTCCAAAACACGATTCAAAGACCCGACAATCCCGGATTCAACAAGAACCCTTTTGTACAAATCGAATCCGGAGATCAAAGACACAATCTTTGAAGCCTCTTCTTGAATCTCCATCTCTGGTGAATCGAGGAAATCTACTAAAACTTTCACAATATCACCAACTTCGAGTGCCACGAGTTTAACATACCTTTCGTCTTCATCCATAACCTGATATAAACTAACCAACGCTTGCCTTTTCATTTCTGTATCACCAATCTTCATCCTCGTCAACAAATCTCTCACGTAAAACCTCATTTCGTCTTTGCAAGCACCTAGACCGGGCCTCGAGACAACAATGGCGGAACCGTGAGTTAAAACTCCGGCTGTCCGAATCCCGGAAATGTTCTTTACGTGGAGACCGACTTTGGTAGCCATAACATCGAGGTCGCTTTGCATCAAGAGCTTCCCACTGTAAGAAAGATCCACGCATCTTCTTGCAAGATCACAACACTCGTTTATAGTAACCAAAACGGTAGGAACCAAATCGGAAAAGGCTGCAGCATTTTCACTTGAATCATAACCGTTCTCGACTGCCATTAACCCAGAACTCAACTCTTCAAGCTTCTTTCGAATAAGTTGCCATTTAACATTGAAAACTTTGGTGGAATGAGAAAGGGAAATCAAAGAAGATATGACCTCAACAGCCTGCTTCACACTAGATTTCATCTTCCCCCCCCCCCCCCTTCAAATTGAATGTTTGCTTTGAAGAAATGAATCAAACCATCCAAGTGATCTATATCAGAAAAAGAGAGAAAGAGAGGCAATGAATGCAGATGAGTTAATGGTGTACATTTAGATTAGAGTGGTGACCTTTCGGGGTAGTGTAACAGTGACAAGTCAATAGGAAGAAGATAAGGGTATAAATGTATTGTACGCCATTACAACAATGGTTAAAAGGGTAACTGAAAGCTCTCAGTGTAATAATACAACTGATGAGAAAGGAAGATGATTAAAAGTATTGTGGATATTTGATCAAAGGGATATCATCAATCTTATAATGATTTTATCTGTACTACAATGTATAGATATGAATGGATTTTACAATGGGTTGCTCTGGGGACACCTATCAACAATTAAATTCATCTTTTAAAATCTGATCAGATTCCATCAACGTTCTTCTACTTTTTTCCTCCGTTCGATATGGTTGGACAAATTTAATGCTATCGGAATTTGTACAATGTAAGAAGATGAACCTTTAATTAATTGTACGGTGCTGATGCATTAATAGGTTATAGATGGTCCCAAGAATTGATACTTTTTAGATTTTACTTTACCATTAATTTTTGGCCTTTGATGATATGGTCATATGTGTATCACAACTAGCTTCTTGGCAATGCAATCATACATGCATCTTATGGTGCACTCAATACTTATCAATTTTCCTTAATTTTATGGGATTTAAAGGTATACTTGAAATTGAATTATAATTTTTATGAGAATTAAAATATAATTTTATAAACTGAATCACTCAAATGATCTCAATGGTTAATGGAAATATTATTCTTTTTAGAGAGTGCGATTCTAAACATATATTATCTTGTAATCATTCTAGACTAAAAAATAATAATTTTTAACATCGAACTATAATTTTATCATTGTAGGGATTACAATCATATTTTACAATGCATTGACTTAAATTTAATATTTTTAGAGGGATTTATACTCTGTTTTACTATTGTAGGGAGACCAAGCTCTACGATATTTAGAATATCTCACCATCTTCGCTCTTATAAAGAAAAAAAATGGAAATTTGCTAGTTTAATGAGAAATTTAGCTTCAATTTTGATGGTTGGGAAATTCCAACATTAAATCCATTGAAAATATATATTGGATTAAAAATTAATCTTTATTAAATGACATTTAAGGAAATGGATCTTATTTTTCCTACTCAAAGAAGATTATTCAACACTGCATGATCCTACATTAATAAATAAGTTGTGTATTCTTTATTTTAGTTTAAATAAATGGCTGGAAGCTGGTATTTAGCTTGCAGTTTAGGCAATGCAATATAGTACTCTAAATTCCTATTTAATTTCATCAGTAAAGGGGGAAAATACATCCATCAGTGCCTATGATTCTTGTTTAGACTAATTTATTAAAATAATATTTTTCTATTATTTTTACAGAAATGACTACCAAATTATATCATTTATCGAAATAGCACCCTTTTGACAAAGATATGTAAACGGAAAAAAATATTTTAAAAGAATTGTTTTTTAGGGAGTGTATTTGCTTACATGCAGGATCTAACCAGAATTCTAATTTAAGGGGGCAAGGTATATCTAACAATATAAAATGAGAGGGACATAATCAAAATAAACTAAAACTTGAAGGTAAAATCAAAACAAACAAAAATTAAAGGTCTAGATACATATTTTTCCTATATAGTTTTGAATAATAAGTCTCCCTGCTTACATGGTAGGTCACTTGGTTTGGTTCTCCAACACTGATCTCATTCAAGATCAAAATAAAAAGAAGAAAAAAATTATATCAAGCGTTGTAATAATATTATTAAAAAAGAAAATAAACAATTATCTTTAACTCGTATCAGTATTGTAATTAAAGATAATTTTAGATATTGAGATCATAAGCATTTCCTAAGGAAATAATTACTTTTTTTAATTAAGTTAAGGTGATTATAAAGAAGTATTTGTTTTAGATACTCTCAACTATTTGACAATGAACTCTTAATCTCTCCATTGAACATTTTACGGATGGTACAATTTTATTTTGGTGAATTATTAATTTAGTAATTGAATTATTTTATTATTCTTGTATTATTTTATTGAATTTTAAATATTTGATAATTGAGTTTTTTATATTAATTTTTATATAATTTTATGATATCTTAAAATATTTATTATTATTATAATATATATTTTTATTAAATTTATAACACCATAAGATTATAATAAAAAATAAATTTAAACATTCTTAAATTATTTATTTTAAATTTAGACTCAAATCTTAAATTCTCAAATTATACCACAAATGTTAGATCCCAAATTATAACTTCCATTTTACCCTCATCTTTGATAAATTTACCTCCCACCGATGGATGATAGCTCATCGAGGACCTCATTATAAAGAAGAAGAAGAAAACCATGTTTATTAACAAATGGACTAACTTCTTATTCTTAAAAGTTATATTTTGCAAGCATCATAAGCTTGGTCCACATGAAACAAATAAACTTTAACTATTGATTTTTGCTCTTACTACGTCTAAATTGTTGAACTGCTAAATTCAGCGAGTGGTTTCAACTAGTGGTCTTAGTGATTAAAGTAAAGAATTAATTTCTCTATTTCTCCCTTTAATAAATATTAGATCAAATATTATTACTATTTAAATAGACTTTTAACTCTTTTTTTAATTATTTTTCATAGTAAAAATATTTTAATAGTTCCTTGACTATTGGGTGTTGCTTTGTTGACTGTTTCGACTATTAAAAGTTACAAAATGATCAAATGACTATGTTTCAAAGTCGTCTTTTTTTTTGTTACAAAATTAATGACGATCTAAGCTGGACGTTAACATGTTGACCGATAAATATTGTTGTTTGAGATTTTGAGATCAAATTTTATCATATCACAGTCAGTAAGTTAATGTACAGTTCAAAGTGTCATCTATTTTTATAAAAGAAAATGAGGACTGTGAAATATATAAATAATCAAGTGACTATTTTATAACTTTTAATAGTATGGGTACTCAACAAAGCAATACACTGATCATTTCATAACTTTTAATAATCGAAGACTCAACAAAGTAATATCTTGATCATTTAGTAACTTTTAATAATCAATGACTCAACAAAGCAATACCCTGACTATTTTATAATTTTTAATAATTGAAGAGTAAACAAAATTACACCCTATAATTTGGATACCATTTACATGCTTTAAGGAAAGAGGCAAAATATTGGAAAAAAGTAGAGATGAACATTAGCATGTGGAGGAAGACGGTGTGTTACTTGATGAATGTTAGGTCAATGTTTTGCATTTTAAAGATGCCTTTCCGAAACATAACATGCTAATATTGCTAATCAAATCAAGTGGGTAATTAACTTAACACGCTTTACCTCTTTCTTTTATATGCTCACCACGAACCCTAAACCCATGTTTTCATTTGCCGCCAACTAGTGACAAATCCAGGAAAAAAAATTATAGGGCGAGTCAATATAAAAAAAATCATCTAACATAACTTTTATATACTTTTATTTAAAAGTATAATAACAATTATATATATTTAAATTAAATCTAGAAAATATATTAATTGGAGTACTATAATTTTCTTAAATTCATATATATATATATATATATATATATGATAAATTGCTTATTTGGTCACTCTCTATTACATAATTTATGTTTTGGCAATTCAACTATTATTTTTTAAAAATTATTCCTAACATTATGTTTTGGTTATGTTTTAGTCACCTATCGTTAAAAAATTAACAGCGATGCTAACATGACATTTTTAATTATTTTTTAATCTTGATATGACACTGTCTTATGATGACACATCAATATTACTGTTAATTTTTTAAATAAGAGTGACCCCAAAATAGAACCAAAATGTAACGATGTATATGATTTAAAATAAATACTAGCCGGATGATCAAAACATAAATTAAATAATAAGTAAGTGATTAACTAAGTAATTTACATTTTTTTGGGCATAGAACGGGCCATGACCTAGGTAGGTCTATACCTAAATACGCCCCTGCCGCCAGCCAACCATATTTTTCCTATTCTCCCTTAAAAGCATAGCGTATTATTCTTTCTGCAGTAACAAGCGGTCCAAGATTATGCAATTCAATCTTATTTTATACACGGTCCGTAAAAAATTTAAATTCGAATTTTTATATGATATTTACGCATAATTATGGAATCCAATCTTTTAAGCAGCTCTAATTTCTTATTACTCACGTAGTAAACCAAAGAACAACGAAAACGGTAAAGATATAACAACAAGAACGTGAGAGACGAATATAATTGTAAATGAGATGAGATATATCCTGAGTTATATAAGATTGATTTGATTAAAATTTGGTTAATATTTGAATCGAATAGATTCGACTTGAATTCTTAACTAGTTCAAAGTCAACTCAAATTCTTAACGAGCCAAAGCGAAGCTATTTGGTAATCGACTCAAAAAAATTCGCTAGAGACTTAAAAAAAATAAGATATTAAAATTTTAATTTTTCTTAAAGTTAAATTATTAATAATATTAACATTTATATGTTATTTTTAAACAATACAGACTTTTATGTACTTAAGGTTTGGGTTCAAGTTTTAGTCGAGCTTCAATTTTTTATTTCGAGTGGAGATTGAAAATTTTAATATTAAAAGCTTGCAATTTGAGTCAAACTTTAACTTTTTATTTTGAGTTTGAGTGGAGCTTAAAAATTTTAAGCTACGAATTTTCGAATCGAATCGTATTTAATTTTAAAATTTTCAAATCAAATTTAGCATAACAAATATTAGAACTTAATTCAGCTCATTTATAGCCCTAGAGACAAGACAAACAATTTGACACCAACCATAAAACAAATTTTCCGTTTCCCATTGTCAACTCACATAATATGATCCCGCAGCTTTCTTCTTTATATACGTATATGATTTCTCCATATCCATATCTTCAAATATTAAAATTAATATGTACGAACTAAATTGACTTCAGTAGTAAAAGAAGTATTATTATTCCTTGAGGTCCTCTGTTCAAGCACTATAAATGTTAGAAGTATGACAATTCATTATCAAGTGGATTCATGGCTCTTGCACAGGTTGCAAGGAGTGGCTTCAGAAGATCAGGAGGTACCTTCAGGGATCACACGAGTGAGAGGAATACCTTCTCCGAAACCGCAAAGATTTCTTTCCTTCCCTTGAAAAAAGCAATGTGCAGAGCAACTTGACTTGGCTTTCCACCACAACAAGGTTAAATCACATGAGTTTTTGGAGCAGGGAATTAGGACAACCCACATTATCAGTTCCTTTAGCATAGCGGGAAGTATAGTCCAAATCGAAACATGATGAACCAAGGTGTCCAGGACTAGAGGCAACCAAGCAAGGCGAACAGCCTAGAGTGGTTGTCCTTGGTACCGGATGGGCACCATACGGATTCCTAAGGGGCTTGACACCAGAATCTATGATGTTGTTTGCGTATCACCTCGAAACCACATGGTGTTCAACCCTTTGCTTGCTTCAACTTGTGTTGGGACGCTTGAATTCCGCTCAGTTTCCGAACCTGTTAGCCAGATACAGTCTGCATTGGCAACAATAAGCCCCAACTCATACTTCTATCTTGCTTCTTGCATAGGCCTTGGCACCTAACACTCATGAGGTGAGTTGATATATATCATATTCATTGCCAACTTGCTTATCCTGTTACTAGACCTTTAAGTACATACCTTGACAGAGTCATTGGTTTTGAGTGGTCTTTAATAAAGTTCAAGTCTTTTATACTATAAATCTTTCATTGATTCCAAATTTACTTTTTGATTTTGTATATTTTATTGTCAGCTTCATGTTGGTGAAACTGATTAATATAAAGGGAAACATAGAACAGTAAAATATGGGGGGAAACAGGTGAAAAATCAGTTATCTGAAAGCTGTACAAAGCAGACATGAACATGAACAACAAAAACACAAATCTCATATCTTTTCTTACAAACTCATCAATCAAAACTTGGGTTGCTTTTAGGACAATGAAATAAGCAAAGACAAGCGAGAAAAAATAGAAGCAAAGGAATGGACAATTCCGACTAAGATAGCCGCTTTTACTTTACCCCTCCTTGGAATCGGACGTCCGGTGGTCCTCGGTGAAGTGCTGCCGCCGTTGATGCTTTCTCTCCTTGCTCCACCCATTTCTTCTAAGATCTAAGAAATGAAATCTGTTGCTTTGTGTTTGTGTTGTGCGATCTGCAGGTGGTGTCCATTGTTTATATAAAGAGGATAACAAATGATTGCCCTTTGTTTCTTGCAAATATTACAGTCATGCCAGCAGAAATAGTTTGACTGTGTGCTAGGACTCTGTCTCTGCTGCGTTCACGCCACTACTCGGTGCTGTTCTTTTCTCAGTCGGAGTGCATTTCTCATCACTATATTCTATTCTTTTTATTTAATTCGATTAATTTAAAAATATATAAATTTATTGTTTTGTCATCAATTAATAATCTAATTTAAAAAATGATTTTTAATAAAAAAAATAAAGAAAAAAATGTGGTTAGACCTATTCTACCACTAATGGATTATTTAAAGTAATGTAAATGAAACGAGATATATTGAGAGTAATTTAAATTTGATTTGGTTATTTTTAAGGAAAAATATTGATTTTATCAAAATTTACTTTAACACTTAAATTGAATGGACTCACTCGAATTCGTAACAATATGAAGTGAGTTATTTAATAACCGATTGAAAAAAACCTAAACAACTTGAAAAATGATATATTAAAATTTTAAATTAAATTATTAATGATATTATAATTTACATGTTTTTAGTACAATATAAGATTTTTATGTATTTAAGGTTTGAGTTCGAATCTAAGCTTCAATCGAGTTAAGTTTGAGAATATTTTGAGTACAAGTTTTTCGAGCTCGAGTCGAGATTTAATTTGTTTATTTTTGAATTCATGTGTAGTTTGACAAATTTAAGCTCGTGAGCTTTTGAAGTCATGTATCAAGTAGCTCGTGAACTTTTTTAAAAAAACAAAATAAGTTTACAAAGTGAGTAGAACTTAACTTTAAACTGCTCAAAATGCATTAAACTCAATAATATTAGAGCTTAACTCCACTCGTTTATAGCCCTAAATTTTAAAGTTCAATGAAATAATTTTCAAATGAAATTGAGTTTATTAGATGGAAATTAATGAAAGTATTAGTATTTTTTTTTATAAAAGAAGATCATTCGATTTTTGTCAAAAGATAAGAGTAGGCCTGTAAACGAACATAAACGAACACTTTTTTTATTTATATTCGTTCATTAAGGAATATAGCTTGTTCATGTTCGTTCATTTAAATGATAAACGAACACAAACGAACACAAACGAACGAACATAATAAATGAACATAAACAAACAACACAAATATAAAAAACAAACTTATTCGAACACAACAAATGAATGTAAAAAAGTAAACAACTTAAAATTAATTAATATAACCTGAAACTTTAGACTTAATTTGTTCCAATATGATAAAAACATACATAAATCATAAATAAGTTATATGAACATAATAAAGTCTTAAAGTTAATTTATTTAATAAAACAATCTTTTTTGAAATCCAAACAACTTCAATAATCTTCGTCCAATTTGCTCTCTGTTCGAACATAAATGAACAAACATAAACGAACATATAATTGAACATTCACGAACATAAATGAACAAACGAGCTCTTTGTTTGTATTCGATCATTTAATTAAACGAATAAAAAATTTTATTTATATTCATTTAATTAATAAATAAATAAATATAAATAAACTTTTCACCGTACAATTCATGAACAATTTACTTAACGTTCAAGGTTGTCTTCAATGAATTCGTTCAAAAGAGGAAATTAATAAATCCAGATTTGGCACAGAATTTGAGACAACTCACTCTCTCCATTATCATAAATGTTTGATTTTTACAATATAAAAAGAAAAAACTGTTTCACGTACGACAATACACACTCTCACCGGTCACCGCCCAATTCAGACCAATAAAGCTTTCGTTTTTGTGTTGTTCCGAGTGAGGTGTGAACACAAAATTCAAAAGGCGGAGTCGGTGCATTTAGAGACATCAGACAGTGACAGAGACAATAAAAGATTCTTTATCTTGTAATAGTATAAAGTAAGGTTTGAGCTTTTTAATGTAAAGTTCAATAATTATTCATGTCTCCACTTAAATCACATGTTCCATTGAGTTCCCACTAACTAAGAAAAAATAAGAGTAAATTACATGGATGACCACTAAACTATAATCATAATTCATTTTAATCACCGATGTTTCAATCTGATTAAAATGACCACTCAACTTTTTAAATGGTTCAAACAAGCCACTCTCCGTTAATTTTTAACAAAAATAATGATGTGGCCGTTAATAAAAATGACATAATTATACATTTGATCCTCAATATTTATACATTCTATCAATTTAGTTACTATTTTAATTCAATTAAATAAATTTAATCATCTGATCTAGAGGTGCCACATGTCACTATAGACTGGAGGATGAATTTAATTAATTTTAATATTTTACTAATTAACTTTTCCCCACCAATCAGGTGGTGACATGTGTCACCACTTGTGTAAAGGGAAAAACAAATTAATATTACAAAGGAGCTGCTTGGAGGATTCGCCTGGGCAAGCCTTTGCCACTAAGTGAGCCCATCTATTTGGTTCTAAAGTGCACAATATTTTATATATTGTATGAGATTATTTCACATAATCATATATACATATATATTAAATTATTAAAACAAATCTAATAAAATTGATTTCATACATATATATATATATATATATATAATTATATATAATTATAGTTAATGTAAGACTTAAAAATAAAAATGAGTTTACTATTTTTATTTAGATTATTTTAAAATAATAATATATAAAATATATTAAAATAAAATTATTTTAAAATAATAATATATAAAATATATTAAAATAAAATTATATTAAAATTATTTAGAGAATTCAAATCACAAAATAAAAATGAGTTTAATATTTTTTTTATTTAAATTATTTTCTAGAATTAATTTTTAGATAATAATATATAAATTATATTAAAATTGTTTAGAGAATCCATATAATAAAATAAAAATAATTTCAAATAAAAATAAAAATATTAAATTTCTTTTCATTTTAAGTCTTAAATTAACTATAATTTAATATATATGTAAAATAGAATTTTTTTATTAGATATGTTTTAATGTGTGTGTTTGTGAAGTAATCATAGACAAAATATATAAAAGCCTTACCAATTTGATTTCAAAATTGGAGTTTGCCTCGGCGGTAAAGGGTTGCCCAAGGTTGAGGGGAAGGTCCCTAGTTCAGCTCCCCTCGCAAGCATTTAAGGTAATTTTGTTTTCTCTTTAAAATAAGGTGGTGACACCTGGTTGGAGAGAAAAATTATTTAATTAAAAATATTAAATTTAAATAAATTAATTTTCCAATAATATAGTGACACATGGCACATTTGATTGGGGTTATTTTTTAAATTAAATTAAATTTAGAACTAAATTGATAAAATGTATAAATATTGAAGATCAAATATATAATTATGCCATTTTTATTAACGGCCACGTCACCGTCCATGTTAAAAATTAACGGAGAGTGGTTTGTTTGAATTATTTAAAAAATTGGGCGATCTTTTTAATTAAATTAAAACATTGGTGATCAAAATGAATTTTGACCACAGTTTGATGGTCACCCGTGTGGTTTACCCAAAAAATAAATACTCCATCCATGTTATTAAAGTTGTTTCTTATTAAAAAATATGATTTCTAAGACCCCTTTAATTATTTAATTAAATTTTATAAATATACATTTTACATCTAATTAATTGAATACTTTTTTTATATTTTTATCAATGTTGACACCTGTTTTTATCCTAGTTTTAAAAAATTTATTTATTTATTTATTTATTTATTTATTTATTTATTTATTTATTATTTTCATTATTTGCAGGGCCATGTTCAACCCCATTTCCAACCAATTACCCATTCAAACAACAACTCACTACCCCATTTACCTATTCCAGTACTCTCCATTCTTTCCACACGTCACTTTCTTTTTCAAATTCACTTTGTATTTTTTTAATTTAAAAAGGACCACTATCATCATGTCAGGGGGTCTCGACCAACCCCTCACCCATTTCCCTTTTCTTCTTTATCCTCTGTTTTCGTTTGGATTTGCGGGAGGCTCAAATATCAAATCAACTTGGAGCCATTGGTGGGAACAAGGATAACCCTATTCCAATTTACTTTCTTCTGGTAACCTCATTTCATCGTCAAGTACTGGTGCATGGCTGTCATAATGAAGTAATCATACAAAACCCCTGGTTTTGTTAATAAATACTCATCAGAGACTGGTCTCCAACCAGCTCCATCTTTCGACTCGGTTCGAAGTTGAGCTTCTTCGTTGGGCTGAAATCCGAGAACAGAAGTTGGTGAACAGAGATAGTGAGATTCTTGGCCAGAATCATACCCGGAAATCATTTGAAGCTGCGATGGTCGTGAAGGATCCGACTTTACAAAGTTGAAGATAAAGAGGGAGATAAATGGAGCGTACGCTTTGGGGACATTTACCGTTGTTAGTAGGAGTGAGTTCCAAAGAAGTAGAATTCATTCTTCAAACCCTCTGGAAACTCAAAAATCTGATCTCGACGCCGATGACCATCGCCTCCTCTGTGAAATGTTTCAGCTCCAAAACGAGTCCGACCTCGACCCATTTCTATTATGTCTCCGCGTGTTAACCCGTAGATGTGTTTATGAGAATATCAGCAAAGATGATATTCAAAAGGCAATGACTTGGAATACTGCAACTCAGGAGACTGAAATGATGGAACCGTTGGCCGTTATCAATTTGAAGCTCCAAAATGACGCATAGGCTCCACAATAAGAGTTGGACTTGAAGTTCCAATTAGCCAAAGAAACACCGGATACGATGCTGAAATCGATGTACTGTATAAGACATCAGTTGTCAAATTTGGGTGAGACATAAATGGACTTTTTCATTTTTATTATTATTTCATATTTTATTTATTTATTCAATTTTATTGTTTCAATCAAACATTTTTTTGGGCTTTTTATAGAGGAATTTCGATCAATCAAAGGTAAGTAATTTGAATCGAGTAAAATTTAAATTTAAATTTTTAATTTTCACAATTAAGACAACCAACAAATTAATTGATACCGAAAGGGTGGTTCAAATGTGCTAATCCTTTCTTAACTATAACCGACTCCAACATGTTTTTGGTACAACACAGATCAGGTAAGATGGTGTCCGACCTACCTAAATTCGTTTTAAAGTGGTCGGTGGCGACTCATAACCCAATTATTTAAGTCGAAGCCCAATTTCGGGCCCAACCGAAAGACGGTTCCGACAGCTTGGCGACTCTGCTAGGGACAGGTAAGTAAGTCAGGCCAGAGTTAATTTTCGGTTTACTTTTTATGCAAAAATAGTAAATTTTAATTTTAATTTATTTATTCGATTCAAATTATTTACCTTTGATTATTTTTCAAGTAAATAGTTGTACTGACGTTTTTTTTCAATGATTTCAGATTTTCAAAATTTTCATCTTAAGCTCTATACCCGAGCTCTGAACCCTATTTAAGTAGGGGTGAAAGCGATGCCTTCGTGTGAATTTATTCACTGTGCGGGCCTAGCAAGTAGCCTTCGGGATCCATATACCTTATGTCTTCGTGTGAATTTATTCACCGTGCGGGCATAAGGGAATGTTTCCTCTCGAGTTTAACTTAGTCCACACAAGCTTGTAATAGGCTTAGGACTAAGGGTCTGGCAAGCCCAAGGAGACACCAACAAGGATAACTCGAGTACCTTTTTTAGAACCTAAACCGTGAGAGTACAGGGAATTAGAGCTCACCCCAAAACCTCATTCCAAACCCTAGGATGCTTTGATTTTATTTCTTGCATTACTTTCTGTTCAAAGAATACGAACTAGACAAATATACGGTTAGAATTTGTTTGAATTTAGCATGCAGGATAAAGATAATGTCCGGGTATGAATTAAAGCATGTGGGGGTAGATATCATGTGAGGTAGGCTTTTTTCATTTTTTTATTGTGTTGATTTACCTCATTAACTCTTTTTATTTTTTGTTATCTTTCATTTTGTTCTCACCATTTGCATCATTTAAAAGAGGTGTTGATCCACCAAAAACGTGTTTGTTAAACATGAATAATCTGCATTAATGGACAAAGGGGTTGTAATACAAGAGATGAAAATGCAGAGGACATTCTACAAGACGACTATGTGTCACATTCAATCTAGAAGACGCGGTGCCCACAATTGAAGAGTATATCACCCTGTTGCATTATAAAGGACTTAGAATGAACCGGGTATATGTCAAGCACAATGAAAGTCTATCTTTGAAGAACTAACTTGTAGAGGTTGCAGGGGCAAGATGAAGGTTACTGATATTGGGAAGTCCCTTCAAAGACAACAATGGCAAAACGATAGCTAAAATTAGAGACCATTACTGACGAATTCAAGAAACAGACAAATGAACTTCACATTGTTCCTATCAATTGAGGGCTCCAATGATGTATTCGTTAGGAACATGTTCAACAAAAGATAAATGCCAGAGATGCAGTTATTCAAGATTTCTTGGGCCAGTACAAAAAGCAACTCAACATTTACACGGTTCATCCAGAGAAGCCAGAACGGTTCGACAGGTTATCCAACCGGTGACAGACGAAGGCAGAAGACTAGTCAACATGTCAGAAGCTGTCAGGATATTTTTGTCTCTTAAAAGATAAAACACTTTTGTCCCCAATGAGGATTATTTATAATAACAGACATATTTTTGGATAAATGCCTCGAACATTGCATGCATCATGCATTCCTTTATATTTCGCAATATTTTTTTATTACATTCAAATGTCTCATAAAAAATGGGAACATTTTGATTCTATTCCCACGATCTACAAAGAGATTTACCAGCAACTTCTTGACACCCATTAGTGTCACCATACCCGATGGAACCCATGAAGTCCCCATACCCCAAGTTGCATGACGAGAATACTCATTGTGAATACCACGACGGTGTCCCAGGGCACTCAATTGATATATGTTACGCAAAGACGTACAGAAGAGGCATAACCAGAATTGGATCGACTTCAACAACTTGAGGGCATCCAAGTGAGGAAGATCATTTCATCATTTGAGGCATTCTATTTGAATTTGTTTTTTTCTCAAGTTTGGACTTTTAAAGAAATTTATGTTGCTTTAAAGATGTTAAGCAATGAATCACATTTGCAAACTTGCAATTCTTTAAATATCATTTGAATTGAGAAACTCTGTAAATTGTTCAAAGTTACAGATCTTTGACGAAGTAACATGATTTAAAACAAGGGCTTTGACCTTACCCAGAATATACCCTCAAACACCGTACTATGTTCTTACAATCAACCAGTGTAACCTTTTCCTTTCATAAGGTAAGGACAACATGGGGCATCATTTGCATATGACAATTACTATACTTTTCGTTTAAGACGTTCAATGATGGTCATTATCTTTACAGATGAAATAGCCGAGTAGGTGAATCTAGTTTAGGTCAGTTGCTTGGAAATTTAACTCTAAAGATGAAATTCCTTGACTTTCAACAACACATAGACTATAACAGGTTCTTCTTGACAATCTTAATAAATTAAATCCGTAAAGTTGAGCTATTCCACTAAGGCAATTGGTTATAGAGGAAACTTGAAAGCCCTGGCCTTATGAGTAGATTACGTTCAAACCATGACATTGCTCGAACACTTGGCAATTCGGTGTTTGCTCCACTGCTATTGTCCGGCCGAAGACTTTGTGATGAGATGAACCCTCCAGTTAACTTGATAAAACTGATTATAATGTTAAGTTGTCCCTCTAAAGCAATTGGTTAAACGCCTCGGCTTTATGGATTCAGCTAGCCAAATAACGACAAATTAAATCAAATTTATCTAATCAAAGAAATTTTCGGTAAAAATGGACTAAGGGAGTTAAAGAACACATGTTATAGTCAATTTCACACGAGCACTCAAGAATTTCATTTTTAGACCGATATTTCTGCACTACCTTTGTTAGAGGTGCTTACAAAACTTGAATAAATGGAAGATTTCAGAGGACCGAAATAAAAGGTCTAGCAGATGATCATGCTAGTTGCGTCATTTTGTCCGTACCCAATTAAAATGCAAAAAAACATGTTGCGATATTTCAAAAAATGACATTTTGGTGACCGAAACCTTAGAAAAGAGGCCAACCTAAAGTCAATTCATCCATTTGAACATTTTTCAAAGAGCTATAACTCTTAAAGCATTAAAAAGAGCTATTGATTCTTTTGATATACTTTGAACTCATGCTTACAATTTGATTCAATTGCGAACAATATTTTACAGAATTTTTTCCTTTTCCCTCCTAAAACAAGAAAAATGAGAAAAACATTTTCAAACAGAACAATCTCAAATATGAAAGGTCTGTAAACCCAAAAGCTCGAGAAGTAAATGGGGCATGATCGATTCCAATGACTAGATTGGCAGACAAAACACGGGACTCCAATCCAAGAGATAAAACATAACTCATTCATGTTGCATACATCTTAGACATATTTAAGAGCATCACATTTATCATTTTTAGCAATACATAATTTTTTGCAGCCATTTGAGTCAAGTTTCAACTTCACGACGAAAGATCCTCGATTCAAAAGCACATTTAAAAGTTGATGGTGGTTGTTTAACTTCACAGCGAAGGGGCGACTGACTGTCTACAAACAACATTTCAGTTTCATTCAGAGTCAATTTCAACTTCAAAACGAAAGATATTGAACTCGAAGCGATACAATTTGTTTGAAACATAATTTCAACTCCACTTAAAACCAACTTTCTCGAGATTGGATTTCAACTTCACAATGAAGGATATCCAACTCAAAGCAAATATACAATACTTGGATTTCAACTTCACGGCGAAGGATATTCAAGTCAAGTCTCAACTTCACGACGAATGGGTCATCCACGATTTTAACTCCACGACGGAGGATATCGTACCCACACAACCACGATTTCAACTCCTTCGTACCCACACATCCACGATTTCAACTCCACGACGGAGGATATCGTGTTATTTGAGGCTCAACTTCATGACGAAGGGGCTTCCCAGTTTCAACTTCACGGCGGAGGATATTGGACTCGAAACAATACAACTTACTTGGATTTCAACTTCACGACGAAGGATATCCAATTCCAGGCTCAACTTCACGACGAAGGGGCCACCCGCGGTTTCAACTTCACGACCAAGGGAATCGTGCACACAAGCAGCATCCATCTCTAGATTGGATTTCAACTTCACGACAAAGGATATCCAACTCAAAGAATGAGTGTCTGTCAACAAACTTTCCAGTTTCAGAGTCAATTTCAACTTCACAGCGAAGGATATTGGTCTCGGAACAACGCAACTTACATTGGATTTCAACTTCACGACGAAGGATATCCAATTCAAGGCTCAAGTTCACAACGAAGGGGTCATCCACGATTTTAACTTCACGAAGGAGGGAATCGTGCTCACCAACAATAATACAAGCTTGGATTTCAACTTCACGATGAAGAATATTCAAGTCAAGGCTCAACTTCACAACGAAAGGGCCATCCGCGGTTTCAACTTAACGACGAAGTGAATCGTACCCACCAGCAACATTCATCTTCAGGAACAAACAGATTATCAATCGCCTTTGAGATTGTTTCTCTCGAAACAAGGGGTCGTCTCGCTTGAGACTAATTAACTTAAAACAAAATTTTGTCTCTCTTGAGACAATTTCTCTTGAAACAAATTTTGTCTCTCTTGAGACATTTTCCCTTGAAACAAAATCTTTGAATATGTTTTTCTTTGAAAAAAATTACGTCTCCCTTGAGACAGTTTCTTTTGGAACTAAGTTTTGTCTCCCTTTAGACAGTTTCCCTTGAAACAAAGTTTTGTATCTCTTAAGACAGTTTCTCTTGAAACACAAAAAAAATCTTAGAAAATGTTTCTCTTGAAACACCAAAGACCTTCGAGTTCGACTACGCTCAGCTCCAAGTCACATCATTTGCAACATAGCTCAAGGTAAGAAGGGCTATTTGCCAACAAAAGATATTCGAGTTCGATTATACTCAGCTCGAGGGCCTGTCAACCACATGGTGGAGTCAAAGAACTATTTTTCAGTCGATTTTTTCAACCAAGGTCTTTAAATCAAGAAGAAGACCAAAGAGCAACGAGAAGTCACATCCCGATTCAAATCCCGAACTGCGGCTTCAATTCTATATCATTTTGAGATGGACTTGACTTCGCGATGAATGAGCCATCTGCAACTCAATTCGACAGGGAGTTATTCTTAATTGAAATATCAGAGTCAATTTTTAACTCCACCGGACAAAAACTTGTTGTCTTTTTTATCTTTGCCCTATTCTTGTTAACACAAAAATGTGTAAAGAGGGGCAGTTGTTAACACATGTTTTTGTCCAAATTTAAAAATATATATATATATATTATTTATTTATTTTTTATTACTATTATTTTTATTATTTGCAGGGCCATGTTCAACCTATTTCCAACAAATTACCCATTCAAACAACAACCCACTACCCCCACCTACCCGTTCCACTACTCTCCACTCTTTCCACACGTCACTTTCTCTTTCAAATTCACTGTATTTTTTTTTAATTTAAAAAGAACCACTATCATCATGTCAGGGGGTCTCGACCAACCCCTCACCCATTTCCCTTTTCTTCTTTATCCTCTGTTTTCGTTTGGATTTGTGGGAGGCTCAAATATCAAATCAACTTGGAGCCACTGGTGGGAAAAAAGATAACCCTGTTCCAATTTACTTTCTTCTGGTAATCTCATTTCATCGTCAAGTACTGGTGCATGACTGTCATAATGAAGTAATCATTCAAAACCCCTGGTTCTGTTAATAAATACTCATAGAGACTGGTCTCCAACCAGCTTCATCTTTCGACTCGGTTCGAAATTGAGCTTCTTCGTTGGGCTGAAATCAGAGAACAGAAGTTGGTGAACAGAGATAGTGAGATTCTTGGCCAGAATCATACCCGGAAATCATTTGAAGCTGCGATGGTCATGAAGGATCCGACTTTACAAAGTTGAAGATAAAGAGGGAGATAAATGGAGCGTACGCTTTGGGGACATTTACCGTTGTTAGTAGGAGTGAGTTACAAAGAAGTAGAATTCATTCTTCAAACCCTCTGGAAACTCAAAAATCTGATCTCGACGCCGATGACCATTGCCTCCTCTGCGAAATGTTTCAGCTCCAAAACGAGTCCGACCTCGACCCACTTCTATTATGTCTCCGCGTGTTAACCCGTAGATGTGTTTATGAGAATATCAGCAAAGATGATATTCAAAAGGCAATGACTTGGAATACTGCAACTCAGGAGATTAAAATGATGGAACCGTTGGCCGTTATCAATTTGAAGCTTCAAAATGACGCACAGGCTCCACAAGAAGAGTTGGACTTGAAGTTCCAATTAGCCAAAGAAACACTGGATACGATGCTGAAATCGATGTACTGTATAAGACATCAGTTGTCAAATTTGGATGAGACATAAATGAACTTTTTAATTTTTATTTATTTTTTATTATTTCATATTTATTTATTTATTCATATTTATTGTTTCAATCAAACATTTTTTTTGGGCTTTTTATAGAGGAATTTTGATCAATCAAAGATAAGTAATTTGAATCGAGTAAAATTTAAATTTTTAATTTGCGCAATTAAGACAACCAAAAAATTAATTGGTACCGAAAGGGCGGTTCAAGGGTGCTAATCCTTCCTTAACAGTAACCGACTCCCGAACCCGACATGTTTCTGGTATAACACAGATCATGTAAGATGTTGTCCGACCCACCTAAATTCGTTTTAAAGTGATCGGTGGCGACTCCTAATCCAATTATTCAAGTCAAAGTCCAATTTCGGGCCCAACCGAAAGACGGTTCCGACAATCAATAATAAATTTTAAATAATAAAAATCCAAAGTATTAAAAAAATCTAAACCGTAAACTCGAATTTAGGGATTGAAATAATTTAAGACCTCAAAATCTTAAATTAAGTACACCATTAGATTAATAAAAAAAAAGTACACCGTTAGAAAATTTTACAGAATTATCTATTGAATACATCATTAATTTAATTATTCTACAAGTGCGAGTAAAAACTTAAAAGTTGATCCCATTTAAGGGTTTATGTAAAACTAGTATTTACGATAATTTTATGAAGGTAACATTATGTGTATTGTTAATGTCTCATAAGACAAAAGGAGGGTGAATCATTGCCAAAGGAAACTTTGGCAAGCGTTTAAGATTTTTCATTTATGGTATGTACTGTTTGTTAGAAAAATCGCACGCATTAATCTGAAAATGATATATAAAAATAATAATGAATAAATATCATCATAAAAATTAAAGGGATAAAACGAGTTTACTGTCTTAAGTTTGTTGACCGAAGTAACAATCATAGACGAAATAAAACGTAAGAAAATCAAATAAAGAATTTAAACTTCATAAAGTAAATCAAAATTAAATAGAAGTAAAAATACTCTTTTTATTTTGATCAGTTGAGATCAGAATTAGTTGAGGCTTGTCGCTATACAGTTTCCTTAAGACATATTTCTGGCCACTCATTTGGTGCTCGAGTTTGTTGGTCGTCTGTCTCCTAGGATACAACAACTTATGATAAGCTACAATAGCACATCTACACATATCATGAATGATCCTTACTATCGACTATCACAAAAAAAACTAGTGAAAGAGAATATTTTCTAAGAAGAGAAAAAAAAATCAAGAGAATAAAAGTTCTTGAATTCTCAGATATTTTGAGATGTGAAAAACTAACAAGTTTGCATACTATTTATAGGGAATTTTCAAGAGAGATTTAATACAACCATATATCTTTTAATATTCAACATTAAACAGATAACAATATCTTTTAATTTGAAATATTCAAAAAATAAAACTCTTTTACCATTCAAACTTAAATATATATTCTTTTAATTTGAAATATACAAAAAATATATAATTATTTTTAATATTCAAAGTTAAAAAGATAACAAATACCTTTTTAAATTGAAATATTCAAAGAGTAATCATACTAATATTCAAATTAAACAATATATTTAATTTGCAATGGTCAAAAGGTAAACTCATTTTACTATTTAAAATAAACAAATATTATTTTAAATTGAAATATAAAAAAAGTATATAATTATTTTTAATAATCAAAATTAAAAAGTACCAAATACCTTTTTAAATTGACTTATTAAAAGAGTAATTATTCTACTAATATTTAAATTAAAAATTATCTTTTCATTTGCAATAGTCAAAAGGACTATGAATTTAATATAAATATTAAATCCATAAATTAAATTCACCCTTTTTTCAATATTGTGTGCATTGTGATTGCATTGAATTCATTGACTAGATTATTTTCTAAGATGTATTCCTAAATGTATCGGGCCTATGTTGTAATATGACAAATACTGAGTAAAAAGCTCAAACATTGTACTATGGTAAGTTAAAGAATTGTTACGAGAGTTGACAAATCAATGATTACATGTGATTACTTATTTCTTATGGTTATCTTGTTGAATACTGAATACATTTGACATGTCATAGAGTCCACAATACTTATACGAGTATTGTATAGGCTTCAATATTGATTATTGATTAGAAGGATATTGATTATTGATTAGATTTGTATCTTGGTAGAGTTGGAAGATTGATCATACTAATATGTTTTTACATTATTAGTAGATTTGTAAGGGATTTGTGCATCCTCAAAAGAGTATCATCATGCTAATATTGGCTTTATTGTTATAGGCATTGATATTGTCATTGTCATTGCCATTAATATTGCTATTGTTATTGTCATTGCCATTAATTTTGCTATTGTTATTGTTAATGACTATATAAATTTATATTGTTTGTTTAATTGTTTTTAAGACATCAATCCTCAAAGTCTAGTTCAAGATTATAACACTCAAATCCAATTCGACTGAAACCTAGTGGGTTTGGATATTACATGGGACCACCAAAGTGGCTAACCCAAAATTTTTCTTGAAAATTTTTCATATTCATAATGTAAATCATCCCATGGAAGAAAGTAAGAAACAAAATATTTAAGTTTACAAAATCGAGGAGCTCTAAAACAAATATCAAATACAAATAAATTGTCAATAGTTATGACTTGATTTATACAAGGGTCCATGAAATACATGCCCACTAAGAAAATCAATACATACTCCGCAATCCACTGATATCTGGAATCCAACTGCCTGGCGATAAGCTCCCGATCCAACACCTACTAGCATGTGAACGAAAACAATTTCGAACGCTGAGATACGAGCTCAGTGCCACATAAACGACTCCACTATACTACATGCACCCATTAGCTACAAATGCTTAACAAGTCAGGCATGATGTAATGAAATGCAACAAGCATAAATCATGGTAAAATATTATGCACTAACACATCATACGAATACATATTATGGCCTTGCCATTTCATCACGGAAGTGCCTTAGCACTAATACTAAAGTGTCTCTGCACTGATACAAAAGTGCATACACACTGATGCTAAAGTGCCTTAGCACTGATGGAGAAAACTTGAATATATTTATTCTCAATCACGAATCGAATATGCATACGCTCAAGTAACTTGGGTATTGTTGACGTTTCTCGAGCGATAAATAAAGGCTAGTCTTATGTCACATTAATAATCATTATCGTTTTCAACATTTTCTAATGATGTTCTCACTTGTAGTCTTATTAAAGAAGTCTTGATGCCCTCTTAACTCCCTTTCAAAGCTCAAGGAATTAGTTGAGTTTTCAACCGAAACCAGGATGATGATACTGATACTGGGTATGACAATATTAGTACTGACCTTGTGGTATCGATATTGCCCCGAGTATCGATACCAAAATTAGCTTCGATGTCTTGAAAATTTTATCGATATCGATACTCTTCCATGGGGGTATCAATACTACCCCGAGTATCAATACCAAAAAATGGTTTTGATGTTTCAAAATAATTCCTAGCATCGATACTCCTAATGAGAGTATCGATACTCCTAATGAGAGTATTGATACTTCTAATGAGAGTATCGATACTCTACCCTTGGTATCAGTACTCCCATGAGTACTTATACCAAAAATGGCTACTGAAATTTACAAAGCGTCACCCTTGATAGTATCAGTACTCACCCTAAAGTATCGATGCCCATTGAATGAGTATCGATACTACTAGCCTAAAATCCTCTTTTCTTAAGGGTGTACGAAGAGTAGTATTGGTATTATTCCTCCAGTACCGATATCCTTACCTAGAATTGTCTTGTTTAGGCACAAACATGATTTCTTAAAACCCTTCACAAGACTCTCTAAGGCTCTTAAACATTTGTTAAGTTTTATGAGATCAGGTTTATAGCATCATTATAAGTCATTTTAACACAGTAGAAACATCAAAACACACATTTTCATCAAAACCCACAAAGACCCACATTTGCACCCATGAACACAACAAGCAAGCAAACATAGTCTAATGACCTAAATGCTATAGATGAGAGTTAGTTATGTGTTACATTAGCACCAGCTGATGGAAGGGGCTCTAAAGATCACTTAAACACCAACTTTTCCTTGTTATTGGCCTTTGAGCTCTCTCCGAACTCCCTCACTAATCACAAACAAACAAGATGATTACAATCTTGTTTTAAAATTCCAAGTGAGTTGTAACATGATTCTAAGCACTTAGAAACAACTTAGCAGCACTCATAAGCCCTAAAATAAAAACCCCTCTAAAACCCTTATTTTGGTCACCATGGCCAAACCTTAAGATTTGGGCTAGAATGAAAGCTCTAGGGGAGGAGATTACCTTTCTTACCTTCACAAATTTGTGCTAAGAGTGTGGGACAATAAAACTGCTACCTTTGAAAGATTTGAAGATGAAAAAGAAGGAAGGAAAGATGAAGGGGAATAAGACAACGAAAAAGTCTTTCTCAACGTGTGACATATGCACAATTAAGAGGGGATCAATTTTTGTTTAAAACTATGGATAAATTGCTCCCTTGGTCCCCTCATTTTGACTCTAATTCAAAAATCCCTTTTTTAACACATTTTGGGCTTCCCCTCAAGCCCAATTTTCTTCATTCTTGACCCCAAATGTTTAAATTAGGCTAAACATCCATTAGAATTCTTGTTTAAAACTAGGGGAGTATATGAATGAGACATTAACAAATAAGATTATATTATGTTTATTTATTTATTTTTTAAGGTGTTCATGTATGCTTTGTTTTTGTTTAAATTTTTAATATCGTGTTTGTTTTATGTTTTTGTTTAGTACTTTTAGAGTTCTTAAACATGTTTGTTTAACGTTCGTGAACATATTATTTTAACATATGTTTAATGTTTGACAATCAACCTTCTTTTTTTCCATTTATTTCCATGTCAAAGAAAAATATTTAAATTACGCCACTAATCTTTAAACTCCTTAATTTTCACATTTTGACCTCTAATATTCACCATGTATTCAATTTATTTTACACCGTCACCAATATTTAAAATGTAAAAAAATAAAGAGGAAAAGAAGAATCATATAAACGAGTTGATAAATGAGCTTGCTCCCGAATATAAATGAACTGAATACAACTTTGTTCATATTCATTTGTTTATTAAATGAACAAAAAAAAAATATTCATAATCGCTTATTTAGTTTAAAAAGAATATAAATAAATATGATATGAATAATTCATTAAATTTTTTTATTTACACTTATATTTAAAATAAAATTAATTTAAAATTATATTTTGTATTATTAATTAAAGTTAAAATAACTAGAATCTCAAAAGACGTAAATATAAAATCATCACGATTTGACATCTCTAGTTGCACATCCCACATTTGTCCAAGCCTCATATGCTAAAGCAAAAGGACAGTGTTGCTTTAAAAAGTTGTAATGTTTGCTTTTATATATATATATATATATTGTGTAAATAATGATGATGGCTAGATTTATATTCAATAGTGAAAAGAGGATATAGGTTGATTCATTGAACTTCCCAAAATGGCTAAACTCGCGTAAAAATGCAGTTAAAAAAATAATTCACGTGAAAATATTCTCTAAGAATTAATTGTTCAAATGGTGCGAATCCTACAGCGCTTGTATTGATCGCCATGCAGGCGAAGCAATGCAAAGTATGTCGCCATGCAGTCGAGGTGACGTGCTACAATCGACACAGGTGGCCCCCCTTCCCTCCTGAATCAACGCCCTGTCTCCCTTACCCCAAGCAGGTCGCCATGCAGTCCCGACGTGATTCCTCGAGCAGCATATTTTGCGCTGCAAATTGCAGCAATAATTCATGCAAAGTGCAGCTGCTCACGGGTGGACCGGGGTGGATCAGAAATTATTGTTCATTCAAATTAGTGATGCAATAAATCACGGGTATTGTTTAGGGAATGGCAATATAATTGTTGTTATATATTCAGTGTGAGGGGGTTGCTCTGTTGTAAGAAGAAGAAAGAAAGGTGAAGGAAAGGAAGCAGAAAGAAAGGTGAAGGAAAGGAAGAAGAAAGGAAAAAAGGTAACGAGCATAATGTAAATTAGTTTAAATTATTAGTTAGTTATTTAGTTAGTGGGCATAGTTTAGGTTAGTTATATAATATAATAAAAATGTAGTTAATTACTTTGTTAGTTTAAGTTAGATTAATGTTGAAGAATTATATTTAATTTGTTTGTTGAATCATATTAAATTAATATACAAGGTTTATTATATGTAGTTATTTTATTAAAAAATAGTTATAGTTTAAATTATATTAAATTATTTATTATATGTCGTTTAATTTATATTAGTTTGTCAGTTTGTTGATGTTATATTATATGAAAAAAAACTAGTTAATTTGTTTTTTAGTTTGTTAGTTTAAGTTAAATTGGATTATAATAAAAAAATAGTTTATTAGTTTAAGTTATAATTTGTTATTTTTTGTTCTTGTGTAGTGTAAATTAGTTAGTTAACATTAGATTATATTAAATGATTTTTTTAAATATTGTTTTTAATTTTTTTTACAGATTCATTCGAACGACTGACCAAATTCCACTGCTGAGACTTGACAATGAACATATTTCAACTTATTTGGGAACAATGGTGTTATTCTTATTTAGTAAAATAAAATATTTGTTTAATGAATTATTATTAATAAATATTTGAATATTATTTTATGGTTATGATAAATTTTTTATATTATTTAATGGACGAGCACCGAGTCCTTCGCCATCGGCTACATAATGTGCCCAAGCCACACCGATTGATAGAGGAAAACTTGCAAGAGGCTGGATTTTGGTATGTAACATTTGTGCAAGAATACAAGTTGGTCCCAGGTTTTGATTAGTGTGTTGATTGAATGTTGGAGACCAGAAACGCACACGTTTCATTTGCCGTGTGGCGAATGTACGATAACTCTGGAGGATGTGACAATGTAACTCGGGGTCCAAACAAATGGGATATCGGTGGTAATGATACATGAGTACAATAATGTGTCACAACTTTGCAGTGCGTTTATTGGGAAAACACCCGTACCACCAGAGTGTAAAGGGTGGCGTCTAAGGTTGTCATGGTTGAAGAGTCAATTTCAGCTCCAACCAAATAGTACGGAGCAAGAAATTATATATGCAACACGAGCATATATATTGCAGTTGATTGGTGGAATTTTGATGCCAGATAAATCCGGTAATTATGTTCACACTTAATATCTTCTTTTTTTAAGAAATTTTGTGAATAGTAGGCAATATAGTTGGGGATCGGCGATATTGGTGTTCTTGTATCGTGAGATGTGCAAGGTGTCATTAGTCGTGAATGATAATAATACAGCAGAAATTGGTGGATGTCTGTTACTTCTACAATCATGGGCTTGGCATAGACTTCCATTTTTGACACCAATTAGTCGGACTGCGGTTGATTTTCCACTTGCAAGAAGGTAATATGAATTCTCTATTTTAATATAAAATTTTAATTATAAATTATTTATTTTGATTAAAAATATTGAACAAAATAGCTATATTTTTATTTTGATTGATATACAGATGGAGACATAAAATTGAAGGGACGGGGTTGGTGCACAATAATATTAAAGAGTTCATGCTGAAGATCGATATTAAGGGCAAAAAAGAGGTATGTATAATCTGTTATTATTAATTATTATTTAAATTAACTATATTATTTGATTTAAATCACTTTTATTGTTATTTTAATTTTGCAGTTTTATTGGAGACCATATGTAGATGAAGAAAGTTTTGCATGTGTGTCGCACGATGTTTTTGATGGGTTTCAAAATTGGTGTGTTGTTACACCATTGATCAATTTTGCTTTTGTTGAGATCCAATTTGCGGATAGAGTGCTGAGGCAATTCACCTTCCACCAACCTATTCCGCAGAGTCCATGGGATCATGACCTCCTCCAAAACTTAGATGGTCGTCGTTAGGTGAATTGGGATGAGACGCATGACCACCTGCACAGATTTGATGGTTGCCTTAAAGAAAAGGTGAATTGGGTTGAGAAGCATGCAACATATATTAATGCTTGGAACAATAGAGCTTCATTCTTGCCAACTCGTGACCCCGTTCAAGACGATGACTTTAATTTTGAGACTTCGGCTTACCTAGATTATTTTTGGGATAATGGAAAGCCGTTCTTGACAACAAGGGTAGAGAGGCGACAATTTTTTAGTATTAAGAAAAGATTTGGTAAAGCTGAGTACTCTCTACCGAGTGGGAGTGGGAGTTCATCTCAACAACCTGAAGCAGAAATAACTGATGTGGATAATAGCGCACCACAACCATTTGGCGATGCGAGAGCGTTGCATCACGCATTTGATGATTCTACTGTCTCGACATACGTACCAGAGTTTTTGCAGCCTGAGGCACCCATCAACTCTCTCATGTTTGAGTCGACGTATGACTTTGACCAAATGACATATATGATGTCAAATATCAGTATTTGTTAGTCAACGTTTGCAAGTGAGATGGAAGAGCAAACTGGTGGAATGGCCTTAATGAATGAGGAGGATGGGTACCATGCTCCTGAGCAACCGCAACGGCCACAACGCATCAGACGTCCGCCCAGACATTATCATTCAACAACACCCCGGCAACGACAACAATTGTAAACTTATTTGTTATTTGTTACAAATTAAATATTGAAATTAGACTAGTTTTTAATCATTAACTATTAAATAAACTTGTACTATAACCTATTATGTTCAATAATAACATTATAACGTTAAAAATGAATTGATAACCTTAAATTAAAAACTATTTATAAATATTATAATATTAAATATGCATGTCTCTACATGAAATATAAAAAATAAATTTGACTAGTTATAAATTCGATTTAAATTGAATAAATTATATTAAATTGTTTAATTATTATTAAATAATTATTAGTAACCATTATTAAATCATTAGTATCAAATCATAGTCGTACCCCAAACCTAATGATCAATATATAACCCTAAACCGGTCCCATAAACCCTAAATTTGATGCAATAATTCATATATTTTTAATGCTACTATTAAAACGTGCAAATCATGTAGGCATGCATGAGCAAAATAATGCTCCATATCACACGACTATAATTGGTAAACCGGCCCATAAACTATAAATTAATCCCAACACAGACCACCTTTGTCGCATTCCATATCACGCCTGCAATTTACGTTAATTGTTGGTGCAAATAGCGTCGAAATTTTTCGTAAAATTAGTGTTGAATTTCTTGTAATAGGGAGACAATGCGTTGATTCATGAGGGAAGGAGGCCATCTGTGTCGATTGCAGCAGAATCACTACAAGCTTCACGGGAGAAGTAAATTTGCTTGGTATTAACTATAGCTTTCGCTTTCCTTGACTTTTATCCTTGTTATTTCTATTTTGGCTTCAACTGTTAAATTTTGTCTGCACTACTTCACATGAATTGTTGTTCGTGTTGTCGTGTATCAAAACAAGGTCGCCCCGACTACATGGCGACCTACTTGCTTCGTCCGACTGTTTGCTTCGCCCCGATTGCATGGCGACCTTCAAGCTTCGCCTCAACTGCATGGCGACCAATACGAGTACTATATCATTTGCACCATTTGAACAATTAATTCTTGGAGAGGATTATCACATGAAATTTATTTTTCCAGTGCATTTTTACGTGAGTTTAGCCACCCAAAATCCTTGCATGGATTAGTTTAAAAATAGAGGAAATAGATTCAAGTGTGAGTTAACTAGATCCACCATATCAGCTTTACTCTATTAATATTGCACCTCCGAGTTAAGGGTTTTACACACACATATCACTTAACTTTAATACTTGTATCGATTTTATTATTTAACTTTTAAAATATTTAATTTTAACATTAGGGTCCATTTGTTTCACAAAAAACAAATTCCGGAAAATGAATCCCGTAAAATGATTTATATATTTTCTGAAAAACAATTTTTGGAAATCATTTTACGGTGTTTGGATGATGTTGTGTAATTTATTTTTCACTAGTTGATAAATTTTTAAAAAATTCATAACTATAAACATCAAATATAATAAATAATATTATTTATTAAAAAGGATAATAATATTTTTAAAATATTAATATAATTTATTCAATATTATTTATGTAAATATTATTATTAAAATATTATATCTATAATTTTATAAATAAAAATATTATGATTATTATATTTTATTAAAATAAAATTATTATAAATTATATTGATTATTTATTAAAAAGGAATAATATAATATATTATTAATATATTATTTATTAAATAATATTATTATTAAAATATTAAAAATTAAAATATTAAAATAAGATATTATATTATATTTTAAGGAGTGTATATTAAATATTCAACAATTCAATAATATTATTTTTATAAAATTAAAAAATAATATTAATTTTATTAATAATTTATTATATATTATTAAAATAAATTTATAATATTACATATTATAATAATATAATTATAACAATAAAATATTATATTATATTATATTATTAAAATTATCAATAAATATAATTTAATAATTAATATTTTTTTTATTAAAAATGATACTAAAAATATATTAATATTAAATATATAAAATAATAATGTTTTGAGTGTTTATGATTTGAAGTGAAAAGTTCGTAAAAGGACTTACGAAAAATCAGATGGTAAGTCGTTTTTTTAAAAAATACAAAAGAAATTCACTTGAACAGGAAAATGAATTACATTGACCATCTATTTTCCGCCAACAAAAGACTAAAAAATAAAGAAAACATTTTTCGAAAAACCAATTGCAGGTAAACAAGTAGACCCTAAGCTTTAGTGTCGACTTCAATTATAGTATTGTGACGTTAATTCATTCACATCCAAATGACATGATAGTTTGGGAGCTTATGTGAAAACTAAAAAAATAGTTTTTTATTTCATCATATCATCTTCATTAAACTTAATGGTTTTTCACTCATTTTTAGCTATCATAAAAAAATCACCATTCTTCGACTTCTTTTGCGACCATTCTAGACACTGCTAAACTTGTCTTGTCATTCTTTATCACATTTTTTTGTTTAACTTTTCTCAAAAAAATTTTAAATCTCAAAAAATTTAAAAAAATCTATCATTTTGTGGGTTTTGTGGTGTTTCTTTGAAAATCTGAATGATGACAAGCATTCTTTCAAGAACACTAACAACATACCTTGTAACTAATCTCATCAAACGATCGTAGAAGGAGATTGAAGTATTAGAATGTTGAACATTTAAACGAATTTTCATCAATTTTAAGTGACTTTAATGAAAAATCGATTTGAGGAGAAAAAAAAGAGAGGAGTGAACTGCGAATATTTTAGTACCTACTGCGAATGGTGACTAGTGACGGGACGCAATTGCCTGACAATGATGGTAAGAGTAGTTGCTAGGGTTGTAAATGAGACAAGACAAATCGTGAGCTACTCGAGATTGACTTGATCAAAGTTCGATAAATAATCGACTCGAGTTCTTGACGAGTCGAAACGAGATACTTGATACTTGACTCGAAAAGCTCGTGAGCAGCTTGAAAATATAATATATTAAGATTTTATTTTTTTAAAAATAAATTATTAATAATATTAATATTTATGTGTTGATTTTTTTTATAAAAAATATTGTATAAGGTTTTCATGTATTTAAGGTTCAAGTTCGAGTTCGAGTTTGAGGCTTCAATCGAGTTAAGTTTAAGATTTTTTTCCCATTTCGAGCTCTTATGAGTTTTAGTTCATGATTTCGAGTTCGAGTCGAGCTTGAAAATTTTAGGCTCATGAGTTTTCGAATTCAGTCGAGCTTCATTTTAGAGTTTTCAAGTCGAGTCCAACTCAGTAATACTCGAGCTCGACTCGGCTCGTTTATTGCCCTAGTAGTTGCATGGGTCAAAAACATATACTAACTAATGTTTAGTGTCTAAAAAGGAAGTGTTTTAAAGTTTAATGACGAAATCGATATATAAACTAAAGTTCGCTGGAAAGAATACGACAATGTCATCGTGCCGTTAACGATTTAACTGTTCAGTGCTATAATTGAGGTCAAAATAAAAATTCAGTGTTAAAATTAAAGCCTTTTAAAATTTAATAATAAAATCGATATAAATCCTAAAACTTGGATGATATCATATATTATATTTTTAATTACTATATTCTAACTCATTATATTTTAAATATTATAATAATATATTATATCAACTTAATTAAGACTAAAATCAATTCTTAAAAGAGATTGTACTTAATACAATTTATATCAATAGCATTGTATCATATTGAAGCTTTAATACATTTCCAGATGGAACATAAGCCTTATAAACAACAACAACAAAACACAATGCTGTCACCCTTCCATCTCTTTCTTACAAATTCATCAACCAAAACTTGGGTACTTTTTAGGACAATCAAATAAACTAAGACAAGTAAGCAGCCGCTGCTCTATGACTACTTGGAGAAAAAAGAGAAGCAACAGAATTGACAATCCCGACCAAGATAGTCACTTTTACTTTACCCCTCCTTGGGATCGGACGTCCGGCGGTCCTCGGCGATAAGTTGCCGCCGTTCATCCTTTCTCTCCTTGCTCCGGCCATTCCTTCTTGCAAAGATCTGAGAGATGAAAACAACACAGAGAGGTTCTGTCGGAAAATCTATGAGTTTTGATTTGCTGGGTGAGTAAGAGTTTGTGTTGTGTGAAGAGCAGGTTATCCTTCGCCCATTACATTATATAAAGTGAATAACAAATCATTGCCCTTTGTTTGTTACAAATATTACACTCATGCCCCTTATAATGAGTTTGACTGTATTGTCCTGTTCGTTTCTGTGAAACTGTTGCATTAACTCCATGAACTCTGCTGGTCTTCCCTCTGTTGGGTCCATTTCGTATCACAATCTTTTCACTTTGCGCATCAAAACACCTCGATAATAAAAGAATCTTATTTGGGTAAAAAACAGCTTTAATCACTTATTTATTAGCATATTACTTTTATAGTCATCAAACTTCAAACATTTTCAATTTAATCACTAATACTATCAATCTTAATCAAGTAGTTTAAAGAAAAAGTATGGAAGAAAGAGATGGAATCGAGGATATTGTGGAAATACGGGGTTTAGGGAAATAGTTGTGCCAATCCTTGAAACGGAAAATTGATATTTGTAAAATCATGTAAGGTTTTGAGCTTCTTAATTTCCTTGCAGGTGTGTTTTGCTATTCGTTGTTCTCTTGCCTATCGATTCTGATGATTTTTATCTCTATTTATGCTTCTGTTTCTTTCTAGATTGTGTTATTTTGTCTGCTAATTGGTTGTTGCTTGTTGTGATGAAACTCATTGATGAATTGGATGAGGTTTACGATGAATATGTATTTGATGATCATATTGATAGAATTTATAAATGTTAATAATTAATTTCATTAAACTATTTAAATTGATGATCAAATTAATAGATTATGTAAATATCGAAGACAAAAAAGTTTATACAGCTTTACACGCTAAATCATTTGATTTTCTCCTCTTGGAGTAATTAAATTAGTTCTGTAGGCGGAATTATAAATTTTGAGATTTAAAATTATTATATTATTTTTTTGGTTAGACTCAAAAATTAATGATCGATAATCATTTTATAATTTTTGATAACATGTGAGCGGTGCATTTATGATTTTTTATAATCTAATGACTTTATTAGAAAACAACTTACTATTAAAATGCTAGCTACATAATTTATCTTTAGCAATATCTATTTGTGAAAAAAAAATCCATCAACTCCTAAAATAAGTTTCATCGAGTGTCGCATTCATTTTCGTAGTAGTAAATCTAATCGTTTGAACTTTTCAATATAAAATAAAAGAATATGATTCTATAATTGAATATTGAAAAGGCTGAGCTGGTCCATTTAAAGACAGCAGACAACAAAGATTCGTGTCTTAATTATAATAATATAAAGTAATGCTAAAAGGTTTTTTTAGTGTGAAGTTTAATAATTATGATGTCATGTCTGCATTTAAATTTTAAATCACATGTTCCATTGCGTTCCCATTAACTATTATTGAGCAATAAATTATTAAGTTAATCTTTATATATTCATTAAACTTCTAGAAATCGTTGCATAATAGTAATAATAATAATAATAATAATGGGTGAGTCTAAATATTCAAAATAATTTACTAAATATACTATTTTTTTGGTTATTTTAATAAAGGAGTAGGGTGTATGGGCGGAAAAAAAATAAAAAATGGGCAAATGGGTTATGCTAACTTGCGCCGGGTTGGGGGAGCTTTGTTAATGTGTGCCGCACGGTTGGAATCGATCAAAAGTCTCATATCTTCTACAATTTTGTTCGATTAAAAACATTTATGATAACTGAAAATTCAAAGAAAAATAAAATTAATATGTAACAAAAAATTAAATTAAATTAAAATTGAAATAATTTAAACAAATTGAAAAATAAAATGAGTTGCCTCGCATAAAACACTTTGTTTAACGTCGTTAGGCAACCCATTTTATTTTCAGATTTGTTTAAATTATATCAATATCAATTTACTTTTATTTTTTTGTTACATATTAATTTTATTTTTCTTTGAATTTTCAATTATCACAAATATTTTTAAGGGTAAGTCTAAATATACCAAACAATTTACTAAGCATACTAACTTTTTGGTTTTTTAATAAAGGTGTAAGGTGTATGAGCGACAAAGAAATAAAAAATGGGCAAATGAGTTATGTTAACTTGCGCCGGGTTGGGGAGATTTGTTAATGTGTGCCGCACGGCTGGAATCGATCAAAAGTCTCAGATCTGTTACAAATTTGTTCGATTAAAAATATTTTTGATAATTGAAAATTCAAAGAAAAATAAAATTAATATGTAAACAAATAAAAATAAATTGAAATTGAAATAATTTAAACAAATCAGAAAATAAAATGGGTTGCCTCCCATAAAGCACTTTGTTTAACGTTGTTAGACAACCCATTTTATTTTCCGATTTGTTTAAATTATATCAATTTCAATTTTATTTTATTTTTTTGTTACATATTAATTTTATTTTTCTTTGAATTTTCAGTTATTACAAATATTTTTAAGGGTGAGTCTAAATATACCAAACAATTTACTAAACATACAAACTTTTTGATTTTTTTTAATAAAGGTGTAGGGTGTATGGGCGGCAAAGAAATAAAAAATAGGCAAATAGGTTATGCTAACTTGCGCCGGGTTGGGGGAACTTTGTTAATGTGTACCGCACGGCTGGAATCGATCAAAAGTCTCAGATCTGCTACAAATTTGTTCGATTAAAAATATTTGTGATAACTGAAAATTCAAAGAAAAAAATTAATATGTAACAAAAAATAAAATAAAATTGAAATAGAAATAATTTAAACAAATCGAAAAATAAAATGGGTTGCCTCCCATAAAGCACTTTATTTAACGTCGTTAGGCAATCCATTTTATTTTTCGATTTGTTTAAATTACATCAATTTCAATTTAATTTTATTTTTTGTTACATATTAATTTTATTTTTCTTTAAATTTTCAGTTATCACAAATATTTTTAAAGGTGATTCTAAATATACCAAACAATTTATTAAACATACCAATTTTTTTAATAAAGGTGTAGGGTGTATGGGCGGCAAAGAAATAAAAAATGAGCAAATGTGTTATGCTAACTTGCGCCGGGTTGGGGGAGCTTTGTTAATGTGTGCCGCATGGCTGAAATCGATCAAAAGTCTCAGATCTGCTACAAATTTATTCGATTAAAAATATTTGTGATAACTGAAAATTCAAAGAAAAATAAAATTAATATGTAACAAAAAATAAAATGAAATTGAAATTGAAATAATTTAAACAAATCGAAAAATCAAATGGGTTGCTTCCCATAAAGCACTTTGTTTAACATCGTTAGGCAACCCATTTTATTTTTCGATTTATTTAAATTATATCAATTTCAATTTTATTTTATTTTTTCTTACATATTAATTTTATTTTTCTTTGAATTTTCAGTTATCACAAATATTTTTTCGGGTGAGTCTAAATATACCAAACAATTTACTAAACATACAAACTTTTTTGTTTTTTTTAATAAAGGTGTAAGGTGTATGAGTGACAAAGAAATAAAAAATTGGCAAATGAGTTATGTAATTTTATTTTTCTTTGAATTTTTAGTTATCACAAATATTTTTTCGGGTGAGTCTAAATATACCAAACAATTTACTAAACATACAAACTTTTTTATTTTTTTAATAAAGGTGTAAGGTGTATGGGTGACAAAGAAAATAAAATGGGTTGCCTCCCATAAAACATTTTGTTTAACATCGTTAGGCAACCCATTTTATTTTCCGATTTGTTTAAATTATATCAATTTAATTTTATTTTATTTTTTCTTACATATTAATTTTATTTTTCTTTGAATTTTCAGTTATCACAAATATTTTTTCGGGTGAGTCTAAATATACCAAACAATTTACTAAACATACAAACTTTTTTGTTTTTTTAATAAAGGTGTAAGGTGTATGGGTGACAAAAAAATAAAAAATGGGCAAATGTGTTATGCTAACTTGCGCCGGGTTGGGGGAGCTTTGTTAATGTGTATCGCACGGCTGGAATTGATCAAAAGTCTCAGATCTGCTACAAATTTGTTCGATTAAAAATATTTGTGATAACTGAAAATTCAAAAAAAAATTAATATGTAATAAAAAATAAAATGAAATTGAAATTGAAATAATTTAAACAAAACGGAAAATAAAATGGGTTGCATCTTATAGAGCACTTTGTTTAACGTCGTTATACAATCCAATTTATTTTTCGATTTGTTTAAATTATATTAATTTCAATTTAATTTTATTTTTTGTTACATATTAATTTTATTTTTCTTTGAATTTTCAGTTATCACAAATATTTTTAAGGGTGAGTCTAAATATATTAAACAATTTACTAAACATACAAACTTTATGGTTTTTTTAATAAAGGTGTAGGGTGTATGGGCAGCAAAGAAATAAAAATAGGCAAATGGGTTATGCTAACTTTCGTCGGGTTGGGGGAGCTTTGTTATTGTGTGCCGCACGGCTGGAATCGATCAAAAGTCTCAGATCTACTACAAATTTGTTTGATTAAAAATATTTGTGATAACTAAAAATTCAAAGAAAAAAATTAATATGTAACAAAAAATTAAATTAAATTAAAATTTAAATAATTTAAGCAAATCGTAAAATAAAATGGGTTGCCCCCATAAAGCACTTTGTTTAACGTCATTAGGCAACCCATTTTATTTTCCGATTTGTTTAAATTATATCAATTTCAATTTTATTTTATTTTATTTTTTGTTACATATTAATTTCATTTTTCTTTAAATTTACAGTTATCACAAATATTTTTAATCGAATAAATTTTTAACAGATCTGAGACTTTTGATTGAATAACCGTAATTTCTAATGACTGGAATGATTTTTCATGCAAAAAAAAATCAATCTCACAACCCATTTGCTCATTTTTATTCCTTTTCCGTCTATACACCCTACACCTTTATTAAAAAAATAAAAATTTGGTATGTTTATTAAAAGTTGGTATCTTTAATAGTGCAGGTGAACATCATCGTAATTAGATTAATGAAAAAAAGCATCGTAACTAGATCTGTTTTTGTTTTCATTATATATATATATATAATTAGTGTGAATGCAATGGAGAACGTGATTTAAATGAAGACAAGACATCAATAATTAAAATTGGAACCTTACTTTAAGCACTATTTTATTACAAGACAGAATATTTTCTTGTCCCTGCATCTAAATGGACCAACTCGGCCTGTGTAATATAGAATTATAAACTTTGTATTAAACAAATGCAATGTCCTTACACTAGAAGAGTCCATCATGTGCAACACTTCACGCAGACAAAAAGGACAATATGGGGCATGACTGTAATATTCGTAACAAACGGAGGGCAAATATTTATTCATCCCCTTGTATATATAAGCAATGGACAAGCATACCATCATACAACACAGACATCTTTTACACCTCTTAATATCTTAGTTACGACAATTGTAAGAAGAACATGGCCGGAGCAAGGGACAGAAATGATCAACGACGGCAGCTTCTCACCCGAAGAGGGGTAAAGTGAAAGTGGCTATCTTGGTCGGAATTGCCAATTCTTTTGCTTCTATTTTTTCTCGAAGAACAGCCGGTGGCCAAGTGTCTTAGGCTCATTGTCCTAATCAAAGAGAATCCAACTTTTGGTTGATGATTTTGCCAATCATAGGGAAAGATGTGAGCTTTAAGTTTTTGTTGTAGGCCATGTCTGTTTTGTACAGCTTCTATATAAATGAATTTTAAGAACCATTACATTAGGTCCTTAATTCAAGATTGGTTAATAATTTTGGCCTTAGACCCTAAGTTCCTTCACGTTAATCCTAGTTTGGTAGTGTAATAGGATTTTTGGCGTTAAATTCTTAATTTATTTTAATTTGGTCCGAACTTAGTTATTTAATGAGATTTTTAATCCATTCAGTATTCGTGATAGAAGAAAATCCTTGACAAAATTTTCACTTGTTCAAGGGATCATATTTCGAATTTAAATCCATATTTATAATTATTTTTAAAATTATAGGATAAATTATTTTATAGGTATCGATTTTTTAACGTTGTGAGGGTGTCCTAATCTTTTCCATATGTAACAAACTCTCAAACTTATTTTTTTTAATTTACTCTTATTTTAAACTCGTACATTCAAAGTTACATTTTCTTTAAAAAAAAAAACTTTCGAAATTCCTTTTAAAAGGTTGACTTTGTATGTGTTAGGTTACGCTTAGTTAAAAATGTATTTTATAATTTGTCTGAGTCGTTTAACAATTTCCTTGTATAATTCTTTTATTCTTGTGTAGCTAGCTAATTTGTGATAACTGTAATAAAAAAGTCCAACTTATACTATTAATTCACTCTTATTTCTGTAGACGTTTCCCATTATTTGAGATATATCCTTTTTAACTTTATTATATATTAATACCATCACTTAATATAAAACAGTGTATTAAAGCTTCAATTTGATCAAATGCGATGCACTTATTAAGTGCATCTCATGTGGGAAACCCTTAAGCAGAAGGTACTTTGTGTGGTACAGTATTAAATTGATAAAGTTGATATGCTGTATCTGATTCTTTTAAACTCGAATCTATTCCCTCCTTCAGAGCTAAGACACAAATACAGCATTATCACATAAATAAATATGTATTATATTGACCGTCTTTTTTAAAGTATGTACGGCATGACTTATCTTTATTTTCGACATTGAAAGAGTGTATATAAAGTTTAAATTAAAATAAAAATATGATGTATTATATGGATCTAGGTCTACTATTGACCAATCGAGGAAAGTCTAGTCACCTTCATACACAAATATTAAAAAATTATTCTTCTTTTTCAATAATAATTGCATTAGAAAATCTAAATAAATAATATGGAATGCAAAAGAGGTTTCCAAGACAAAATCGATCAACTCATATCGAAAATTCAGAGTCAACGTGTCAAGTAAATATCAATCAAAGTCAATGGTCAGCGGATCCAGCGCCAGCCCTGGGCCAGGGCAGGAGAGGTGCCTGCCCAGGGCCCATAAATTAAGTAAAATAATTTTCTTTATTTTTATAATAAAAAAAAATTAAAATAAAAGAATGGGGCTCATGAATTCAATAAAGTGTCAATTGTGCTAGTTGAATTTTATATATTAACGTTAATAAGTTGTTATTCCCATAAAATTTTAATTTAAAAAAAATTAATTGAACCTCTTTAATTTTGGCCTTTTCAAATTGTCTCCATCAATTCACCAAATCTTGTTTCCAGATTTTCATATCAATGAAAAAAAATTAACGTTATTTTTTTTCAAAACTCAATGAGAGAAAAAAGTTTAAGTATAATTAGGGTGTTTCTTTTCTCTTCCATATTTCACGATTCCTCTGATTTTTTTTTTATTTTTTATTTATCATATTTCTCCTAAACAAAAATGCAATTATTTATTATTAATTGTGGTGTTTAAATCATATTGAAGATTACTCTTAAAAGTCTAGGTAGATCACATTTTCAATCTCTTTCTTTTGATTTTTTTATATATTGAAGATTACTCGAAGACAATGTTTTTTTTAAGTATTTGTATGCTTAAATATATTTTTTGACATTTTTATATTATAATGAATTATTATTTTAAATTTAATAAAAATCTAAAAATAATTTTATATTACATATATATATATATATATATTAATTAGGGGCATTCTTTTTTATTTTCGTCCCGAGCTAAAAAATAGTCAAAACCGGCCATAGGTTGATGGGAATCCGAACTATTTATGAAGTTCACGAGGACTGGGAACAAAGAAAAGATATGGGAAATGGGATCATGCATGCAGCTAGTGTTCTTATCATATAGGAAGCTGGTGGTGTTGTGACAGGTGAAGGGGGATCTCCACTGCATTTTTCAAAAGGCATGTCCATAGAAAGTCTCGATCGGGGAATAATCGCTTGTGCCGGAGCTAAACTGCATGAAGAATTCATCGATGCTAGCGGGAACTCCGATTTATGATCAATATTACATTGCATATTGATTACTGCAAACCAAAGATGCTACGCTGGAGTGAGGGCTGCTACGAAATGGTCCTTAATGTGTTCAATTGAAAATTTTCCCCTAGTTTCATCATTCTGCTTTTGATTTTTAAAAGTTCATAATTCCCCCCTTATTTCATTATTTTGCCGCCGGTTTTAGAGAAGTGTAAGGGAGGTGACCCTTTGCATTTATGGTGTTGATAGTTTTAACTTTTAAGGATTTGTCGGTTGGCAACCCGTGTGAATCAAAACTAATTATATGGGAACCTTAGATGAAGTTTTTTAATAATTATAATTTTTTATTATTTTTTTAAAATAAATCATGACATTTATAAATATATATAGTTGCATCATACATACATCATACATATGTACATTCATCACTGATCATACATAATTACATATATACTTAATTACTTTATATATATATATATATATATATATATATATATATATATTATAAGTATAATGGATGCATAAGTGTAATATACATTATATATACATGTATTATAATATTTATCGTGTGTGTATATATATATATATATATTATATAGTTGTTTTAATTTGATCCTGGCATGTTGTTTAATTTATTTAAATTATAATTTGCATTATATGTTTAATCAATTTAGTCCTTAAAATTATATTATAATATCTAAAACCTTATAATTTTTTGTTGCTCAACTTTTGAAATGAATACAATTTAGTCCATTTTTATATTAATTTCAGCTTCACATTTTACAATTATTTTGATTTGATCCCAATGTGTTGTTTAATTTATTTAAATCTTAACTTGTAATATCATATTTGTTCAATTTAGTGCTTAAATTTATATTTGTATCAGAAATTGTCCCATACTTATTTGTATTTGTATAATTTACTTCAAACCCAATAAATCACATAATAAATTTCATTTCAAACTCTATAAATTATATCACAATCTCCAAACCGTATAAACTTTTTGTTCACCAACTTTTTAAATGGATTCAATTTAGTCCATTTTTATATTACTTTCAACTCAACATTTTATAATTATTTCGATTTGATCCCTCATGCGTGTTGTTTAATTTATTTAAATTTCAATTTTTAACTTCATGTTTGTTTAATTTAGTCCTTAAAATTATATTTTTGTTAAAATCTCCATAATTATTTATATTTTTTTGTAATTCACTCCAAATCATATATTTATGAAAGGAGAATATTTAACCCAAAAATGACCCGACCTGAAGCCAATTTGTACTCGATAAGATTCGACCTGAATTTTGTCTGTTAATGATGTGACCCAATTTGAACGAGATTCGACCTGAAGTCCATTAGAACTTGAATTAACCTGATATTTAACTGATTCAAACCTGAATCATTTTGACCTGAATTAATTTAACACAAACCCGACTCAATCTGAGTCGAATCATCAAATTGATCTAACACGACCTGTATCCGATTTTACTTAATCTATTAAGATCCGACTAAAACTTGAACGATTACATGATTTTACGTCCCTGTTAAAAAGCAATATTATTAATGCAAATGTATGAAATAGTGGGTGTGGTTTTCTATAGATATTGCAGCAGAACACTCCAAATATAAAATGGTTGGAGGTTTTTATGTTATTAATTAATGCAAAACTATATCAGCCATTAAAAGACTTGCAACGATGTATTCCCACGTGTAACATTAAATGTCCAACATTAATGGCTGCAATTGCTTCTTTTATGTTTTTTTTTTTTGGACCGACCAACACAAATCGTCACTTCTCAAATATTTCCTTGTGATATCGTGCCTAAAATAGCTACTACATTTATGAGACGGCATGTCAAAAGGTAACTAAAACTACAAGCCATATTCGAAGTGTAAAAGTTTTTAATTTAAATTAAAATTTGAACGTTGATTTAAGTTTAGTAAAATTAAATTTTCAAATGTAAGGGACCGAACGTTGCGAGGAAGACAATTTATTTGTAATTCAAAATTGGGTAAACTACACCTGAGGTCATTTTTTTGTATATCTTATTTTGGCCATTGTTGTTTGAAATGTTACATTTCAGCCACGTATGTTAGATTGATGATGTGACATGTTATGGAAATGGTAAATTTCTAATTTGACCCCTAAGCTTTAGATAAAATGAGAATGGACAACCACCACTGGATAGGAATGAAATGCATCGGCGAAAAAACCTTTCGTCGGTGGTGCCATATGTTGAAACGATGACGGAGTAACCATATGCTGAAATGTCGTCTGAGTCGAGTGGGTGAATGTAGGTGTCGTCAACGGCGCCTGATGCTCTTTAGGTGGCTCTTGTGTCGTTCCCGATGATGAGAGTTGAGTGTGTTTTTGTCTACTCTGACTTGCACCACATTGTGTCGAGGGACATTGCATGGGTGGATGGTTTGGGGGTGGCTATAAATTTCTCGCGCTTACTCCTCCTCTGTCAGTATATGTGGCATCCCATTTTACTCGTACCACGACATATAATCATCTAAAACACCATAGGCCAAGATGAGTTCATAAACGGACTGCCTAACGAGTCTCGCCATCCCCTGCATCATCCAATCCACATGATACACCTCTCAATTAACATTCATCTTCACTTTTCAAGTTAGGTAATGTAAGGCATTATCCAAGATTGTTGGTGGTGGCGAAATCGTTTGGACACGGTCAAATTGCTGCAACACGTGATCAGTAGGATGCCACTCGACGATCTCATATACTATCAACAAGACCACCGACATCCAAACGTGCGAACTGTCACATATTTCATCCGGAGTACATGTTGTAATAGCGTCGTCAATGTACGACGTCCAAACAAACTACACAAATATTTTTTAAACTGTGTTAGAAAAACTCGAATAAAAAATTGATATTTAATTTACAAATTAAATTATAAAATCAATTACATCGTTTGTCATCTTATTGACTGACAATCTAAAATCACGCAGACTTTCTGGTATGTGAGAGTCACTAAGTGCGACGGTCCACCTAGCATTCATATAATAAAATATAATTATTGGTAAAACTAAAAAAAATATGTAGTAATAAATATATAAACGTAGGTTATTTGTAATTACCTCCGAAATAGTGGAAATTGTAATGGGGTCGGTTGTAAGGGAATCGACGCTAAAAGGGCATTCAAAACCAAGCCCACGATTGTAACAACATTAAACAACCTCTAAGTGCTTATTTGTTCGGATTAACACCTTTACATAGCTCCCGAAACAAAAATGTCAATACTGTCAATCCCCAACATTTGCATGTAGATGATACAACCACGTTAGATACACTTTGTTTCGAGATTTATTAGGAATCAAGACCCCCAATAACTTGCAAAATATTAACACGAGCAAATTGGTGTAAAATAAAAATGGTGCGAATACATTAAAAAATTATCGTCAAAAAATTACAATAACATAAACTAAAACAAAATTTAAACATTATAAATACATAAATTACAATAAATAAACATAGATTTAAAAATTTACTTGTTTAATTTATAGAGCAGCATCGGCGGGGAGCTGATTAAGATTATCGTCCAAAAATTTAATATAGATTTTCCCTCCATCCAACTCGTCCTTTATCGGAGTAACTCTGACCAGTTCCTCACACAAAATTTCCCAGTCCTCACGAGCCATACCGGTAATAGGATTTTTATCAATAGGCAGCCCAAGATGGTAGAAACATCTTCATGGGTAATATTCGCTTCCCCACAAGAAAAATGAAATGTGTGCGCCTCCGATCTCCACAGTTCAATCAACACGTTTTTAATGGACGGTACAACTTCGTACCACCAGTTGCAGTCCCAATGTAACCAAAATCGGCTTCGTGCAAGTATGGAATAATATCATCATTAAGGGACGAGAAACAGTTGATAAAACTCATCAAGGAATGTTCATATCCCTTCAAATAAATAAAATAAATAAATAATTTCGAAGCAAAAAATAAACAAACAAATAAATTCAAAATAACTAAATAAAAAAATAAATAAATTTGAAATAACTAAATAAATAAATAAATCCAAATAAATAAATAAATACAAAAAATAAATTCAAAATAAATAAATAAATAAACCTAAAATGAATAAATAAACAAAAATTACCGTCAGATTTTCCCTCCAGTAGGTGCATACATGGGGAAGATCAGCCCTAAGTAGTCCCACCATAATAATATGATAGAGAGAATATATGAGAGATAGAGTTTTTTTTAATGAAGGTGTGAGGAATTCAGGTGGATGGGGGGCCTATTTATAATGGTCCTCGCACTCCCCCTGAAGCAAGGGGAAAGATGTACCTTGCATTATACAAAGTGCGAGGTACGAGAAATATTTTTAAATTTTAAATCTCAAAACTTCTATGAACGATAGTTTTCCAATATCTCGGGTACCTCGCGTTCTGGGAAACACGAGGTACTAAATAATCATATTAAATTGGGTAATCTGAAAAGTACACAGTACCTCGCATCCTATAAAACGCGAGATGCATTCTCGCGCTGGATAGGACGCGAGGTAGTCATACATGTACAATTTAGAGGTTATTTCTCTAACAAATCAGCTAAGGGGTTATTGTTCAAAAAAATAATTAATGGGGGGGTTTTTAATATAATATTGCCTAGAAATACATTATCTTACTGATTGAATCACGAAATTGAGCTCTTTTAGCTAGAAATCATCCCCCACCATGGCTTGGATGATAAAACCTTAACTTTCTCTTGCACACAAAGAACCCATTGCTTGAATGATTAAATCCATGTTGCTTGAGGGATTAAGAACGAAAATTAAACTTGAAAGAAGTAATAAATGGTTCCATAGACTCACCTTGGCTTAAGTAGCTTTAGAAGGAAGAAGAAGAAAATGGAAAATAAGATGAAGAAAATAAAATGAGAGAATATAAAAGCTCTGATCCTAAAAATGGGATAATTATATTACTGGTCCCTCATCATCTTCCTATTATGAAAAATCTTCTCTTTATGGAAAATTGGGCCCAAGTTAAACCTAATTAAGCCCCAACGATTTGAATTATAATTTCTATAGAATCCACTTACCTCTCGGGTAGACCCGAAACTGCTAGCCCATAATTTGGAGTGTTACAATATTCATATTAGAAACAACGGTAATATTTTCGAGTGTAATAGTGTTATTGTTATCATAACATATTGGTTGAGCTTAAATATACAAAAGATGTTCAACTTATGCCTGTTTTTCCAGTTTAGTGCCTAACGTTTCATTCCATTACTCAAAATGGGTCAAGGAGTGACGGGCTGTTAAGTTTGGTCGTTAACCCATTAAAAATGCCTTGTGGCATATTTTTTAATATTAAAAATTAAAATTATAAATATTTAAAAAAACACAAATTTTGAAATAAACCCAAAACTTTGAAAACATTCATTTCAACCCCTAAACCTACACCGACCGCCGCCTTTTTGCTGTCGACGAAGCTCCACCCGACCTTCCCTCCCCTCGCAGCCAAAACATCTATGAAATCGTGATTGATCGATGACGAATCAATGTTTTATATTCTGTGAAGCCTAGCTTGAAAATCGCGATCCCACGTAATTCAAACGGCTAATCGACGACAACTACGGCAGCGTATGACTAGGAGGATGGCAGAGGCTACGTCGGTGGCGGTTGTTGAGGCTGAAAAGGGTGGTGGCGGGTTAAGGTTAGGATGTTTTAGGGATTTGTGGGCTATTTATAATTTAAGAGAAATTATGTTTTTTTTATAAATATAATAATATTTAAAAAACGAGTTAACGACCAAATTTGACGGTCCGTCACGGCTTGACCTATTTTGAATAACGAATGAAACATTAGGCACCACACTCGCATACATAAATGCCTTCAATTTGAGTTTTTTGTGGTTTTGGTAAGGGTGCTCTAAAGGTTTATTCGATTGATTAAATCTATTTTTTTAGTTGTTAATCAAAATGATTTTCTTTAAAAATTAATAACCGAATTGAATAAAAAGTTTCTAACCCAAACCGAATAATTATTATAATGTTACTGTTTTTTATATTTAATGATAGTTACTATAGTATTTCTCTTTATTTTTTTAATTATTTTTCTATCTTGTCGAATAAAAAATGAAAAAGAATATTCGCTTTGGATCGAGTCTACTCAGAGACAAATTTTTACCATGCAATTTAAGATGGATTCAAAGTGGATGCAACATCACTAAATGCCAAAGCCATGCTCGAGACGATCAACTCATTTCACAATTACCTTTTTTTCAATAGTATATAGGGGTTATAAGATAATATTTATTTAAAATCTTTTTTAACCATTAACAACATATACACAGTAAGTATAACTGTTTGAACTCTGAATCTCTAGGGTAAACAATCTTTTCTTTTACCACTAAGATCACTTGATGAGTTATCCGTATTCACCTTTAAATATTAGCTAAAAATACATTTGATGTTTGAATTTTGCTTAAGGTTAAAGTTGATACTTAATCTTTTTTAAATCCACTTAGTACCTAAAGATAATCTCAAGTTCAATTTGGATACCTAAATTTTTCTCAGACGAATTTAGAATCTAATAGTGGTTTTTGGTTCAAATTATGTAATTGAATTTGGCTTAATTTGTTAAACTAGTTCAAATAAATCATTTGTTATAAATGCAAAAAAAAAAAATAGATGTCAATTTAAATAAAAAAAAATCAAATTTAGGTACGTAATTGGACCAGAAAAACTTTAGATCCAAATTGAATCTTAAAGTTTTAAAAAGAAAACTAAGGTACGAAACTGAACTTTAAAGCGAAATTCATGCACCAAAATGTATATTATCCGACATCGATTTCAATCCATCTGCAACAATTTGCCATGAAACTGCTTCGCATACTCTCAAACAAGTATACGTAATATGCCTCATATATTTACATTTGAAATGATCCATTTGATGGCATTTCAATTATCTTCAAAGTCCTAACTCACTACGGATCAGTGAAACAGAAAGCAAAGGCGATTTAAGTACTGCCGAAGCCGAAAGTCCACCAAAATCTATTTCAATATACAGAAAATATGTCGGTCGAGACTCGAGAAAAAGTGCAGCTCTAATCTTGATTTTGTAGTCTTGTTTTGTTCTTATAAAACCTCCTGCTGGAGAGTAATGATGATCTTGTTTCGGGTAGCATGGGCGACGCAATGTAAATTTAGTTTTCACCTACTGGACTTACATGAATGTCTCCGGAGGAGATTGAATCACAATCGCCGGATGTGTAGTGTTAATGCTGAGGCAATGACGGGTGATTCGGGGGGCAGGGGACTGGAGCTGGGTGTGCAATGTAGGTTGGAATCTCGTCCCCGGGCATTAATACGGAAACTCCGCTGGTGTATACCGTCATCTGCATAAAATAAATCTGTCTTCAAATGACCTTCCAGTCCAGAATATTGTGTCAAATTAGCAGAAGCCAAATGAAATGCTCTTTAATGTTTCTACTGAAAAATCATTCATAAGAGAAACAGTAATGCAGTAACTGCTACTCCTTTGGAAACAATACGAACAAATGTCAAGGATGCACCATGTAATATGTGTACTTAAAAACTTGCCGAGTTTCTAAAGTCTGAAAAATGGTTAAATCCGGAATTGAAGATCAAAATTTTCCGGGATTAAATAAGAGCGATGGTAGCTATAAAAACACCAAGTGCATGCTTTTCATTAAGCCCACTAAAACGAATCCATCCATTAGACAGCTTCCAAGAGTCCTTGATAAAAAGATGCATGGACCTTACTTCCTTACATCCGCAAACTGGCAACCTAACAAAATCGCCTCTCGGTTTTGAAAAACAAACAAATAGAAGATCAGACAACAAGCGGACGGAACCCTAAACAACTAATGATGCAGATTTGATGTATTAATTACCTCAAACAATAGAACTACAAACTTCTAGTCATTTGAATTAGACAACATCAAACATAAGACTACAAGAACATAGAAGGGCATTATCAGTTGCTGTAGCATCAAATGCTTTTTCCAAATATTGCTGTTAGGCGGATAAGTCGTTTACAACAACTAGAATCCATCTTTTTTGTCGATATAGAGGTGGCCCTCGTAACATATTTGGCCCTCAAATGCAACTAAACTATAACCCCCAAACCTCAACCATGGAATTTCAATGTCCCCCAAAAGTTGCCACTCAAAAACACTACCCGGGACATCATGTCTGAAGATTCGAGGGTGCGGACACAGAAAATCAGGCATATGGTGTGAATCGAATTAGATCCAACACCAACAGGATTCCATGGACATTCTAACATGCCATAGTCAGCTACATCAGAACTCCCTCTATATGATCCAATCCCACAGAATCGGATCTTAAAATTGAAAAACGGGGTTCGAAACAGTAGGCCGGTGGGTCTAACGTCTGCATCATGGAATGCAGTAGCGTAGACTATATGTTTCTCATGATGCAAGTCCACAGCTATGATGCCATTGGAAAAAGTTCAATATAAATCCAGATAGTTCATCTTAAATGCCCTTAATTTACCCAACTTAAACTGCATATCCACATTCCAATGGCTCAGTTATCATAATGAAACTAAAATAGAGCACATTAAGAGCTGAAAATAAGAACACAATCAACTAAAGACCAAACTTTTGAACAAAAGATGCAAATTTGCAATTGAAAGATGAGAACTTTAAGCTACCGAGATGCTTTAACCATGGAAAACGAACTCAAACAATCTAATTCAAACTTTGAACAAAATTGAAGAAATCCCATATGAAGAAAGGGGCTTTGTTGACTGACTTGTGGTGATGAGTTCCTGAGTTTTCCATTGAAACCGAGTTGAGATTCAAGGTCGCCACCATGGCCAGGACCATGAGGAGGAGGAGAATTGGGTCTGAGAAAGCGTTCGAAGATGGCCATGACTATAAACATAGAGATGAGAATGGCGGTAGCAACGAAACCAAAGGAGACTGCATTAACGGAGTTGTCGAATTGTCGCCACTGGTCCTGTCTTTGAATAGTCAATGGAGCTCCCACCGGTGGCCAACTATTCATGTAGGTTTCTTCCTGTTGTCCCATTTTCCTCAGCAGCGAGTGAAAAAAAGAAGTATTAGATTTAGACCCTTTACTCAATTCTCACCCCATAGCGCTTCAAGAGAGAGATAAAGGAAAGGTCTTTTTAGAGCAGAACCAAAGGTTCTTTGGGGTACTTAAAACTGGTGAATGTTAGGGGATTTGAGAGAGAGCAGACAGGGAGGCAGACAGGAGCAGCATGTGGGTCTGTATGCCTGTATCGTTACATGTAGGTTGAGTTTTTCTGTTGGGAGAAAATCTAAAAATAATCTGGGTGTTTTAGACTAAAACAATGATAAATTACATGTTTAATATTTAAATTATCAATTTTAATCTAATATAGTGCTTAAGCTTTAAAAATTGTTTTATTTTAGTATTTTATTCAAAATTTAACGTTATTTTTTAGGAGAAAATTAAAAATTTAAGTATTAAAACAGGTCAAAATTGATAATTTAAAATATTAAACATGTTAAATTTTTAACGATAGAATACTAAAATAAAATAAAAACTAAATAGTAAGTATGATGTAAACACTAAAATGAAAATTTAAAATAAAAGAAATAATTTAAATACTATATACATAATTTACATTTAAAACAACGAGGCCTTGTCGCAGGTCATTGCTAAGCTAAAGCAGGATTTGATGGAAGAAGTTAAAAGAACGTTAGATTCCAAAGTAATGTTGCATTGAATCTGACGGCTTTATTCTTGATAAAATAAATATGATTATTTACACCTTTAACAAATATATTTGATTACTCGTACATTTATTTTATGTGATATGTTAATCATTATTAATTATATGTGTTTTGATTTTAATTGTATATTCTTAAATTTTATTTTTGTAAGCTAAATCTTTGTAAATATCAATTTTTAGAGGTCTTTTTGTTTACACAAATTATTCACCTTTGTAGAGGGGTTTTAGTTTAGTCAAGTAAAAAATTAGGAGTTGTAAAGGTTATTTATTTGTCCTTGAAAAAGAAATAATAAATTAATAGATTTGTTGAAAAATCTTAATGAGGAGTTTAGGTAGTGGATGTAGATTTCATTGAGAGAGTTGAACCACTATAAATCATTGTACAAATTTTTCTATATTTATATTCCTTACTCCCTAAATTTCAAAAAATCAATTCACCCCGTCTTGATACATTTCGATTGATCAAACAAACTTCATCGAGCCCAACACCGTGTATTGTAGTCTATTTTCACAATCTTCCCCAAAGCAACTGCAATAACCCTAAATAGACTCTTCGTGTAATACCTGTAGGGCAATCCTGGTAATCTAACCCATACCAAAATCGAGTTTAGATGATCGTCAGACGTATCAAAGTTCCTCGACCATGGTTGAACAGTGAGATAGCTACTATACACCATCCAGTGACCTCTAGACAACACATTGAGACAGTCATTTTCTAAAGCAAATCGAACGATGAAGTACTCGTTATCCGGATCCACTAACTGTATCTCCCCGTGGGTCTCCATAGAATTTGGATACGATTCAATAACGCTTTATAACCAATCTTCTTCTCCAACAAGCGTACTATGACCGACTTGGAGAGTTTTTCATCAATTGAATCGTGAACCCTCTCCGAAAAACATATACTCGGTATGGTTCATTCCATTACAATTTTAACATCTCCCTCACATAAATCAACATCCAAATCGGCAATGAAGATATCTTTTTGTCGATTTTCTGTGCTCCCAGCCACCATATCCCTAAAGGATGACTTAACAACGCTTTCAACATTCTTTACTACATCCCTCGACTCGTGATTTTCCTTTGTTTGCGACACTTCTTCCTGCCCATCTATCTCCATTCCATTCTCGACCTGATCCGAGACACGAAACGCGCTAGCATCATTCCTGGGTTTTTTCCCACCGGTAAATCAACAACCGGAATCCCATGTCCCGACCTTTCTAGACTCGCGGTCGACACATCCTAAACCAGTTTATCCGGCAGCCAGCTAGTTGGGTCAACTGCGGAGATGGCGGAAGGGTTTCCAATATTTTCGGGATTCTTTCCTGACATATTGCTTCTATTCGATTTTGAACTTTATGAATTTGAGTGTATTTAATCGTACGTATTACATTCCATTTTAGGATGGAAGGATAATAAATAATTTAAACTTTTAGTGTAATTAAGATCATCAAGGGTCGGATTTTCAAGTGACTCGGCCCAAGAAGCATATTTCTTCATCTAGACCCAACCTAATATGAGATTAAGGAGATCACATCTATTCTTAAATTTGACTCCAATTTTACAGTAAAATAAAATTTCATACCTAACTAAATTCAATATAAAAATAAAAAAAAACTTATTTTTATTTGATAAAATAGGAACTTAATTAAAAAAATTATAAAGAGATGAGTAATTTAATAAATTATCTCTAAATATATAGAGGAAAATTATACTATTTTTCAGATTGGATAAACCAAAATTTTCACTCTAAATATAAAATCGACCAGCGTGATATCATCTTTTATACAACTCGACTTGATCCGATTCAAATTTTGTTTTTTTTATGTTCGACTATTTTAAATCTAATCGAAATTCATCAAATTTAAAATTTTAAGTTCATAAATAAAATAGCTCACGTTTTCTTTATTTATTATATGGTTCACGGTTTTAGGGATTATTTTAACAGAATACCATGTTAATTGTACAGAAAATATATAAAAATATTTGCATTGAAGATTTAAAATATTGCAACTTCTCTAACTTTTCCTTGCGTCGTCCTTAGAAAAAAATAAAATATTAGGAAAGGTCAACAATGGCGAACGGTTCTGTTTTGTTTTCACCGCCAAAGCAAAACCTGGGGAAATTACCCAAGCAACTTACCAATTTTTTTTTTTCATTTATTTGGACTTGCATTATTAATTTTTTTGTTTAAAGTATACAAATGGTCCCCGATTATAGAGAATCATTTTATTGAACCCTAAACTATTAAGAGTTATAAAATAATCATTTAATTATAGGATATTATTTTGTTAAATCTCTCGACTATTAAAAATTATAAAATGATTACCCGACTATTCATATGTTCTAAAGTCATCATTTTCTGTTAATAAAATGGCATCATTCTATGTTGAACATTAATCTTTTGATTGAGATATAATAAAATTTGATCCTAGAACTGTTTGAGTTGTATTTTATGGATTGAATCTTTGTTTGAGCTTGGAACATATGAATAGTCGAATGAACATTTTGTTTCTTTTAATAGTCGAATGAGTAACAAAGCAATGTTCTATAATTAGAGAATCGTTTTGTAACTAAATGTTATGTATGATTTTGAAAAAAATGAATGTTTAAATATAAAAAAAAATCAAAACTGATAGTTTAAATATTAAACGCGTAGTTTACCCAAATTCAAAATACTGACCTTGATAGTAAGTTAAACTTAATTATATGTCAATGTATTGTTTATGTTATAAATTTATTTGGTATATCTTAATTAATATATGATTAAAATTAATTAAATAAAAATACACAAATTAAGGATTACTTGTAGATGACAGAACTTGACTAGGCAAGAATGTGATCGTAGGTTTTGGTACGTAAACTCTAAGAAATTTCCCTATTGTCGGCTTCTTCTAAGGTAATTAATTGCAATTGGATTTCATCCGATCTTATTATTAACATTATAATCTCATTTATTACTACCGTGTCTCTAATATGTTGCATTCATTTTTTTCTATATTTTATTAAATTTCATATTTAAAAGTTTAGATTATCTTTGCTCTCCCTTTACGAATCCTTTAATGATTTTTTTAATTTTTTACGATAATAAAAAATATAAAATAAATCGCGAGTTATAGAAACATAATTATATTAATTTCACTCTATTTTATAAATAAATAGTTATAGCAATTTGCTTTATTGGTTGTTGATAAAAAATATTTAAAATAAAGGTAAATTATACGAGATACTAATTTAGATAATGTATAGTTTATATTATTACATCTTTAATTACTTTAATTATGACAATAATTTTGAGTTTGCCTTCGATTATATCACAAGGTCATTAAATTTCAAAAGATGCGATGATATTGACAAACGTTTTGATGAAGTTATTGATGTCTAACATGACTTTATTTTAGGCACTAAAACTTTATGACTGTATCGATTTTGTCATTAAATTTTTAAATAATTTACTTTTTAATATTGTATTTTTCGATCGCCACTGATAGTGAATCATCGACCCTCATCGGTCGACTTTTATGAAAAAATATAAAAATATTTGCATTTCATTCCATTTTATTCTCTTATGATTTGATTTTTTTATGAAACACACTCAAAATAGATAAAATTAAACAAAAAATTACTATTTTAAGGACTTGAGGCCTTTCTCATATTTAAAGGTTTGGTGTGTTTGTTTGAAAATTAATGAGAAATATTATTTCGAGAATAAGAATAACATACCTTAAAACTAGCTTCATCAAATGACCATCAGAGGAGACCAAAATATTAACACGTCAAACCTTTAAATAGATTTTCATTAACTTTTAGTATTTTTTTATAAAATCAATCATATGAGAAAAAATAAGAGAGAAATGTGAATATTTTAATAATGATCCTATTGCGAGTGATGACGGGTGACTAACCACCAACGACCACAAGAAAGGTTTTAGTGCAAAGATTGAGTAAGTTTTAAAGTTTAATGATAAAATTAATAAATTTCTAAAATCTAATGTCTAAAGCGACATCTTTTGGGCATCAATATCCACGCTTAAATAAAACAATTTTATCTACATCATCACATTATAAGAAATATATATCAACATTATCCTATCGCTTAAACTTAACGCCTCAATAATATAATTAAAGTTAAAATCAAAATTTAATAAACAAAAAATACACCACTTTAAATCAAAATTCCACCAATAATTAATCGAACTAATGAGATGAGATACTGAATTTTTTAAACAATGTTAGGGATTCGGATCATAACATTTATATATGAAACAAACTGAATTGATAGGATCGTCTTGTAATAGAATTATACAAAACCCGGTCTCGAACAAATTTTTGTATAAACACTTGTTAAATTGATATCAAAAACGTAAAAAAGGTTAATTTCTAAACAAAATTTAATTCGGTTCAACATTCAACCTCTTTTTGTAAAAGAATTTTTAGTAGTAAAGAAGATCATTATCCAAATCTAATTGCTGAAACCTTAACCAATGATAGCTCTTAAAAGTTTTAACTTCACTGATGTCAATGATAGCTCTTCTTATAGCTGGTGTTTCAGGAAACTTATTAAACTTAGAAGCGAAGTCCTTCCTATCCTTAGCAATGTTTATTTCAAAGACCAGAGACTTATGGGAGGAAATAAGAGAACACAAAGCAAAGGTTCCATGGCACAAAGTTATATGGTTCCCTCTTCACATTCCAAAATTGAGTATTATTACATGGATGGCTATTTTGGATCGTCTTCCTACTAGGGACAGACTCTCTAGAATAGGTATTGCTTCTGATGATTCTTGTATCCTTTGTCTCGATTCGACAGAAACGCGTAATCACTTATTCGTTGATTGCCCTTTTGCTACTTCACTATGGAACTCTATCATGCGTCTCAATAATATTCACATCACGCACAACACTTGGGATTCAAGGATTTGTTGGGCTTCTCATCATTGGAAAGGTAAATCTCTTCTCAACATCATTCAGAAACTTTCTTGGACAGCTTACATTTACTCGATCTGTGATGAAAGGAATAGACGAATTTTCAGACGTAAATCAAGAACACCTGATCAAGTCCTCACGACCATTAAGGATCTTGTTGGTATCAAACTTAGTGATAGAAATTTCAATAGAACTCACTATGACAATGTAAAATTATGTAATTATTGGGGTATTGATTGAATATTTTGTTGTAAGTAGGGTTTATACCTCATTTGAGATGTTCCTGATGTAATTTTCCTTGGATAATGAAAATCTGCTTATCCAAAAAAAAATTATGAAAATAAAATATACACTTTCTTCCGGAATCTGGCATGCTTAGTCGTCCTTGTAAAAGGATCACGCGCCAAATAACCCAATCATGCGCGTTTTTCGCGCGTTTCACTTCTACCGACTTGCGCAATTTCGCCATAATAAAACACCCTAAGACGAGGCCGTAGCGGACACTGAAACCAATCCCCCTTTTTTATTGTCTTCTCCGCCGCCGTCCTATGCTCTCAACGGAAGAGACCAATTAGAATTCAGAAAGAAAAAAACAACAATAAATTAATTAATATAATAATAAGTACATTAAGGAAAAGGAAATTCGGGAAGTCTTTCTACAATAAACCAATCCTTTCATTTAAATCCAAAGAAAAAGCCAGCCACCGCGTTCTTCACGATTCTCTTGTCAATTGTGTGTGTGTTTTTTTTACTTTTTCTTTACAAAAAGTCGCATCTAATTTGTGACCGCCAACTGTACAAGAAACTTCCCCGTGATTTCTTGGTTGAATCGTTGCGATTGGTGTTGATTGGATCCCAATAATTCGTTTCTTTTTTTTGTGAATTGACCGGGTTTTAGAAGAGTTTTTAATTAGGGTTTTCGTTTCTTTGTTCGATGTTGCTGATGACGGAGGATAAGTATAATGATAGCTTTGCTGATTGTAAGTTCGATTATGATTTCGTTGGCGATGGTCTCAGCATGGATATCGACAGCTTGATTCGTATTCTTGAGGAGAAGTCTGATGATCCTCAGCAGGTAGTTAGTTACTTTTTTTCACGGTTAAATTCGGCGTCAATTTTGGGGTTATGGAGGGTGAAGATTTATAGTGTGTAATTTTTGAAAAGGAATTTGTTGTGTGGATCACGTACCCTTCCATTGAAAACCCTTGCAAGTTACCTCTTCACGTATCGAGTTATAAGTTATGAGTCAAAGGCTGCTTAATGTTAACTGATTTTATGTATAACTATTTTAGTGTACTTCCTTGCTTAATTTTTGAATTTGAAATTCTAGTTCATATAATTTAAGTTGCTAAAATTGTAATCGACTCTGCGCTACTTTCAGTCTTGATGTTTATAGATCGTTAAACTGATATTTCATGGCTTTTTTTTTGTTGGCCCTTGTTTCTCAGTTATAGCTCAATTTTGTTTTCTATTATTTTATTGGGTAGGTTATCTTTTCTTTGTTAAATTGCAGAGTAATCCAGAAGATCCATCACCTAGAAATATGTCTCAGAGGGACTCGGGTCTTGAATCCTTCCAGTTTCAGAGAGGTAAAATTTCTTAGCAGAAACATTTTTGTAAGTTTATTTTAATATAATGAAAATGTGATGATTTTCTCTTGCTTGGGATTTGAAGATTCACCTTCCTTGGGGTTAATTTCTGCCGACTCATTTGATTATCACGGGAATTTAGAACCCTCACCGGTCCAAACATCCTCTGCAAGTTTGAAAGATTGGTCCGCTTGTCAAGGGACATCCTACACAGATAGGGATGAAATGTCTCTGCTTGAGATGCCCAGCTGTAGTACATCTAGTTTTATTGAGATAGATGGCAACCATGTGTTAGATCACAGAGATAATTTGAATTTTGATCTTGTGGATGATGAAACTAGCTTATTGTCCATCAATACTAAAGAGGAGTTTGACTACAAAAGTAAGTTACCTACTTCTTGCATTTACCTAAACACTGTCTTTCAGTTTTGCATTTTATGATTGCTGTAAGTGAAATTTTTAGTGGAAATGCTGATTATTGTTTACTGAATATTCAGATGCTTTGCAGAGCCCTGCTGATGAGAATACAAACAGAACATTTGATCAGTATGGTGATTTTCTAATTAATTCAGTGACAAGCCTTGAAGCTCCTGATATTGAGGTAGCTAGGTCTGTGGAGTTTTGTTCCTTCGATGCAGCTATGAGTTCACACAATCTTACTTCTAATAAGCCTATCATCTATCATGGTTCTGATATGGTTAGTGATGTTAGTGGTCCTTCTTCAGTTATACCTCATTATATGAATGGGAATGATCCATATTTTGCTGATTCGTCCATGCAACATTTGCCTGGTTCCTTCAATTTTATGTTTGAAGAAAATAAGGCGGGTGAAGTTCTGGAATTTCCCACTGAGAGTGCGTGCTCAAGTAGTAGGACAATGTATGCTCAGGGAAGAACTGATAATGGATCTGTATCACAGCTCTCAATGACTGCTTTCTCTGATGTCAAGCCTCTACATTGTGAAGGTGACAGGAATGGACGTGTTTTACCAGCCTATAGAAAATTTTCTTACATTGCCACTGATGAACGCATTGATGAAAAAAGATCGGTGCAGCCATTGCCTCATTCTCATCCTTGCATTTCAAAAAACAGTCAAGCAGTTTTTGTAAAGAATGAAGATAACAAATTCATTACATCTGGCAATATTTTCTCCCAGTCTGCTGAACCTTTAAAATTAAATGAAGCTAACCTAAGAAAGTATACCGGAAGAGATGCTGATTCACTTGATGAAGCCTCAAAGCATTCACCTGACATTTATTCTTCTATATCTAATCAAGAGTTTATGGGTTTTGGCAAGGATGCTCGTCATGATATTAGTCTAAATGTTAGTAGTAAAAGTTTCTTTGGTGATGAACATTTGAATGTAGCTTCCTCAGAGCAATATTTTCCAGTGCTCGCCCAATTACTTCAACCAAGAGGAAGTTAAGTTGTTTTCAGGATGGAAGAGAGAACAAGTTGATTCCTTGTAGGAATTTTGGTTTCTCCAAAGTCAGCCCTGAATCTATTCATAGCAATTCCTCAGATTGTGGATCCCATGTTGATGATGACCCTGATATATGCATTCTTGAAGATATTAGTCAACCAGCCCGTCCAAATCAATCCCTGGTGCTTGTGAAGAAGACTTCAAGTTTGCCGAATACATCTGGTACTCAGCCTAACAACACAGGAGTGGGGGCTATCAGGCTCAACGGAAATGATGAACAGTTAATTTTTCAGGAGGCATTGCAGGTTAGTGCTACTTGGCTGAGATTGCATTGTTTCTGCTTGTACGCCTTGCTGAATCAATAGAATTTGGTTGAATTTCTAGGGTTTGTCAGCATTACAGTGCACTTTTGCAGACTTGCTGGGGAAAAACTGTCCTTTGCTTATTCTGTGTTACATCGTTATTTAGTTGTTCATTATCTTTGAACCCCCAGCCCACCCCCTCCCCCTCAATAAAAAAAAAGGAAAAAAAAAGAGTTACGTTGGAGTGGTTTAATGTAATAGTGACCCAAATATTTCACTTGTCTTTTTGGACGAATCCTACTTCCAAAAAAGAGTTCCAAAATTTTGCCATCTACACTTTGATGACTCTTTTCTGATGTTTTTGCCCAAAAGACAAAATTATGCTTTGGAAGAGTGAAACTGAACGCTTGATAAAAGATAATTGTTGTTCTTCCATTATCAAACCTGTTTAAGGAGACTTGACCATGAGTGAAACAATTTCTTATAATTCTAAAGACCTTTCCACTGTTTGGTTTTTGTCACTCTACCCTCCCTGCTTCATATTCTTTCAAATAGCACGATGGCCTTGGCTTTGCTCAAAGGAGCTTTTGAATGAAATACTGCTTCATTAACTGTTACAACGTGTAATGAAAAGTTTTGAATAAAAACTTCAAGAGTTTAGATTCTTTCAAATAACTTCTCAGTTCAATTCAACTCTCGTCAAATTGGTTTCACACCATAGAATTCATGATGAAAATGTTTTGCAAGATAGATATTTAGGCTCCTTCGATACTTCTGTGTGGATGCATTGATGTTGCCTTATTTATGAGCTAAATTGGTGTCCTTTTTTTTGTTAGAATAAATGTTGTGTGTAATGTTTTTGGCTTTATGTTTACCTGATTAATAAAACTGGTAGCCTAACAGGGCCTTTCTCAGCCAAAATCTGAAGCTAGTCCTCCAGAAGGTGTTTTGGCTGTACCTCTTCTACGACATCAGGTTTGAATTGTTCCGTATCATATATTTTCTCCATATTTACTCTCTGAATGTTGAGCTTCTGTGAAGTTTTGAACTTCATAGATTGAGAATTGGTATTTGCATAAGGTGAAAATGTATGTGGTTAAAGACTTTATTTTAATGGACATTAAAATGTGTTTTTTTTGGATTGAATGCCAAGAAAGGGTGAGGCTTCTGCTAGTAAGCTAGCATGGCTAAAATGTACTTATCTTGATCGAGTTGGGTTAAAACTGGATTCAAAAAGTTCAATGTGTTTTTTTTGCTAACCGCCCTTTTAAGAGGTTGAATTTCAATTTTTGAGACTTTCTTTTCTTTAGTGTTAGATACTTCCTCGCCATTCATAGATGCAGTCAAAGAAGAGAAGACAGTTTGCTTTACTTCGTTGTAGTTTTATTTGCTTAATTTAAGATATTGTGTTATTAATTATGGTTTGACTGTTTTGAAAATTGTTCTTTACATGTTGCTTTTATGATTTCTGTATGCTTCCATACTGGGTGCCTATTTTCTCTTGCATGTTTAACTGTGAGTGTTATGATTATGTTCCAATTCCTTTCTAACATAATCTTTGGACAGAGAATTGCTTTGTCATGGATGACCCAGAAGGAGAAAGCTGGCTTACACTGTTCGGGAGGAATTCTTGCAGATGACCAGGTCAGTTCCAAATTCTGAAGTTGTCATGCACTAGTTAAACAACTAGTGAACCATGTTTTAATATATATTATTTATTGCAGGGATTAGGAAAAACTGTGTCAACAATTGCACTTATTCTTAATGAGAGGCCTTCTCCATCTTCTAAAGCATCTTCTCAAGATATGAGAAAGGTTGAGCTGGAAACACTAAATTTGGATGACGATGAAGAGGTGAAGCAAAATTCTGATAACAATCAAGTTATGTCAAATGGTGCTTCAAATAAAAGCTCTAATCTACCAGGGAAAGCAAAGGGAAGGCCAGCTGCCGGAACTCTTATTGTATGTCCCACAAGTGTACTGCGGCAGTGGGCAGATGAGTTGCAGAATAAGGTGACAAGCAAAGCTAATCTCTCTTTTCTAGTGTACCATGGAACCAACAGGACAAAGGATCCTTTTGAGTTGGCAAAATATGATGTTGTCCTTACTACATATTCAATAGTTAGCATGGAGTTCCCAAAGTCACCTCCTGTTCACGGAGATGATGATGAGAAAGGGAAGTTGGAAGGTGACAGGGCTTCATCTCTGGATTTTCCACCAAGCAGAAGAAGGAAATACCCACTTAGTTCTAATAAAAAAGGAGTGAAACACAAGAAGGGGGTGGATGATTTGCTTCTTGATTCTGCTTATCGACCTCTCGCAAGAGTTGGATGGTTTAGAATTGTTCTGGATGAGGCCCAAAGCATTAAAAACCATAAAACTCAAGTTGCTAGGGCCTGTTGGGGCCTTCGTGCTAAACGTAGATGGTGCTTGTCCGGGACTCCAATTCAAAATGCCATTGACGACCTGTATAGCTATTTCAGATTTCTGAGATATGACCCATATGCTGGTTACAAATCATTCTGTTCTTCCATAAAGATCCCAATTACTAGAAATCCAGCGAAAGGCTATCCAAAATTGCAAGCTATCTTGCATACAATAATGTTACGCCGCACGAAAGGTACTAACTATTTTTCTTTAGTTTTAGTTGCTCTTGTGGTGAAATCTGGTTCTACTGTGATGTTCGGTATCCAATTTATATGGTTGGTTGTAGTGTTTCCTTGAGAGTTTTATTTGCACGCAACTAAATGCAATCACTTATTATAATTTTTTGCCAACTTTTACAGGTACTCTTCTTGATGGGAAACCTATTATTAACTTGCCACCAAAGGTGATAGAACTGAAAAAGGTGGAATTCACAAAGGAGGAGCGTGACTTCTATACTAGACTGGAGACTGAATCACGTGCTCAGTTTAATGTATGTTTTTTCTTAGTTCAACTAAATTTTCGATACTCGTAGATATTTCATGTTTATTGTAGTTTGGCAATATATACCTAATGCCGCAAATATTTAATGTGGCTTTATCATTATTCTATTATATTCTCTTTTACTTTGCTAATATCGAAATCTATATCAGGAGTATGCAGCTGCAGGAACTGTCAAACAGAACTACGTGAATATCTTGTTGATGCTTTTGCGTCTTCGTCAAGCCTGTGATCATCCTCTTCTGGTCAGAGGTTTTGATTCAAACTCTTCATGGAAATTGTCTATTGAGGCTGCAACGAAGCTTCCCCAGGAGAAGCGAACATTTCTTCTGAGTTGTCTATCATCTTTGGAACTCTGTGTCATCTGCAATGTATGTGATTATTTTAGTTTGTTTTCATCCACTTTAAGAACTGCTTCTCCTTCTACACTATTCCATTGATTTATAATTGCCCAGTCACATTTCTGTCTGTTAATATTTTTTTTTAAAAGATTTGAGTGATCAAATAAGTATTCATTCAATTAGGATTTAGATGTAATACTCGTTTGGGTATATTTAGATGGTTCAATTTTTAAGATCTCTCTCTCTCTCTCTCTCTCTCCCTCTCCTCTCCCTCTCTCTCCCTCTCCCTCCCCCCCCCCCCCCCCCCTCCCCCTCCCCCTCCCCTCCCCCTCCCCTCTCTCCTCTCCCTCTCTCTCTCCTCTCTCTCTCCCCTCTCTCTCTCCTCTCTCCCTCTCTCTCTCTCTCTCTCTCTCCTCTCTCTCTCTCTCTCTCTCTCTCTCTCTCTCTCTCTGGTTCAGCTGTGGTATGCATAAAAGATCATACTGTGTTTTTACGGAGGCTTGTTTTACCTTGCGTGGTTTATTATCCTTTTTTTTTCACTCTTCTTTCTTCCTTTTAGCATAGTTTTCTCTTTTTTTTACTCGTTCAATTATCCTTGAACTTTTAAAGTCTTATTCTTCTGCTCTGTCATTGGTGCTTATGTTTCGTAGGATCCTCCGGAAGATGCTGTTGTAACTATCTGTGGTCATGTTTTCTGCAACCAATGCATCTCTGAACATCTTACTAGTGATGACAAGCAATGTCCCACCAAAAATTGCAAGGTTCAACTAAATGCGTCTTCTGTGTTTACAAGTAACTGCTTAAGCAGTTCTCTTTCTGAGCAGCCTGGTCAGGACAAGTCTCGTGATTGTCCTGGTTCAAAAGTTGTTGAGGTATTTGGACCTTGTTCTGAGGATAATTTGTATGGTTCTTCCAAAATTAAGGCTGCCCTTCAGGTCCTTAAATCACTAGCTAAGCCTCAAGATCATAGATCAAGGACTAGTGGCTGTCCAGAAGGTTCCTCTGATCTCCATTCTGGGGATTCATAAATGGCGCTCCTGATGAAAAGGATCTGGTTATGGGTGAAAGTTGAATAGTTCCTGTAAGGTTCCTGGGGAGAAAGCTATAGTGTTTTCCCAGTGGACAAGGATGTTGGATTTATTTGAAGCCTGTCTTAAAAGTTCTTCCATCCAGTACAGAAGACTTGATGGAACTATGTCAGTTGCTGCTAGAGATAAAGCAGTGAAAGATTTCAACACCCTACCAGAGGTCTCAATGACTTTATTTTCTTTACCCCTGTTATTTTGTGTTCTACCATAGAGACTACAATATTCTGGTGTTTAACAATTCTGCTTGGTTATGAAATTCATTCCTTTGGCTGTAGGTATCAGTTGTGATTATGTCTTTAAAAGCTGCCAGTCTTGGGCTGAACATGGTTGCAGCTTGCCATGTACTTCTGCTTGATCTGTGGTGGAACCCTACAACTGAGGACCAGGCAATTGATAGAGCACATCGAATTGGGCAGACTCGCCCAGTAAGTGTTTTGCGGTTAACTGTGAAAGATACAGTTGAGGATCGTATTTTAGCCCTTCAGGTAAGCCTTTCCCCCACTTACGCAGGCACAAAGTCGTTTACCATTCTCTTTCATGGTTCATACCCTAGCTTTATCAAATTCACGATTCTATATTTAATGATGATATGGTCGCTAGCTGCCTAGAAAAGTGTTGATGCACTTGACAGCGTTAATGGTCTGATAATTTACTTTCAGTTTTATAAACATGGATAAAGCCGTTCTTACGCTACATAGAAAATTTGAGCCTGTGTGTGGGGTTACACGCCTGGCCTGAATGCTTATTTTATTATCTAATAACTTGCGTAACTCTAATTCATTATAAGTTTAAATCTGCATATGGAAGTGTTATGAATGAGTGTATCATACATCCAGGAATATTAATGTTAAAACAAAATGATGTTTGTTTATTTTCCATGGTAAAATGGTTCCTAGCTTCAATAGAACTTTATTTGCGGCAAGTACCTTCTTATTTTTGTTTTCATGAATTAACAGCAAAAGAAGAGGAAGCTGGTCGCCTCAGCATTTGGTGAGGATGAAACCGGTGGGCGTCAGACCCGACTTACAGTAGAAGACTTGGAATACTTGTTCATGGCCTGATTTTCAACTTCTATAGCTACATTGTTAATTTGCATTCTGGCATTGTTAACACTTGCATCGGATCACCCATTTCTTCCCGCAGAACACCATTTCGTGACTCATCTTCCGTCAAGGATTAAGACTTATTCAACACACTGTTAATATTAGAAGAGAATTCTCAGAATCCCCTTGGTCACAGAAGGGATTTTTTGTTCCGGTCCATTAATAGTTCTGAAATCTCTCATCACCTCTAACATTGTATATGGATTTAGGTCTCTTCTAAAGATGGTATAGAGTTGTAAATGATAGGTCTCCCGTTTGGTTATTCTTCTTTAAAGATACAGAGATTTTAATAGCGTCTATTTTGATTTTTTAGTATGCTATTTACCATAAGGACCTACAGTGTATTCTTTCACTCATTAATGTCAAACCATGATTATTGCCATTTCGATCCTTGTACTTTTTCTTGTATTAATTTTTAGTTAAAACATCACAATTAAAATCAGGTGACCAATTGGCATCCCAAGTTCATTGAATCTCCTTATAAATCAAACTTATTCTCAGATCTTTGTGTTACATCTATTATTCAACCAAGACAATATATCAGTACGAACAATCTCAATGTTGTCATCAGGTTCACCGAACAACAACGAATGCCACATCCCTTCATAGATCTTCAACGTCTTGTCTTCACTCGATGCTTCCCTTTACAGAGCCCGACTCACTTCCGGATCGGTAACCACATCAGCACTGCCATATAATACTCACATCACTGAGTTTCTGATTAAGTAACTCGGTCACCCTCAAGAGCTCAACAACAGTTCCCAATCTTGGTTTCCCTCTATATCTGAAAGGACTACTGTTCCCAATAACCTCTTCTCTTCCACATTGATCTACTTGTGCAAGAGATCTTCAGTTGGTACAATCGCTAGAGTGGGCATGAAATTGGAGATAAAGGTCAGAGCTTGAGGAATTGGCCATTTGGGTTTAACCTTGTCTGATATTTTACACATGGGTGCCACCAAAACAGCACCTTGGAACCCTTTTGGATCAGCAAAATGAACCAGCAAAGCAATGGCACCACCCGTGGATTCTCCATAAAGAAAACAGGGTAACCCATCAAAGTTCTGATCTTCCTTGATGAGATTGAAGAAAAAGAGACAATCTTGGACGACTGAGTCAACACGGGGGCATAACATTTTTGACCTGGGGATCTCCATGGCCTTCAACGTAAAGTGCAAAGCAAGCCAATACTTTGTGAGCAAGGAAGATGGATGTGGACTGGAAAGTCCAACTTATATCATTGCCGTACCCATGGATCCCGAAGATGATGCCACATGGAGGGTGATCGGATAGGGGAAGCCTTGATCTTGTGAAGGGGGAGAGGCCTCTTGGTGAAGTGCAGAATGATTTTGAACATTTGATTGCTGCTTGTAGTAGTCTTCCTCTGAGATGTTTCCCCAGTAATGGAGATTTTCTTCTTGATCAGCCATGTTTGGAGAGGAAGAAAGAGAGAATAAAATAAAGGATTAATACAAAAAAATAAGTGCTTAAAATATATTATTTTTTAATAAATACTTAAAATTATTTTTATTCATCTAAATGTCGAATATTATAAATATTATTTATTTAAGTGTTTAAATAGTCAACAACATTAATTTTCCTCAACATATGTCATAATCGATAATTTTAAAAATTTACTTTTAAAAAAATCTTATATATATATATATATTTAAAAAAAAGCCCAAAATTTTTAAAAATCTAATCCCCCACCACACCCGTCATCCCCTACCTCCAGCCCCTTCCCTCTGCAATTCCCCACCCCACACACAGGCACCCAACCTCCCTCCCTCACGTCTCCATTGAATCGACAAGTTGCCAACCACCATCACCGTTGAACCACACATTCGCCGACCACAATCACCCACCCATCTAATGTTAAGCCCAAGAAACAAACTAAAAAACTGAAACTTTGCCCTACCTAGCAAGCAACAAGGAAGCATCTAAACATTCCAGTCATGCATGTTTTCAGTAAGATTAATAGTAATTATCGACATCCCAAGAACAAGAACCAATATCATCATCGAGTTTAATGGAAATGTAGGAAAACCGGTAATGATGCTCTGTACAAGATCCATATTTTCATGGGAGAAATTAATTATTGTTTATCTCTTCTATGCTCTGTTCTATTCTCGGTAATGAAGCTAAGAAAACCATTGTTTCAAGGTCCAAATCTATCGAGAGAGGGAGGGAGAGGACGAGAGAAGGAGAGGGAAGGGAGGGGTAGGAGGATGAGCGGAAGGAGAAGGGGTGTGCTTTTTTTAAATATTTTTTAATACAATAATTTATTTTTAAGCTTTTGTTTAGATAAAAAATTTAAAATCATCATATTATGATACATGTTAATTAACAGAAAAATTAACGTCGTTTATGACTCGATTATTTAATGTTTATAACGTTATACACCTAGATGAGTTAAAAAATAATTTAGACACTTATTCTAAAAATCAATATAATTTAAACACTTATTGTGATATTAAACTAAAATAAATGAGATTGATTTGAGGGGTGTGTTATGATTGGTACATGTATAAGATTTCCCACGGTGATTTTTATTTTGGTAATGTCAAAATTAATCCTTATTTTTATCTAAATAATTGTTTTCATTTCATCTTTTAAAGCATTTTTGTTTGTTGTTTTTCTAAATAAATGATTTTATTGAATGAAAATCGTTACTTAGGTAACAATTGATATATATATTATTAACGTTATATTTTTATATGTAATAAATTTTTGATATGTCACATGCTATGTTATCCAATATTATAATATGACATGTCTTGTCATCAAAGATGATGACATGACATAAGACATTCACCTAAGATGATTTCGTACGTGATATATCATCAAAAGTGATAATATGACATGTCGATAATTAAGTATATGTAAAAATATCATGTCAGTGAATAACGATTTCATGATAAAGAAAGTTCGTTTTAAGACGATAGAGAATGAAACCAACCATGATTTAGATATGATGATCGAGACTCAAGAGTTTGATTCGAAAACTTATGCTTCAATACTGGCCGACAAACCAAATGAGTCCACTTAAAACGATACTACCGATAAGGAAGATGAAGTGTACATTGCTATCACTGATGATGATCTCGTAATTGGGACTCAGTATGGCCTCCCATCTATTCAGTTTGCAGATCAGGTGTACAGGCTGATGGAAGTAAGTATGGCGAAAATTGTAATCCAAAAACTTTTAAGGCGAAATATTGGACTTAACGCCACAAACAAAGCGTTTGCGCTTTGTGACCTGCTAGACCATTTACGCTCATAGACCTCGAAAATGGCTACTTCTTGGCTAAATTCCAACTATGGGAAGGTTTTAGCCGAAGGATTTTGGATTATTTACGAACAATATCTGACGGTGCAAACATGGACTATGAACTTTAGTACTTCACAACCGTACCCCACTATAGTTATTGCATGGATCCCATTTTCAGGTCTTCCTGAGTACATATATATAAAAAACCAATCTTGATGGGAATCAGAGAGTTTGTTGGGAAGGTGGTGAAGCTCGACTTCCGTAAAAATACCAACAACAGAAGACGTTTTACGCATTTAGTTGTTTATGTGAATCTGAAACAACCCTTAGTGTCTCATGTGGTCGTCAAAAACAAAGTACAAATCGCTGAATATGAAAACCTACCACACATATGTTGATGGAAGTAGAACAGTATGGCCTTTGGATGATCGTTGAAAAGCGATGTCGGCGGTCGCCTACGGGGACGAGAAAAAACCAAAAATTATCAAAGGATCTGCTAATTCTGGGTCAAGATTTGAGGTGTTAAATGAGGGTCCTACTGCTACAACAAGTCAAAGCACATCACGGAGAAGAATCTGGAAGAGAAAAGTGAAGATGTGACTCCAATGATTCCTGCTAAAAATAAAGGGATACTCTCTGAGCTGGAAAAATCCTACCATGCCCACCGATAGACAAATGACCAAATATCGAGGCAGAATCACGACTCCCCATCTGTATTAAATACCGTAATTTCATGCTTCTAAAACTGGAAACCAAGCTAGGCATCTGAACAAATCAAACCATGAGGTGGGGCCCAACAATGCTTACGAGACAGCTACAAACTCCGTGCATAATCTCATGCACGTTCAAAATGTAAATGACCCAACTCTAGATGTCATCATTGTAGGCAACCAGAGCAGGGAGATCTCGATGCCCACCAATATTGATTGAGTAGAACTTGAGATACCCAAAACATCCAATCTGGTAAGCCTTAATGTTTATATTACATGACTAATATCAATCCCATGTTTGATAATTCCTAGGTATTGAACGGAAGATGGGTCAGACATCTCTCGATCATACTTCAAACAAGGTGGTCACTTTCTAGTCGAGCTCTTCTCAGCCTGAAGTGTCCTCCCTAAAGCCCCATAACGCTCATCGTAATTTGGAGGCCAAGGGAAGGATTGTCTCTATGTCATCCGATCTAAGTAAAGAAAAATCGTTCAAGTTGACCTTTGGTTCGGGAAACTATGGATAAAGTTATAATGGACATTCATCGACTTCATTTTCAACTGGATGGAGTAATAGGTCCAGAAAACACGTCTGGTGAAAACCAATAATGGCTACCTTTCCCTATCTTTTGTTCATGGATTTTTCGCTTCTAACGTGGATGTAAATTTCCACGAATATTCAGAGAATATATGTAGGAATACAAACCGAAAATGGTGGTGCTTTTCGAACCCAGGATTAGCGGCATCAAAACCGATAGGGTCATTCCTAAGCTCGGTTTTGAGTTCTCGTTCAGGGTGGAGGTCATAGGATTTTTGTTAGAAGTCAAACTCTTGGAATTGTGTAGAAGTTCAACGTGGCAAATGAAGATAGATTCACAAGTAAACAAAACAAAGTGGAAATGCTTGGCAGTACACTAAACCACACATGCATATATCGGCAAAGATTTTTCTTTAATTGTTTGAATTCACACGGCAACATGTCAAGCAAGAATTAAGGAGAGAAGTTGAGAAGCATCCAGAGATCCTCAAATAAGTCGGTTATACAACCTATATATATGTGTGCTTAGCCTTTAGTTGGTGTGAGGTAGTGAGCGTGAATAAAAAAGTGAGTGAGCGTAAATACGATTGAGGAGTGAAAAAATAAAGAGATTTGATAGATATTGTGAAGCTTAGCAAAGCTTTAAATATATTGGTGAGTTTGTAAACTAGCAGCAGCTAGTAGTGCAGTATTGTAATATTGAGAGTGTTGTTGTAACATATTTTATTTCGTATAAATAAAAATTTCTGAGTGTTATAAATTATCGTGAGCCCATCTACGCTTCCAACAAGTGGCCTCAGAGCTTGGTTCGAGTTCAACGTGGTGGAGAAGATGGCCAACATGATTCAACCTCAAATCCCGAGATTGACAAAGACAAATTATGGCAATTGGAGCATTCAAATGAAGGCGTTACTAGGGTCCCAAGATTGTTGGGATATCATCGAGGATGGTTACACCGAGCCTGAAAATGCAGCAGCAGAAGCAGCCCTGGTCAATGAAGAAAAGAAGGTATTGAAGGAATCCCGGAGAAAAGATAAAAAAGCATTGTTCTTTATTTTTCAAGGAGTAAACGAATCTACCTTTGAAAAAATTTCTGATGCAAAGACCGCAAAACAAGCGTGGGAGATTTTGCAAAAATCTCTACAAGGTGTCGATAAAGCAAAGAAGGTACGCTTACAAACTCTCCGAGCTGAGTTTGAGATGCTAAAAATGAAAAATACAGAAAACATCGATGATTATATTAGCCGTGTGAAAACGGTCGTAAATGAAATGAAAAGAAATGGTGAATCACTCGATGATGTTAGAGTGATGGAAAAAATTTTGCGGTCATTAACAAGAAAATTTGATTACGTGGTGGTGGCAATCGAAGAATCAAAAGATTTATCTCAGATATCGATTGATGAGCTTGAGGGTTCACTTCAAGCCCATGAGCAGAAAATGAAACAAAATGAAGATTCTGAAAATTTGGAGCAAGCTCTACAAAGCAAGATGAATTTCAACGAAGGAGAAGCTAGCATCAGCTACATACGAGGTCGAGGAAATCGTGGTGGTTATCGTGGAAGATACAGAGGAGGACGAGGAACTCGTGGACGTGGTGGTCGACCATATGGCCCCGAACAAATGAGTGAAAATATTCCAACATCAGGTCGTGGACGAGGATTCAGAGGCCGAGGTAGGGGCAGATATCAACAAGGAAGTAAATTCCAGGTACAATGTTATAATTGCAATAAGTATGGTCATTATAGTTATGACTGTAGATCTGCTCCTAAACAAGAAGAAAGAAATAACGTAGCAACAGCTGAAGAAGAAAAAATTGAAAAATCTCACATATTCATCACTTATAAAGGAAATGAGGAATTCAAGAAAAATATTTGGTATCTTGATAATTGTGCTAGCAACCATATGTGTGGTCAAAGGGAACTGTTTGTGAAATTAGATGAAACAGTTCATGGACGAGTAACGTTCGGAGATGACTCGCACTCAGAAATAAAAGGAAAAGGCAAAGTCATGATTACTCAGAGAAATGGAGAAAAGAAATATATTTCAGATGTTTATTATGTACATGCTTTGAAAAGCAATATCATCAGTCTTAGTCAAGTCCTGGAAAAAGGATATGAAGTGCAGATGAAAAACCGCTCGCTTGCCATTAAAAATAAAGAAGGAGAATTGATAGCCCAAGTTGATATGACTCAAAATCGTCTCTTTACAATTGATATCGAGTCGGGAGAAGTCACGTGCATGAAGACCGCGATCAAAGATGATTCATGGCTATGGCATCTAAGATATGGACATCTTGGATTTTCTGGTTTGAAGCTGTTATCAAAAACAAGCATGGTGAAAGGACTACCAGAGATCAACCCTCCAAATCAATTATGTGAGGCTTGCATCAAAGGAAAACAACATAGACAAAGCTTTGAAGTTGGTAGATCCTGGCGTGCCCGAAGACCACTGGAGATAGTACACACTTATATAGCCGGTCCTTTTGACATACCATCGCTTGGCGGTAACAGGTACTACCTAACTTTCATTGATGATTTTAGTAGAAAATGTTGGATTTATATCTTGAAAGAAAAGTCAGAAGCGCTGGAAAAATTGAGAGAATTCAAAGCAATGTCGGAAAAACAAAGCGGTCAATATTTGAAGATACTCAGATCAGATAGAGGAGGCGAATATACATCAAAGTTATTTGAAGAATTCTGCAAAGAGCATGGCATCATCCATCAGCTGACAGCCAGATACACGCCACAACAAAATGGAGTTGCAGAAAGGAAGAATCGCACAATCCTGGACATGGCGAGAAGCATGATAAAAGGCAAGCAACTACCGAGAAATTTCTGGGCTGAAGCAGTTCGATGTGCAGTTTACCTATTGAACCGATGTCCAACAAAAAGCGTGAAGTATATGACGCCAAACGAAGCATGGAGTGGACAGAAACCAGGAGTTGGACACCTCAAGATTTTTGGATGCATCGCATATGCCCACGTTCCAGAACAGACTAGAAAAAAGCTTGATGACAGATGAGAAAAATGTATTTTCATTGACTATGATGAAAGAAGCAAAGCTTACATATTATATAATCCTCTTACCAAGAAGATAATAATTTCAAGAGATGTTGAGTTTGATGAAGCAGACTATTGGAGATGGAGCAAAGAAGAAAAGAAAGTTGAAGGATTATTTTTTAAAGATGGCGATCTTATCAATCAAGATGAACAAGCTGATGATCAAGGTCCTCAACAAAATCTACCATTGTCGTCAAGCAGCAACAGCGATGCTAGAAACATAATAGAAGATCCTGAAGCACCTCCCACAGAACTTCGAAGATCCACAAGAGAGAGAAGAATGCCAGAAAGGTACAATGATTATGAACTAAATAATGTTTCACTTTTCTGCTTGCTTGTGAACAGTGATCCAATAACATACGAAGAAGCGGTTGAAGATGACAAATAGAGGAAATGAATGCAATGGATGAAGAAATTACATCAATAGAAAGAAATGATACATGGGAGCTAACAAGACAACCAGAAGGCCATAATTCAATTGGAGTAAAATGGGTTTACAAGACAAAGACCAATAAAGAAGGAAAGGTCGAGAAGCACAAAGCGAGACTAGTTGTCAAAGGCTATAAGCAAAGACAAGGAATAGACTATGATGAAGTATTTGCTCCAGTAGCAAGGATCGAGACCATCAGACTTCTCACAGCAGTTGCAGCACAAAAAGGATGGAAAATTTACCAGATGGATGTGAAGTCAGCATTTCTAAATGGCTACCTAGAAGAAGAAGTTTATATTGAACAACCACCTGGATACATTAAAAAGGGACATGAAGACAAAGTTTACAGATTGAAGAAAGCTCTATATGGTCTGAAGCAAGCCCCGAGAGCATGGAACACGAGAATTGATGAATATTTCCAGAGAAATGGGTTCATGAAGAGTCCATACGAGCATGCCTTATACACAAAGAAAAATGAAGATGGTGATATCATGATCGTGTGCTTATATGTGGACGACATGATTTTCACAAGAAATAATCCAGGTATGTTCAATGATTTTAAGAAAGCTATGACTAAAGAATTTGAAATGACATATATTGGAGAAATGTCATACTTTCTTGGAGTTGAAGTGAAGCAAATGCAAGAAGGAATATTTATATCACAAAAGAAGTATGCAGAAGAAATTTTAAGAAAATTCAGAATGGAAGATTGCAATCCGGTAGCCACTCCAGCAGAACCAGAAATCAAATTAAGTGTGAATTCAACAAGAGAGCAAGTGAATCCGACGTTGTTTAAAAGCATCGTTGGAAGTCTAAGGTATCTAACTATCACACGACCAGACATAACATACGCTGTGGGATTGGTAAGCAGATTCATGGAGAATCCAAAACAAGATCATTGGATTGCAGCAAAAAGAATCCTCATATATGTCAAAGGTACAACAGGTCATGGTTTATTCTACACGCATTCAGAAAATTCGAAGCTGGTTGTTATTCTGATAGTGATTATGGGGGAGACTTAGACGATCGAAAAAGCACAACTGGATATCTCTTTCATATCGGCTCTGCAGCATTTTCATGGTCATCAAAGAAGCAACAAACGGTAGCTCTTTCAACATGTGAAGCAGAATACATAGCCGCAACAGCGTGCACTTGCCAAGCAATGTGGTTAAAGAATATTTTGAACGAGCTAAATTTGGCATAAGAAGAACCGATTAAAATTTATGTCGACAACAAGTCTACAATTTCTCTTGCCAAGAATCCAGTCTCTCATAGCCGAAGCAAGCATATTGATACAAAATATCACTTTATACGAGAGCAGGTGAAGAAAAAAAATGTGGAGCTAATTTACTGTAGAACTGAAGATCAAATAGCAGACATTTTCACAAAGCCATTGAGAGTAGATATATTCAATCGACTCAAAGAAAAGCTTGGAATGGAAAGTCGAGTTTGAGGGGGAGTGTTAGAAGTCAAACTCTTGGAATTGTGTAGAAGTTCAACGTGGCAAATGAAGATAGATTCTCAAGTAAACAAAACAAAGTGGAAATGCTTGGCAGTACACTAAACCACACATGCATATGTCGTCAAAGATTTTTCTTTAATTGTTTGAATTCACACGGCAACATGTCAAGCAAGAATTAAGGAGAGAAGTTGAGAAGCATCCAGAGGTCCTCAAATAAGTCAGTTATACAACCTATATATATGTGTGCTTAGCCTTTAGTTGGTGTGAGGTAGTGAGCGTGAATAAAAAAGTGAGTGAGCGTAAATACGATTGAGGAGTGAAAAAATAAAGAGATTTGATAGATATATTGTGAAGCTTAGCAAAGCTTTAAATATATTGGTGAGTTTGTAAACTAGCAGCAGCTAGTATTGCAGTATTGTAATATTGAGTGTCGTTGTAACATATTTTGTTTCGTATAAATAAAAATTTCTGAGTGTTATAAATTATCGTGAGCCCATCTACGCTTCCAACAATTTTCAGGCGGTATATAGATCATTTGTAATAATTTCACCTCTATTGAAGTCCTGGCTACTCATCCTCAATTTGTTCTCATGGAAATCTCTGATATCCACGGCTTCCTCCTTTTTTGGTTACTATCGTTTACGGTAGCTATGAAAGGTACAAGCGTAAGGCTCTTTGAAGGGATATCAATGCTACTCAAATTACAAATGGGATCCCCTGTCTCTTAAGTGGAGACTTTAACACTACCCTCTCTAGCTCGAACAAGGCAGGAGGTAACCATCACGGAGCGGGATGCAAGTTTTTTTAGGAATTCATCCACCAACATAATCTTTTTGACCTCGGATTCTAAAGCCCTCAATTCGCCTGGAGGCGTGGAGGATTTTTGAACGCTTGGAGAGAGTGATTGTCAATGATCACTGGAATAATATAGCTCATTCGACGATGGTGTTCCATCTCCGCCTAAAATCGGATCATTGCCCTATATTCCTTCGTACTTCTAGTGTTGCTAATAGGTTTGCGCCAAGACCGTTTCAATTTTTTACAAGTTAGACTAAACATCATAACTTTAGCTCTCTTGTTAAAGAGAACGACAATTGAGGGGAATATGCAAACCGCTATCAATGAGTTCACTGAGGCTCTTAGGAACTAGAACAAGAATGTTTTTTTTACCATATCATTTAGGAAAAGAAGAATCTTAAAATACAAATCTCCTCTGTTCAAACAGTATGGATAGAAATGCAAGCTTGAATCTTTAGGATATGACACTAGATTTGCGCACTAAAATGAAGGAAATTTTTGATCAGGAAGAAATGCTTGGGAAACAGAAATCTCGAAGCACTTGGTTAACCGAGGGCAACCGTAATACGAAATTCTTCTATAGTCAAACACTTTCTCGAAGAAAATCTAACCGTATTTAAGCTCTTCGCATCAGCAGTGGGGAGTGGTGTTATGATGAGGATATCCTCAAGAGAGAGGCTTCTATGTTCATCGAGTCTTTTTACGATGAGGAAGGAAGAAGCTCGGACCATTTTCCTATTTGGAATGCCTTCCCAAAACTCCTAAAGATGAACATCCGAATGCTTGAAGCCAGTGTGACGAATGAAGAAATTAAACGTGCGGTTTTTTATACGAGTCACTCAAGTCTTCAGGAATTGACGATTTAAATACTCTTTTTCATAACCAGTGGAACACGGTGGGCAACTCGATTTGTAATTGGGTAAGAGCATTTTCGATGGCATACCTATAGATCTGAACCTTAATAAAACCATTTTGGTCCTGATTCCTAAAGTGGATAGCCTTGAATCCTTCGCTGATTTTAGACCGACTAGTTTGTGCACCGTCTTGTACAAACTAGTGATGAAAGTCAGTCTCCAGGTTTAATTTTTTTTTATAAAAATTATTGCGTCTAACCAAGCTGTTTCATTGCATGTCGTAATATCACGGATAATATCATGGTGGTGCAAGAAGTCATTCATTCCATGAGAAAGAAGAAGGGGAAAACTAAATGAATGACCTCAAAAGTAGATCTCGAGAAGGCTTATGACAGAGTCGGTTGAGGATTTTTTTTATTCCATTAGATATATGAGATGCCCAGAAAATATTCATCGCATCAATATGAGTTCACTCACGACTTCATCTTTTCACAATCTATGGAACAACTGTCTCACGAATGCTTTCAAGCCCACTAAAGGTTAAATTCAACTGCTATCCCAGCCTCATACATACAGTCGACTGTTAAATTTGGATAGGTTGAGCTAAGCGAAGGTTCTTTCACTGCTTTTGTAGTGTTTCCATTGTAACAAAATATATATATATATATATATATATAATGTCAGATATACGTTGATTATTAATTAATTAATAATTTTTATTTAATATAAGTTATTTTGAAAAAAATAATATTAAAGACTAAAATTCTCTCTAAAAAAAGAATATGAACCAAAATTATTATTCGAATTAATGTTAAAGGTTAATTTTAACTTCCTTTATTTTATAAATTCCATCATGAGCTTTTGGGGTAGTTCTGTTGTACGATAATTTAATTTAAGACTAAGGAATGTGCGCAACAAAAAATGTTACATAAAACATAATATTTACGGTTGGACGCAATCTAATTTTTTTTTTACTTTTTCTAACATTTTCAGTTGAATCGAAAATGTTATGAAGAAAATAATATTTTTTTGTTGTTAATCGAAAATGTTACGAAGAATGTAACATTTTCGGTTTAATCGAAAGTTTTAAGAAAAAATTAACGTTTTAGGTTGCTCTCAACTGAAAATATTATATTTTTCATAATATTTTTTGTTGAGTTTATTCTCTGTCGCTTCTTAATCTTAAATTAGGATGTTGTTCCTTGATCTGTGCAGAGTATTTGTATTTCTAATTGGATAAGTTTATCTTCATTGTCGAACCAGGAGTACCTTGGTTCAAAGTCAACGGTATATATGATCAAGTGGACTTGTAGCCATAGGTTTAACCATGGTTGAACTTTATTATTGACTCACTTCATTAAATGAAGTACCCTAGCTTAGCGTATCTAGACATGAGGTTATGGTTTTGTATATTGACGGTTATAGAAATAAAATTTAGGGTTATCACACGTGTATTAACATTATAAATTTTATGTAAATTGATATAAATTTATTACAGGTAGATATAATCAATAAATTGATAATTAAGAAAAAAAATTAAATTTCAAAGTGAATATAATTAATTAACAAATACCAGAAGGAAAATAAAACAAAGATAAACCCTAAAAGAAAACCTGAGAAAGAAAGCTGGATTCACATTTGTTAGTGGACGTAAAAAGGAGGCTTCAAAGCACAAAATCCAGACATCTGAAATTTATATTCCATTATCATATTCATAGATAGATAGAAAGTGGATTGTCGAACCCAGAAGGTATTTTCTCTTCCCTTTTTTTCCGTTTCTCCATCTTTTTCTCCCCCCCCCCGGAAAACTGCTCTCTTCCCCTTTTTTTCTTATCTGAAAAGCTCCCCCCTTTTCTTTTGTTTCGGATCTCTCCTCCCCCATTTTCGAACTGATCCCCTTTCTTTTTTATGATTGCTGCTTTTCGTGCTGAGTGAGAAAACCACACTAGAGTTGTTGGGCTAGGTAGAGGGGCATGGTTTGGTTGGTAGGGGAATGGGGGTCCCCATTTTCCCGGATCAATTGTTTGGGTTTATTTATTTATTTACTTACGGATTGATTGATTTTTTTTTGGTTTGGTGAAACAGGGGTTTCGGTCGAGCTGAGGTGACCGGCGACGATGGGAGTGACTCCCCGGCAGTGGCTGGTGAAGAGAGTCACCACCTAGGGTTCAGAAATCCTAATTATTTTAGGTTAATTGGGCCCTACTGGTTGGTCTTCAGGTCGTTGGGCCTACTGTGGGACCTTTTTGTAATTGGGCTCATTGTAATGTCCTGTAAAAATAAAGAAATTAAATAATATTAATATTTAATATTAAAAAAGACAAAAACAGGTATCTTCACGCAGGTCAAAAATATATTAACCCTTATGTTTACCACATTAATAAGAGAGACCACGTCAATAAACCGAACACAATAAAAAATTATATATATTGAAACGTGTTTGAAGCTACAAAAATCAGAAGATAAATGGTTAATAGGTCACGCCATTCAAATTTCAAAATGCTTTCTTGTTCTTGACCTTGAAAATCAAAATAGTAAACTTCCTATTTCATCATCCATTTAAACTTAGTTTATATTTTGGTGACTCAACTATATTTTTTAAAAATTATTTAATGGTTATGTTTTAGTCATTTATTGTTAAAAAACATTAGTGATACTGACACATAACTAAAAGATAATGTCATATTAATATTAAAAAAAATTAAAAATATCACATCAACGTCGAAGTTAATTTTTTTAATAGAGACGAATCAAAATATAACATTAGGTATGATTTAGAAGAAAATAATAGTTGAATGACTATAGGGAAAATAAGTAATAGGTGAGTGACTTAATATATTTTTACTCAAATCAAAATTTTGTTTTAGTCCTTTAAATACCTCATTTCCCTCCGTCTTTCTCCATCGTTCCTTTTTAGTTTCTTCAATAATGCAGCAGAGTTGCTCATCGTCGGCCAAGAACTTATATCGTAAACTGGTTAGAATTCCACCGCCAACCCCAAACAAGGCGGCGACCGCAATGACTAAACCAGTTTGCGACATCTTTATCAACCACCGAGGGATCGATACGAAAAGAACCATTGCCGGTTTACTCCATGATCATTTGTTCAGGTTGGGTTTAAGGCCTTTCTTGGACAGTCGGAGTATGAATCCCGGTGAACGGTTGTTCGGGAAAATAAATCCAGCTATCCGGAGCTGTAAACTCGGCGTGACAATATTTTCTCCCAATTATTGCGATTCATACTTTTGCATGCAAGAGCTTGCCCTTTTGATGGAGAATAAAAAAAGGGTCATCCCAATATTTTGCGACGTGAAACCTTCTCAGCTTCAGGTTATGGATTATGGGATACGCTCGGCTAAGCAATTGGAAAGGTTTAACTTCGCTCTCGAGGACGCGAAGTACACCGTCGGACTTGCATTCGACACTTCGAAAGGGTATTTGTATTTCTATGATAATTTGTTTTGCCATAAAATTTTTTATAAATTTGTTCCTGATATCAACTACGAACTACGGAATAACTCGATTTTTGGGTATGTAGGGACTGGCCGGAGTTCTTGAACTCTGCAACTGAAGCTGTGATTAAGAACTTGGTGGAGTTGGATGCTCAGAAGTCAAGCAAGAAGAGACCATATATTGTGCATGGTCGTGAATATATGTATATGAAGATTTAGATACTCATTTATTAAGGCATAACCCCATTTCTTAAGGGAGATTTCCAAATTAAGTTGCAAAATTATTCATCTTTGTTTGGAGATCTCCCATGATTGACAATAAGAAAAACGATAGGTGAAATTCAAGAACCTTGTTGTAACATACATTTAGGATAAAAAACGATATTCTTTTGTAATGTGTTCATGATTCAATAAATGTGCATATTTTTTTAATGTACATATTGCTTTAGGACTTGAAGACAATGGAAGAAGAGGCCGAAGTTTCAAGGATGAATCTGGGAAATATCCAGGGGGAAAAAAAGAAAAGAAAACTGAAGGTAATTTTAATATTTGAAAATTTCGCGGACGTTGCATCGGTCGGTTGTCGCACCATTGTGAAAGTTTTGGTGAGCTTCGGTCGAGTGATGTAGGCGAGAATATGTGAATATTATATGTATGACGCGTATAAATATGGGTGTATGATGCCGTTGACGACGTATATAAAACTATTTGTTAAAAATTAGGTTAAAATACACAAATGGTCTCTGACTGTAAGATGTTATTTTGTTGAGTTTATCGACTATTAAAAGTTAGAAAATAACCTATTGATTATAGGGCATAATTTTGTTGAGACCCCTTAAAAGTTATAAAATAGTCATATGACTATTTATATGTTCCAAACATATCTTTTTCTGTTAAAAAATTGATTTTGTCTGAGTTGAACGTTAACCTGTTAAATGAGATATGATAAAATCATATTTTAATGATGTATATTGGTATCATCGTTACTTTCAAACACTAACTCGATGACATAATATTTCAAGCGCTGACTCGATAACTTAATATAAATAGAGATTTGATCCAAAAAATACAACTCAAACAATTATAGGATTATATTTTATCATATCCAAGTGAGCATGTTAATGACCAACTCAGACGACCATCAATTTTTTAACGGAAAAGGACGAATTTGAAACATATGATAGTCAGATAGTTATTTTATACCTTTTAATAGTTGGAGGACTCAATAAAGCAACGTTATAGTCAGAGAATCATTTATAACTTTCAATAGTCGGGAGACTCAACAAAGCAATACTCTATAGTCAAGGGATAATTGTGTACTTTGTCCTAAAAACTAACAATATGATTTCAGATTGAAAGTCAAGTGAGGATATATATAAGCGGCTTAATTAAGTGGTTGCTTAATTGAAAAGTGCGTGTATGGCTCAACTACCGGACCTCATGTCATCGTGCGATTCTACTGAAAATCTGAAGCTATTATGTTATATATATATATAATGGATTTTTGTAGGGACCATAACAAGTAGATGATGTGAAAGCTCTTTTTAAATGGAAGAGATTTTGGTTTCCCATAAAGAAATAATATAACGGTTATATATTTTTTTCTAAAAATTCAAATAAACTCTTAAATTAAAAATAATAATTTAATCTTCGAATTTATTAAAAAAATTGATTAAAATAAAATTGATGTATGAATACCTTTAAACTCAATATTCAATAATAATATCTTAATTAGAATGGAGACGGTTGGAGTAAAATTTAGATTATTTTATAAACCCTGGATACTGTACCTAACTTACAAGGTCAATCAATATTTCAAGATTTATAGGAGCTTGAGAAACCAACTTGTTCTAAAAACACATACACTAAACCACTAGCAGTGTCAAGTTACAAGACAACGAGTAACTTAAACAAAGACATGATATGATGATAGTTCATTCCATAATAAGCAATTTTCTATTATTGAATTGAAAACTTTTTTGGGAAAGTTGCAAAGAATGTTAAAACGATTCTTCGTCTTCTTCATTAAAGGTTTTATTCTCTTTCATTTTCATTCTTTTGGGTTTGAGTTTCAGGACACAAGATTCAGGGAAAAGGGCAAGCTAGCCACCTAATGCGGTGCACGAAATCATTTCTTTTTTTCTTTTTTTTGCTGATTTCGCTCCTGGGTTTTTTTTCTTTTATCTTTTTTATTGTTCTCGTTTGGATATTCTTTTTAATTTTTTTTTACTAAGATTTATCCAATGTCAATCATTGTTCCGTTGAAGGTTTTCTTCTTCGTTTTTTTTTTTTAATTTCTGATCGACGCTTCAGGTGGTCATGCCTGCAAGGTGCTGTGGTTTGACACCAATGCTTTTTGGTTCCAAATCAATCAAAATTGTCCCGGTAAATATTTTCAGTTTTCTCTCTTGGATTATATATATACATACATATATTGTTCTTGTTGTTGTTCATTCTGCAGAAATCAAGGGTTGTTATTAAAATCTTAGAATTCTGTCTCTAACCCAGCATTGTTGGCAATGCGAGAAACAAATTTACGTGTTAAAATGCCATTTTAAATGCATTTTCCGACACCCTTTTCATATTTTTTTTAGAGTTTTTTTAATGATTTTGGTAAGGTTAAATTTCTATAAAATTTCCATTCTCTAATTTTTTTTTTTTTGCTTTTGTTGAACGATTGCACGGGTCATTCCAAAGTGGACCCTGCAAATTTGCAGAACCTTAATTTGTATGGATCGTGTTGTATTCACATGTCTGAGGCATGTTTGATTAAAATCCTGATGTTATATGATGCATTAATGTCTGTTAATTATTTCTTTTTTTGTTAATAATTCTCAATAAAATTTGGATCTTATATGTAAAATATACAGTGATGAACTGAGAAGATAAAAGTGACCCTTAAAAATTTTAAAATTTTTGGTATTTTCTATTAATAATATGTTTTTTTATCCGTCAAAGTCATGCAAGAGTCAAAAGAGAAGGAAGGGCTCCGAGCAGGACAATTCACCTCCATTACAAGGCAATTTCGTTCTGATGGTGGAGCTTAGGAAGAAAATCACGACATTTAGAGACATAGTTGATCTACCACCTTGTACTACCTCTTTATCCATAGATAAGGTATTTTAAGAAAAATGAAAAGTGGAAACAATATAATCCGAAAAATCTTTAATCTTCCTATTTGTCTTGGTTTCTGCAGATGATCATAGGGACACTGCAAGATCTCCATAAATACTACCCTGAAAGCATACGTCGGTTCAGTAGATCGAAATTAAAAAGATTACCCCTTGAAGAGGTTTGAAACTTTTGCATAAAACCATCCTCTTTTTTTTTTATAGATTGATCCCAATGCTAATAATCTACTTGCAATTGCCTATGGACAGATGCTGATCTGCTTTTGCACCGCATTACAAGATCTTTCAGACGTATCGAATACAACCGGTGAAGGGATAGGCAAATGCAAAGTTGATATAAATGACAACGAAGAGCCCAAAAGTGTTGAAAAATTAGGTATGAAGTAAATTTTCTCAGAATATTTATATTTGTTTGAATCTCATAAACTGCGGGATTGAATGTTTTTGAAGAACGGAACAACTTGCATGAACTTTTGGGTACATTTCGATCGTTTGTGCCATCCAGTATGGAAAACGAGCCTAGTTGCCTTTCTGAACTTGCTTGTTCTCGCTTGAAATGTGTTATATCCCTAGAGATAATCTTTAGAAGCTTTCAGTTCTCCGATCAAATCAGATTCACCCAAGTCAGAGGCTCTTCATTAGTCGAGGTATTCAAATAAATCTCTCTATCCACCAGAATCTTCAATTAACTTATATTTTTATTATACGGATTTCTAGTCAACTACAATGAATAGATAAGACTTCTAACAGATTACGATAAGACTTCCTACATAATGTTGTGATAGTCGCAACATTACTCACAGTGATAGTTACATGTATGATTCTCAAACTTGAGATCATTATTATTTCAACATTATGAGTCATATGTTTTGATACAATCAAATGTGTGTCATAACTAGTTATTCTATAAAGTCTGATGTAGAATATCACGATTTATGTAGTGAGATATGATTGATCAACACAAGATTTGTCCATCCTACATAATGGGAGAAATATTGTATGCCTCTTGATCGAGTGAGACTAAAAAATGTACGACCATGCTTCAATAAATTAATACGAGTATCATAATTATTTATTTATAAAGTACTCAAGATATCAAGAAAATATTAAATATACAAGTGTGACTTATCCATGACTTGTGTTCAATCTAGATATTGAGGAACTTGGTACATAAAAGTTAATCACATAAAGTTTATTTCGAACCATGATTTCTTGTAACTTAGGGGGAAATAATGCATTGCTAGATGTTGGGGGAATATTCTCAGGATATGCAAGATGCTCCCTATATTTTGGAGAGTTTAGTTGAAACTGGGATGAGGAGCATTCTGCTGTGGTAATCAACCTTCATGGATATTATCAAATAATTCCATGTTGAGCCATGTTTGTTTTTACTCAGCCATTTCAGATTATAGGTTTTTATTTCCTGAATCTCTCTAGTGAAAAAGAAAGTTGTTGAGCCGGTTGATTCAACTTTCAGCTGCATCTATTGTTGCATTGTTGCATACATTCTCCATTCTCGAACCCTTGTTACTGCTCTGAGGTTTACATTAATGTTTTTTTGTTGCACATCTGATGCTGCATATGTGTATATTGATTAAATTAGCAATGTTAATCATCTTAGGTCCTTGATCTCATAAAAAATTGCAGTTTACTTGACACATTTTCAGTCCCCTGCATGACCCCCTGCTCCTGTTCATTCCTTTCTCTCCTACCTGTGCTATATCTCATCGTATTCCACAAACAAGGGCATGACTGCTGTCGTGTTATTGTAGATGAAGTATTTGTTAAGTTTTCAATTGATAGTAGAATTTGAGCCTCTTTTTATACTGAATTTCTGAAAACTGGATTCAAAGATCCTTGCTATGAATTACTTCATTTACTTCGTTGATGGATTATGCCATTGTACAGGTTCGATTACATCTTCTCACTGCTGTGATGAAGTGCATTTTAAAAGGCCTCCTGAGACCCAAAGTGCATTGGGAGCTGCATTGGCAGCAGGAATCGGTGATTTCACCAGGTAAGAGTTTGTTTTGTCTTCTTTCCCCCAGTCTTATATCAATAGTACTGTTTTAGTTGTCAAGTTTTTTCTGGAAACGAGAATTGAACCTCCAGCTTGACTGCAGGATGTTCATGACGGAGCGCTATTCTATATATGATTTTATGGTATAATGTGTCTGTGGCTGAACGTGTGGTGAACCCTCCAAAGCAAGCTGTTTCTGTATTTGCAGATACTCAAAGCAGTGAAATTAACGATCGGATATTTGATGAATTTAACAGTTTATCTGTTTTATACCAGAAGGTATGTACTAGGTAGCCTCTTCCGACTTTATGTCATAGACTGTTTGGTACTTTAGACCATTCTAAAGTTGTTTTGTACTTTTGTTGGGCTGTTAAAGCATCCAGTCTGCATATTAAAGGGAAAAATGTAAGGCATGTATCAGCAAGAGTTTGCCTTTGATTCAAGGTGGACCAAAATGCTTGCAAGGAAACGCTATTCAAACATTGTGACTAAAAACTACTTGGCACTGACGACCAATCTGGATATAAAACTATTAGATACCTAAATCTAGTTATTTGGGACATTACACGATTTAACACTCCCCTTGACATGTAGACTTGATAGAACAATAAAGAAAATCTGTTCTTAGAAACCACTAGACGTCTAGACCTAAATGTTTAAGCAATTAAACGAGGCTCCCAAAAGAAGTCTTATTTACTCATTTACAAGCCATTACGTTTGAAATTAAGGGTAATGAGTTTTTCCTTCTGTTGGTGAAAGGTGCATTTTTAAACTAGGAAAGGTCTTACCTAACAAAGTACTTGCATCTCTTAAGTCATTCCTCCCTTTGTCAAATCCTTATCCTGCATCATTTTTGTATCTAACAATCCATGGGAGACCCACCAACAACCCCCATGGAATGGGCTTGTAGTTTTTCTGTTACCAAACAACTTGCAACAACTTTGTTTTGTGTACTGTTGAGAGCTTGTAGTTGGTTTCTTTGCTGTATTCAAGGCATTGCCCCTCTCCTATCTTTCTTTTAGGTTTACACAAATTTTCCATTATGCTATTAAACAGTTTAACGTACTGCACGCATTCTGCATTTCTTTTAGGAATCCGGGTTCTTTGATTGTGTTAGCCAAATCATGAGAGAACTGAGGTTAACTGATATTTATAAGATAAAATAACCTCAGTGACAAAAAATGCCTTATAATATACTATTTTAACCAAATTTTTTTTGATTTGCCAAAATGACCAACTAAATCGCAATGCGATCGATAATTCGCAACGCGATCTCCGGTATCGCAAATCAGTTTTCAGATTCGCAACGTGATTCTGACTATCGCATTGCGATTTCCAAATTCGCGTTGCGACTTTCCTAATTCGCAATGCGAATACGTAAATCGCAATGCGAATACGTAAATCGCAATGCGAATACGTATATCGCAATGCGAATACGTAAATCGCAACGCGAATCTGACTATCGCAATGCGATTTACATAGCGCCATTCGTATCCAACGCGTATTTTTTTTTCAAATTCCAAACACGAATATATTAATATATCGGAACACTGAACCGTCCACAGTATATCTCGTAATCGTAACTCATAACCTAAAACCCTAAATCACAACTCAGTCTCATCTCCATCTCTCACTCTCTAAGGCGACATCCGTCCCCATCTCCGACGAAATCAGTCCCCATCTCCGACGATATCAGTCTCCATCTCCGGCGAAATCATTCACGGTCAGAAATGGAAAATCAACCAAATCAACCACCGAGGGTTATTTTTTTAATTATTTTTATTTTGAAAATTTTGCATTATTATTAGGTTTTTCATATTAAAATTGATGATAAGTTTACTGGTGTTTTCAATAATAGATTAACCATTTCACTTAGATTGCTTATTATATTCATTCGATTGCTGTCAATACTGCTAAACTGTTTAGTCTTTAACCCTGTGAAGTTAGTAGTTGTCTTTATTTTATCTTTTGGTTGAAGTAATGCAATCCATTCAAGTTTCTTTCAATTTTAATATTTGAAACCGAGAATGACTATCACAATGCGATTTTGTCGTTGCGATTTTCATTTCGCGTTGCGATAGTTATTTTCGTGTTGCGATTTTCATTTTTTGTGTTGCGATTTTAAGTTTCAGAAACTATTCTTCTTCTGCAAATTGAAACTTGAATGAATTGCATTACTTCAACCAAAAAACAAAGACAAATACTAAATTCACAGTGTTACAAATTAAGTTTGAAGATGTTTATGTTCTTGTTATATCTTCACAGTGTAGTTTTTGGTATATCTAACTTGGTATGTTTATTGTTTTTGTAGAAATTTATTCGGCTCAATTGACCTTAAGAAATAAAGTAAGCCTGGCCAAAACAATTGCGTCGAAGCTTTCACCTGCACAAAGAAAATATTTGAGGATACTTGCTTCGGGCCATGGCTGAAAGTACAATATCCGGGTGGAGATGCTATGTTAACCCATCTATTTCTTCAAACCATAACTAGCGATCTACCAGAGGCTATACAACGTCGTGATGAAGAGATATGGTTTGATTTTCCACCGGCGTATACGTATTTTGGGCGGGAGGAGTTTTTCTTAATCACCGGTCTACGCTTCGGACATGATGATGTAGATTGGTACACTAAACATATTACCCGCCTATCATGGTTTTCTCGGGTTTTTCCTGAGCTGTCAACGGAGAAGTCGAATTTACACGTGGAAAACTTGACGAGATTATTGAATAAGAATGATGGTTTTACTCGAATGGATGACGTCGATGTTGTCCGAGTATGCATTCTAATACTTTTGCAAGCTGGCTTTTTAGGCAGAGAGGCCCGACAACCTATTCCTAATGATCTAATTAAATTGGTAGATGACCTAAATGCATGGAACCTGTTTCCGTGGGGTTCGTATCTATGGAAAGCTACATGGAATAAGTTGTCGTCTTCCTTTGATGATCGGAAAAGTTTGCGTGGCGATGGTTCAAATACACTTTGTCAGGCTTTTTTTGGGCTTTTAAGGTAATAATTTTATATAATGTTTCCAAATTATAATTAATTTTAACAATTACTAATGTTTGTTATTATATTGTTTGTAGATTTGGATATTTGAGGCCTTTCCCGCCATGCAGACATATGCATTAAAAACTTCTAATGATATTCCTAGGGCTATTTCCTGGAAGAGAAAACGATCCTTGCAGCAATGGGAAGATTTACTATCGTATACTTCAATAAATAATGTAAGTTAACACAAATACTACCATATGTTTATAAACAAGTTATTACTAGTACACGTTTAACTTTGTTTGAGCTTTTATATTGTTAGGAGGCCAACACTCCATTACAGAGGCTGACACCCACGGAAGTTGAGCTTGCCACTGATTGGTGGCAAGCTAGTAAGTGTTTTTTTGATGGCACGGATGATGAGCAGCCACCACTTCGAGAGCCATCACCTCACCCAGAGCCATCACCTGATCGACCCGAATATACACCTCCACAACGAGAGTCATCACCTATTATGTCACATCATTGAGCCTCTTCTCCACCATCACCTCATGATAGGCGACCGGCAAAGATGTCACGACGTTTATATCCCTATTCTCCACCTCCACCTCCACCTCCACCTCCACGGGATGAGTTAGGAGAGTTACGTAATGAGGTCAATGCCTTGCGTGAGGAGGTCGATACTTTACGCGATGACAATGGTGCATGGCATATTGAGGTGTCTACTTTACGTGGTGATGTAGCAGTTCTACGTGAGATTGTAGCATCGTTGCAGAACGAGGTTCATACTACGCAATGAGGTAAGTTTAATATTTTTTATATTTAACTTGATGATAAATTTACTCGTAATTTCACTTAGATTGCTTAATAAATTCATTCGGTTGCTGCCAATACTGTTTAACTATTTATTCTTTAACCCTGTGAAGTTAGTATTTGTTTTTGGTTGTCTTTGGTGAAGTAATGCAATCATTCAAGTTTCAATTTGCAGAAGAAGAATAGTTTACTATCGCAATGCGAAAAATGACTATCGCAACGCGAAAATGACTATCGCAATGCGAAAATGACTATCGCAATGCGAATTTGACTATCGCAACGAAAGAATCGCAATGCAAATGAAAATCGTATTGCGATTATCTCGTTACGATAGTCAAATTCGCATTGCGATAGTCATTTTCGCGTTGCAATTTTAAGTTTCAGATTCTATTTTCTTCTGCAAATGAAACTTAAATGAATTGCATTACTTCAACCAAAGACAAATACTAACTTCACAGTGTTGAAAATTGAAGTTTCAAGAATAAAACTACTCTTTATGTTGTCATTGAACCTGCACTAAACCTTATGTTGTCCTTTTAAATGTATATAGTTCTTACTTCTGGAATGTTATATGATGCATTTTGTGAACAATGATATAATAATGAATTGGGTGAATACCGTGTAAGTTTGAAATATATGTCTTATTTTCATGTTTAATATCATGTCTGTTTATTTACTGATTTATGTATTAATTTATTTTTAGCGGCCCGCTAAGGTGGATGCTCTACGTCGGGTTTTTCTGCCAAAAACGGAGTTCACGCATCAGACGGCGTGCACGTGCATTACGTCTCCGTTCACCCCAATAGTGCGAAGAATCCGTAAGAAAAAGCCCCGATCACCTGTCATCGTTCAAGAGGCCTCCCCTATCGTTCAAGAGGCCCCTATCATCCCTCAAGAGTCCCCTCCCACCGTTCAAGAGGCCACTGTCATCGTGAAGAGGTTCCTCCTAACATGCTAGAGCCTGATTCACACGGCGTAATATATCGAATTATTGAGAAGCCCCCTCACGTGCAGACAGATGGATGACTGTTGGCTTTCGTATAAGTTACGGCCAGTACCATTCCGGCAGATGAAGTGGAGAGGAGAAACTACCGGAAACAATTCTGGATAATACCCTTTGGGCTAACCGCAGTTGATTTTATCTACATGAGCGGAGCAAGGGTGTTACGCTGACATATATCAAACTCAACGATGATATGCATTTGTTGATTGAACGGTCTTGGGGGTATTATTAGGGGTTGAAGACAACGGCTATTTCGATGGGGGGGGTAAGTCTATATTTCTTCTTATTCAGTTTGATTTTTTTTTTTAAATTTATGTAATTCACTAATATTGTCTTTTTTTGTAAAACAGCATATTGATTCATGGGGACACGTCTTCTAATTGTAAGGAAATTGAAGAAAATATAAGAAAAACGTGATATACAATTATGTCGACATCTTTTCACGACAGGAATCATATGTGTTGGCTAATGGACAAGCTAAACTTTATCCTGCATGGTGGGAGGTCGATAAGGTTAGTATTTATTTGTTTAAATATTTTAAAGGTGTTCATAAATAAGTGCGCAATTTGAATTATTACATTTCGATACAGGTGTTTATCCTTTTGGAATGTACTCATTGGCTTATCGTCGAGCTTCAGCTCCCATCCCTAAAGACAATAATAATGACATGATAAATTACATATCATTCTGATTTGAGAGATATTATTAAGGGATGGAGCTCTTATTTGGCTAAATTCTTGGATGCAACTAATTATTGGACTAATTCTGGAAACAAGAAGCCAAAGAAGTTCAATGTTACAGTTATCAAAGACGACCGCGCGCCACAACAAACGAAGGAAGCCAGAGGGGATTATGGTCCTCTCGTATGCATGTGCTTGGAGCATTTGACGACAGGAAGTACACAGTTTCTACCTCCCACTGATAGAGACAGAGGTGCAGTAGACTTGTGGTTTCGGCATTTTATGGCTAGAACGATATATGCGAGAGTGTTGTTGATTCATGTTGGGTTTCTGCAGGTTAATCCTGAAGTGAGCTGCGTGAATGGATGTATGGGTGCAAAAGTTGATTCAATAATTGATGAAGAATAATTATTATTATTTTTTTGATTGTTTAATTGATTTGTAAAAGATGATTTGTAAATGTTGATTTGTTTAATTGATGTGTACATAATTATTATTGTGCTTGTTTAATTGAAATGTAATAGTTGATTTGTTGATATCATCTGCATATGTTGAATACAAAACAGACTATCGCAAGCGGAAATGACTATCGCAACGAGAGAATCGCAATGCGAAATGAAAAATCGCAACGAGAGAATCGCAATGCGAAAATGAAATTGCAACGCGAAACTAATTCGCGTTGCGATTTCATTTTCGCATTGCGATTCTCTCGTTGCGATTTCATTTCGCATTGCGATTCTCTCGTTGCGATAGTCAATTCCGATTGTGATAGTCATTTCCGTGTTACGATAGTCATATTCGCGTTGCGATTTCTGCATTGCGATAGTCAAATGAATGTCTAATAAGTGATAACAACTGAACATACCATAGCAATGTTCAAACTCAAGTTACTAATACATGCCTAACTGAAAAATGTTAAAAGTTCACACATATATACAATAATACAACGTTTGCATTTAAAAATCACATAAGTTAACAGTTCCAAAAGGTGAAGCCGGTTGTGATTGGGATTTTGATGAGGATCCATATTTGGTAGAGGAAAAGATGATTGTGATGGCACTGGTGATCCACATGTCAACCTTGTATGACCACTTTCCTTGCACCGACTACATGTCGATCTCTTCTTCTCTTCACCCTTAGACGGTATACGATCGTGACTTTTTGGTCGGCCAGGTAGCCTTCTGTCCATGGCTGGTGGCAAAACTGTTTGTAAGTCATCTGGTATGTCCCACTCAGAAGGATGTGGAATAGGGTAGACAATCTCGACATAAGTCTGTCGATATACTTCTGTAGTGTAACAATCCATAGCGTATGCGCTTGAATCATCTTGGTTTAGATGAAAAGCAACTTTTATAACATGGCCACACGGATAACCAGATGTTTGCCATTTCATACAACTACACTTTGCATTTAGATCGACAAGCCATTTAAGTTATTATCCAGTACTTCAAACAAAGTGTTTAAACATGGTTCAACTCTCCATGACATTGACTTCACAACACGTTTCGTTATCTTTTTTCATCCATGGTGTAACACGATGTTCCAATGTTCCTGTAAATTAAATAAATAATACTTAGTAAAATATATGAATAAGTTACAATTTAAAGAAAAATACCTGCATGGTTTCTTTCTTGTAGTACCACTGTTGAATAGAGGCTCGAAAAAACTCCATTAACATAGTAATGGGTAATTTCGGGAATGATGACTTAGAGCGTTGATTAATTCTGTACTATTAGACGTCATGAAACCATATCTTACTCCAAGTTGATGTACTCTTGACCATCTTTCAAACCCGACATCTTCTAGTGTTTGAGCACACTGAGGCAAAACACGTGTTAAACATTTAATGCTTATTAAAATCCACTTCCCGATAAGCTTTTACAGCCTTCCAGTATGTCCATTTGTGATTTTTTATACCAACAGACCTGATTTTAGATTTCTATACAAATGAACACCACAAAGTCCATGAAAAGCATCTGGAAACACTTCTAACAGCGTTGTCAATTGAGTTTGCCCTATCGGATATGATTTTCAGATTGTTAATAGGACCTATGCAATCCCTAAGATGCCCCATAAACCATGTTCATGAATAAGAGGTTTCAGATTTGCCAACCCGTATTGGCAGTATCCCATTGTTAGCATTCATGGCTACTGCTAATAAGTTTACTCCAAGGTATCGACCTTTTAAATATGCTCCGTCACTATAATAACTGGGCAATGCAAGTAATAAACGAACGAATCTACAAAATCATATACAAGAAATATAATCATTTAAATGTGAAATGCATGTAACTAACAAAAATGAGTCAACAAAATTATATTGATTTACTAACCGCAGCACCAATGGCGATAAACATCAACTCAAAGCGTCATCTCTATCTGTTTTGATATGTTACCGACCCAGGATTTTTCAGCTTTAAATATGACAAAGCCGGCAGTTGGGCAAACGATGCTTCTGGCGACCCCTCAACAATTCCAAGGCATAACATTTGGCTCTCCAAGCTTGAGAATATGAGATACTAATCTTGAACCGAGCATTCATGTCAGTCATAATTTCATGTCCCGATATACCATGCCATTCAAAAACATTAACTCAGCCAGAAAACCACCAACACTTTTGTTTGCCTGTCTATAGTGAGGAAAAACTTGGGTTCTTGAACATGTATGTTTATCAATAAAAGTCCTAACTTGAAACATTTCACAATCTTTTATCCTCTTTGCAATCATACGCTACGTACAATTTTTGTCAATCATACACCTGTTTCGAAACGATCTTTGCTTGATTTGTTAACTTTTAGTTGATAGCCATCTTCCACACATTTCGTATACAAAGCTATCTTCAAGTCTTCCTTTGTATCAAAACAATCATCTTTCTTGATACGAATAAGTTTTGTGTAACAATCACTGCTATCTTTACCAACTCTTCTTCCGGTATCTGAAGTAATTCTGGCATATTCCAGTTATACTCCCGTGTCATTTTCTTCGGGGACTTTTCTTTGGGGATTTCTTTTTTTCTTCTTCTTTAGGGTTATATGAATACAGAATGGATGTTCAACATGTTCATTTACAGTCGTAACTTCCTCCTCATTATCATCAACAACATCTTCCTCGGCAACGACTGTTTCATCATCAAAATTTGGGTATTGACCAATATCAAAATCATTACATGCAGGGTCTGTTTCTTCTTCTGAAAAATCATCAAAATCCGAGTATTAACTAAGATCAAAGTCCGGGTATTGACCAATATCAAATTTCGAATACTGACTAGTACTCACAATTTTTTCTGTTGGCTCATCATCGTCTAACTGGTCAATACGAAAACCTAAATTTGGTGCTGAAAGTTGATTGTGATTTAGATTAGGGAAAGTTGTGGGTTTTGAGATTGTGTTTGGTATTGGAAATGTGGTGAAACAATATTTACTGGTGATGAAATTGTGGTGGAACCATTAAATTTTGAGCACCATAAATTGGGGTTAAAAACTTAGTTGATTACTACCCGCTACTGATCTAACTTCACTACTTCTAGGTTCAACAACATACAATGTAACATCATCACTTGAAACACTAATGTAAGCAATGAATCGTTCAACATCTTTATTGTCGGTTAACAAATAAACTTTACCATTTCTCTGATAAGATAGCCTAAATCCACTTAGGGGCTCTAAATTCAATTTATTTGCAACACATAACATTAGAGTTTCATAAGTTAACTTTTTTAATGACAGTTTTAGTTGAAGATTCATGGGTAAAGGCATATATTGTAAAACACCATGAACATTCTCCCATGACCCTCCAAAACACAAATATATCCAAACATGATCAACATTAGATGATTTCATTATTGTAAATTAATTTACTAAACAAACGAGTTGCGAAACTAAAACATGTTGCCGGATGGGGAAGGATGTCGTTGGATATAGAAACAGATGTCGCCGGAGAGAGTGATAGATGGAGATGAAATGAGTTGCGATTTAGGGATTTAGGTTATGAGTTGTTGCGTAGTTATATACCCAAAACATTTGTGTTGCGAAACTAAAACCTGTTGCGAATTCAGAAATCGAGTTGCGAATTTGAAATTCAGTATTGCGATAGTCAGAATCGCGTTGCAATAGTCAGAATCTCGTTGCGATAGTCAGAATCTCGTTGCGATAGTCAGAATCTCGTTGCGATAGTCAGATTCGCGTTGCGATTTACGTATTCGCATTGCGATTTACGTATTCGTATTGAGATTTACGTATTCGCATTGCGATTTACGTATTCGCATTGCGAATTAGGAAAATCGCAATGCGATAGTCAGAATCGCGTTGCGAATCTGGAAACTGATTTGCGATACCGGAGATCGCGTTGCGAATTATCGATCGCATTGCGATTTAGTTGGTCATTTTGGCAAATCCAAAAAAGTTGGTTAAAATCGTATATTATAAGGCATTTTTGGTCACTGATGTTATTTTCTCTATTTATAAATATTTGCAGCCATCTTACATGTTTACTGATAAGTGTCGTAACCATTTTTAGGTAAATATTATTTTAAAACCAGTTATGACTTTGATTTTGAAAATGGGTCGGTTTTTTGAATCGATTGGATTAAATTGAAAAAGGAGTCGCCATCGACCTATGGGTTAGATAGTCGAATACCTAAAAACGTCTTTTAAAACAATTTTAAGAAAAATCATTTTTAAGACAAAATTCGGTTTGCGTTACCAAAGATTCATTTAAATAGATTCGGGAGTCGGTTACGTGTGGGGAAGGGTAAGCACCCCCACAACACCAAAATTGGTACTGTGTCACTTACACATTGTCATAAATGGTGGAAATCATAAATCAAATATAAAGTTAAAAGATGGTCCATTTATTGAACGTTAATTAATTTGCTTCGAATTAATTAATTACATAAAAAATTTTAACTCGAAAGAAACATCGAAATTAGCAATCCTCCATCGGAAAAACTAACTCGACTATTTCTTATCAATAAAAGAATATTCTCTCATTAACAAATATATGAATCGAATATAAATAAAAATCGTCAATTTGAATTCACATACAATAAATTGGGACTTAAAATAACACACATTGCATCATTTGTATCAAATCAAATTAATTAGTAACATGAACTAAATTTATTTCAAGACCAATTTCGTTTGAACGTCATGTCGGATTGTACCACTTCGATCAAGTGATACTTTCCACGCCCGTTCTATAAATACATATTCTTGAAATTTCATTCGAGTGATGGCAAATAAAGGAATTTAAAATCGATAGCTAGAAATAAAAGAATACATTTTTAATTATGTAAATGATCCAATATGAAAATATAAATTGAAATACATAAATAAAACAAGTACATGCGTAACAATAATCTGAATTTGTAACTTTGTTTTATTGACAGTTTACAAAATACTGACATTAATTACATGATTTATATATATATATATATGAAATAATAACTGTAAATAAAACAAAGTTACAAATTCAGATTAAAATGTGCATCTAGAATAAGATATGCTAAAATACAGACAGATCATATTTACAAAAAAATTAAAATATTAAGAAGATATACATATGTAATCTAATCTATATACACTTACATAAAAATATAAATATACATACATAAAAAATAACAAATTAATTAAATAATTTCAGGAAATAAAAATACAGATCATCAAGGATTAACAAGCAATAAACCCAAGTATCAAAGCTTTAAATACATGATTAAAATGAATACTACGCTAAATATGAAAACCAGAACATGAAATCCATAATTTTATATCTTAATATATACGTAGGATCGAAATGAATATTGTGCAAAATCAACAGCCCATAGTATGAACATATAAACAAATAATAGTATACTGATGAGGACTAAAATATAACATAAAATAATTAACGATCTCGAAATAGTAATATAACATTTTTATAAAGTGATCAGAATGCAACTTTTACAAACCAGAGAACCTCCCTGTGTGATTCACCCATGCGCCGATGACATGAAACCCTAGAGCCCAAAACAACGCTGTTTCATCATATATTTATACTACATTAAGGGTTTTAAATCCCTTATTTTCCTATTTGCTCTCTCTCATCCGCTCTCATCTTTTCATCCATACTCTCCCCTTCTCTTCTTCTTCAACAGACTAGGAAACCCAAAAGCCATTGCCCCTTCACCGTTCCGATGAGGGGCTTTCCTTCGGTGCTCAAACAACCCTCCTAAATCCGACAAAGTGTCGATGGCCATTCTTTCCCGAAAGGTAAAGTCTCATTTTCCCTTTTTTCCCTATTTTCTCTCCCGATTTCTTTGCTCTCCTCCTTTGTTTTTGAGTTTGGTTAATATATAATAGGGTAGAGTGTGGCTGTTGGTGTGGAGATGGAAGCATGGTGGCATGGGTAGCAAGGTGCAGGGAACGGTGTAGCATGGGCAGCAGCAAACATAAGGGCATGGGGTGCATGTTGGAGACAACTTCACGTAGGTAGCATGTTAAAAAAATGGTGCTTACAGCTGCCCCTCTTTGCTCATTGTTATGAAACGGGAATGAAGCAAAGATAATAAAAGTACCATTTTTAATCTTGGTCTCTTCTCTTTCAGTCGCGGGTTCTTCTAGAAATGTTGATCCTTTAATCTTGGTCTTCTCTTTCAGTCGCGGGTTCTTCTAAAATGTTGATCCAAGGTTGAACAAGTTATTCTCATTATGAACTTCCTCTTCCTCGTTAGATGAGTTCTTCTAATTATGAACTCTCCGCTGGGGATATCAATCCATTATCTTCTTGATGGTTGACCCAATATGATGCTAATCCAACTACTTATGCGATGGATTTAAGTGAGATAAGAATGTTTGATCCATCTTATTCTGTGATGAAATCGAATGACATGTTGGTGATGTTCCAACTTCGTATGCGATGGAAGCAAGTTAAGGTTGAACAAGTTCTTCTAATTATGAACTTCTTCTCCCTCATTGGATGAGTTCTTCTCATTATGAACTCTCCACTGAAAATGTTGATCCCTCGGAGTGTTGCTATTCAACTCTATATGTGATGAATCGAGCAAAGGTTGAACAAGTTCTTCTCATTATAAACTTCTTCTCCCTCGTCGGATGAGTTCTTCTCATTATAAACTCTCCACTGGAAATCTTGAACCAAAGTTGAACAAGTTCTTCTCATTATGAACTTCTTCTCCCTCGTTGGACGAGTTCTTTATGAACTCTTCGTTGAATGTTGAGCTAAGGTTGAACAATTTCTTCTCATTATGAACTTCTTCCCTCATTGGATGAGTTCTTCTCATATGAACTCTCCACTGGAATGTTGAGCCAAGGTGAACAAGTTCTTCTCATTAACCTTCTTCTCCTCATTGGATGAGTTTTTCTCATTATGAACTCTCCACAGCAATGTTGATCGATTTATATCTCTTTGAAGATTTTTAAACCTGCAAAAGATTATCATATGTCAGTAAATTGTGTTTGAAGTACCGTAGGTATTGACCCAAAGGTCCTCGAATTTTGTTGGAGATCCATTTCTTTTAAAAAAATGAAGACGTGAATTGATTTTTCACTGAAATCTTCTTCTTCAACATGAAATTGTGAAATGAAACCTCTACTAACTTTGGAATTCATGTCAAATATTCAACATCTGGATGAAAATGAATAAGAACTTGTTTTAAAAGAAGCTCTCTTGAGTGAGATAAATTTTATTTCGAGGGAAATCTGTCTCAAGCGACGAAGTTGGTTTTAAAAAAAAACATCTCAAGTGAAATAAAATTTATTGTTTCAAAGGAAAACATAATCAAAGATTTTATGTTGCAAGAGGAATTATCTACAGGGAGACAAAACTGTCTCAAGGAAAACTATCTCAAGAGAGACTAGCTCGTTTCAAGGGAACGACCTCAAAGATTTTTGTTTCAAGAGAAATGTCTTAAGGGAGACAAAATTTGTTTCAAGAGAAATATATTCAAGATTTTTTTCAAAAGAAACTATCTCAAGCGAGACAAAATTTGTTTCAAGTGAAACTGTCTCAAGAGAGACAAACCTTGTTTCAAGAGAAACAATATCAAAGGTTGGCGTTTCAAGAAAAATTGTCTCAAGAGAGACAAAACTCATTTCAAGGGAAACGACCTTAAAGATTTTTTGTTTCAAGAGAAATTGTCTCAAGGGAGACAAAATTCAAAGATTTTTTTGTTTAAAAAAACTATCTCAAGCGAGACAAAATTTGTTTCAAGTGAAACTGTCTCAAAAGAGACAAAATTCGTTTCAAGGGAAACTGTCTCAAGGGAGAAAATTGTTTCAAGGGAAACTGTCTTAAGAGAGACAAAACTTTGTTTCAAGGGAAACAATATCAAAGGTTGGCGTTTTAAGAGAAATTGTCTCAAAAGAGATAAAACATGTTTCAAGAGAAACAGTCTTAAGAGAGACAAAACATGTTTTGAGAAAAACAATCCCAAGTGAGATCAACTTTGTTTCAAGTGAAACAAACTCGAAATTTGTATTTCAAAGGAAAAATGTCTCAAATGAGACGAAATTTGTTTTGAGAAATTTATCTTAAAAGAGACAACTTGTTTTGAGTAAAAATTATCTCAAGTGAGACAAAATTTGCCTCTTTTTTTTAGAGATAATCGTCAAGAAATCCCTGAAAATCAGGCTTAATTTCTGAAAAATCTTTGAAAATATCATGTTGTTCGGGTAACGTGACCCCACATCAAAGTAATTATTCTTCTTGGATTGGGATCCTTAATTCTTGAGGTTCTGCCAATCGAAATATAATTCCTTTCATTCAAGGCTTGAATTTTCTTTCTCTTCTTTCTTAGAAAATCTGTAAAAATATGCTTTGATGCATGCAATATGAATGCAACATGTAATGCATGACTTTCTTGTGTAAAATATCTATCAGTAATCATTTTGACTTCAAAATGGAGATCTCGATATTCTTTCACTCTTGTATGAAGTTGCCCCTAACATCAGCATTGTCAAATAATCCTCTGGAACAATCATGTCCCTCTCATCTTATATCTTTATATCTTGCTTCTTCAATATTCTAGAAGAAGTGTTCCTCCTTTAGATTCGTTGCGATCAGATAGATGACTGGGCACCTTACACGTTTATGACTTGTTTTTTCAATCAGAATTATTTCTCTAGAGTTTTTGGCTAACTGCAGTATGAATGATTCATTTCTCTGGGTAAGCTCTGCTTGTCATCTTTCAACCCTGGCACTCCAAGCGACAGAAATCATTCACCATGTCTGTTTGGTTTGAATCTTGTGATCTTAACGACATCTTGTTTAGATAATACCCCAATGTGGGTACTCATGGCTCTATTGTGCCAAAATCTCCATCTTGAAGGGTCTTACTCTTGTATCGCTAACCAATAATGTTAACGAATAGCTTGAAGGCTTCTCTTTTTGTGCCAAAATCTCCATCTTGAAGGGTCTTACTCTTGTATCGCTAACCAATAATGTTAACGAATAGCTTGAAGGCTTCTCTTCATGATGCCACCATCAGATGGACACTTAAGAAGTGATATCTAACATGATTATCTTTCATATTTGCTATGAGGTAGGATATGTGTCACCTTCAACTAAGGTGATCTTATTCTTACGATGTCACAATGAAGTGTTAGAAGTGCCGTCCTCTACTCCTTATGATCTCTCAGACTATCTTCTTTCAAGAAATGCTTCATTGTTCTGGCATTATTTGCTCTTTTCTTCGTTAGAGGCAGAATGAGCCTCATCATCAAGGACCTTTCCCACTTGAGATTGTCATGCTTGAAAATGTTTCTCTTTCTTTTATTTAAAAAATGTGAAAAAATGTTGAATAAAAGAATGTTGTCATTTTCTTCCGGCTCACAATCAAAACAAATTGTAAACAATAATTCATTGAATATCAAATAAACCAAATTTTCTTTTGATCCTTAAAAAATTATATACATTTGAAAAGTGTAAAGATTAAAAAGGCTCAGGCTGACTTATGAAAGTAAGTGTTTCAGGTTAATCGGGGAGGTAATGTGTTTCAGGTTGACTTCTTGTGTTCTCGATTCTGTGTTCATTAATCTGATTAAACAACCATCATGCTTCTCTTCTGGAAATGTTCACTGGTTCCCAGCCCTCGCGAGTGCCTTTGGACTGTGCAATGCTTATCAAGAGATATATAAGATTGTCCTTCTGTACAGTGTGACAATCTTCATGTTCGAGTTGCCTTTTCAGGTTTTCAACTCGAACCCTCATTTGGTTTCAAGACGTCATCTAAAATTATGCGTTTGAACCTCCTTTTATTATTTTTCCCTCATGCATTAAAGATTTAAAAAAAACTATTTCTTTTTTGCAAATGAACTTAACCTAAGGGTGGAATGAAATCTGAAGATATCTCCACTTAGAAATCCATGTATGATTAGAAGGGACTTTTGGGCACGTAATGTAGGCTAGGGTCATGGTTATGAAAGAAAAGGATAAATAGGCCCAACAAATGTTTAGGGGTTATCGAACCAAGGATCAATTCACTCTGTCATCTTCAATCTTGCTCTGCCTTATTTGAATCTTCTCTCGTGTCCTTTATTTTATTTTCTTTGGTGTTCTCTGATCTTCTGGTGAATGATTATGGATCTTTGAACTGCTAGTCTTGAAGTGTTGGATTTGTCTATTTTCTTCTTCTTTTTTCTATTTTTTCTCGTTTTCTTTCTTTTTTCTTTCTCTTTTTCTGTTTTTTATATCTCTTCTTTTTATTTGTGTTGTTAACTCGATTTGATCTTCGAACGCTTCGTATTTCGTCTATCTTGTGATATTTGTTATTTCTTCCTATGATTTGCCTCTATAGCAAAATCCAGATTGATGATGTTCACTCATGAGAGCAGATGTCCTTCATCTTTGCCCCCCAGTACAGAGGGTGATCATTGGTTAGGGTTTGATCAAAAGAAATAATATTATAGGCTCAAAAGGGGACAACAAATGGGTATATAGATACATATAAAAGGATAAATGAATTAAAGTCGTTCATCATCTCATATACAGAAGTCTTTGTAGAAGAGGTATCCACAGGGGATAGATTTCAGGATTAATTTTATTCATATAAAAAATGTAATTAATGCATGATAGAATTATTTCAAACTAATTCTACTTTCTGCTTCTTGTTCCCAAGTATATCTCAATGTTCAGGCTAATCTTCAGGAAGTTGATGCGTGATGCCCCAAGTTTTTTCTTCTGATAGAAAGGTTCATGCTTAATTGAACATCTTGTACTCAATGTCTTTAGGTTTATTGGTATAAAAATGTCAGTTTTGCTTTAAGAAGACAATGGTGTGACTTTTGACTCAAAAAGAAAGGTATGGGTATGACTCTTTGTGTATCAAGGAAAGGTAATGTCAAAATTTGGTCTTTTGGTAATGACCATGAGTTATTTTGGGTAAAGAATCAAGGTATTTTATTTTGGCTTTGGACAGGAAAGAAAGGTCTAATCTTGTCATATGTCAAAAATCTATAATTCTTGAAGAATTAAAAGAATCCTTAATTCATTCGATATTCAAAGAACTAAAGATTAAAACTCGTTCATTATTCACCTTAGAAGGTAGCATAAATTCAGTCGTTTAAAAGCTCAAACAAATATGAAAGACATAAAAAAACGTGTTCAAACAAAAGAATGCTCTCGATGAAAATGGTAAATACAATGCCCCCATTCTTCTTTGATTTCCATGCCCCTGAATTTATCAGGTTTGCGCTTCAGTCCTTACAGTTCTCAGCGGAATGTCTGAAGCTTTCTATGTGGTAACTGTACATGAGATTAACATCGTAGCCCTCGGGATATGGGGACTTTTTCTCAGATCATTCTAGAAGGCTAGTCCTACCACCAGCTGAACAAGCTCCAACTGTATTGATTTTAGCTTTTTGCTTCTATTTGGTGTAACGTGGTTATGACCACTTTATAGAATCCTCCATGAATATTTTTCATGAAAATGCTTAAAAATGAAATGTAATGCAAAATGCAAAGATGCAAATGCAAATGTAGATGCAGATGTAAAAATGTTGATCCCAACGATGAATATCGTAGAATAATTTTCACTAGTGATAAAAGCTTTCACATTACAAGACGTTCACTTTACAGACATCGATTAGATATGAGTCTGAAGTGGATCGTCGCTTCATCTTGGACATTCTTACTTGAAAATGCCCCTCAAGTATTTGTATCCTAACTGTTAATGCCCCAGCGGTGCGAAAGTTAGTGCGTCGCTCCTTGATAACTAGCGATGAGATAATCGCAGATGAGAATCTACTGCTGGGTTACTCCTTGGATCGATGGATCATCATTTTAGTCTCGAATGTTGCATAATCTTCGAGCTCACTGTTTCATCTAGGATCTTCGTATTGGAACTGATGCCCCTCAATGCTCTGTAAACTAACTCCGTTAATGCCTTGGCGGTGTTGAAGCCAGTGCGTTGCTCTTTGGTGATAAATGATGAGATGATCGTAGATAAGACTCCTCTGCTGTATCACTCCTCGGATCAGTGAATCATCACTTCAGTCTCGAATGTTGCACGGTCTTCGAGCAAGTCTCATTCTTGTACTCAGAACTTCTTTTAGCCCTTGGTGTATGTCTCTGTATGTGATTGCTTGATTGAAAACTTTTATCTCTTCTTGTGAAGATTTTCTCATGAATATGCCCTTGCTGATCAACACTCTTGTATTATGTTATGAGATGCAATGTATGCAAAAATGATGAAATATGACATAAACAAAAGAAAAAATAGTTAGTGTGCACAACAAAATAAGTGAAAAGTAGTTAGTACAGTAAAACAGTCGATACAGATAAAAATTATTCAAAGATGAAATACATCTCCATCTACCCTATCATGATATCTACCCGAGCATGCTTTATTAGATAACATTCATACTCATACATGTTATCTACCCAAAATGATTTTTCGAGAAATTAATCCTAATCGCATGGTATCTAGTTCGTATGCTTTTATTCAAAAATAAATATATTCTACGAACTTAAAGCAAAAAATAGGGTTTAGAAACGCTCCTCCTTTGTGTATACCTATTTTGGCTACCTACTGACGGACAGAGGTTCGGTATGACCATACATATGTTGACCGTTCTACGGTTCACTTATGTATCGTTTCGGCTCTAACGAAGAAAAAGTACTCGAATTGTCCTTGATGTCGGTGTTCCCTTGGGCTGCCAAACCCTCAATCCTCACCCATTATAGGCTTAAACGGATCGAGTTCAATTCGAGGGGATACATTCCCTTATGCCCACACGGAGAATAAATTCACACGAAGACATAAGGTATATGAATCCCAAAGGTTACTTGCTAGGCCATACGGAGAATAAATTCCCACGAAGGCGTCGCTTTCACCCCCACTTAAAAGGGTTCGGAGCTGTCTAGAGCTCATGTCATGCAATTGCAGGTGATGTGTGAGGAGGAGCATATTTACCTTCGACTCAAAAGTAAAACGAAACACTCGATAAAAACTTGGACAGATCTGAAAACAAAAATCAAAATGTTAGTATAAAAAAATGAAGAATTACAAACTTCAATAAATGAATCAAATTAACTAAAACCTCGAACTCATAATTTCCACCAAAACAACAATGTGTAAGCGATTTTAGCCTGACTCTCTAAAAATAGTCCCCAACAGAGTCGCCAAGCTGTCGTAATTTTTAGGTAAATATTATTTTAAAAACAGTTATGACTTTGATTTTGAAAATGGGTCGGTTTTTTGAATCGATTTGGATTAAATTGAAAAAGGAGTCGCCATTGACCTTTGGGTTACGTGTGGGGAGGGTAAACACCTCCACAACGCCTAAAATTGGTATTGTGTCGCTTACACATTGTCGTAAATGGTGGAAATCATAAATCAAATATAAAGAAAAGATGATCCATTTATTGAACGTTAATTAATTTGTTTCGAATTAATTAATTACAGAAAATTCTTTACCTCGAAAAGAAACACGAAATTAGCAATCCTCCATCGGGAAAACTAACTCGACTATTTTTTATCAAAAAGAATATTCTCTCATTAACAAATGTATGAGTCGAATATAAATAAAAAATCGTCGATTTGCATTCACATGCAATAAATTGGGAATTAAAATAACACACATTGCATCATTTGAATCAAAATCAAATTAATTAGTAAAATGAACTAAATTTATTTCAAGACCAATTTCGTTCGAACGTCATGTCGGATTGTACCACTTCGATCAAGTGATACTTTCCATGCCCGTTTACAAATACAAATTCTTGAAATTTCATTCGAGTGATGGCAAATAAAGGAATTTAAAATCGATAGCTAGAAATAAAATAATACATTTTTAATTATGTAATGATCCAATATGAAAATATAAATTGAAATACATAAATAAAATAAGTACATGCGTAACACATGAAGTAAATTTCATACAAAATACTTACATTAATTTAATTTATATATATATCTCTCTCTCTCTATATATATATATATGCATATATACATGAAATAATAACTGTCAATAAATAAAGTTACAAATTCAGATTAAAATGTGCATCTAGAATAAGATATGTTAAAATATAGACATATCATATTTACAAAAAGATTAAAATATTAAGAAGATATACACATATGTAATCTAATATAATATACACTTACATAAAAATGTATAAATACATACATAAAAAATAACAAATTAATTAAAATAATTTCAGGAAATAAAAATACAGATCATCAAGGATTAACAAGCAATAAACCCAAAGTATCAAAGCTTTAAATACAGGATTAAAATGAATATTACGCTAAATATGAAAACCAGAACATGAAATCCACAATTTTATATCTTAATATATACGTAGGATCGAAATGAATATTATGCAAAATCAACAGCCCATAGTATGACATATAAACAAATAATAGTATACTGATGAGGACTAAAATAGAACATAAAATAATTAACGATCTCGAAATAGGAATATAACATTTTTATAAAGTGATCAGAATGCAACTTTTACAAACCAGAGAACCTCCCTGCGTGATTCACCCATGCGCCGATGACATGAAACCCTAGAGCCCAAAACGGCGCCGTTTCATCATGTATTTATACTACATTAAGGGTTTTGAATCCCTTATTTTTCTGTTTGCTCTCTCCCAGCCGCTCTCCTCTCTTCATCCATACTGTCCCCTTCTCTTCTTCTTCAACAGACGAGGAAACCCAAAAGCCATCGGTGCTCAAACGACCCTCCAAACTCCGACGAAGCGTCGATGGACACTCTTTCCCGAAAGGTAAAGTCTCCTTTTCCCTTCTTTTCCTATTTTCTCTCCCGGTTTTCTTTGCTCTCCTCCTTTGTTTTCTGAGTTTGGTTGATATATAATAGGGTGGAGTGTGGCTGCTGGCGTGGAGATGGAAGCATGGTGGCATGGGCAGCAAGGTGTGGGGAACGGTGCAGCATGGGCAGCAGCAAGCATAAGTGCATGGGGTGCATGTTGGAGACAAATTCACGTGGGTAGCATGTTAAAAAAATGGTGCTTACAATAAGGAACACAAGGGTCCACTTGAGTTTGCAGATGAACTTGGAAATCTATCTATTCGTGAAGCAGCAGATAATATTGCTTCTAGTCAGAGAGTGGAAGAAAATGACAAGGATCTGCTTTTAACAATTGCAGAGAATTTTGGAGCAGAAAATGTCTTTATTTATCCACACCTTCTTCAGAACTCAACATGTACTTATTTGGTGCAGGAACTCTCACTAAGCCCTCAAGCTGTTGCAGCACTTACAATTCCTCGAGCTTTACTTTGACACATGCAAAGTCATTCCATCCACTGCATAGCATCAGGTGGTCAGTTCCCCAACTTCAAGTTTTTCTTCTTTGCGCAGAAATTTGAGGAATCATCTGAGTATCTCGTTGAATGTATAATCAACACATCATCGGCATAAGCCCAAGTGAAGATCAAAGTACATCCCAGGCATTCTCAACCATTTTCGAATTAGTATTGTCCAAGTTTGGCACTCCATGAACCCTAAAACTACTATATTTAATGGCTATGGGCATTGGGTAAGGACGTTCTCAATTACTATTTCAATTCAAATTAAACTGAAAACCCATTTTGTAGATAGAATTGTTAAACTCCCTTTTGGTATGTATAGATGTCACTGAATATGATCGAAATGTACACTTTCTTTTACACAATTGATTCCAGAATAGCAACATTATCCCAAGAAGTTTATGTTATCTTCAAAGAGAATTTGATTTAATGAATTTGGATTGATTTGAATATTGATTCAATTACCAGTGGCGACGAGAATGATCAAGATCATTTATTGAGAGGATTGAGACTTAAGAATAACAATGTTAACTTGTATCCAGAAGGGTAGCAAACCCCTTTTTTAACTCGTAATATGCACAATGATGCCATCAGGTCCTTCAATGCATCAAAACATCAAAGCTCAAAAAAGTCATCCAACTTCATCCGTTTTCTCCCCGGAAGGTATCAAAGAATTCAACCATTGCTTCCATGGGGCATCCTCTTGTTGCTCGACCCACGACAAGAAACAACTATCCAACAAGCAGAATAAGTTGACATACAGAAGTTGGTATCTTACTGGTATGTATTGAAAATTTGCAAACTGAACAATCGGCCATAACCCTCCTTCGAGAATGAATGCCGGGACAAAATCTCCTTTACATCTTTGATTTGGGGAACACTATTTCCAGCAGAAAATCCCATGTAAGTGAAAAATACAAGTAAATCCAATGGCCCAAAGATAAAACCATCGACTGCGACTTTAGTACCCACGAAACGGAAAGAATTTGGCCGTAGGTGAAGTCGCAACCTTATGCATCGGTCCAAACCTTCGTACCTACAAATGTTACCAAGAAGTTAGAGTTTCCAACACAGGGTTTGCATATAGAAAACAAATTGAGCATGCAAATTTTAACCATGAAAAATTTGGTCACCTAGTTCAACTTAAAAATAAAAAATGAAGAAGTAGCTACCACAAACATTCTTAAATGTTTTCCGATGCATGGTGATCATGTAATACAAACTCTAAGATGCAAAAAGCAAGCATCAAACATTCTTAAATTACCAGTAATGACCAACTGGTCCAACAAATCCGAACCCGAACAAGCTTGTAGTAGCCACTCGTTTTCCAATTAATCTTTAAATTTTTATCCTTTTCCTGATACATACAAAAAACAGCAAGGAAATTCATTCTACTGAAAGAAATAAGCTACAAAAAAGAATCACAAAATTAAAGATGCTTAGATAAACACAAGACAGAATGCAATGTCTCCACTGTAGACATCTTTACAAATTACAATAGTTAAATTATTTCTGAGTGATTAGCTTTATACAGTAGGAATAACCGGGATTTAATCTAAGGTAACTCCACAATCTCGCTTTTCATTGCATCTACGTTACTCAAAGTTCTGGTGAGAATGTCGGATACTGGCATGTGTCCAACAAAAGGTATGTTCAGTTCTTAACAAAGTTTCCATTTACTTGAAAGGTCTTTGAAGGATCATGTTCCCATACCCATGTCTATATGTAGGATATGGATGTCGCCGTAGACATCTCTCCTTCAAGAAAAATGAAGAGTCGGAATAATGAAGCATAGCAGGTCAGAGCTAGCCTAAAGGTCATGAGGTCGAAAACGTGGTAATTGATGCAAAACTCAGCTAGCAAGCAAAAGAAAGGCCATCTTTAATGCATGTAATCAACAGAGAAAATGATTCCTTTTCTAAAGAATTCAAACCAAGAAAAATGCAATAAATCATTCAAATAATGCAAGCTTGCTTGTTCTAAATGTTCATAAAATTGGCAGATTAAAAGCAAGAGCAACAAGAATCAACATATAACCTCAATTACTGAGAGAAATGCCAAGAATGTAAAACCCACAAAAAAATGCTTCTATGGTTACTTCCCATAAAGAAGATACCAATTTCATCAGGGGATCAATTACAATAATAATTCAATGGCATCAAGAACAATATCAAAATTCACCGAAAATCAGAAAAGTCAAACTCAGGAAAATACTGTGAATTAAAGAGTACCCAGATTTTTAAAGTAGGAAATATTATGGCTTCTGATTGTACCTGAAGATGATGGTGTTTCTTGGCGGTTGAGTGATTAATGGTTTGAGCAGCTATATCACCAAAACCCCAAATCAAGCCCGAGCTTACAACCCGTGTCTTCACTGGGTGGATTGCCAAACAATTTTGATAAAATTTCCACAACTTCAACATTTCTTTCTTTTACAACAGAAATGATCAAAGGGATCGAGAAAAAGAAAATTGAAAAGAGCATTCAGAAACCCCGGATCTAAGGATTAATCACAGCACTTCATTTTACAGGGGACTGAGTAATGGAATCAAAGAAAGACCATTTATTTTCTTCTGATTTCTGTTTCCAAAGACAAACCCCTTTTTCAGCCAGGTTGAAATATCAAAACAGGTTTATGTTTTCTTCTTCCCTGGGCCCGAATATGTCAAATCTTTGCTTTTTTATTTATTTATTTATTCTTGTTTGGGTTTAACTTTAAAACTCTTAAAATTTCAAAGCCAGCCCAGCCCTGTCAACCTACCGTTCTTTCTCACAGGATAACATTATGCCATTTTCCTTTATTGCAAAAAGCAAATTGTTTTAGAGAAAATAACCTCAGTCACAAAAAATGCCTTATAATATATGATTTTAATCAATTTTTTTTGGATTTGCCAAAATGACCAACAAAATCGCAATGCGAAATAAAAATCGCAACGCGATCTCCAGAATCGCAAATCAATTCCCAGAATCGCAACGCGATTATGAAGAATCGCAATGCGATAGTACAAATTCTTATTGCGATTTTCCAGAATCGCAATGCGAATATGAAAATTGCAACGCGAACATATAAATCGCAACGCGATTCTGACTATCGCAACGAGTATCCGTAAATCGCAACAACAATACGTAAAATCGCAACGCGTATCCGTAAATCGCAACGCGTATATGTAAATCGCAACGAGAATACGTAAATCGCAACGAGAATACGTAAATCGCAATGCGTATCCATAAATCGCAATGCGAATACGTAAATCGCAATGCAAATCTGTAAATCGCAACGAGATTCTGACTATCACAATACTGAATTTCAAATTCGCAACTCGATTTCTAAATTCGCAACAGGTTTTAATTTCGCAACACAAATATTTTGGGTATATAACTACGCAACAGCAACAACTCATAACCTAAATCCCTAAATCGTAACTCATTCCATCTCCATCTATCACTCTCTCCGGCGACATCCGTTCCTATATCCAACGACATCCTTCCCCATCCGGCAACAGGTTTTAGTTTCGCAGCTCGTTTGTTTAGTAAATTAATTTACAATAATGAAATCATCTAATATTGATCATGTTTGGATAGATTTGTGTTTTGGAGGGTCATGGGAGAATGTTCATGGCGTTTTACAATATATGCCTTTACCCATGAATCTTCAACTAAAACTGTCATTAAAAAAGTTAACTTATGAAACTCTAATGTTACGTGTTGCAAATAAATTGAATTTAGAGCCCCTAAGTGGATTTAGGCTATCTTATCAGAGAAATGGTAAAGTTTATTTGTTAACCGACAATGAAGATGTTGAACGATTCATTGCTTACATTAGTGTTTCAAGTGATGATGTTACATTGTATGTTGTTGAACCTAGAAGTAGTGAAGTTGGGTCAGTAGCGGGTAGTAATCAACTAAGTTTTTCAACCCCAGTTTATGGTGCTCAAAATTTAATGGTTCCACCACAATTTCATCACTAAGCAAATATCGTTTCACCACATTTCCAATACCAAACACAATCTCAAAACCCACAACCTTTTCCTAATCCAAATCCAATCAACTTTCAGCATCAAATTCCGGTTTTCGTATTGACCAGTTAGACGATGATGAGCCAACAGAAAAAATTGTGAGTACTAGTCAGTATTCGAAATTTGATCTTGGTCAATACCCGGACTTTGATCTTGGTTAATACTCGGATTTTGATGATTTTTCAGAAGAAGAAACAGACCCTGTGTGTAATGATTTTGATATTGGTCAATACCCGAATTTTGATGATGAAACAGCCGTTGTCGAGGAAGATGTTGTTGATGATAATGAGGAGGAAGTTACGACTGTAAATGAACATGTTGAACATCCATTCTGTAATTCATATAACACTGAAGAAGAAATCCCCAAAGAAAAGTCCCCGAAGAAAATGCCACGGGAGTATAACTGGAATATGCCAGAATTACTTCAGATACCGGAAGAAGAGTTGGTAAAGATAGCAGTTGATTGTTACACAAAAATTATTCGTATCAAGAAAGATTATTGTTTTGATACAAAGGAAGACTTGAAGATAGCTTTGTATACAAAATGTGTGGAAGATGGCTATCAACTAAAAGTTAACAAATCAAGCAAAGATCGTTTCGAAACAAGGTGTATGATTGACAAAAACTGTATGTGGCGTATGATTGCAAAGGGGATAAAAGATTGCGAAATGTTTCAAGTTAGGACTTTTATTGATAAACATACATGTTCAAGAACCCAAGTTTTTCCTCACTATAGACAGGCAAACAAAAAGGTGTTGGGTGGTTTTCTGGCTGAGTTAATGTTTTTGAATGGTAGGGTATATCGGGGACATGAAATTATGACTGACATGAATGCTCGGTTCAAGATTAGTATCTCATATTCTCAAGCTTGGAGAGCCAAATGTTATGCCTTGGAATTGTTGAGGGGGTCGCCAGAAGCATCGTTTGCCCAACTGCCGGCTTATTGTCACAATTTAAAGCTGAAAAATCCTGGGTCGGTAACTCATATCAAAACAGATAGAGATGGACGCTTTGAGTTGCTTTATCGCCATTGGTGCTGCGGTTAGTAAATCAATATATTTTGTTGACTCATTTTTGTTAGTTACATGCATTTCACATTTAAATAATTATATTTCTTGTGTATATGATTTTGTAGATTCGTTCGTTTATTAATTGCATGCGCCCAGTTATTATAGTTGACGGAGCACATTTAAAAGGTCGATACCTTGGAGTAAACTTATTAGCAGTAGCCATGGATGCTAACAATGGGATACTGCCAATAGCTTACGGGGTTGGCAAATCTGAAACCTCTGATTCATGGACATGGTTTATGGGGCATCTTAGGGATTGCATAGGTCCTATTAGCAATCTGACAATCATATCCGATAGGGCAAACTCAATTGACAACGCTGTTAGAAGGTGTTTCCCAGATGCTTTTCATGGACTTTGTGGGTGTTCATTGTATAGAAATCTAAAATCAAGGTCTGTTGGTATAAAAAATCACAAATGGACATACTGGAAGGCTGTAAAAGCTTATCGGGAAGTGGATTTTAATAAGCATATAAACTATTTAAGACGTGTTTTGCCTCAGTGTGCTCAAGGGTTTGAAAGATGGTCAAGAGTACATCAACTTGGAGCAAGATATGGTTTCATGAAGTCTAATAGTGCAGAATCAATCAACGCTCTAAGTCATCATTCCCGGAAATTACCCATTACTATGTTAATGGAGTTTTTTCGAGCCTCTATTCAATAGTGGTACTACAAGAAAAGAAACCATGCAGGTATTATTTCTTTAAATTCGTAACTTATCATATATTTTACTAAGTATTATTTATTTAAATTTACAGGAACATTGGAACATCGTGTTACACCATGGACAGAAAAAAAGATAACGAAACGTGTTGTGAAGTCAACGTCATGGAGAGTTGAACCATATTCAAACACTTTGTTTGAAGTACTGGATAATAACTTAAATGGGCTTGTCGATCTAAATGCAAAGACGTGTAGTTGTATGAAATGGCAAACATCTGGTTATCCGTGTGGCCATGTTATAAAAGTTTCTCTTCATCTAAACCAAGATGATTCAAGCGCATACGCTATGGATTGCTACACTACATAAGTATATCGAGAGACTTATGGCGAGATTGTCTACCCTATTCCACATCCTTCTGAGTGAGACATACCAGATGAATTACAAACAGTTTTGCCACCAGCCATGGATAGAAGGCTACCTGGCCGACCAAAAAGTCACGATCGTATACCGTCTAAGGGTAAAGAGAAGAAGAGATCGACATGTAGTCGGTGCAAGGAAAGTGGTCATACAAGGTTGACATGTGGATCACCAGTGCCATCGCAATCATCTTTTCCTCTACCAAAATATGGATCCTCATCAAAATCCAAAGCTCATATGGTGTCAAGCAAAAGACAATCAAAATCGCAATCATCTTTAAAATCCCAATCACAACCGGCTTTACCTTTTGGGACTGTTAACTTAGGTGATTTTTAAATGCAAACGTTGTATTATGTGGATTTTATGTGTGAACTTTTAACATTTTCAGTTAGGCATGTATTAGTAACTTGAGTTTGAAAATTGCTATGATCTGTTCAGTTGTTATCACTTATTAGGCATTCATTTGACTATCGCAACACGGAAATGACGTTCGCAATCATCTTAATGTCTATCGCAACGCGGAAATTACTATCGCAACGAGAGAATCGCAATGCAAAATGAAAATCGCAACGTGAAAATCGCAACGCGGAAATGACTATCGCAATGCAAAATGAAAATCGCAACGAGAGAATCGCAATGCGAAATGAAAATCGCAACGAGGGAATCGCAATGCGAAATGAAAATCACAACGCGAATTTAGTTTCGCGTTGCGATTTTAGTTTCGCGTTGCGATTCTCTCGTTGCGATTTTCATTTCGCATTGCGATAGTCATTTTTTCCTTCAACATAATGCAGATTGAAATCAACAAAATCAACCATTACATTTCAATCAATTAAACAAGCACAAATAAGAATTATGTTCACATCAATTAAACAAATCAACTTTTACAAATCATCTTTTACAAATCAATTAAACAATAAAAAAATAAGCAATAATTCTTATTTCCTCATCTACTATTGAATCAACTTTTACAGCCATACATCATTTTCACGCAGCTCACTTCTGAGATTAACCTGCAGAAACCAAACATTTGCTCAAACAACACTTTCTACACATCTAAAACCTACAAACAACAAATTATTGAATTCTAGGTACTTAACCAAACATTTTCAAACCAAAAGCCTAAAAACTTACCAATTGTTTATGGACACTTTCATAACGCGGATGCAGGTAGGCAGCGTCTCGCATATATCGCTCTAGCCATAAAATGCCAAAACCACATGCCTACTGCACCTCTATCTCTATCGGTGGGAGGTAGAAAATGTGTATTTCCTGTCGTCAAACGCTCCAAGCACATGCATACGAGAGGACCACAATCCCCTCTGGCTTCCTTCGTTTGTTGTGGTGCCGTCTCGTCTCTGCTAACTGTAATATTGAGCTTCTTTGGCTTCTTGTTTCCAGAACGAGTCCAATAATTTATCGCATCCAAGAATTTAGCCAAATGAGAGCTCCATCCCTTAATAATATCTCTTAAATCAGCTAATGATATGTAATTTATCATGCTGTCATATACTATTGCCTTAAGGGATGGGAGCTGAAGCTCGACGATAAGCCAATGTTTACTTTCCAAAACAGGGATAAACACCTGCAATCATAAGTAATAATTCATTCATTTTCGCACTTATTTGTGAATACCTTTAAACTCAATCTAAAATAAATACTAACCTTATCGACCTCCCACCATGCAGGATAAAGTTTAGCTTGTCCATTGCCCAACGCAAATGATTCATCTCGTTGATTCTTCAAGTGAACGACGTTAAAAGACGTCGGTATAATTGTATATCATGTATTTCTTTTATTTTTCTTAAGTTTCCTAATTATTAGAAGACGTGACACCCACGCATCGATATGCTGTTTTACAAAAAAAGACATATATTAGTGATTTACATAAATTTAAAAAAAAATAATCAAATTGAAATATAAGAAAAATATAAGACTTACCCCTCCATCGAAATAGCCATTGTCTTCGACCCCTAATAATACGCCCCACCAAGACCGATCAAGCAACAAATAGATATCATCGTTGAGCTTGCATATGTCAGTGAAACACCTCTGGCTCCGCTCATGTCATATGTCAGTGAAACACCTCTGGCTCCGCTCATGTAGATAAAAATCAACTGCGGTCTTAGCCCAAAGGGTGTTATCCAGAATTGTGTCCGGTAGTTGTCTCCTTTCCACTTCAGATACCGGAATGGTACTACCGGTAACTCATACGAGAGCCAACTCTCATCCATCATGTCGGCACGTCAGAGGGTTTCTCAAGAATCTTACATATAACGCCATGTGAATCGGGCTCTTGAATGGTGAGAGGGACCTCTTCAACGATGACAGTGGCCTCTTGAACGGTGGGAGGGGACTCTCGAGGAATGATAGGGGCCTCTTCAACGATAGGAGTGGACTCTTGAGGATGACAGGAGTCGGGCTTCTTCTTGCGGTGTCTTCGCACTATTGGGGTGTACGGAGACTTAATAGCATGTGCACGCCGTCTGATGCGTGAACTCCGTCGTGCAAGAAAAACCCGACGTAAAGCATCCACCTTATCGGGCCGCTAAATAAATACAAAAATCAGTAAATAAACAGACATGATATTTAAACAGTGAAACAAAGACAAATATGTTTCAAACTTGCATTGTATTCACCCAAGTCATTATTCTATCATAGTTCACAAAATGCATCAGATAACAAAGACAAATATGTTTCAAACTTGCAACACTGTCAAGTTAGTATTTGTCTTTGTCTATTGGTTGAAGTAATGCAATTCATTCAAGTTTCAATTGCAGAAGAAGAATAGTTTCTGGAACTTAAATCGCAACGAAATAGCCATGTCTTCGACCCCTAATAATACGCCCCACCAAGACCGATCAAGCAACAAATAGATATCATCGTTGAGCTTGCATATGTCAGTGAAACACCCCTGGCTCCGCTCATGTAGATAAAAATCAACTGCGGTCTTAGCCCAAAGGGTGTTATCCAGAATTGTGTCCGGTAGTTGTCTCCTCTCCACTCAGATACCGGAATGGTATGGCCGGTAACTCATACGAGAGCCAACTCTCATCCATCATGTCCGGCACGTCAGAGGGTTTCTCAAGAATCTTACATATGACGCCATGTGAATCGGGCTCTTGAATGGTGAGAGGGACCTCTTCCAACGATGACAGTGGCCTCTTGAACGGTGGGAGGGGACTCTCGAGGAATGATAGGGGCCTCTTCAACGATAGGAGTGGACTCTTGAGGATGACAGGCGAGTCGGGCTTCTTCTTGCGGTGTCTTCGCACTATTGGGGTGTACGGAGACTTAATAGCACGTGCATGCCGTCTGATGCGTGAAACTCCGTCGTGCAAGAAAAACCCGACGTAAAGCATCCACCTTATCGGGCCGCTAATAATTAAATACAAAAATCAGTAAATAAACAGACATGATATTTAAACAGTGAAAACAAAGACAAATATGTTTCAAACTTGCATTGTATTCACCCAAGTCATTATTCTATCATAGTTCACAAAATGCATCAGATAACAAAGACAAATATGTTTCAAACTTGCAACACTGTCAAGTTAGTATTTGTCTTTGTCTATTGGTTGAAGTAATGCAATTCATTCAAGTTTCAATTTGCAGAAGAAGAATAGTTTCTGGAACTTAAATCGCAACGTGAAAAATGACTATCGCAACGAGAGAATCGCAATGCGAAATGAAAATCGCAACGCGATTATAGTTTCGCGTTGCGATTTTCATTTCGCGTTACGATTCTCTCATTGCGATTTTCATTTCGCGTTGCGATTCTCTCGTTGCGAATTTCATTTCGCGTTGCGATAGTCATTTTTCACGTTGCGATTTTAAGTTTCGTGTTGCGAAAGTCAACTATTTCTTCTTCTGCAAATTGAAACTTGAATGGATTGCATTACTTCAACCAAAAGACAAAACAAAGACAAATACTAACTTCAGAGTATTAAAGAATACACAGTTTAGCAGAATTGGCAGCTATCGAACAAATTTACTTTCAACCAAAAGACAAAACAAAGACAAATACTAACTTCACAGTGTTAAAGAATACACAGTTTAGCAGAATTGGCAGCAACCGAACAAATTACTTTCAACAAAAAAGACAAAACAAAGACAAATACTAACTTCATAGTGTTAAAGAATACACAGTTTAGCAGAATTGACAGCAACCGAATAAATTTATTTCAACCAAAAGACAAAACAAAAGACAAATACTAACTTCACAGTGTTAAAGAATAAACAGTTTAGCAGTATTGGCAGCAACCGAATAAATTTACTAAGCAATCTAAGTGAAATGGTTATCTAAGTGAAATTATGAGTAAATTTAGCATCAAGTTAAATATGGAAATCTTAAACTTACCTCGTTGCGTAGAGTATGAACTCATTCTGCAACGATACTACCATCTCACGTAGAGCGGCAACCTCACCACGTAAAGTAGACACCTCCATACGCCATGCACCATCGTTATCGCGTAGAGTACCAATCTCCTCACGCAAGGCATTGACCTCATCAGGTAACTCCCTTGACTCATCCCGTGGAGGTGGAGGTGGAGAACAGGGAGATAGAAGTCGTGGCATCTTTGTCGGTCGCCTATCATGAGGTGATGGTGGAGAAGAGGCTCGATGATGTGACGGGATATGTGATGGCTCTCGTTGTAGAGGTGTATAGTCGGGTCGATCAGGTGATGGCTCTGGGTGAGGTGATGGCTCTCGAAGTGGAGGATGTGGAGGCTGCTCATCATTCGTGCCATAAAAAAACACTGACTAGCTTGCCACCAATCAGTGGCAAGCTCAGCCTCCGTGGGTGTCAGTCTCTGTAATGGAGTGTTGGCCTCCTAAAAATATAAAAACTCAACACAAGTTAAACGTCTACTATTAATAACTTGTTTATATGATAGTATTTGTTAACTTACATTATTTATTGTCGCATATGGTATTAAGTCTTCCCAATCCAACAAACGTTTCCTCTTCCAGGAAATAGCCCTAGGAATATCATTTGAAGTTTTGAATGCATATGTCCGCATGCTGGGGAAAACCTCGAATATCCAAATCTACAAACAATATAATAACAAACATGAGTAATTGTTAAATAATTAATTATAATTTTGAAAACATTATATAGAATTTCTTACCTTAAAGGCCTAAACAAAGCCTGACAAAGTGTATTTCGACCTATCGCCACGCAAACTTTTGCGGTCATCAAAGGCAGACGACAACTTAGTCCAGGTAGCTTTCCATATATACGAACCCCACGGAAACAGATTCCATGCATTTAGGTCCTCTACCAATAATATTAGCTCCTGAGGAATAGGTTGTCTAGCCTCTCTGCCTAAAAAGCCGGCATACACAAGTACTAGAAGGCATGCTCAGACAACATCGACGTCATTCATCCGAGTAAAACCATCTTTCTTATTAAACAATTTCTTCAGGTCTTCGACGTGTAAGTTCGGCTTCTCTATTGACTCATCAGGAAAAACCCGGGATAACCATGATGGGCGGGTGATATGAAAAGTGTACCGGCCTACATCATCGTGTCCGAATCGTAGACCAGTGATTAAGCAGAACTCCTTCCGCCCAAAACAAGTATACGCCGGTGGAAAATGAAACCATATCTCTTCCTCACCACGTTGTATACTGTCGGGTAGATCGCTAGTCATGGTCTGAAGCCACAAATGGGTCAAATTAACATCTCCACCCGGATGCTGTACTCTCAGCCATGGCCCGAAGTAGGTTTCCTCAAACAATTTTCTTTGTGCAGGTGAAAGCTTCGAAGCAATTGTAGTGGCTAGGCTAACTTTATTCCTTAATGTCAATGAAGCCGAAAAAAATTTCTACAAAAACAATAAACATACCAAGTTAGATATACCAAAAACTACACTGTGAAGATATACCAAAAACAATAAACATAAAGAGTAGTAGTTTATTCTTGAAACTAAAATTTACAACACTGTTTTGTCTTTTGGTTGAAATGAAAATCGCAACGAGAGAATAAAAATCGCAACGCGGAAATGACTATCGCAACGCGAAATGAAAATCGCAACAAGAAATTAAAATCGCAACGCGAAATTAAAATCGCAATGCGATTTTGGTTTCGCGTTGCGATTATCTCGTTGTGATTTTCATTTCACGTTGCGATTCTCTCGTTGCGATTTTCATTTCTCTCGTTGCGATAGTCATTTTCGTGTTGCGATTTTCATTTTCATGTTACGATTTTAAGTTTAGAAACTATTCTTCTTCTGCAAATTGAAACTTTAATGGATTGCATTACTTCAACCAAAAGACAAAACAAAGACGAAAACTAACTTCACAGGGTTAAAGACTAAACAGTTTAGCAGTATTGGCAGCAATCGAATGAATTTAATAAGAAATCTAAGTGAAATAGTTAATTTATTATTGAAATTACCAGTAAACTTATCATCAATTTCAATATGAAAAACCTAAAATAATTCAAAAATTTCAAAATAAAAATAATTAAAAAAACTAACCCTCGGAGGTTGATTTTCCATTTCTGAATGATTGTGAGGGATTTCTGACCGTGAATGGTTGTGAGGGATTTCGTCGGAGATGGGGACGGATTTCGCCGTAGAGAGTGAGAGATGGAGATGGGACTGAGTTGTGATTTTTTTAGGTTTTAGGTTATGAGTTGCGATTACGAGATATATTGTGGACGGTTCAGTGTTCCGATAATTAATATTCGTGTTTTGAATTAAAAAATAAAATACGCATAGCGATTATATTGGCGCTTTAAAAATCGCGTTGCGATTTACGTATTCGCATTGCGATTTACGGATACGCATTGCGATTTACGTATTCTCGTTGCGATTTACAGATACGCGTTGCGATTTACGTATTGTCGTTGCGATTTTACGTATTGTCGTTGCGATTTATGGATACGCGTTGCGATTTTACGGATACTCGTTACGATAGTCAGAATCGCGTTGCGATTTATATGTTCGCGTTGCGATTTTCATATTCGCGTTGCGATTTTCCAAAATCGCAATGCAAATTTGTACTATCGCATTGCGATTCTTCATAATCGCGTTGCGATTCTGGGAACTGATTTGCGATTCTGGAGATCGCGTTGCGATTTTTATTTCGCATTGCGATTTTGTTGGTCATTTTGGCAAATCCAAAAAAAGTTGGTTAAAATCGTATATTATAAGGCATTTTGGTCACTGAGGTTATTTTCTCATTGTTTTATTCTAATTTCTAATGGTAGAAAGACCTCTTAAGTTCCTTTAAATTTCAAATCTGTGAAATTTGCCCCCTTTCAAGAAATGAGGAGCAGTTTAGTCATTGTCAATTTTGGAAGTGAACAATTATGGACAACTAATCACATATTTAATGTTTTCCACCCATTTTAAATTATTTTGATTGACGTGATACTAAATTTAACTTTTAATATTTATATTTTATGTCAATTTAATTTAATTTTTTAATTTTTTTAATACTTTATAAATATAGTTAAATTTTAATTAATTTCAATATTTTTTTATCATTTTATAAATTTTAATATGTTTTTAAGTTTTTTACTATTTTATGTATTTTTGTTAATTTTATAGATTTATTTTAAAAATTAAAAAATACTTTGATTTTTTTTTTGTGAGAGTTACCACTTTACTTATCTATGAAATTGTCAATGATCAAAGCATGTGTACATCAGCTTGTAATCAATTTTTTTAGATATTCAAGTTGTAAAAGTTTAAATAAAAAAAGTAAATTACTTATACAATTTTATTGGAAAACTAAATAACTATATTCAATTAATTTTAAATTAAAAATATTTTTAAGTTAACTCGAATTTTATTCACTCGTAATCACTTTTTTATACAAATTTTTTTTTATTTATATATATATATATATATATATATATTTCATATATGAATTCAATTCTTGCATAAGTTTCTATATAGCAGAAAGTAAAAAAAATAGAAAATCGACAGCTTTTGACGTACTCATTAATATTTGAGATAAAAAAATTGAAGGAGAATTTTGAATTTTATTATTACTCTAATACAAGTTGATTCTATATAAATAAAATATATTCAATGAATGAAAGTATATTTAGATTAATAAACGACGGTTGAAGACTGTTTTTATAAAAGTGGTGAAATTTTAATGCTTTATAAATGTTTTTAAATTTTAAATTTGTATATTTATAGTTTATGTAACACTCTAAATTTGATTGAACTTAAAGTGTCACATTGTACTACCGAGGCATCCATTGAATTTCGAAATCTGTTTATTTTCTTTTAAAACATACACAATAATATCATACAACATGTAAAACAGTGATATAAACATTTTACAAACTGAAGCTCCGTAACTCATAATTTAAACCCAAAATAATACATCTCATTGTTTTATAAAATAAAAACACAAGTAAGGTTCTCTGAATACACATACCCACTAAAAGCTACCATACAATACTATGATGGCAATGCTGGAAGTCCTGTTGCGACGGTACTCCATGAACTGCCCAAGCTACTGACCTACCAACGGAAAACATTCGAAGACTGAGCTTACAAAGCCCAACATTATAATCGCTAATCTAAAGCAACATTAAGAGTTTCATAAACATAAGCGTGCTAAAGATAGGGAACTAAGTAGCAGCCACATACATGATCTTGATCAAGTACTATCTACTTAAGGCTTTACTGTTCTATCACTGAAGTAGGAGACACATGCTTCCCTTAGTTCTCGGACAAGGTCCTCGCCATGAGTACACCTTTATCGGGTCTCTACTCAGATTGACTGCAATTGCTTTGCATTATCTAAATACAAATCTAACTCAACTATGTACTATCTATATGCAATGCTGATTAATATCTGGTCTTACAAAGCCATCAGACACTAGCAACTGCAGATATCATGTCCGACTAACCCACCCCTCGCGAGTGTTACGCCTCGCGCCCAAATTAGTCGTCGAAGATCCTCACGCACTTACTGTGGTGTATTCGGGTAAGAACATCACATCAACCAACCTACCCCTCGTGAGTGTTAAGGCCTCGTCACATAGTCAGCCACAAAAGTGCCTCACACACTTGCTTCAGGTGTTCTCAGATATCCTATACCACTAGACGACTGTCACTACCTGAACTGGACTGATGCGACTATACATGCATACCTAAGGCCCAAAGGCCACATGAAACTGAAATCATTGGCTCCTCGTGAGTGTTCGAGCCTCGCGTCCTCACTAGCTCCTGAAGTGCCTCATGCACTTACAATGCCCCACAAGGGAAACTAAGGTAATCTGAGTATACCCTAGCACAACTGGGCTCACTAAGGTGAGGTCATCTTCTGTCTAGATATTTTCTCACTCGTTTTCTCGCATAAAACGTTATGCGAAGGTTTATTGGTCTGCTACTACTGTTATTTAATACGATGCTCCATTCAGGTCACTCGCTACTTAAGGGTATATTAATCATTCTCTACCTCTAGCGAAGTTTCTATATATTCTTGTGTTTTACGACAACTTATGTATACGCTTTTCACTGGCTGAACCATCCGCTAGCCCGATACTTGACTCGGGTTCAACACTGGGTAGCGACACTCTGATCGCCCTCATTGAAATTCCTTTCAATACCCCTCGAATTGAAAAGTTGACTTACACTCCTAGGTTCATTGACGTTCTCGAAACTCACGATTTCCGTTGGTTCTGAACCTGACTTTCTCATTGTACCGCTGGTCGGTACATCTCCTACAACGATCCTCATTCTCAACCAATTTGTATATGCGCTCGACTGAAGAAACTTGAACATGTTACGCCTACTATGGTTACTTCGGTTGTAATCCACTCTTACAAGTGCATTCGGGGCCCTTTGGCCTTTTTCAACCCTCACAGACTAAGTATTACTAATTTGGATCGTCCTTAGCTCTTACGAGCCTTAATTGGGTTAAAAAGTAACCATCCAAAGTTAGTAGCATCGATACTCTGCTTGTAGTATCGATAGCCTAGGGTCAAGTATCAATACCACTATGAGTATTGGTACAAAAAATGTATTTTGTTTATGAAATTGAGGCCCAATATCGATACTGCCACCCTGAGTATCGATACTGTAGGGGTAATATCGATACTCTCCTTGGCAGTATTGCTACCCCTAGTTTGAAATCCCTAATTTTATCCCCAATTCATCCAGTATCGATACCGTTCATCCTAATATTGATGCTCAAACCCTAAAATGGTTATTTAGGCTCGAGAAATCACCCAAAAACTATCCTAAAGGTCGTAGTTTGGTTTCTAATCAAGTTCTAAAGCTTTAGGGAGTTAACTAGGGCATCAAAGTAAAATAAAAACTTCTTTTAAACCCCTAAAACATGATTTGATCATATATCAAATATAAACCCTAAAATACTTAAATACCCAAATCATAGCAAAACTTCATACTTATGGTAATCTTAACACTCCAAAAGAAACCCGAAATATACTACCTTAGTTTTAGAAACTCGAAATGAAGCCCTTTGCTTAGCAAAACTCCTTTCTTTGGTGATATTGGTGAAAACTCCCACTTTTGAGTTGGCATTGACCCTTAGAGAGGAGGAAGAAGAAGAAAATATGAAGAAATGAAGGGGAAGAGAATGTGAAAGAAATAAATAGGCTCAACTTTTGAAAATGAGATAATTGCACCTTTGGTCCTTCTTAAATTGTCCAACATTTAAAAATCTCTTTTGGGCTAATTAGGCTCTGAACTGACCCAATTAAGCTCAACTCGACCCAACAACCTAAGATTATAAAATTCACGGGGGTCCACTTACCTCTCGGGTAAACCCGAAACTACTAGCCCGGAATTTAAGGTGTTACAGTTTAACATTTTATAAATTTTAATGTTTTTAATTTTAATTTATTTTTTTAATTTTAATAAATTTAATATATTTTTTAAAAACTTCATTTTTATAAATATTTAATATTTTAAATTTTCTTAAATTTTTATTTAAATATTAAATATGTCATTGAACTTTTAATTAAAATTAATTATATCCTCGAATTCGACTAAAAAATAATTAAACTCACATGTTACACCATCATTCAGTCACAAACTATTGTGTTAGCATAGTTAATAGCCATATTAGCACCATAATTAACATTGGTAAAAACAAAAATGATATAATTAAACGAGTTTATAAGAAAAGTTAATATAATTAAAATAAAAACTACTGTTTGAATTTCGTACAAAAACAAAATGTCATCTTAAATATACATCTAGAAAAGCTCCCCTCTCATTTGAATTTCTTACCTTAACTGTGTACTAATTCATGGATATTACTATCACGTGTTCTATATATTTCCTTAAATGGATCTAAACTTGTTTAAATTTGATCTGCTTCCTATGTTGTAGCTGCTAGAAACTATCATAAAAAATTGTGTTGGCTGTGCTCAAATTTGTCAGATTTTGAACCAGTTTTTCAGTGTAAACTTTATGTTTTTCCAGCACTTGTAATGCACAGCAATTCAGAGTTCATTAGAGTTTGATGCTTCTAAATCATCTTTTTATGAATATTGTGTTTTCTTTTCTAAATTCACTTTTCTATTTGCATGCTTACTGAGCTTTCTTGTACAATTTGAGGGACTTAAGCAGGAGTTGATTGTAGACTTAGTGCAGCAGTGCCGTCTGCTACAGACAAAGAGTTGTACACCTTGTTAACTCAACAATGTAAGTAATTTAAGCAGTGTTAACTTGCATATGTTATGTCATGGTTTCCTGTGGTCTTGTATTCAAGTCAGGTCGCTCCACCTATTGCCAAAGGCAGATGATTCACTTGCCCTCGTTCCTGTGGGAGAACTAGAACAAACAACTCTTGCATCATCACAACAAATGACCCTTGTTCTCTTTGATAACAACACTCCTGCTTCTATTAACATCCTTGTTGGATATATGAACTGCAAAACTACACCGTTAGCACTGACTGAAAATATAAACAGTAATTAAGAAGAACAAATTCTTAAACCGTGTCGTGGTAAGAACCACTGCCTTATAAACGAATTCGCCGCGATATGTGTAATCGCTGCAGTAGGCGGACCGTCCCCCGAGGTTAACACGGTCGCTCCGAATTCCGTACACCCGAAACCGGAGTGGACTGCTGGTGGTATTGTACTTCTGATCGGAAAGCACTAAGAGAGAACTCACAGAGAGAACTTTAGAAAACACTTTGTAAGTGAATTGTGAATGTTTTTGAATGAGTTGAGAAGCTGAATATAGCTCTCTATTTATAGGCTAGAAATAGGGTTAAAATCGTCTATAAAATTTCAGGATTAAATCTCTTATTTGTAACAGCTGAAACGTCTAGATGAACCTGACTCAGAAATAGTCCAGGTTCATTGTATCATTATTCAGCTGTTATAACTCCCAAAATTATATCATGTAACCCCTGGAATTAAATCAAATAACTCCTGTAACTCCTGATATTAACAGCTTGTCTCCTCTGTACAAAGCTGTAAATCAGTCCAGGTACATCTTAACGTTTCTGATTTAATTTAGGAATAAACTGTTTAATTTCTGATAACAAATAATTCAGCTGTTATTATTTGAAATTCAAACAGTCCTCAGCAGCCTATAAATATCAGTTGATATCTTTCACATTTTCTATTTGTTTCTTTCAAAGATAAATTCCTCAAGAATTTTCTCTAAAAAGATAGTATCCGCGCGGACGTGTCGAAGACACGTATTACCATTACCACGACCACGACCACGACCACGAGCTGTGCCGAGCCGAGCCGTGCCGAGCCGAGACGAGACGAGACGGACGGACGGACGGCGGCGGCGGTGCGCGAGAGCCCCCCTTGTTCTCTATCACTCAACAAGGAAGTGGAGTGTCAAGCCTTAAATACCATTCCCAATAGTGTTTCCAACACTATGTGGGATTGAGCATTACCAACATTCCCCCACTAATGCGAAAGAAATCTTCTGAAACTCGAAAACAAGCTTTCCAGAAGAGCAATAGCGAGATTAGTTGCTTAAGCACTAGTGAACATATCTGGAACTAGTACATAGTGATGATGAGCAATCCTTCTCTTAGATAAGTGAAACTAGTCTGGAACTTTCTAAGATCAGGGTAAACTCATAACACACAACTAACCCCTTCATCCACCTGAGTCCTCGATGTGTAAGATATATATACAAAAGTATATATGGCCATCTTACCTCAGGATTCTAGTAAGTGTGCTAGAAAAATGGCCCAACATTTTTCATAGAAGGCGGCTAACCCTTCTCACTTACATAGGTTATTTCATCAAGTTTATCTCCACATAAACCACCCTTTAAAAAGGGATATGAAATAATTAAGAGCTTTTATAATAGCTCAACCTCACAAAGGGTATGGTGACTTTTTTCAAGTTCATTATAAATGAACCACCCAAACTCTGGGCTAAGAAGTCATTAAGAATAAATATTCAACCTCATTTATTGGTAAATTCAATAAGTCCTTCTCACTAGAACCATCCAAATACTTGGATTTGAATTTATTAAGAGTTTAACAAACTCAACCTTTCTGTCGATATGTTCATCATTTCCTACCCACTCACTCTGGGTTATGAACTTATTAAGAATAGATATTCAGCCAAAATCGGTAAATTCATCAAGTCTTTCTCACTAAGACCACCCAAAGCCTGGGCTATGAATTTATTAAGAGCAATTAAGCTCATCCTGGGCATGCACATTATTCATCATAGGGATAGGTAGTAGGAATGTGCACTATGAGTCTTTCCATGGTTTCGTTTGACCACATGGAACTTAGATAACTAAGTTGGGTAACCACCATGAATTCCTCAACCAATGGGCTTTAGACCCATCCCTCTCGACGAATCTAGGACCAGCTTCCGACTTAACCCTTTGGTAAGTGGATCTGCTAGGCTCCTTTCCGACTTCACATACTCTAAAGAGAGCATTCCATTCTTTATCAAGTGTCTAACTGATTCATGTCTTATGCGAATATGTCTTTTCTTACCATTGTAAGCTTGGTTCTTAGCCACACATATCGCAGCTTGTGAATCACACAACAATGAAACTGGAGGAGTCGGTCTTCCCCACAACGGAATATCTGCTAACAAGTTTCTGAGCCACTCGACTTCTTGCCCAACTAGGTCAAGAGCTATAAACTCTGACTCTATGGTAGAACGAGCAATACAAGTCTGCTTTGATGATTTCCACGAGATTGCTGCTCCACCTAAAGTAAAAACATACCCGCTCGTAGAGCTTACCTCATCATTATCAGAAACCCAGTTGGCATCACAATATCCTTCCAGTACCGCAGGAAAGCCAACAAACTCAAGTTTCCAATCCACAGTACCCTTAAGATACTTCAGTAAACGTTTAAGTGCAATCCAGTGCTCACCACTCTGATTATGAGTATATCTACTTAGTCTACTCACAGCATAAGCAATATCAGGCCGAGTATAGTTCATTAAGAACATTAAGCTTCCGATTAATTTAGCATATTCAGTTTGGGAAACACTACTTCTTTTATTCTTAACTAGATGTATGCTAGGGTCATAAGGAGTTCGAACAGGAACGACATCAAAACTGTCAAATTTCTTTAGCACTTTCTCTATATAATGTGCTTGACATAAAGAAAATCCCTTCTCAGTTTTGGTAACTTTGACTCCTAAGATTACATCTACTTCTCCCAAATCTGTCATCTCAAACTTAGTAGACAAGAAATTTTTAACTTTGTTAATGGACTCAATGTTATAACTGAAAATCAACATGTCATCAACATAAAGGCTTATGATAACACATTCAGTTTCAAACATCTTCGAATACACACAAGCATCCGAACCATTCACAACAAAACCAAAAATAAGAATAGTTTTATGAAATTTCTCATACCACTGTTTAGGAGCCTGCTTAAGTCCATAGAGTGACTTTTTGAGTCTACAGACTTTGCCTTGCATACCAGGTGCCTCAAAACCTAGTGGCTGCTCCATGTAAATCTCCTCATCTAGATCCCCATTCAAGAAAGCAGTCTTAACATCCATTTGATGTACCTGCAACTTATGAATAGAGGCTGGGAGAGTATGTATCAAAGTAGTCTAAACCAAACCTTTGAGTGAACCCTTTGATGACTAACCTTGCCTTGTACCGCTGAATCGAACCATCTGGCCTTAGTTTCTTCCGGAAGACCCATTTGTTGGAGATTGGTTTGAATCCCTTAGGCAAGTCAACTAATTCCCAAGTATGATTAGACATTATCGATTCTAGTTCATCATTAACAGCGCTTTTCCAAAAACTAGCATCGATAGATCTTATAGCTTCTTAAAAGGTTTTATGATCCTCATCTAATAGAAAAATTTGAGCTATAGGATCTGAAATGAAGTCTAAATCATTTATCTCAGAAATAAAGGAAGTAATAAAGTCTGGTCCAAAAGAGGTTTCAACTCTTTGCCTTTTACTTCTTCTAGGCTCAAAATCAATTTGTTCAGAAGACCTAGCAGGATTACTAGAAGAAGTTAATGGAATATATTCTATTTGTGTTTCAATATTTATTCTCGGTTCCTTTAAAGGAAAAGTATTTTCAAAGAAAACAACATCTCTTGACTCACAAATAGAATAATCTTGTAAAAACATGAATCTGTATGCAGCACTATTCGTAGCATACCCTATAAACACTGCATCAATGGTTTTAGGTCCGATGGTGGACTTCTTAAGTCTGGCAAGCCCACTTAGCCAGACACCCACACTTTCAGGTATTGTAAATTAGGAGCGATCCTTTCCACAATTCATAGGAGTAGAATCTAATTTTATGAGGAACTCGATTCAAGATATGAGTTGCCGATAGAATGGCCTCCCCCCACATGTTATCAGATAACCCGTAACTTATTAGTAAAGAATTCATCATCTCTTTTAAAGTTCTATTTTTTCCTTTCGGCTATACCATTCTGTTGAGGAAAATAGGGGGCTGATGTTTCATGAATTATTCCATTCTTTTCACAAATATCTTTTAAGAAATTAGATCCATATTCACCACCTCTATCAGATCTAACCCGTTTGATTCTCTTATCTAACTGATTTTCAACTTCTGCCTTATAAATAAGAAAGAAGTTTTCAGCTTCATCTTTAGTTCTTAAGAGATAAACTTTTGTATATCTTGAATAATCATCTACAAAAGTTATGTAGTAGTGTTTTCCTCATTTACTTTCAGTGTTTTCTAAAATCTGCTAGATCAATATGAATGAGTTCTAACAGTTCAGTCTTTCTATTAGAAACAGTCTTAAAGTGAGGTCTAGTATGCTTAGCTTCTACACAAATCTCACATTTGTTAAAGCTAGTTGTGTCTAGTTTAGGCAGACTATTCATATTCATTAATTTCTTTAAAGCATGAATATTCACGTGTCCTAATCTAGCATGCCACATATCAATGGATTCAACAATATAAGCAGAAGTGGTAGCTTTATTTTCATTAAATTGAGTTTCTATGACAAATAAACCATTGCTTAAAAACCCTTTCCCCACATAATCACCATTCTGGGAAAGTACAAGTTTATTTGCCTCAAAAACTAACTTAATGCCTGCCTTATTCAGAAGCCCACCACTTATCAGATTTCTACGCAAGGCAGGTACATACATAACATTATTTAAAGCTAGAGTTTTACCAGAAGTCAGCTTGAATAAAACCTTGCCTTTGCCTAGCACTTCAGAGTTGCTAGAGTTCCCCATGTACACACGTTCACCAGTGTTCCCATCCTCAAACTCGGTGAAAACTCATTCCTTGCGCAGAAATGCTTCGAAGCGCCAGTGTCAACTACCCATTCTGAACTGTTCTCCACCAGATTAACTTCTGAGACCACCGCAGCAATGATCTCATCATCTTTTCTACAACGTGCATTTGTGGCTTGTTGTCATTCTGTCCATCAAGTGCATCGAGCTTGGAAAGATCGGGAATGAGTTTGCTTAAAAGTGTCGACATGATTGCAGTTTATGGAATTCGTTTCTAAATTGTTGGATATATGAACTGCAAAACTACACCGTTAGCACTGACTAGAAATATAAACAGTAATTAAGAAGAACAAATTCTTAAACCGTGTCGTGGTAAGAACCACTGCCTTAGAAACGAATTCGCCCCGATGTGTGTAATCGCTGCAGTAGGCGGACCGTCCCCCGAGGTTAACACGGTCGCTCCGAATTCCGTACACCCAAAACCAGAGTGGACTGTTGGTGGTATTGTACTTCTGATCGGAAAGCACTCAGAGAGAACTCACAGAGAGAACTTTAGAAAACACTTTGTAAGTGAATTCTGAATGTTTTTGAATGAGTTGAGAAGCTGAATATAGCTCTCTATTTATAGGCTAGAAATAGGGTTAAAATCGTCTATAAAATTTCAGGATTAAATCTCTTATTTGTAACAGCTGAAACGTCTAGATGAACCCGACTCAGAAATAGTCCAGGTTCATTGTATCATTATTCAGTTGTTATAACTCCCAAAATTATATCATGTAACCCCTGGAATTAAATCAAATAACTCCTGTAACTCCTGATATTAACAGCTTGTCTCCTCTGTACAAAGCTGTAAATCAGTCCAGGTACATCTTAACGTTTCTGATTTAATACATCTTAACGTTTCTGATTTAATTTAGGAAATAACTGTTTTTTCTGATAACAAATAATTCAGCTGTATTATTTGAAATTCAAACAGTCCTCAGCAGCCTATAATATCAGTTGATATCTTTCACTTTTCTATTTGTTTTTTCAAAGATAAATTCCTCAAGAATTTCTCTAAAAGATAGTATCCGCGCGAACGTGTCGAAGACACGTATTACCATTACCCGACCACGACCACGACTACGACCACGACCAAGACCACGAGCCGAGCCGAGCCGAGCCGAGACAGACGGACGGACGGCGCGGCGGTGCGCGAGAGCCCCCTTGTTCTCTATCACTCACAAGGAGAACCACTGCCTTAGAAACGAATTCGCCCCGATGTGTGTAATCGCTGCAGTAGGCGGACCGTCCCCCGAGGTTAACACGGTCGCTCCGAATTCCGTACACCCGAAACCGGAGTGGACTGTTGGTGGTATTGTACTTCTGATCGGAAAGCACTCAGAGAACTCACAGAGAGAACTTTAGAAACACTTTGTAAGTGAATTCTGAATGTTTTTGAATGAGTTGAGAAGCTGAATATAGCTCTCTATTTATAGGCTAGAAATAGGGTTAAAATCGTCTATAAAATTTCAGGATTAAATCTTATTTGTAACAGCTGAAACGTCTAGATGAACCCGACTCAGAAATAGTCCAGGTTCATTGTATCATTATTCAGCTGTTAACCCCAAAATTATATCATGTAACCCTGAAATTAAATCAATAACTCCTGTAACTCCTGATATTAACAGCTTGTCTCCTCTGTTACAAAGCTGTAAATCAGTCCAGGTACATCTTAACGTTTCTGATTTAATTTAGGAATAAACTGTTTAATTTCTGATAACAAATAATTCAGCTGTTATTATTTGAAATTCCAGTCCTCAGCAGCCTATAAATATCAGTTGATATCTTTCACATTTCTATTTGTTTCTTTCAAGATAAATTCCTCAAGAATTTTCTCTAAAAAGATAGTATCCGCGCGGACGTGTCGAAGACACGTATTACCACGACCACGACCACGACCACGACTACGAGCCGAGCTGAGCCGAGTCGTGCCGAGCCGAGACGAGATGAGACAGACCGACGGCGGCGGCGGTGCGCGAGAGCCCCCTTGTTCTCTATCACTCAACAAGGAAGTGGAATGTCAAGCCTTAAATACCATTCCCAATAGTATTTCCAACACTATGTGGGATTGAGCATTACCAACAATCCTGTCTTCAATTCGGATGGGCAACCATATCCTTTGACTGCCTTAAATTCAGCCAAGCTTTTTGACCCATCAGACTCGGCAGCAGAAATTTCATGCAAATGGAAATGCACCATACATGGGATTACCTCAATATGAGCAGCAACCATTTGCTCAAGGCAAGGGTCCTGCCTGGAACGGTTAGCAGCAGCTGCAGCCCACAGAGCATTTTACTTCAATTTAAGGAGATTAAATAGAGCATTTTACTTCAGGCACACAGAGCCTCTGCTACTTCTGAATTTATGAATTGTACTTTTTGCATGTGGAGGTGCCCCGAGTAACAGCTCACTACCCCCACCACCCTGGGAAGCACAAGCAGCTGAACCTATCCTAGTTGCAGTTCCTCAAGCGTCCCCAGTCAATGGTTACTCAAGTTGTTGTAAGTTGTAACCTCAACAAATAGGCAATGATCAAGTGGTGGGTATCTACATTCAGCCTGTCACGACCGCTCGTTTGTCGGCAATTAATAACTAGCAGCAACAGGTTGTTCAGGGAAACCAATTTGGTGGTTTTCATCCTCAAGGAGCACCGTATAACATGGGCATGATTCCACAGAAAATGTCAGTACTTCCCCTGTAACAACCCAGAAAAATTGAAGATTTTTTTAATTAATTAAGTAAATTGGCGAAATTTGAGGATTAAATTGGAAGATTTTAAAAATTGTAACATGTTTTAGAGTTGAAGGAAATTCAGGGACCAAACCCTGAATTTACCCTAAAAATGTCGACAACTTTGGTGAATTAAACGTGTTTTCTGGTTTCAAATAAGAAAACACAAATGTTAAATTACCCCTCATTTCAAGTCCGATCCCGACGCCGTCCGACCTCCGATCGTCAAATTGAAACCACCATCGTGTTCATCTTCGACCCATGAACAAAACCCAGTAAACCAATTATATCGAAACGCTGCCAAACGACGTGGATTTCGAGTCAAAGTCTCAACGTTTTTTTTAGCACCACCGCCGAGAAAATCTTAAATTCATATACGATCGTTGATCGGTTTTCGACACCTCCCGCACCATCGTGTTCCTTGTGTCGTTCCGAGTTCGACGGTGTCCTCCTTGTCTCCGTAGGCGGTGGCGCGTGTGGGAGGTGAAGCGGTCAAATATTCGGTCGAGTTGAAATAGAGCTCTCCACCGTTCAAAAATTTGAACCGAAGTTGGTAAGTGACTCAAAATCACTTAAAATAATTTTTTCAATTTTTTTCAGGAATTATTGGAGACCGGAGGAGGCCTCACGCGCGCCCACGCGCTACCCCTGCACGTGGGAAATCTGCGAACTGATGGGTGATGTTGTTTGACCGGCTTGACCGGTTTGAATCGGTTTGATTGGTCCGACCCGTTGACCCGACCCGACCCAGTGATATTTTTGTAATTATTTTGAAAAAGGTGATATATTCGTAATTATTTTAAAAAGGTGATATTTTCATAATTTTGTAAAAGTGATATTTTTGTAATTTTTTGTAAAAATTGATATTTTTGTAAATATTTTTAAAAAGATGTTATTTTTGTAATTAGTTTAAAAAAGGTGCTATTTTCGTAAAAGTTAACTGTGAACTATTGAGCACTTTTGACTATAACTTTGACCGGCTTTAACCGGCTATTAAACAACCTTTGATTTTGTTCGAGTATACCTATCTTGACATTTTTCGACGTCCCAAATCCGTTTTCGAAGTCCGTTTTGCCAAATTCAAACTCTAAGGCCTTCAAATCATCAGTCAAACCTATTGACTTTGACTTTGACCAAGAATTCAAATTTTTGAAAAGTCATACTTTATGTTTTTCGACGCCCTGATTTCGATTCGCCAATCCGTTTGGTCAATTCAGACTCGAAAGCCTCCAAATTGATAGTCAAACCCGAAAAATGCTTATGTACTTGAGAGTTTTAGTTTTGAATGATTGAGTAAGACTTGGGACTGATAAATTATTATTGTTTGAAAGTACAAGAGACTCTCTTGATCGTTCGAGAGCTCGACCCAGCTCCTCTAGACCAGTTAAACCACGTGGGCCAGTATTCACCCGTATAACCCGTAAATTTTATGATTTTAGAAATTAATTATGTTATCAATTAGTAATATAGTGTTATTATGAATTAGGTTCGAAAACTGTAGCAGAGCGTGGCGAGGCCAGCAATCACTAGATCTACTATTTGAACCTATTATCGAGGTGTGTTCCCTATATATTACTAAATTGTTTTATTTGTTTTAACATGTGGTGGACTGAATTCTATGGTTACTGTTTCATTGATGCACCGGTTTATTGTGTTGGTTTATGGATTATGACTGCTATCTGATTTTTGGTTTGAACTGGTATTTGGTTACCATGTTTATGGATTTATGAAATTTATGTCACGGTGCAATTGTATTTTTGAGATACGAATTTGTAAAGTACACCTCTGATCAAGCTGAAAATTTTACGGACCTAATGTGACTCTTAGGTAGGCTCTGCGGCCCTGAGATCATTCTCAGGTAGGCCCTGCGGCCTTAAGATGTGTTCTTAGGTAGGCCCTACGGCCCCGAAATCTATCTTGAGTAGGCTCTCAGGCCCTAAGATGTTCCCTCAGGGTAATTCTTTTATGGGATTTATTGCAGTATGATTTTATGAGATTTACTGGACTATGACTTGTTTAGTGTACCTATCAAAATTTTATAGTAATGTTGGGACACACTGAGCCTAGCTCACTTTTCGAAAATGTTTTTCTTTTTCAGATACTGTTGGTTAGTAGATGCCCTTGATCGAGCACTTAGAGGATCAACATATCTCTTGAAGTACATCTTATTGTAATATTTTTATATTTCAAGTAGACTTTATGTTGGTAACATGGGCCTTTATTTTGAAGTATCTGTTTTAGTAAAGACTATTGCTTTCGCTACTGTTATTTGATTTATGGTGATCCAAATTTTACGTCATGTTTTAAATTAAATTTTAACCTTTTATTATTATATTTGTGGTTTGAATTTTTATAGTATAATTTATTATAATTTCATAAATGTCATTTGTAATATGATTTTAATTTATCGAACAGTGTTTAAGCAAAAAAAAAAGTCTTTAAGAATTATGAATGTGAGCTACTAGGCTTAGTCAAGACGCATAGGTCAGGTCTAGGGGTTACATCCCCGGATTATGGCACTAGTGTATTCTCCTCAACAAATGTATAGTGGGCAGAAAATATCACCCTATGGTGGTCATGGTCAACAATGGTATCTTGATCAAAAATGTATGGGCTGCCCGTCGGAGATAACAACGGTTCCAGAAACTCTTCCTTCCAGGCTCCAACTTCGTCTTACAAGCCTTCAAAATCAGAGGATAAGCTATTTGTACACCTAGTTGACATGGTCAAAGTTAAATCAACAAAAACCAATCCTGCAAGACCTGGCATATGAACATGAAAATTTTGGTTATTAAAAGCATACCTCTTATCCTGATTTCTACTTGATCAATTACCTGATTTCTCGAAGCTCGTTCGTGATATCACGATGATTTAAAATTTTGAAATTATATTTAACTTTTATATATTTATATTAATTATAACAAAAATACATCCTAATTTATACATTAAATAACAAAAGAAATTATTTAAGTCGAATGGGGTTTTCTTCAAGATGTTATGGGTAGGATGGGTTTTGATTGCCGGTTTATAAAATGTATCTCTTCTGTTTCGTACTGCTTGCGAATTAACGGCCAAGTTTGGCCTGCTACCTGCTGCTTGAAGGTGTGGTTGACGCGATCATATCGGAAATGAGAATGTTTTGGTGGGCTGGGAAGCACAAGCAAGGATGGGCGTATGTTGCATGGTCAAAGGTATGTCGACCAAAGAAGATTAGAGGCATCGGTTTTAAAGACTTAAAATTGTTCAACTTTGATTTAATGGGGAAACAAATATGGAGACTTTTGCACCAGAAACAGTCGCTCATCTTCAAAATTCTGTCTGCAAAATATTTTTCGAATGGAGACTTGTTCTCAGCGAGAAAAAGAGAGACCGTCTTATGTCTGGAACTGTCTTTTTAAAACAAAAGAAAAACTTAAAGTAGGATTCCACCGGAGAATTGGTGTGAACAGTGACACACCTTGGCACGCTTCTCTCTGGGGAGGTGATCAACCGGTGTCTCTCTCTTCTGCTTATACGGATAACCCTTCCAATCCTATCCGTTGCAATGAGCTGTTTATGATTCCCAACGAGCCAATTTGGGGTGCTGCCAAGGTTAACGGTGTGTTCTCGACCGATGATGCCGTTGCAATAGGCGATTGCTTAATTTGGACCCACCATAGTTCGGGGACCTACAGCACCAAAACTGGATATGCATGACTTCTCAAGGAACTTCCAGAGAATAGAGATACCTCTGCTATTTGGAACACACTGGCCAAAAGTCGAACACTCCCTAAAGTGAAGATTTTCGGATGGAAGGTCTGTCATGGTGCTCTACCTGTTAGAGCGAAGTTAAGGGTGGCCGGGATAGGCGATAGTCTCTGTCCAATGTGTAACGTTGAGGAGAAGACAATCATCCATGCACTTACAGACTACCCCAAAGCAAATGAAGTTTTCCTTCCGTTGTCTTGGTCGACGTTCCTTCGAGGGAGACTTTAGCTCTCCAAAAGTTTGGTTCGAGAATACAGCAGTCGTCCTCATCCGTTATGTTTTCTAGATTCCTTTTGCTGTTTTGGAACCTTTGGAAATGAAGGTTCATGATGGGATCTTCCAGTATCCGAGAGGGGTGGCTGATCGTGCTTGGCAACTGGGTGAGGATTTCCACTCGACTGCGATCACACTGGGTTCGATCCATCAAGCTCCGAACAATATCAGTTGTCAACTTTGGTGAAAACCTGACCCTAGTAGATTCAAGATAAACGTGGATGGTGCTTTTCTTCATGATGGTGTTGATGCGGCGATCGACGTCATTGCAAGGGATCACAATGGACTTGTCATCGGTGGCCATGCGCGGAGTTCGAAGGAACCTTCACGCCAGAGCTGGTGGAGGCGATGTCTTTTGCTGCCGGAATTGAGATGGCAAAAGAAAATGGTGGTGTGAAGGTTGATATTGAAGGCGACTCTATTGCGGTTGTTAACAGACTCACCACTAGGAAACCCAACTTATCGCTGGTCGGACTTCATTTGAAGCATGCTCGTGAGCCTTAACAATAGGAACCTGATTTTTGTGTGAATCATGTCCCCCGTCGTGTGAATAAAGTAGTTGTAACGCTCTAATTCAGTTCGACCCAAAGATTCATGGATTACAATGTTACACGGGACTACTGAAATAGTGATCCAAAAAATTTTCTTTTAAGCCTGTTTGTAAATTTATGAAATTTAATCATCCATGATATAATATAAAAACATAATAAAATTTGAGTTTACAATTTATAGGGAGCTCCCAAAATGCATCCGCAAAATAATACAAATATTGAATTTCAACAAGAGTTACGACTGAATACATAACAAGATCTATAACAGTACATGCTCTAAAGATGACTCAAGACCTACTCTGAAAGGTTTCTAGAAATATGCTCTGCTATACTGGAATATCTGATGATGATAGCTCCCCACAATATGCCCCTAAGAACATGAGCACGGAAACACATTCCGAACCCTGAGCTTACGAGCCCAACTACTCATTGAAAACTGTACTATACTATATGCATTCACTAGATGAAGTGACAAGTGGCATAAGTCTCAACATGCTAAATATTGTACTATTAATATGTGACTGACATCATGGTGTGGCTGAGGGATTCTGCATCTCGGGGCTCACGTTGTCTAGCACTGCTGAAGCACATCGGGTACTCCTGGGTGAGATCCAGAATTATTGTAACACCCCAAACAACGGGCTAGTGACTAAAGTGTAAGATTTTAAAATTTCATGATTAATTTTGATTAATTGAATAATTTAAGGACTGATTCTAGAATTTTGTGTATAGGACTTAAATCAAAGATTGAAAATTTGAAAGGGCATTATAGTCTTTTTAAAAGAAAGGAATTTAATATTCCTTTTAAAGGAAATAAAGCATATGAAAAAAAGGAGGTAAAGAGATAGAAATATCTGGAAGCCTTTGAATATATTTTCTTCTTCCTCCTTATGACGTGAGCTTCTTGGCTAAGGTAAGAATATTTAAGTTAGTTATTTCTTGTAATTTTAATTGGTTTTGATTCTTGGGGTATTAGGGAAACTTGAGAAAGCTTAAAGAGGAGTAGAAATTAAAAGATTGATAAGTTATTGGTAATTAAGTAAAGAGTGTTTTTGAGAGAATTGATTAGTAAATGGATTTTGAAGTTGTATTTGACTTGTCATAAGTTAGAATAAGAAGTTTAAGGTGTTGCAAAAGGATTTGGGATATGTTGAATAATTGGTATGATTTTTAGCTTCAAGTGTTCTAGTGGGATTTTGGAGGTTTAGGAGTGTTAAAGTGATATAAGTTGGTTTTGATAAGTGTATTTGAAATTAAAGTGTTGAAATATGTTTCGATACAACAAATTTTAAGGCAAAATGTTTTTGGATTTGAATTGAATTTATTCAAAGTTTTAAAAAGGTTTCAAAAATAATTCAAAGTCCATTAAATTCGGATTTGAGCAAAAATGCTAAAGGGTGTCAAAGTGCATTCATGCACCCCTACAGTGCATCCATGCACCTGCCACTAGTGCATCGATGCAACATGTAGTGCATCCATGCACTCCATTTCGAATGCAATTAGTGCATCAATGCACCCTGCTGTGCATCCATGCACCCTGCTGTGCATCCATGCACCAAGGCTGCAACGGCTAGTTTATTTGAATTTAATGAAGGGGTATCGATGCACCTTGATAGTGCACCGATGCACCATGTTATGGGCAGCCTTTTTGAGTAGAAAAATCATCCCCAAACGACTCCAAAACATCCCCAACAGTTATATACAACATCAAACACATTCCAATGTATAAATACAAGCTAAGGACACTTGAAGAAGTAAGAGAACAACTATCCAAGCAATAAAACACAAGAGAAGAGTTTTTCATTCTTATTTCATCTTTCTCTTGTAAATATTTTGTTCTTATGAGCTCAATCTTGTAAACTCCTACCTTAGAGAGGTTTTCTTGTTTACATCTTTTATCCTTTTGTAAAGGGGAAATGTTCTAGCTTATCCATTGTAAAAGCTAGGGGAAGGTTCTACTTTAGCCCGGAAAAACTAGGGAGTTGTAAGGTTATCTCTTTGTCCTCAAAAGAAAAAACAAATTAGCGAATTTGTTAGAAAATCCTTGGTGAGGAGCTAAGGTAGTGGATGTAGACTTTGGTTGTGAAAGTCGAACCACTATAAATCACTGTGCAATTCTCTATCTTTCAATCTCCTTACTCCCTAAACACAAAAACTGTCCTGACCCCTATTTGCAAACCAATTCGGTTGTCGATTCGAGCTTCCGAAAATCTCAACAATTGGCATCAGAGCCTAACTTGTTAAGAAGGTTTAACCACCTTGAGACGATCCTAGAAGAAGCTCTACCAATTCCCGATACAACCGAGAAGATGGCTTCCACCTCCGGCTCATTCCACATGAAAGACTCCCTACCAACCGACAAGCCTCCATACTTCAATGGAGCCAACTATCGTCATTGGAAAAAATTAATGAAGTTATTTATCCAAGCCAATGATCTTGATGCATGGGAGATAATCGAGAGTGGATACTCTTCTCCAAAGAAGAAGGAGAAGAAGTGAAGCGACAAAGAACGGAAGAAAGCTCAACTTAATGCCAAGGCCATGCACATGGTATTTTGTGCATTTGGTCCTGAAATCTATGAAGGAGTTTCTTCATGTTCAAGTGCAAAGGAGCTTTGGAATAAGCTTGAGGAAATCCATGGAAGACAAGAAAGAAGAACCAACAAAGGTGGTGTCTCTAATGGCTCGTGAAGAGCCCGAGGTATCTTCTAACTCAAATTAATTTAATTCATATACGTTTGATGAGTTACAAGATGCTTTTATTAGGTTATATTCGGAGTTTGAGACCATGAACTTCAAATATAAGAAAATGATTTCAAAATTTAAAATCGAAAACGATTTTCTTTTGAAAACAAAAATAGATTTTGAAAGCCAAAATGAAATTTTGAAAAAGGATTTAGAGCTTTCAAAAATAAAAATTGAAAGTTTTGAAAAAGAAAATTTTGATTTAAAAGTTAAGCTTGAATGCTTAACAAAAGAAAAAGAAATCATTTTAAATAATTCATTTAGTTCAATAATGACAATATGCTCACATTGTCATTATCATGGTCATAAGGAACATACTTGCCATTTGAAGAAAGAAAAACGTTTTAAAATTAGTCAAGTATGGTTCCGAAAGGAACAAGGGGCATAGAAACTAATGTTCAAGGATCCAAAGCAATACCAAAATCTACTTAAATGTCTCTTGTAGGTGTGTGAGAGCAATGGTGATAAAAGTGATGATATTCAAGATGCTCTAGCCACACATGAAAAAGGAATGGGTAACCTCTAAACTTAATGCTTTTGATTTTGGTTATTTGATTGCTCATTTGGATTTATGCATGCATGAGTTTTGATTTTGATTGATTATGCATTGATTTAATCTCATGTATGTTGAAAAGATGTTTTATGATGAAAATTTTAAAGTTTTAATGATTTTTCAGAATTTTTAGTTCATCATAATAAATTTTGGTCAAAATTAGTTTTAAATGTAAATTATATCTCTCTAACAATTGATATCAACTTTTCAAATACTTTGATTTTATAAATTATAATTTTTTGATCTAAAATTAAATGTTTATGCATGTGATTTAAAATGAAAAAGATATCTCTCTAACAATTGATATCAAAATTTTCAAATGCATAACATTTTTGGAAAACTTTATGCATATGCACTTAATTTCAATAATTGTTATTGCATAAAATATTTTAGACTTAGATATATTGAATTTCATGTACTACTAACATGTTTGTTATTCTTTGTTAAAATTCAATTTTGTTTGAGTGTCAAGTTCTTAAAGCTAAATTTTGTTTGGAATGCTATTATTGAGGGGGAGCTTTGATTTTTCAAATGATTTTTAAATGTCAAATTTACTACTTACGCTCCAAAGTTATTTTGAACTTCAAAGATTGAATTATTTTTTATATAACAAAAAGGGGGAGAAGTTTGGTTTGAAAAATTCAATTTCTTAATGAAAAATGAGGAGCTTAACATTTTCATATATTTTCCAACAATTGGTAAAAATTGATATCATTTTGCTAACAATTGGTATCTTTTTCATTAAACTTTTTATTAAGGGAGAGTTTTGCCAAAAACAAATTTTCAAATGTTTTGTTATATCAAAAAGGGGGAGATTGTTGAAATATGTTTCGATACAACAAATTTTAAGGCAAAATGTTTTTGGACTTGAATTGAATTTATTCAAAGTTTTAAAAAGGTTTCAAAAATAATTCAAAGTCCATTAAATTTGGATTTGAGCAAAAATGCTAAAGGGTGTCAAAGTGCATCCATACACCCCTGCAGTGCATCCATGCACCTGCCACTAGTGCATCGATGCACCATGTAGTGCATCCATGCACTCCATTTCGAATGCAATTAGTGCATCGATGCACCCTGCTGTGCATCCTTGCACCAAGGCTGCAACGGCTAGTAACGACTAGTTTATTTGAATTTAATGAAGGGGTATCGATGCACCTTGATAGTGCACCAATGCACCATGTTATGGGTAGCCTTTTTTAGTAGAAAAATCATCCCCAAACGGCTCTAAAACATCCCCAACGGTTATATACAACATCAAACACATTCCAAGGTATAAATACAAGCTAAGGACACTTGAAGAAGTAAGAGAACAACTATCCAAGCAATCAAACATAAGAGAAGAGTTTTTCATTCTTATTTCATCTTTCTCTTGTAAATATTTTGTTCTTGTAAACTCCTACCTTATAGAGGTTTTCTTGTTTACATCTTTTATCCTTTTGTAAAGGGGAAAGATTATAGCTTATCTTTTGTAAAAGCTAGGGAAAGGTTCTAGTTTAGCCCGAAAAAAATATGGAGTTGTAAGGTTATCTCTTTGTCCTCAAAAGAAAGAACAAATTAGTGAATTTGTTGGAAAATCCTTGGTGAGGAGCTATGGTAGTGGATGTAGACTTTGGTTGTGAAAGTCGAACCACTATAAATCGCTGTGCAATTCTCTATCTTTCAATCTCCTTACTCCCTAAACACAAAAACCGTCCCGACCCCTCTTTGCAAACCGATTCGGTTATCGATTTGAGCTTCCGAAAATCTCAACATAAAGGTTTAAAAGGAGATAAAAATAGGAGTTTTTGGTGAAGGGTGTGTAAAATTCGAAGTGAAAAAGGTGAAATCCGGTAAGGGTATCGGTACTGGAAGAACAATACCGATACTATAGGGTTAAATTGAAGAAAATAGTTTAAATGCAAAGAATAGTATCGATACTGATTGAAGTAGTATCGATATTGAAACGGGCGTATCGATACCAAGAGAAAAGTATCGATACTATTATTAAGTATGAAATTCCAGAATGCCAAAATGATATCAATACTGAAGGGGTATCAGTACCATAGAAGAGAAGTATCGGTACTGGGTATAGAGTACCTATACCATTATTGAAGTTTTAGTCTAGAATGCTAAATAGGTATCGATACTTTTGGGGTAGTATCGGTACTATGGTAAGGGAGTATCGGTACTGGGCATAAAGTACTGATACTATTCAACTTGAGATTGTGAATTAGGTGTTTTTTAGTTTAAGTTATTAATGATTGATTAATAGTAATACGATCTTTGATATTCATCTCGATCGTATTATTGTATAGATATTGAACGAGGGCAAGTGCCGGAGGATTCGACGTTATAAGATATCAACCAAGAGTGATAAGGATTTTGCTAGGATTGAGTGAGGAAAAGGTGAGTGCATATTACTATAATATATGGTTATATGGAAAGAAGACTTACGATGAGTCTATTTCCAACGTCTTGATTAAAACAATATTTTGAAAGTTTATTAAATGTTATGAATACATGTTTAAATGAATATAAGCATGGTTTTGATTCTATTACTACACGTACATGCACTGTGAATACATGTTTAAATGAATATAAGCATGGTTTTGATTCTATTACTACACGTACATGCACTGTTTGGATTTTATACTATGTGTTATTGATCTATGTGAATATATGAATATGTGATATAAGCTATGGGAAATGTATAAATGGTAAATACCAAAAGTATGTGATATGAGAGCTAGAGGTATAATTAGCATGCCAAGAGTCGAGGGTTCTATGTGGTCCTTCGGGACAATTCTATGTGGTCATTCGGGACAAATTCTACGCGGTCCTTCAGGACATTTCTACGTGGTCTTTCGAAACATTTCTACGTGGCACTTCGGTGTATATTCTATACGGCACTTCGGTGCAATTATATGTGGCAATTTCGACTGCAACCTAGTGTGCAACCTCAATGTACTCACATACCTTAAGTTCTCAGTGATATATCATGGGTTATTAAAAGAAATGACATGAATGAACAATGCATGATAATATATGTTTTTGTTTTATGAATTGTACTGTGGTTTCTTTATCCTATATTTTTATAAAAAACTAATAATAAAATTAATTTTTTAATGTTTTATTTATGCACATTATGTCTCACTAAGTCAAAGACTTAACATGTGAGTGTTTTCACACTTAGGTTCAAAGAAGTAAGGAGAACCAAACCTAGGTCAGGACAGAACATTATATCTCTACTGAAGAATATATCAAAAACGATTTAAACAATATGTTATTTTGTTATACTGAATTTTGTTGGCATGTAATTAAATGTTTAAATCGCATATGCTCTGATCAGTTTTGTAAAAATACTTTATTGTATTTATGTAAATAGTTAAGTATTTATTTTCAGTGTGATTTGAATTTACAATATTTACTTTCAATTAAGGTTCCAACATTTTAATACAAATAAATGTTTAAATTTTTAACCATTTTTAAGGGTCAATGATTTGAAAAGTCAATGTGACACATTGGATTCCGGATACGGGTTGGGAGTGTTACAATTTTGCATCGAAAACATGCACCCACTGACTTACTCCATTGAGTCATGGGGCCTCTGGCGCCCTGTAGGTTGCTGAAGTGTCGTGGCACTGACTTTGATCCACTGACTGTCGTATTTCTGCTAAAAGGAACTCTGGTGTCCTGATTGTTTCCCGAGCATAAAAAAAGGCTAGTTTTATGTAAACCTAGTTATATTATGTTTCTATTGTTCTTATATTAATTATTGTTCTTACTTGAAGTCTTATTTAAGGATGTACTGAAGTGTTGTGGTACCTTGTCCGCTGTTTGTGAGTACTATAAATGGGTGCGGATATGTGTGCAAGTATACACAATCGAATAAGTAATAAAGTGATAAGTCGAGTATCGTCTCCATAGGGAATTGGGGAAATCAAATAGGTTTGTCAAGGCACTTTACTTTGTCACCTAAGTAAAGTTAGTGATGGTATGTACAAATGAGAATGTTGTGGCAAAATGGAATAGCTGATGTGGAAATGGAATGATGGTAATTGAAAATGCTATGGCAAATTAAATGGTAATACATGCAAGCAAATGGAAATGTTAAGGCAAAATAAAATGTAAATATACAATTTAATAAATATAGGACTTTAGCTTTCTCAAATGATAAGCAGCAATGGGAATGAGTGGAAGGAGTCACAAGGAAAATCTAAGTCTATGTCTCTGAATGGTGTTTCTTCTAAGCTTACCCTGCCCGACAGAGTCTACTGAAATGCCCTATGCTATCTCTAGTAAGGGACTCGACAGATTAAAGATGTCCTGGCAAAACCAATTGGCGTAAGCCCTTGCAGTTACCCTATTGGTTCAGTTAATAGGATATGTCTCGGCAATACCTTTTTGCGCCAGCATTAACATCTAACCTATCGTTTATACACAACTTCTTTTAGTCGAATGAAATCTTATCCTTATCTCTAAGGTGGATTAGGCCTAGTTACTATCTAGAACCCCTTGTTTGTGTAGTTCCTCCCTAGCTTCTCTCAAAGACTAAAGATATTTTGCCAAGGCATTCTCTCGAACCCTAAGCACCTTCTAAGAAAAGGCTACTCTCGTAGCTCCTACAACCTTAAAGCATTAAGTCTCACAAACAAAATAGAATAAAGAATAAAACAATAACCATTCATTAAAATAAAAACTTAAACATCCAAGTGAACTCCCACCAAATAGGATTAGTTCATGGTGGGGTTCGAAATCAACAAGCACAAAGCAAGATTCATTCGTTCCTTACAACCCGACAACAAAATATAAAAGCAAATGACTAAGGGGAGGAGAGAAAGCCTTCGACGTGCACTACCCAATGTTTCCCTCGGCCACCAAGATCTGCTCCTAGCGAACTGGCTCCTCTCAGATGCTCAGAACGCCACTCCCTTCGGATTGTCAAGGAGAAATGCCACGGTAAGTGGGATTGACGGAGAAAGATGAGACATTCTCTCTCTAACTTTTTAAGCTCAAAATAGTGGGGAACTAAAGTCTTCTTCAATGTGGCTTCATCCTCTATTTATAGGGAAAAAATTAACCCTAGGACTTGGTGTTAACTATCCTAGGAAACCCCAAAACCATAGTTGAGTTACTTGAGAGTCGAGCAGGACATACTATGATACAGCCTGGGTAGCTGGCTGAGTGCCCCAGCATAATCCCGTTGCAGGCGCCCAAGGACAGACAAGATCTGCAGGGTCAGGTGGCTTCATCAGTAGGACCGACGGTTGTAGTGCTGATCCCTCCAGGCGGATCTTCGAGGTGGATTTCTCAGGCAGAGCTCTCGGGAAGTCGGAGACAGTTGGCTTCAAAAATATCTTCTCGCACTTAAAGCGCTTTCGAAATGCCATTAGAACTTGGCAATTGCATTTTGCTCAGCAATCTCCTTATGTCACAGTATTTCCTTTCCGCTTTTCCCTTGCTTTCAATTCCTGCACAACATTAGACAAACACCTTCCCCATAAGGTAGTACTGATGACAAATTAAAATACCGCGGCAAACCGATTTCCACTACATGCAACTAAATGCTTCTAAATGCATCTACATAGTCCTAAATGAGCTCTTAAACATTCAATAACTTAAGTGAAAAGGTCCCAAAATGTGACCTTTTTATAGAGTTATCACACCCCCAAACTTAAGCTATTGCTTGTCCTCAAGCAATGGATAGTAATAAGCAAAACAAAAATACCATGACAAGTTCAGAAGCAGAATAGTTTATGGGATAAAATTTCAGCCCTAATCACATATGGCTTCAACATGCTAGATTAGTTTGAGAAATCTAGTATTGTCCCCTAGGGCAAGATTCATTGCGTGGGTGTGTGCGTGCTTGTATCCAGTCCATGCTTAACAAACTTAAAAATTTTCTAAGCAAGCTTTCTTAATTTACCATGACATTTAGAAATTTTTACTCCCACCTTGTTTTCTTTCATTTATTTCTGCTACGAGGGGAGTCAGCCCATCACTTTACCATCCCACACTCTAAGTGAAAGGGAGCATACCTTCCACCCCCGAGCTAGTCAAGTAGGGTCATCCCGTGACTATTTTCATTCACTCATATGCCCTGGCATAGCGGAGTGTCCCTCTACAGATATGCCGAAGCATTTATTCACAACTTCATTCTTTTCATTTTTTTTTCAATTTTTTTTCATTTTTAGTGGGTTTTTCATCATTCAAAATTTTACGCCACGACATTTTAAAAATTCTCTTATAAAAAATTTCTAAGTTTATCAAGCATGGAAAACATACAATTGTGTGTTCAAGGATTCAAAGAAGCAAGTCCTAAAGTTAGTTCTATCATCCTCAACCAGTCATGTCCATTCTATCCTAGCCATCAAGATTCATCATCATTGGGCATCCTTAACTAATTCCATAAAATTATTCAAACCTTTACTCATGTCATGGCATAATTATTTTACTACTACTATCATGCAATAATGTGAGAACCCTACTTACCCCAAACTTGAGAGAAGCATTGTCCTCAATGCTTACTAAAACTAAGGAAAATAAACTACATACTATGGATGCAATGCAATGTACCTTGACTTCATGCGTGTGGTGGTGCGATAGTCGTGCCACGGGTGTGCTTACGTAGTTAGGTGGGCCTGGATTGTTCGGAGTCAGAAGCAGGTGCAACTGGAGGAGTATTGGGACATTTAGAGACGGTTAAGAGTTGGGGCTCCTCGCGCTTATATGCCTTCTTCAGGCGGCATCAGCTCTTACGCAAAGTAGTTTGCCGTGGCATCTCAGATTATGTCTCATTCGTTGACTCAGTGGGCTATGGAATGAGCTCTATTAAGGCTACTGTCACATCCTCATCCCGTCACTTAATATAGGCAAAGAAGGTCATCAGGTTACTGGTCGGATTCACCACTTGATCTTGGGCCTTCTTGGCCAGAAGTATTGTAATTTGCCGTGGCATTTGTGCATATGGGTGGACATCATCAGCAATGTCATCGTTTGTGCCAACACCAATTGAGTCTTCTTTCTAAGTGGGTGCAGCTACTATAGGGCCTTTACCCTTGTGCACATGTTTGAGAGTCTGTGCTTTCCAAAACATCTCAAATTTTTATGGCATTTTTGTCTCATTCGATTGGAGCACCAGTGTAGACCAAAATGCCCCACATATAATAGTTATGCCTTCAAAATAGTTTGCCCTGGCATTTCGTGTCTTTCACATATGATTTGTAGGACCTTTACAATAGTCATCTCTTCTTCAAAATGCTCTTTTCCTGAAGCTGAATGGTAGTGGAATGAGATCTCTTTTTGCTCATTTTTGTTATGGCAACTTGAAATCATTTGGGTAGCAAATTCGTTGGAGAGGTCGAGGCCATCCTTATGCCAGTAGCCACCATCGTGTATGACCTTGTTCTTTCCTAGGCTAGTCAAGTAAAGAAGCAAAACAACACTAACTAGAAAATTGACAATGTTAGCATACCACAAAATTACCGCGACAAATAATAATTTCTCATTATAGACTTTTTTCTTAATCTCTATTTCATTCCTTAGTTCTTTCATAATTTCTAGCCTAGAAAAATAAGTAGCTAGTTGGGGTTTAGGATTAGTAAATTCAATAGGATTCAAAGGTTCAAATTTCATACTCGGTCTAGCTATGGGTGAGCTAGACTTACTCATCTCCTTTAGAATATCCTCGAGCTCCTCTTCATCTTCTTCATCATGATTGAAGTGATTATCACTACATAAAAATTTGTTGCGGCAAAATTCTGCAGCTTTCTTTTGGTCATCAACTCCTACTGATGGGGGTTTTTCTTTTGCCGCTGTAAAATTTTTCTTGTCTTCATTGGTTGTACTCATCGAACCCTCGTCATTATTTTACAGCGATTGTGAATCTTCATGCACCTTCGGATCTTCGTGCACAATCTCATGATCAGGCTCTCTGAGTGTTACCCCCCCAAACTTAGCATCTTTATAAATTTTGGTGCCACTCCTTAAGGTGAATGTACCACAATGCTCAATGTCTTGAGCCTGAGTGACTTCAGTATCACTAGGTAGATTGCTAGGTGGGTGAGACTGTAATGCCGTGGCAATTTGACCAACCTGACTCTCCAGCGCCCTTAATGACGAACTGTGGCTTTGAAGCAGGGCTCCTTGATTTTTGATAGAGGTCGCATGGTCTTGCAGCATTGTCTTCGTTGTTGCAATGAACTCTTACATTATGGCCTCCAAATAACTTGTGTTGGATGAAGATGGTACTCTCTCGTTAGAATTATGCCATGGCATATACGTTTGAAAACCCTGGGAGTCACTGAAGTTCTGCTGCCTAGCGGGGTGACTAGCATTGCTGGTTCCTAGATTTCCCCAAGAGAAGTTTGGATGCTAACACCATCCAAGATTGTTAGAATAGGGGTTGTTGTTTCCTTGATTGAAGTTGCCTACATAATTGATGGATTCTTGATTGGTCGGGCAATCACTCTCATTGTGATTGTCGTGGCATAATAAACATGCTGAATTGACTGCCTTTACTTCTCTCACCTAACTTGGCCTTTGCAAATTCTTCAACATGTTGGTGATAATAGCAAGTTGGGCGGACACCGAATCTTTAGAATCTAGCTCGAAAGCTCCATGTGATTTCCGCCCAAGTCCAAGCCTAATAGATGGAAACTGATAATCGTTAGTGACAATCCTATCCAGAATGTCAAATGCCTCTGCTGGTGATTTGTCAAGTAATGTCCCATTTGTCGAGGCATTTAGCATCATCCTCGTGGGTGCATTAACTCCATTATAGAACATCACCACTTGAGTCCAATCGTGGAATCCATGATTAGGGCACTTGCGAAGCAAACTTTTGTATTGGTCCCGGCATTAATACATAGACTCTTCATCGCCTTGGTGAAAAGATTCTATGGCATTTCTAAGATGGTTGTTCATATTCGGTGGATTATGCCATAGCAAATTTTTTTTGCACAAGTCATCACAAGACCTTATCGAGTCGGAAGGTAATCTATTGAGCCATGCCCTGGAGTGATCTTTCAAAGAATATGGAAATAACTTCAATTTCAGCACATCTTCGTGCACACCTTGTTGTTCAAAAGGAGTCACAGACCTCCAAAAATGCTCAAACATGTTGCCTTGCATCCTCATGAGGAGCACCACCAAACTGTCCAATAAAGTCCAACATGTCGAACATAACCGGTTTGAGCTCAAAGTGGGCTGCCTGAATTGGGTGCCATAATTCCAGGATTTAGGTCCTCCATGAAAGGGTTTAAATGATCTCGAATACTACGAGGCCTAACTGCATTCTCAGCATTCAGAATTGCCTCGACATTCTGATATTCCTCTTGACTCATTCCTTGATTTACAATTTGATACATATTTGCTTGAGCACATTGAGTATGTAAAATAAAAACCTGAAAAAAAACAAGGAAAATAACAAGTAAAACTATACAAAAAAAATTGAACAAGTAAAATAAAAATGCTATGACAAAACTAATTAACTTTCAGTTGCCAATTCCCCGGCAACGGCGCCAAAAACATGTTCACTGTTTGTGAGTACTATAAATGGGTGCGGATATGTGTGCAAGTATACACAATCGAACAAGTAATAAAGTGATAAGTCGAGTATCGTCTCCACAGGGAATGGGGAAATCAAATAGGTTTGTCAAGGCACTTTACTTTGTCACCTAAGTAAAGTTAGTGATGGTATATACAAATGAGAATGTTGTGGCAAAATGGAATAGCTGATGTGGAAATAGAATGATGGTAGACTGATGGTAATTGAAAATGTTATGGCAAATTAAATGGTAATACGTGCAAGCAAATGAAAATGTTAAGGCAAAATAAAATGTAAATATACGATTTAATAAATATAGGACTTTAGCTTTCTCAAATGACAAGCATCAATGGGAATGAGTGGAAGGAGTCACAAGGAAAATCTAAGTCTATGTCTCTGAATGGTGTTTCTTCTAAGCTTACCCTACCCGACAAAGTCTACTGAAATGCCCTATGCTATCTCTAGTAAGGGACTCGACAAATTAAAGATGCCCTGGCAAAACCGATTGGCGTAAGCCCTTGCAGTGACCCTATTGGTTCAGTTAATAGGATATTTCTCGGCAATACCTTTTTGTGGCAGCATTAACAACTAACCTATCGTTTATACATAACTCGTTTTAGTCGAATGAAATCCTATCCTTTTCTCTAAGGTGGATTAGGCCTAGTTACTATCTAGAACCCCTTGTTTGTGTAGTTTCTCCCTAGCTTCTCTCAAAGACTAAAGATATTTTGCCAAGACATTCTCTCGAACCCTAAGCACTTTATAAGGAAAGGCTACTCTCGTAGCTCCTACAACCTTAAAGCATTAAGTCTCACAAACAAAATAGAATAAAGCATAAAACAACAACCGTTCATTAAAATAAAAAACTTAAACATCCAAGTGAACTCCCACCAAATAGGATTAGTTCATGGTGGGGTTCGAAATCAACAAGCACAAAGCAAGATTCATTCGTTCCTTATAACCCAATAACAAAATATAAAAGCAAATGACTAAGGGGAGGAGAGAAAGCCTTCGACGTGCACTGCCTAATGCTTCTCTCGGCCACCAAGATCTGCTCCAAGCGAACTGGCTCCTCTTGGATGCTCAGAACGGCACTCCCATCGACTTGTCAAGGAGAAATGCCACGGAAAGTAGGATTGACGGAGAAAGATGAGACCTTCTCTCTCTAACTTTTTAAGCTCAAAACAGTGAGGAACTAAAGTCTTATTCAATGTGGCTTCATCCTCTATTTATAGGGAAAAATTAACCCTAGGATTTGGTGTTAACTATCCTAAGACGTACTTAAAACGCTTTTGAAATGCCAGTAGAACTTGGCAATTGCATTTTGCTCAGCAATCTCCTTATGTCACGACATTTCCTTTCCGCTTTTCCCTTGCTTTCAATTCCTGCACAACATTAGACAAACACCTTCCCCATAAGGTAGCACTAATGACAAATTAAAATGTCGCGGTAAACCGATTTCCACCACATGCAACTAAATGCTTCTAAATGCATCTACATGGTCCTAAATGAGCTCTTAAACATTCAATAACTTAAGTGAAAAGGTCCCAAAATGTGACCTTTTTATAGAGTTATCATACCTCGAGTCTAATTCCCTTAAAAACTAGCCTTTATGTCCAAAACAGATTGAAAGTATCGATACTAGCCCAAGAGTATCGATACTCCTGCAAAAGTTTTGATGCTTTCTACAATTATTAATACTTTTAAACATTCTGGACCGCCTAGTTTCGATACTTTCTAGGAGTTTCGAAACTATGACCCAAAGTATCAATACTTTTGAAAGAGTATCGATACTCTTTCCCAGAAACTCTCAAGTTTACCAGAGAAAAAGAACAAGTTTCAATATTATCCCTCTAGTATCAAAACTCAACCTGCATAGAGCATCAAATAGGTGCAAAAACTCATATTCTTCTATCCCAAAGACCTTAGTGAGCTCCCCAAATATTATTAATGTTTTATGTGGATACAAAGGAGAATAAATAGGTCTTTAAACATATTTACTACTCTAAAACATGAAATCTACCATGGGTGTAACACCCCAACCCGTACCGACCCGAATACGAGTCTGAGATGTCACATTGACTTTTAAAAACGATATTCTTACAAAATATCAAAACATTTGAACTATTTTTAAGAAAATATCACAATATTCTATTAAATTATGTTTGGTATAAAATTTTGAGTCAAAAACGTATTTATGAACAGTAAAATACGGTATGAACAGTACCGTATGAACAATATTGTGAACAGTACCAAAATGTTAAAATTTTACAGAATGTTGGAGGGGAACCGATTCCCCTGCTACAGGGAACCGATTCACTGTTACAGTACTGCTACAGTCCTTCGGTAAAACATGTATAAAACTCATAAAATTTAAAACGTTCATCATTATACATTTATCATTTACATTTATGCGTTTAAAACATTCCAAAACTCGATCAGAGCGTAACCAATACAAATTCTTTATTTATTACATGCCAACTAAATTCTTTCTAACAAAATACATGTAATTCGATCTACATTTATGATTTGATCTTCGGTAAGGAGAACTGGCCTGTCTTGTTCCTCTTTACTTCTCTTTTCGCTTTCCAAACCTTCGTGTGAAACAATCACACGCTAAGTCGATGACTTAGTGAGGCATATAAAACATATAATATAACCATATACCATTTCATATAAACAAAAGACATGAATCTGCAAATACTATCATTAATCACTTTTACCTACCATATATTCATCATATATTACATATATCACTATACCAAGGAATAAACATATCATCATGTAATTTCTATAACATATTTCATATTACCAAATATACATATCACATATAGTGTATTTGTTATTATCTCTTATTAACCCTTGTACACATGTCACTAATTCTTTTTATCATATAACATATACTAAACATTTCTATACAGATCATGGAACACATATATCATTTTCAATACGTTTAACATTTCACATTCATTATCATTAATTCTTATAATTTAACACCCTTATACATAACATATCATGCATTAACTAAGCAATACACCATTACATAAATCATGTGATCTATTCCATATAACCAATCACATATACATATCATATTCAGTATACTTATTAAATCTCTTTATTAGCCCATGTACACTGTTGAGAACTGAAGGTATGTGAGTACATTGAGGTTGTGCACTAATGCTGTCACCACAGCTCGTATAAGTCCCACTGAGTGGCATATCAAATTTGTCCCGAATGACCTATGTATTTGTCCTGAAGGACCACTGTATATGTCCCGAAGGATCGCGTAGACCCTCGACTCTTGGCATGCTAACTATGCCTATAACTCTCGTATCATATAACATGGGCATTATCATTTGTTCATTTCACATCACTTGTTCTTTCTCTTTTGTCACATACCACATGTATGTGTAAACATCTATCCCATATCATTTAACATGTATCACAAGTGCATGTAATCACATATTACATGTAATCATGTAGATCATTTCTCATTTATTCATGTACGTATGTCATATCTTGTCCACATATGTTCATATATATATGTCACATATACTTTGAATCATCTTTTTCACATACTCATATAATCCTTTCCTATAGTTCATATTTTATTTTCACATATGGCATATCACATAAATCACATAGAACATATAAGAACTTATCAGTTCATATAATCAAGTATATACATTTCATGTCATTCACATCCTTATAATCAATACTCCATATACTATAACTATTGGAAATAGACTTATCACAAGTCCAATTCCTTATAATCCTATAAACTAAAATTCACTCATAAGAATCATATCAATCATATAACATTTTAGGAGTCACTTCTTACCATAGTAACTCCGTCACTGGCTCATCGCAAGCCAATGTTTTTCGATAGCATAAGTACAATTAAATTGCACTCACCTTAGCCTTTCTTACTTTGACTTGATCCTAATTCTTTGATTGTTCCGGAACTTGTTTAGGCTCAATATCTACATAAATATAATTTTCAAAATAATTATCAGAAGCCTAAACCTTAAACTTGATGTTAATAACTTAAGCTAGTTTAATGAATCAAAAATTCCATTTTTCCTTTAGGGGGAATCGATACTCAATTTTCAATATGCTCTAATTTCAATTCTATCACTTCATATCTCTTAATTAAACTGATGATAAGTCAAATATAACTTCAAATTCAACTTATCAACTCTTTTCCGGAAATTCATTTAGAAACTCCTTCTCTTTAATCTTTCATAACTTCTTCATCTTTTGATTTTAAGATAACTTAAGTTTTCCTTAAGTTTAGTTATCATCTAATGATCAAATCTAACTCATAAAATCAACAAATAATTGATTAACCAGAAAACTCACCTTTGTCTTGGAGCCTTCACTGGAGGAGGAAGAAGAATGGAGAAGAGTTTGTCGATAACTCCCCCCACTCCACGTGAATCATTCATATAAAAGGGGGGAAATATCTTTCTTGCCAAATGACCATTTTGCCCTTTAATTCCTTTGATAATTACTAAAAACTTTCAAGAAATATTCCCAAATAAATCATTGAACTATTCAACTATTTTATTTTGACCAACAAATTCTGAAATATTTCAATTTGGTCATTAACCCGGTATTGTGGATGTTACAATGGGAGTGCTTCAAGCTCATGCAACCTATTACATTTCATCTAAAAGCCTTACACATGGTATAATTGAGTTAAAAGTGAGTTACCTTTAATGCTAAACTGTTGAAAATAACCAATGCTCAACCAAGGAGTTTTCTCCAATCTCTCTCACTAGACAAACATCAAGGGATAGATTACCAACTGAAAGAAATGGTTAATAAGGTTATAAGAACACTTCTTAAACCTATGGGTTATTGAAAACGAGCTGAAATCTTGAAACTCTTAAACCCCACAGAAACTCGTTCTTGGCTCCCATGGTGAAATGGTGAAGTTGAGGGTTCAAAAGAAAGCTCTAAAGATGTTGAATTAACTCCTTACGTTGGTATTGCTGGACTAGGGTTGTCAGTTCCAAAGTTATCACCTTTTACTTGCTTAACTTAGAGGATAAGAAGAAAGAATATGAAGATTTAGAGAGGAAGAAAAGACAAGGAAGAGTCGAGAAAAAGAGGGAGTATCAGACGTGATCTCACCAAGCAATTAAAGATTTCAACCTTTTGAAATTTTAAAAGGTATAATTGTTACTTTGGTCCCTTTAACTTTGACGTAGATTAAAAATGCCCTTTTTAACTCCTTATTGGGCTTACCTCAAGTCCAATCCACTTTAATTTGGGTCAAAACCTCTTACAAGTTAGAAATTAACCCAAAGCCCATCTCGAGTTATTCCAAAACTTTTAACCCGAGATACGGGACGTTACAGTGGCTCACTAGCTTGTTTGATGGGTTGTGTTTAATAGATTCCCTGTCTGGTTTGCAATACCCCTTGTTGTATCATGAATATGATTGTACTGGATGCTCTTGGTTTTGAGCAATGAATGAATGAATTCTTTTTTCTAAGAAAAAAAATAACCACTGAATTGATCTGTGACCTTCTCAAGATTGTTGTATCACAAAGTAGCCTGGTTATTAACACTTCTACCGGTCACAACACATCGATCAATTGAGAGTTTTAATTGGAGTGAAACATCTTCAAAAGAGATAATGCAATCATCACACAAAAGATGAAATAGGTGTCTCTAATCCTCGCTTCTCCATTAATATAAAAATAAGTTTTGATTGGAGTTTATAACCTTCAATCATCCGAGAGGCATGCTCAAATCCAACTTAAGTACCTTGTAATGCGAGCATGGGAAGATTACTTCGTAATTCGTATTCTGAATAAAAGCTTTAAAAATACGATCCTCATTCTGGTAATTTAAAATAAATATATAAGAATAATATAATATTAAATAAAAAAATATTATCAACTATGGTTGATGTGTCACAATATAGTTTTTTAATCTAATCTAAGTATTTCCCTTTTTTAACTGTAAAACATGTAAATTAATTATAAACTACACATATTTTAAATATTATATACAAATATTGATTTATTTTGATTCAAAGAAATATTATATACAAATTTAATTTCAATAAAAAATAATTAAAAAATTATACATATATTATATATTATATATAAATATATATTCAATAAAAATAATTATAAAATTCTATTCAAATATTTTCATTAAACTTAAAAAATATTAAATAACTAAATTTAAATAAAAAATGAAAAAAATTACCTGAATTTCAAACGACGCCTCAATTGTTTGAATAAAATAAAAAAGAGATAAGAATTTTTTATTTTTGGAATTTTTTTATTAAACTAAGGTGATTGCAAAGTAAGTTTTGTTCTAAATATTCTCAATCACCTTGCTGCAGTTGTTGATGCTCCGAACCCGCGACCTTTAAGAATAATAACGATTAATTTATCCATTATAATAAATTGATTTGTGCATTTTTAGAACTTTTCTTTTTATTTTATTTTTAGGTGTGATTTCATGCGAGAAGATTTTTTAGATGCAATGGGAGAGGGGAGGGCCGGGGAAAGAGAATGCGAAAGCGTTTTCTCAAGACTTTTTAAAATTTAAACGAATTGTTAGAAATGTGCTTCCTACACTTTTGAAAGATGTTTTCTAAAAGGCACATCTTCTACCAATGTAGCAACCTCGTTAACAATCTTGATGAAAGACGATTCTTGTAGAAAATAATTTGTATTATGTTTCTAGAAATAAACTATTTTAAATATAATGAAAAATAATATTTTAATAGTTAATATTTGGGTAAAAGGCCACACTTATCTCACTCTTAAATGTATTAATTAAACTAAAATAAGGTGATATTTATATATTTCAATGTTCACCTAAAATATAAATTATTGAACGTGAAAGTCAAAAATTGAAAAGTTCATTTGTAATAGTTTTTTTTTTGAGTAATTATGTGGTACAACTTAAAATTTTGCGGTTAGACCTAAAGTGTTACAGTTCTTATGATATTTTTGGTTGGACTTAAAATGTACAAATACTTTACTGTAAGTGGAGTTTTGAAAGTTAGCAAGGGTTCACTTGTAGTGGTGAAGATGAAGAAAAACAATATATGGTTGTGCGTTCTCTAACGGTTTTTAGTTACTGGTGATGCTACTGTTGATCATTCGTACTGTCAAAGGAAGATGTAATCAAGCTATGGCATATGCGCCTAGGGCATATTAATGAACTTGGCATGTCAAAGTTGAGTGGAAGAGGTCTCCTTGATGGTTAAGAAATTTGCAAGCTAGAGTTTTGTGAACACTATGTGTTTAGAAAATGAGGAGAATTCGCTTTATCAAAGGGATTCACAATACGAAAGGTATGCTAGACTACCTTCATTCTGGTCTATGTGGACCATCTAGAGTATCCTCTCATGGAGGTGCACACTATATGTTGACAATCATCGATGACTATTCTAGAAAAGTTTGGTCATTCTTTTTGAAGTAGAACAGTGATGCGATGACCACATTCAAGAACTGAAAGAAAATGATTGAGAAACATACTAGAAGACAGATAAACATTTACACACTAATAATGTTTTTGTTCTAAAGAATTTAATGAGCTATGCAATAAAGAAATGATTGTGAGATACTTAACAGTCTATCATATGTTGCAACAAAATGAAGTTGTTTAATGGGTGAATAAAACAAAAATGGAGAAGGTTTGATGTTGCATGAAAATCAAGAGCCATCATCGTATCCAAAGGTAGTTAGCTGCAAAGAATCAGACAAGTGAATAATCGCAATGCATGAGGAAATATAGTCACTTTATAAGAATGACAATTGGAATTTAGTGAAACTTCCCAGTGGAAAGTGAATCATTCAGTGTAAATGGGTGTACAAAAAGAAATAAAGAATTTTGGGAGTTGAAAAGCATAAATACAAGGCAAGATTGGTTGTAAAAAGGTTCAGTCAAATCCCAGGAATTGGCTTTAATGATATATTTTCTATTGTAGTAAAACATAGTTCAATTAGAGTTTTACTTGGAATAGTTGCTATACGAGACTGAGCTTTAGCAACTAGAAGTGAAAACGATGTTCTTGTAATGCCCCGAATATCGGCCTAGTAGTTTCATGTCGACCCAATAATTTATTTAATAGATCATTTGTATCATGAGGTTCTTTTGGTTTGAATTTAAGTTTAATCGGGTGAGAAATTAACCTTGTATAAGATAAAAAAAAGGGATTTTTAAGCTTAGGAAGAAGATGGAAGGACTTAGAGTGTAATTTTACCATTGAGAAAAACATGGAGGATTTTGGAGGATTTTTACCTGGTTTCATGTGGGTGAGGGAGCTTTGGCCAGACCATTTTTCTCTTTTTCTTCCCTAAAATTTCTCATTCTTCATTTCCTCTTTTCTACTCATTCTTTCAAGCTAGATAAATGGGAAAGCTTGTACCTTTCTTAATCTCTTCTTCAATACTAAATCTAGAGGTAAGATTCTTGACCTAGAGTTCTTGAGCTTCATGAAAAGCTCACTATCTTCTTCAACGTTGGCCATGAACTCATTTTATGTTTTGGGAGGGTTTAAGCTTCAAGAGCTTAATTCCATGATTTCTATTTGATTTTCATATAGTTTAGTTATTGTTTAACACCTAATGTCATTCATTTTTATGTTGGAATCGGCTGGTGGCTTTTGAGAGATGAAAAAATGGTGCAAGAATCCCTTTGAGCTAAGTGAATGAAAGGTTGATCCTTGGGTAAGCTATATATGTTTTTGAGTTGCTAGAAGTTGAGGTAACACACTATAACTCTTCCTTACCACTTAAAATGTCATCTAAATGAATACGATTGCATGTATGGGGTAAGAAAAACATATAGGGGTTTGTTTAGTTCATGAAGCATGCTAGAGTAATTTCCATGGCAAGATTCGTATTTGTTTGTTGCAAGCATGAAAATTAATACCTTTTGACCTATAAGACACTAAATAAGACGCTAAACATGTTTGCTAGTCTTAGGGGAAGTGTTGGGTTGATTTTTGGGTGTTTCCCGAGCTTAATCAAGTCATTCCAAGAAAAAAAGATCAATCCCTTGACTAAATGGATTGATCCCAAAGTTTCTATCCAGCAAAGGATCGATCCCTCGAAAGAAAGGATCGATCCCTTTGTTGTTTTTCTCGATGGAAAAGGGTGAAATTACATTCTTTAATGGTCTGAAGTATTGAGAAATGTTATCTTAACCTCAATATGTTTGAATGAGTTCAATTTAGTCCATTAATTGATTTGTTTAAATACTTAAACCTTTAATATGGGATATCATTGATAATGAACAACTTAACTAATAACATTATAAAATAAAGTGACATAAAACTAGCCTTTGTTTGATACTCAGAAAACGACTAAGACACCCAAGTTACTCTAGCATTATGATGTTTGTCTGTTATGTTATGTTGATATCCGAATGTCTTTTGTTTGATAGTACGCATCTGATGCACGTAAATTCCAGTTCTTACCCCGAAGCTATTGCGTTTAGATAGGCTGGTAAATTGTCTGAGATGCATGTAAATTCCTTCGACCACTTTATTGGACCTATCTCATATTTGTTGATGTGTTTTTGCATATTCATGAGATATTAGGTAAGCTAGGGGTGTCGTCATGAGATGTATGTAAATTCCTCCGACCACACTACTAGACTTACCTCAAGATGTTTAAGTGTATTTGCATGAACATATTTTCATTCGTCAACATGATCATTTGATGAGTGCATGTAGTATGGTAAAGGTATTGTGTGACGCAAGGCTTGCGAGCTCTACATTCAGTATATGTTTCCGTTCTTAGGTTTCGTGGATCACGATGGGACAACGAGATCACCGGAGGAGTCTCAGCAGAGTACCAAAATACGACGATGTCAGCTTAATGGGCATATAGATGTCATGGTTTGAAAGGAGCCATTTTGTATATATATGGGTTATTTATTTTATTTATTGAGTTTCTAAATTGGGGCCATATTTTTATAAATTGTTACGATTTTTATTTTATATAAATACTTTGAAGCAAGATCTGTGTGATTTGGGTGTTACAGTTCTTACATGGAAAGCTTGAAGAAGACATTTATATGAAGCACCGGAATGATTTCATGGTCTCAGGAAAGAATGATCATGTTTGTTTATTGAAAAAATCTCTTTATGGACTTAGGTAGTCGCTCAGACAATGGTATAAGAGGTTTGATTATTTTTATGATTTTTCTTGAGTTTAAGAGAAGTAATTTTGATAATTGTGTCTATTTCACAAAAGATCGCGATGATTCATTTATATATCTTCTTCTTTATGTTGATGATATGTTGATAGTTGCAAATAATAAAGAAGAGGTTAGACATTTGAAAACACAACTTAATAAGGAATTTGAGGTGAAAGATCTAGGCCATGCATAAATATACTCGCAATGAAAATTAGAAGTGATAAAAAATAGGTAAATTGCACTAAGTCAAAAAAGGTACATTGAAAATTTTCTTTGCATGATAAGTAAGTAGAGTGCGAAGCCCTAAGCACTCTGTTGGTAGTTCACTTTAAACTTTCATCAAATTGTTCACTAAAATCAGAAGATGAGGTAAAGTACAAATCATATGTTTCATATTTTAGTACAATGAGGTCTCTAATGTGTGTTATGGTTTGTATGCATCCACATTTAGCGTACAATATGAGTTTAGTGAGTAGATACATGGCAAATCTTGGTAAAAAAATTTTGGAAAGCTATCCAATGAATTGTTAGGTATATTTGAGGTACTAGTGATGTTTGCTTGCAGTTAGGGCAAACTAGAGATGTAGTTATGGGTTATGTTGATTCTAATTTTGCTTACGATGAGATATTAATAAGAGGAGATCACTTATTGGGCATGTCTTCGAAGTTAGAGGATGTGTCATTAGTTGGAAAGTTATTCTCCAGAGAACGTTGCTCTTATCAACTAATGAAGCAGAGTACATGATGGGCACTAAAGCTTGAAAGGAAGTTGTCTGGTTGAAATGTCTCTTTGGTGAATTTAGTGAAGACCTTTAGATCAGTATGATGTTTTGTAACAGTCAGAGTGCTATATTCTTAATGAAAGATAAAATGTTTCATGAGCGGACGAAACATATAGATATCCTCTATCACTTTTTATATGATGTAATTGCTTGAGGTGACATTGTTGTGAGCAAAGCCAAACACTCGGTGTCCATTATTAAATATTACCCCTTTTAAAGGGTGTTGTGAAAGAGGTGGAGAACGTGTTTATTGAAATGAAGAATTATTTTTTTTTGAATTTGGGGGTGTCATCGATTGAATAAAAGTTTAGGTCAATGGTGACTCTCCTAGTCTAGGGGACAGGGCATACTTAAGACCCAATTGGGATTTACATAGGAATTTGCTGATTGTTCACCAAGAGTGACGATCGTAGGATTCGAACTTAGCCTTACAAGCTCAAATTCTGAATCTCAACCACTTGTGCCTTTCTGTTAGTTTAAAATTGAATTGATTTCAAATAGACCAACATACAACGATGGACCTAGGTGGGGGTGATCGTCCCCTAAAAAGTTAAAAGTACTATATATTTTAGATTTTATCTATGTATTTTTTCTTGAAAATTTGTTTTCGCCCCCTAAAATTCTATAAGTTTATGTTTGCCTCCCTAAAATTTTATAAATTCAAGTTCACCCCTAACATAAAATCATGTGTCCGCCCTTACCAACATATGAATTTAACTTTATAAACAAATTTATTATGATAAGAGAAAAGAAATTTTTATATACAATACATATGATGGAAAGGGCAAATAAAAAAAATAAAAAAAAATTGAAGGACCACATTGAATGGTGGTGTTTCCACTTGGGGAGACAGCCTCTTGAAATCAAATGCCTTTCCCACTTCCATTATAAGAAAGTTTTCTTTTTCCTTTTGCTTGCATCACCTCGTTTTCACCCACACAAACAAATGGTATTACTTTTAGATTGAGAGATGGAAAATAATAAGAAATAAAAACCAAAAGTTTGATGTGTATGCAAATTGGTCCCCAAATTTGAGAAATACATTAGACTAACGGTGATAAGCTTTTACAAATTCAGACATAAACTAATGAAAGAATTTCTTCAGGGAGTAAAGTAAAAATAATAATAACTTTAGGGCTAATATATGTATAATCTATTAGTGTGTAATCTATGGGGACCAAGATAGAGAATATTGAAAATGCTTTTCGATTTGGTTAGCCTGGCATTGTTTAAGGAAACAGACGCTTCTCTCTCTTTTATTTTCTCACCTAATTATGGCGTTTATATTTAATTATGGTTTCAGTCCCTCTATTATGCATAGATTCAAAATTTAATTTCTTAATTAATTTGGCATTGATTCCTCTACTCTTGTAATATTGTTAATAAATTTAAATTACATCATCAGTCGATGTTGTTAAAGTGATGATATGAAATTTTCTTTATTATTAGTTGGTGGTTGTTTGAAGAAACATTCACTGAAATGTGGTTGTTGAGGTTAATGTCAAATAAAGCATTCTAGTTTTTACAAAATTCTGACGTTAGGGGCAGCCTACTACCCTATCTCCTCTTATCTCATTATACATAAGAATAGGGTTTTGTTGTTGGTGGTATAGTTTTTACAAAATTCTGCAGTGAAAGATTGTCATACCTGATGGACTGCTCCTAACAGCATTTTTTTACCCATAAGTAAAAGAATCATAGTTAGAAGATGTTTTCGCGTGTAGAATCACTTTCACGTGCTACATAGAATACAAGGATGGCTAAAGTTTCCTTTGTTATGTACGTGCACTTACAACATTGGTGTTTAAAGTCCAATATGACCTAAATCTCATTTTCAACAATAAAAAAAGCTGTTCCGAAGAAAAGATTCATTGTATCAAATAAAGTACTAAGGTTCATTGCATCGTGGTTGGGAAATTACTACATGAATTGGAGGTTTAGCGAACTAGTCGATCGCAAGTTAAGCAATGTTACTTCATGTTCATTAAAAAAGATTGTTATTCGACTCGTTGTTCATAAAGCTCGTTAAAATTTTTTAGTAGGGTAATTAGGATTTGTTAGTTAAATTAATAATTATTAATTAATAATTTAATATTTTCTTACTATTTATTAAAAAATTAATAGATTAGTAAATTAGTAATAATTATTAATTAATAATTTAACATCTTTATGATTATCTAGGGTAAACTACACGTTTTCTCACTGAACTTTACTTTTTATCCTATTTTGCTTACTGTACTTTCAATTTTTTTAATTTAATCACTAAATTTTATAGATTAAATTTTTTTTGTCATTCGGTCATTTTCTCTCTAACAATAGAATGTCATGGCTTATTTTATTTATTTATTTTTGTTTCCCTCCAGTTCCAAGGTTTAGCCCTGACTAATCTGGACCGACTTAGATCGCACATCTAACTTATTTTATTAATATATAGTGATGATATGTTTTTTTATCAATATTTAATAATGATATGTAATATTTAAAATGAAATAAAAAATAAATTTTTATATTTTACTCCTAAATCCTAATCTCAAATTACACCCTCACTCCCCACTCCCACGGTCTCACCCTCCCAGTCACTGTGTATCTTCAATCGAAGCCTCCACGTCCATCGTTTCTTTAATGGGATACAATAAGTTTTAGGACCAAAATCTCATCGATAGCGTTCCTTTTGTAAAGCTTGTAATCAAATCTTTAGGGGATTTTGTGGTCTTTGAAGGATCGTTGTTGGATCTACCATTGATGAGAGCTTGGAGTTTCTCAAAGCATAGCATAGCATAGCAGAGCAAAAAACATAGTAAAGCAAAGCAAGGAAAAGCTGGGAATAGAGAAGAAGAGAGGACGCCATGTATGTATAACATAGGAGTGAGAATGACGATTGAACAATGAACGACCGACTATTCAATGGAGAGCAACAAAGATCAAAGAATAAAAAAGAATAAAATATTTAACGTTAGATCTATGAAATTTAAGGGATTATTAGGTTAAATGAACACTAGATTTACGTTCAAGATGATAAATTGAATTTGGAGAAATTTTTTGACATTTATTGGCCACAATCATGGACGGAGCGAGGGAAAAATTTTGACATTTAGTGACTTGCTGCTTCCAATGGTGACTAAAATTTCAACAGATTCAAAGAAAATGAGAGAAATAAAAAGAAGAAAAAGACAGAAAATGAAGGAAAATTTAGGTTTTATGTAGTTGCAAAACAACTTTTAGTAGAAATTTAGTTTGTTCAAAATGAGGTGGTTTTGATGACGTGACGTATGTTATGTCACTAATTACTTCACGGCAAAGTGACTAAAACAAGAACAATGTCAAAGTTCAATGATTAAATTAAAAAAATTAAAAGTGTAATAAGTGAAATAAGAGACTAAAATTCAATAAACAAACTTGTAATTTACCTTTAAGGAAATTAATCCTTCGAGTAGCTGGAGCTTAAGGAAATTATTTAAATTGAGGCACGAGGCTTTTGCTATTAAGTCTGTTGTTACTCCTTCAGTGAAGAACATATGGGATGAAATTCGGGTAAAAAGACCCCTTGTCATATGACAGAAAATTATTTGGTTTCCTCTCCATATACCAAAACATAACTTAATTTCTTGGATGGTTTTACTTGATCGACTTCCTACTAAAGATAGACTTCTTCGTATGGGGCTTATCAATGATTGTCAATGTATGTTTTGTGATGAACCATTACAAACTAGGGATCACTTATTCCTCCTTTGTCCTATGGCTGACTTCTTGTGGAACTCTATCTTCTCTCTTTCTGGTCTTAAATTCAGAACTCATTCTTGGGATTCTTTTTTGACTTGGGTCTGCTCTTACTGGAAAGGTAAGTCTTTGCTTACTTCCATTTTGAAGCTTGCTCTTAATGCTTTGATTTACTTTATTTGTGAAGAAAGGAACAAGAAACTGTTTCAAGGCCGATCAAGAGTTGCGTCTGATTTGCTTCGAGCCATAAAGGACACTGTCGGATCACAACTTAGGGGTAGAAATTTAAATAGCATTGAAAGTGTTAATACTAATCTTTGTAAGTATTGGGACATTTTTTGACTTTGATTTTTTGTATGTATCTGTTCCTGATGCTTCTTGAACACTTATTTTTGTAGCAGGTTCTGTTCTTGGGTAATAAAAAAATTGATTATCCAAAAAAAAACTTGTAATTTACCCTATTATCTATTAGTTAATTGATGGTTTGGAAGCAATTTGTAAATTACTTATCAATTAAGGGAGTTATGCAACAGGTGGAAAATAATATGTGGTGGCAGCAGCTAGTACATGTTAAAAGAATGAGAATATATCAATGTTGAAATGATGAGTGGGGAGCAGCTAAGAGTTTTACTGAGACAAGGAATTCACACGGCAAACATGAAAAGTTTGGAAAATCACGGCAATTGATGAAACAAATAAAGGCGGTTCAACATGGCTATAATGTGTATTTAGTTTTAGTTTGTCATATGTAATACGAGTGAAAGTGAGTAAAAAACAGGAGTAAGGGGAAAAAACTTAGCAAAGCTTTTATTAGAGATTTTAATAAATTAGTCGAAGTTAGTGTTGGATAATGTCATTTTATCGTAATTTATTCTTATCAATAATATTAATAGAATTTTAAATATTATCGGGTGTCCACCAATGCTTCAAACATAATAAATATTAATTCGATTTTGTTTCCTGCTCCATTTCGCAACCCCTAGACATCATAATATCTTCGTAGCATCATCGTGATCTTAAGCTTTGGAATTCTTGAATTATTTTAGGATTTTAAAAAAATGGCTTTATAAAATTTGAAGTAGTAATCAACCTTTTATGTTTAGGTAGAATTGAAGAAGAAAAAAGTACAAAATCACATTTTCAAAAGAAAAGTTCTGAAACCCCCACTTTAAAGACAATTTGTGATCATGATTAATCAAAGATTAAAATAATCGGATTTAAAAATCAATAACGGGAATGGTGAGCATTCTTCTTTAAATTAATCTATTAATAAATGGAATAAGTTTTTAAAAAAATAAAAATAAACTTTTAGATTATTTTATCACAAGTGGACACGAAAAACAGATCCTGTCCATTATCTCAAACATAAAATACAAGAAGCTTTCCTTTGTTAAAGAACATTTCATACAAAGGATTCTATGGTCGTAGACGTGATGACCTTATTAATAACACAAAAAGACACGTACATAAAACATGAAAAACAAATAGATGTACCCATCAATCCGATCGGAAACACTAAAGATGTCGTCCATTAACCCCATCAAAGCATTGGAAGAGTCAACAGATTAATTGATCACTAGTCTTGGATGTAGTCGATCTTAATGTTACCAATCGAAACAAGACCCTTCCCTTCTTTAGGCACCAAAGTCACCTCAATATTGTCATCCCCTTCAACATCCAAATCCTCCAACAAATCTGATAATGGCAGCGTCAAGTTAGTGTCAAGCTTCACACCCGGCTTGTGATGGTTATGCGGTATATTCGTAAAGCTCCCGGCAAACTCCGAATCTTCCGGTTCGGTGGGTGTCTCGTCGTCTTCGTCGTTGATGTACACATCGAATTTCACAGCTATGTCTCGGTCTACCTGAATGTTTTGTAGAACCAAAACTTCTTCTTCATCTTCCTTTTCATGCTTAGTCCTTGATTTCTTTGGCCTTGGAACTTCAATGCGCACCACCTTGTCTAAAACTATAGGGAAAGCATTGCGGATAACGGATGCAGCTTTCGTCTCGGCCGCCACTGCTTGACCACGACCATGACCTTGGCCTCGACCCTTACCGGGCCTCCGAGGGGTTGGCTTGTTTTTAAGCCATGGAATATCAACTCTTTGATAATCGTACCCCAAATTCCTTGTGTCTAGTGCATCACGAACCTTGACTCGATTCAGATTAGCATTCTCGTCGTAGAAAAGGAACGAGGAATCGAGCCAATCCGTGTCGGCAAAATCGGTCCGTTTCTTCCCTGGTTTCTTCCCTGGTAAAGACTTCCAAATGTTCCACATTCGATCAACATTGGAATGATGAGCGTAGAACAGGGGGTCTCTACCAGCAGAATAAAAGTTCCCCATATCTTCTGAATACGGTTGCTTCTTGTCGCCAACCCACCGATGAACGGCGGTGTGAGGGTTGTTCTCGATGGCACCCATTCCCGGACTTGGTTTATCGCCAGTACGGTACGGTTGTCCATGGAATAGAGAAGCGGTCTTGTTCGATACCATTTGCCTATACATCACACTTAGATTACTCTTTATCAGATCCCTCTTTGATAATTCTTCCTCGGTGCCGGCGTAATCAAGATCGAGCATTTTGGGCGGCTGGTGGTTCTCGTTGCGCTTCTCATCGTAGAGCGGAGAGTTAGGATCTACATACATCTCTGGGATAACCATGCCACGGGGAGAATCCCAGTTCCAAAATGGCATGGCGAAATTCGGATCATCAATCATCTTCCCCAATATTCTCTCGTAGAAATAGAGATACCACCTATGGAAAGGGTAAAAGAGCCATGAGAAGTGAATTTGAAGCTCTTGATTTTGGTCTCCATTATCGTAACCCCCATTGCAGTAAGCACAATGAACATTGGCTTGTTGCATGAAATTACGAGGATCATCCTCGGGAAGAGCTTTCATCTTCTCCATGGCCTCCTTAAACTTATCCAAGTACTCAGAATCAACTATATGTGCCGCCGGTCTGTACCGTATCTTGCTAAACTTTGGTGGTTTGAAATCTATGATATTTGTTGATTTTGGAGGGCAGCAAGCGACTTTAATGGTTCCAGCGCTCTTGGATGTTACAGTCGATTTCTCACAGAGAGAAAGGTCGGGTGCGGCTACTGGGGCTGCCAATGCAAATGGGTCGCTCACAAGGTTGGTAGCACCATAGAGACCACCTAGGCCGAGAAGCACATCCCTCCTGTTGGGAGAAGAAGACTGTTCATTGCTGGCTTTGCAGGACACTACTTTCTTGGAGACAAAGTTGAAAGGCTTCTTCTTCTTGAATATGGAAAGCTGAGATGTTTTGGGAAGGAATGGAGTTTGAATGGATGAAATCTTGGGAAGAGTAATAGGGGTTGATGGGGAATTCACAGTGGAAGCCATTGCTGACTAGCTTGATTTGGCTGTGTGAAGATGATGAAATAATGTATGGGATTTATAGTGAATTCAATAGTGTTGAACCCTTTGTCGTCATGCTGAAATTGGATCCTTTAACCTACTAATGCAGTTATTCGAATCTAAAATGTTAAATTAAAATGATATTTATTTTAACTATTAATATCACAAGTTACTAAATTCGAATAATTACATTTACAGATTGTGTGTTGCAATGATTAAAAACTTATAAACACGTATTGCTCAAACTACTAATTTTTTTTAATTTTAGATGTTTATTAATTTATTATTTAAAATTGTTGAATAAGTATTAAAACTAAAATAATTTTTTAATAACAATAGAAGGTTTAAATGAGATATAATTTATGGTAAGTACAAGACAGTATATGTTCAAAGAACTCCTAATAATTTAACATTAAACGCTCACATTTATGATATTCCTGGTGTTCGAATTTAGAACCTCAAGAAATAACACAATTCATTTACTACCAAGATTGTTGGGTGCGTATGAGATATTAACCATTAAGTTATTATTTCATGTCATTTCTCTATCGGTAGGTAATAATAAAACGATCATCATGTAATATTTTGATAATTTTATTGGTTATTTTTGTAATTTTAATTTTTTGTTTGCTAAAATAATCAGACAGCAATAGTTTAGGGACTATTGATGTACTTTACCCTTTGACCCCATAGTGCAGTGTGCAAAGTTTGACGAAGAATTAACAATGAGTTTTTCACGTGTTCTGATTTTTCAGTATCAATTAAATCAATGGATGGTTCGATAATTTTTATTTTTTTTAATAGGAAAGAAAAAACAACTACCCATTACAAATCTGTGCTATGAACAGCATCTCTATTCACTTGTTTCTGTATTTCAACTGGAACTTCAACGTATATTTTTAAGTCATCAGGATTGCCCCAGGCCATGCTTGCCAAGCCATCAGCTACACAGTTCCCTTACCTGGGAACATAGCGGAAACAAAGACACCGTTCTCGTTTTACAATCGCCTGAACGTGCGGCACCATCTCTGATGTAGTTCCTGCTCCTGGCTCCCGATGAAGGATAGCAATCGCTTCCGTATTATCGGTTTCGACTATAAGCTTACGAATATTCTTTTCCCAAGCCATTTAAAGTCCGATGTAACTGCCCCATAATTCAGCATCTAACAGAGTACAAAACCCAATACGCTTCGAAAAACCTGCAACCCAAGTGCCGAGATGGTTACGAATAACCCCACCACAAGCTGCCCATTCTGTTGAACTCCTACTCGCCCCATCCGACTTCAATACTACATCAATTACTTGATTGGTTATTGAGATGTCATTATTTTGATCGGTCAATACTACATCAATTACTTGATTGGTTATTGAGATGTCAACCCAACATATATACCATTTTGAGAATTTTTTTAGGCTCATGTACCAATCTTATACTAAAAAATAGTTTAAGTACCAATTTAAAGTATTCCCCAAGTTTATATACCAATTTGTATAATGAACCTAATTTAATGTGTTGATATTAGGCAAAATACCTTTTTGACACCTTAGCATTTTATCACTTAAAGTTTTAGTCTGTGTTTGTTTTTATTGTGTAAGGTCTACAAAGTTCTTATGTCTACGCCGCCCAAACCACGCGCAGACATTGGGCTTCGCAGACCGTTTGATTTTTAGAAGACAGAAATTTTCTAACGTCTGTGCGAGGTCTTCTTGGTGCAGACATAATTTTATGTCTTCAAAGGTCTTCAAACCTCTTCAAAGAAATTAAAATTATTTAAATCTATTTTAAAATATGAAAAAATTTATTTTAAAATATGTATTGATTTATTTTAAAATATGGATTGATTTATTTAAAAATATAGATTGATTTATTTTAAAATATGTATTGATTTATTTTAAAATATAGCTTGATTTATTTTAAAATATGGATTGATTTATTTTAAAATATGGATTGATTTATTTTAAAATATAGATTGATTTATTTTAAAAAAAATTATTATTGTAGTTGTATGGATTATTTAAATTTTATTATTATATAACTAAAAGTATTTAAATTTTAGTATTGCAAAACTCTTTTAAGTTTAAAAAATCAGTTTATTTATATTTCAGTTTATTTTAGCAGTCTGCAGACGTTAAAAAACAACCAATATTATTCTTGCAGACTGCAGATTTTTTGTCCACATCTTCTGCTGTAGATGTATGCAGATTTGATCCGTAGACGAAAGACCTTTTATCTCTGCAAAAACAAACACCACATTATTATGTTCACGTTGGCCCTCAAACTTCTATTTTATTTGTCAATTTGACGCAGAAGTAAAAGAACAATAACCCTATTTTATCTTTATAGAAATCTTGACAACAGTTGTTTTGTCATTTTCTAACACATCATCAAAAACTTTTGAAAAAACAAAAGATAGTTTGATTTACCTTTGGTAAAACGTTTTTTTTTTTGGATGAATATTTGGTAAAACGTTGATATCAACTTTTTTAACAACTTCTAACATATTAAATTGTTTTAATAACATGACAGAGAATGGCAAAATATTCAAAATAAAGATAAAAGTCACGGTCAAAAAGGATTTATTGAAAATTTAAGAGCCACAACGACTAAACTGCTCATTTTACCTTATTAATATTTAAGATAGAGTGAGTCGTCCCCCATATTTAAGATCTATTGATTAAGTACTTTTTCAATAAATTTTATGAAAATATTGTATAAAGTGTACAATCTCAAGAGCTCTTTAAGAAGAATTTATTTAATAAAAGGTCCCCAAATATTTTTTATAAAAAATATTATCATCTTTAACAACTCACACTCCCACTAAATCGAGAAATTGATTACAAATCATGTGATCATATAAGGTTTAGATATTTTAAAATAATATATGTCCTTTTCATTTCAAGGATTTAAAAATTCACAAATTTCAAGAAAGTGTATGTGAATCTTTTTTTGTATAAATTAATTTTATTTTCATTTAATTTAATTTAATAAAACGTATTTTCTTATAGTTTTTATGTTAATTATAATCTTTTCCATTAGAAGTGTACTATACAATTAAACAAATAGATGAAAAATAGTTATATGAGTGAGTCACAAACGAGTATAATGGAGATTAGACAGGTCTTAGAACCATGTGGATGGTAAAGTAGGGTGAAAATTTTATCTTTTTGATTGGGTTCGAAAAAACTTAACTGAATTAATTTTGAGTTATAATTTTATAATATCAATTAAAAAAATTTAAATTCAATTTGAATCATAAAAAAAACTCAAATATTTTAAATAGTAACTCAAATAACTCGAAATTTTTAATAATTAATATATTAATTTTTAAGATTGAGTCAAATCTCTCGACTTTACATGATATATGCATATCACATATGAATATATATATATATATATATATATTGTATATGGTTATAGAAAACTGTTTAAATTGAACTAGAATTGTATCATAATATTATAAATATTTATAATTAAATTAGAAACTCGAACAATTCAACTTGATTCAAAAAAATTCAAATCAAATTTGAAATATAAAATCAAAACTTATTGAAAATTATTTTTTTCAATTTAACTCAACTTATCAAACATTTAACTCTATTAAGTGAAGATAATTTTAGTATTACACGTCATGAGGTGGCGAAGATTTTAAATATTTTACTTGTAATGAGTTACATGTGGAAATAGTGATAAAAATTCCTCCCACCCGTACTGACATCCACACTCATATAATGAGACTTGAATTAAATTATAGTTTGAATTGGTAATATTTACCCATAATGAACTCCAACTTAATATCTCGCCACATTTACGCATAGTATACTCAAACTCGATACAAACATTGCATTTTTCAAAAAAAAAAGTATTTTTTGCATTTGTATAACTAAATTATGTAGAATTAAATGACCCTGATGATAAAGAAATTATTGTAATTCGTTAAGGTATTGAGTTTCAGCGTCAGGAATGTTAGGAGTACGAGTGTTCAATGTTAAATGATTGCGATTTATCTTTGAATATATATTGTCTTGTACTTATTCAGATTAATAAAAAAATTAAATTATTATTTATAAATATTTTATATTTTTTAAAATTTAAATATTTTATAATAAATACTTTAAATCTCTAAACTAACGATAATAAATGGAAATCAATAATTAAACTGATAAATTCAAATAAATCAAAATTCGTAACCTAATATAATATTTTTAAAATAACACACTTATTGAGTTGGAAAAAATTAAAATTACATTATAAAATTAATCTCTATCAAAATTCATATGTAAACTTAAGATTTTTCATTATAAAATTATTGAAATATAACAAGGTTGGTATAGGTCTTCCTTGATCAAACTTTCAAAAGTAATGAGATCGGAAAAAAATTAAACTTGCATTATTATCTTAAAATCATAAAAATAATATGGGGTTATTAAAATACTATTTATACAAAAAATTGAACGACTGTATTTTTTTTTAAAATTCATATTAAGTGTGTATATGCGGGTGAAGCTCTCATCTATTATTTTTTTTTTATCCACTGATATCCAATACAAATTCAATCACCCTTCATAATTAATTATAATAATAATTTTCTTTCAAAAAATTATAAACACAATTTACACGACTATATATATATATATTGTTTAAAAAAAGGTGCCATTAGTAGCTGGATGTTGGATGTACAGCGGCGAATGGGCGGCTGTGATTTTATTACGAATGAAGGATTTTGTTTACCAAACAACAACAAAATGTAAATGAGTTCTATTATTGAGAGAGTACAATTAGCCTTAGGTTGTTCAAAAGGTACTCAAACCTATTATATTAATGGTTATTTATAATTCATGCTCAACCTAATCATAAACGGTCTCATAAATTATAGCCTACTCAATTAACAATCTAATAACAAATTAATAAATTAACAATTGATTAATGGTTAATCATAACTTATTTCTGACCTTCTCTTTGTTTCCTCAATCTTCTTAACCTTCGAAACTTGACTAGTTTACGAGCAAAATGAATAAAACAAAATCACATTTCACAGTCTTCTTTCTTCATCTTTATTATCTTTCTACTCACTTATGGAGACTTCCCTTTTGGTGGAAATATGACGCTTAAATTTCGAGTTTCAGGTACAATCTGAAGTTTCTCTTGCATAAGAGAACATTCTATTTTATTTAATTAAGAAAAGAATAAAAACTATTAAACCCGTTATTGTCCCCAAATTTTTTTCTACCATGAACACTTAAGTGTTAAGTTATCAACTTCAAACAGTTCTTTTGTAACATACCCTAAACCCGAATTGGTCTAAACAATTCGAAACATACATCATGGTATCAAATGGACATGCAAGACAGTTATAAAACATTTTATAAATCGGAGCTCTATGACATATTTTTAAACCAAAATAATACAACTCAAAGTTTAATAAACCATATACATGAGTAAGGTTCTATGAATATATATGCCCACTAAAGTTACCGTACAGTACTCTAATTGAGATACTAGAAGTCTTGCTACGACGATGCTCCACGAACAGCTCAAGCTACTGACATGTGAACGGAAAACATCCGAACGTTGAGCTTACAAAGCCCAGTAGTATAATCGTTAATATAGAGAAGCATTACGAGTATGGGTGAACAAAACTCAACCGGACTCGAAAAATTGAACTTTTTTTTTTCAATTTCTAGTATATCCGAGTCAATTTATTTGAGCTATTCGAGTCAACTCGAATTATCAATTCGGTTTTTGAGTTCGAGTCGAATTGAAAATTTGAAATTTTGAATTAGTTGAAAAACCATAAATTTGAATAAGTATTTTGATAGTTTTACAATTTAGTCCCTAATTTCATTGTTCCTTCAATTCCTCCTTCATTCTAAGTCCAATTTTTACCAAACTTGAGTACTCATCCTAAACCATCATAGCATATGTACTTTAAATTCCTCTTTTTGATAACAAATTTTCTATTTTTAATTTAGTCCCTTAATTTTTATAATTTCTTTATTTTTTTCAATTCATCCTTTATTTCAAATCTATTTTTACCAAATTCGAACCACATGCTCATAAACCACCATAGAATACATATGTACTTTCAATTCCTCTTTTTGATAACAAATTTTTAATTTTTCATAATTTTCTTATTTCTTAAATTCATCCTTTATTTCAAGTCCATTTTTATCAAATTTGAACCACATGCTCATACACCACAATAGAATACTTATGTAACTTCAATTCTTACTTTTTTTTTACTAAAAATGTACTCTCTCTCTTTTATTTAGTCCCTTAACTTTGCATTTTACTCAATTTGGTATTTTGACTACAATTGTTTGCAAATTCTTTCTTCCCATCAACTTCTTGACTCCTTGCCATAATACTATTGTAACACCCCGAATCCCAGGTTAGTAGTTTAGGTCAACCCGAGACCCATAATTTGAGCCCAAAGTACCTATTAGAATAGCTTGGATCAAGTTTAGTAGCAATTGGGCTTGAGTTGGGCCTAAGAGAATTTTTAAAGATTGTTGGGTCTGTTATGAAATAGAAATTATAGGGACTAAAGATACAATTTTCCCATTGTTGGTTTGAAAATTGAAAACCCTTTTTTTATATGTTTTACATGAACTACTCCCCTCATTAGCTCACCAAACATTCTTCTTATTCCTTCCATCTTTTTCTCTTCCTCTTTTTTTCCAAAGAGAATATATCAAGCATTTCAAGTTTGGTGTGGTTAAATCAAGGTAAGAAAAATAATCCTCATCCTTCTAGCTTCAATTTAAGCTCCATTTCTCAAGTTTTAGCCATGGAAACCAAAATGGGTTTTTGAGAGGTTTATGAGAATTTATGGATTCTAGTTCATTTTGGGTAGATTTGAGTTATAGAGAGTGCATTTTAATTGTATACAACACCTAGTTGAGTTAGTAATCTATTTTTCTACCTTGTTTAGTGAAAGAGGTAGGAGAGAGTTCCAAAGCAAATGGGGAAAAGTGACTCCAAGTTGATTTGGGAGAGGCTTTAGCAGTAAGAGAAATCATGTCACACACTCACAACTCCTTCATACCTTTAGTGAATAATGAATGCAAGATAGCATATGAGTTGAGTTTAAAGTTTAACGAGCATTTCCATGGTAGATTTCATGATTTATGTTTTTAATATGTTTTAAAGCCTTATTTATGACTCTTATTGATCACATAAGACGTTAATAACAATTGAGAACCTCAAAGTAGTAATATCAGTGAATTTGAGTACCCAAATAGGGCAATCTTAAGCGAGGGTATCAGTATTGAAAGAATAATACCAATATTGTTCTTCAAACCAGCCTGAAATTGTTTAAGTTTCAAAAGCAGTATCGATACTCATTAAAAAAGTATCGATACTCATGGTCCAGTATCAATACTTCATGGGTAAGTATCGATAATGGAGTATTTTTGAAACATCGAAACCAAATTTGGTATCAGTACTTATGGGAGTATCGATACCCAGGGCAGAAGTATCGATACTAGGAATATTTCCAAAACATCGAACCTAAAATTTGTATCAATACCCAAGGGGAGGTTGTAACACCCTAATCTAGTTTGACCCGAAGATCCATGGATTACAATGTTACACGGGACTACTGAAATAGTGATCCAAAAATTTTCTTTAAAAATTGTTTATAATCGCTGAAATAATCCATCCATAGTGATAAAAATAAAACGTGATAATATGGGTATACAAATAATGGGGAACTCCTAAAATATATCTCAAAATAATACAATACCAAATACAATTTAAAGATACGATTGAATACACAATAGGGTCTATAAATAGTACATATCCTCTAATGATGACTCGAGACGTACTCAGATGGTCTCGGTTGGTCTATATTGTTATATTGGAATGTATGGCGATGATACCTCCCCACGATCTGCCCCTAAGAACTTGCACATGAAAACACATTCTGAACGCTGAGCTTACGAGTGTAGTGTCTCACTAATAACTGTATTATACTATATACATTCACTAAATAAGATAATTAGTGACACATGTCTAAACATGAAAATCTACTGATTTAACTACTGAGTAGGCATCATGATCTGGCTGAGGGTTTTGCATCTCGGAGCTCACACACCCCTCTAGCCATTTTGAGATATCCTCGGGTATCTAGGGTGAGATCCGGAGCTATATCGGAAACGTACACCTGCCAACTTACTCCGTCAAGTCTTGGGGCATCTGTGCCTATTTGGTTACTAAAGCGCCTTGGCACTGACTTGGATATCCACTAACTGTCGTATTATGCTAAGAGAGACTTGGATGTCCTGGTTGTTTCCCTAGCATCAAACAAGACTAATTTTATGTATACCTAGCTATGATTGTTTCACGTGTTTCACAAAGCCTTCCTATTTACAAAAGTATTATTGTAACAATACTTCTTCCACGTGTCGTTCTCCGATTGAAGAACATATTTCCTCATCGAATCGGTCTCCTGAATACAGTGCATTTATTGCTAATTTTTCAACTGTGTCTGAACCAAGTTTTTATCATCAAGTCGTTAAGTCGTATGCTTGGGAGGATACCATGCATGAAGAATTACAAGCGATGCAGGCTCTCGATACCTGGTCAATCGTTCCTTTACCTGAAGGAAAGAGGCCAATCGACTGTAAGTGGGTTTATCGTGTTAAAGTCAAGGTGGATGGTTCGGTTGAGCGTTATAAGGCTAGATTAGTTGCAAAGGGTTTCACACAAATTGAAGGCATCGATTTCATGGATACCTTTTCACCTGTTACCAAAATGACTTCTTTTAGGTTGTTGCTTACATTAGCTGCTGCTCGTGGATGGCTTCTCTTCCAGTTGGATGTCAACAATGCCTTCTTGAATAGAAGCTTGGAGGAGGAAGTGTACATGAAGTTGCCTCCTGGTTATAGAAGTGATTTACAAGGCTCGAATATGGTCTGCAAGTTGAATAAGTTCATCTACGATTTAAAGAAGGCTTCAAGGTAGTGGTTTGCGACTTTTTCGAGTGTAGTTCTGAAGTATGGTTTTAAGCAATCCCCTTTTGAACACTCATTATTTACAACAGGTTGTGGAGATAATTTCATTGCTTTACTGATTTATGTCGATGACATTGTCATTGCTGGCAAGAATGTGCAGTTGTTGGCTAAGGTTCAGGGCTTTTCTACAACAACACTTCAAGTTAAAAGTGCTAGGGCCATTGCGCTATTTCTTGGGATTTGAAGTTGCTAGGAATGAGAATGGTATTTCTTTGCCCAAAGAAAATATGCTTTGCAGTTGCTTGAAGACACTGGATGTTTGGGCAAGAAACCTGCTGATTCGCCCATGATTCCATCTTTGAAGCTTAGTGCTAATGAGGTTGAACTTTTGGAAGATCCTCGGAAGAATAGAAGGTTAGTAGGACGCTTGTTGTATCTAACCAATACAAGGCCTGACATTGTTCACACTGTTCATCTGCTAATTCAATTCGTATCCAGTCCCAGGTTACCTCATCTGGTTGCTTTGAAGCATTTGTCAGCATACATCAAGCAAACGCCTGGTCTTGGTTTATTCTTTCCAGTAATTCTACCTTGCAATTAAGTGCTTTCATTGATTCTGATTATGGGGGATAGTCTTCTTTCTTGGAAATCCAAGAAACAAACCATTGTGAGCAGATCCTCTTGTGAGGCGGAGTATCGTGCCATGGCTGTCGTTACTTGCGAACTGGTTTGGCTGGCTTCCTTGCTCTCTTCGTTCAACATCCCATTGACCATGTCAAGCTTTACTGTGACAATCAAGCTTCAATTCATCTTGCGAGTAATCAGGTGTTTCACGAGCGTACCAAACACATTGAACTTAATTGTCATTTTGTGCGATACAAGGTGAAACAAGGATTTCTACGTTTGTTTCATGTTAAGTCCTCTGAACAACTAGCTGATATCTTGATGAAAACATTGCGTTCTCCCATGTACCGTTTCCTTGTTGACAAGCTGGGACTCCTCAATATTCATGCAGTCCCATCTTGAAGGGTATTAGAATAACTGTTATATCGGTTATGCGTTGGTTATTCTTGTTTTCAGGGTTTGTTAATTAGTTAGGGTTGTATTTGCCTTGTATATATATTCCACCTCCTTTGTATTATTCTGTGAAGGATTGAATGTAAAAGTTTTCTTCACCTTGCTGTTTCCAGTAAAAATCTTCAGTTTCTCAAACTGTGATAAGAATCAATGTGTTAAAAGATTTATTTTACAGATTAAATATAATTCCATTAATTTATTGATATAATATATCGAAAAATATAAAATCACAGAGACATCAAAATAATGTTGGCATTATATATAAAAGAAAGAACTTTCTTTTTCATGGTTTGATCTGAGATTTGCCTTGTATATATATTCCACCTCCTTTGTATTATTCTGTGAAGGATTGAATGTAAAAGTTTTCTTCACCTTGCTGTTTCCAGTAAAAATCTTCAGTTTCTCAAACTGTGATAAGGATCAATGTGTTAAAAGATTTATTTTACAGATTAAATATAATTCCATTAATTTATTGATATAATATAAAATCACAGAGACATCAAAATAATGTTGGCATTATATATAAAAGAAAGAACTTTCTTTTTCATGGTTTGATCTGAGAATCATCCCATTGAATGTTTAGATCCGTAGAGACAAGCTCATCAATATCATTCCAATCCCAGTACCAATTCGCCATTTGAATGCCGCTGCTCGAAATAGGTTCTTGCCATGTCTGTGAATTAGTGCCACTTATGACGGGCATGATGATGGTTTGATCCTCCACTGTATCCCCGCTGTAATTATAGATGCTCGAAGATCGAAATGAGGTCGATATCGCAGATGGAGATTTCTCGAAAGAACTCAAACTCGAAAACGGAAACTGTAAGCCTTGAGACATGGTAGAAGAAGCCATGAAAACTCCATCGAGCCTACTGATAACGCCGGATACGGCGGAGCTTGTGGTGGCAGACGCAGCATCAGATATCTTGATCCGCTTGTTTTTGCGGCCACTGCCGACGGGAACGTTGCGAAGAGTGCCGCCTTTAGTCCAATGTCTTTTACAAGTCTTGCAGAAATACCTAGGTTGCGACTTGTTATAGTTGTTGTAATAACAAAACTTGGTGTTGGAAGAATCACACCTCGGACAGTTCAACGGCGGCTCCGATTCAGGCAGCTGGTTTTGTTGACGCCGCCTCTTCATCGACAAAGCTCTCGGTTGCTCCGTCGTTTGAGCAGCCTGCAACAAGGAGTGGCCCTGGTTCCTTCCGATGCCATCGCTAGAACTCAGTCCCATCTCTCTCTCAAAACCCTACAAATTTTGAAGCTCTCGGATCGAAGGATGAAGTGTTCAAATCAACCTGAAGAAAAACCAGTGATGATCATGAGATTTGTTCCTATAAGCAGAACACTAATGTTTTTTTTAAAACAAATTTGATAAGGAAATTCACGGAAAGTGATGAGAATATAGAAAATAAGAAATAATTAATTAGTGTTCATGGCTATCCAAAGAATTTTATAGTGCAAATAGGAAAAGAAGATAGGGCAGGGACAGAGTTCCTTAGGCGTGAAGGTGGTGGTGATGGTGGGTTGGTGACACGTGGAAAGGATGGACCTTTGTCAGTGTTGTGAAGAGAGGGGGTGATATTATACTAAGTTAAATTAGCAAAGCACTTACATGCACGTGTTGGCTCGGCCATATATGTGAAAATGATGGATCGTTGGGTCTATAAATTTTGCTAAATTGTTGCTATCCCAGTCCTTCAAGTAATTTCCCTTGTTTTTCCAAAACAAAATCCCTATAGAAATATATATATATATATATATTGCTTTTATTCTAATATATGCTTTGTAGGTAGGGTCCATTTTGTGTCAAATGTAGTCACCGGCGCCGGCCATGATGACTTGACATGATAGAAGAAAATCAAAAGAAAACTATAATTGGGATTTAATTAGGTTGTTAATAACCTCATTTTTTCTACAAAATTTTAAATCTAATTCTAATTATATGAGAGAGAAAGAATTTAAAAAAAAGAAAGAGAGATTCCAAGTAGTTCTAAATCTAAAGAAATATAAAAGAATAAAAATACGATCACCTAGGGAGGGATTTTTTTGGCCCAGTAGGGCAGCCTAAAAAAATTTATAAATGTCATCTACATTTTTATTTTGGATCTATAATATTTTTTTATAATGCATAGAACTCGTCGAGATTCAATTTTAAGCTCGATGTGATAAATTTTAATAAAAATTATATTTTATTAAAATTCAACATCTCGAGATGACGAGTTCCATATTCACTGTAGCATTTGTTGTATTCTCCAAAATAAAATTCGAACGTTAATGGGCTAAATAAAAAACCCAAAATCCATAATGGGCTAAAAAACCCTTTGGAGCAATTTAACACTAGATAAACACCAATTCAACATATAAGGTCATCTTCACCATAGCAATTAAGGAACGATTATGCACCGCACGAATCAAACTACTTTAGTGATAAAGGAGTCGTCGTTATTCCTTGAGGTTTCAGGTTTAAGTATTAGAAATTCAAGGGTATCAATGTTTAATACCAAATGATTGAGAATTATTTTTAAATAGATATTACCTTATACTTACTCAAATTAATAGTAAAAAAAGAATGATGATGCACAACAATTCGATAATTCAGCCATATCATTTCAAGATTTGATCATTTAACCAAAACATTCAGGGGTTTCGATTGTCCCTTGATGGCTTGCTTATCTTATGGGGATTAAATTCGGTTAAGTAGTAAGTGTCTAAAGCAAATTTATATATTGATTAAAATTTTAAAATGGGATTCGAATTTATAAATCTTGCAGTATAATATTATGTGATATCACCAATTCATATTTAACTCCTGAATTGAAGTGAAATGTTACAATTCAAATTTAAGTCTTTCAAATATCTTAAATAATTTATCGTAGTTGAGTTGAACTCCCCGTGATATTTCGTGTTCGGTGTGTTTTTCATTGTTGTCAATTTTGAGTTGGGTATCTCATAATGTCTTATTGTTTTTACTTCATGATTGTCGGGTTGTATTTATTTGAGTTGTAACTTTTACCTAATTATGTTGTACACTTTTTCTTTATCTAGGAATGTTTTTAATAAGACATACAACTTAAGTTTTGGAATGATTTGTTTAAATTTTCAACAAAATCATATTTGTCGAGAAAAAATTACAACTCAATTAGGATAAAAAAGATCATTTAAAATTGGAGATAAATGTTAAATTATCTCATAAAATATTAATTTAATCAAAATACTACAGATAAATCTTATCAATTCGACAACCCTAAAGAATCATGGTGCAAATCGACAGTCATGAATGATTTTAGTATAATTCAAATACTAAAAGAAAATATTATCATTTATCTTCCGATTGTTAATTATAAGATGGCTCTAATTAAATTATTTCTTAAAAATCTTTAATATTCATTAAAAATAGAGATAAATCCGATATAGATAAATAATTTAATTTGAATATATATATATATAAAGGTAATTTAATATAATTTAATTAAAAACGCGCCAGATAGAAATAGATAAAAGCGCGAACACTTCTTTGAACTACTTTAATAATCAACAAATTTTACACTAATAATAATAAATTAATCAAATGATACGAATAAATTTGACCGTGGAACAATAATATTGGACCATGAAAGACACATGCAAATATAATTAATCCACGAATGAAGTGTATATATAAGAAACTGTTATACAATAAAAAATTAAAGAATCATGAATTTATCGTTGATCTAAATGATTAAAGAAAATATTATTATCTTTAAAGATCATGAGTTCAAGCAAGTATCTCTGTAAGGAACACATACATTATTAATAGTTAAAAAACGTTTGAATACATCTTATCTTAGAATCATTTTATTTTTTTGGATAATCAATTTCATTACCCAAGAAAGCATAATTATGCGAAGAATACCAACCCTTACAGCACAACATCACTTGCTAGCTAAACGCTTCCAGTGTAACAGAATAATAGAATACAATACAACTACCCTCAGTCAAGCAAAAGGCTAACAAAGAACAAAGAAGAACGAACCCACAACTATGATATACCCAACTATCACAGAGGGTATTGTTCCTAGAGTCATTTCTGTTAATTGGCCATCCATCTAACCGAATTTGAATATCATCTTTAATGTCCTCCAGGATATCACTCATCGGCCTAAGCAATTCACCATACAGCATGTTATTCATTTCTTTCCATATGGCATACACGTGGCTCGTCAACACAAGCTTAAACACTCTCGTAAGAAGGGACTTTCCTTTGAAGATGTGGGTAGCTCACGATAGCTCGCCTTCCCAGTGACTTACTCTTCAGTTAACGCCACATAGTAAAAGAATAGCCTTCCAAAGGTTTTTAGCATAATCACATTCAAAGAAAATATAGCTCCTAGCCTCAGGCACCAAATCACAAAAGAGAGACATATCATTCTCTATGGCTATACCCATTCGCATCAATCTCACCCGGGTGGGGAGCCTATCCAAGATAGCCATCCACAAGATTATGTTGTGCTTAGGAATACGCCTGGAAAACCAAACCAAATGATGCCAAACAACCTTTGGCGCCATGATGCGCAAGTCTTCCCATATTTGTCTCGTATTGAGAACACAGTCTCGATCAACAAAGAGATGGATGACGTGTGCCTCATCTTCAACAACTTTTTGAAATTCTAGCTAGCATTTGTAGGTGGATTCATCTGCCAAAAATCTAAATTTTTTATTACATAGGATCGAGTCCAAGCCACCCATAAGGAGCCATCCTCAGTTAAAAGCTTCGAATCAATTTCACAGAACAAGCCATGTTCCATCCTTGGATATCAATAACACCAAGGCCCCCTTCAGACTTCGGTAGACAGATCTGCCTCTAGGTCACCCTAGCACCATTGGCAGGTAGATCAGTACCCTTCCAGAAGTACCGAGAGCATAGCTGCTCAACTTTCTTAATCACCCCCCGAGGAAGCATAACTTGCCTGCACCAATAATTGGTTAAGCTAAACAAGACAACACACACTAACTGCAATCTGTCAGCAAAACTCAAATGCTTATTTTCCTATAGGTTCAGCCTTGCTCTGATTTTAATCAATAAGACTAAGGCAATCCCTCAACATGAGTTTCTTGGTCACCAGAGGAATCCCTAAGTATCGAACAAGGAGTTTACCTACTTTAAAACCAGTGGTCTCGCTGATAATATTATTTTGAGCAGCAGTTAACTCACTTTTGCTAACATTAAGCTTCAACCCCGACATAAAATAGAAAACTTCCAGCATAACTTGGACACCACTAATGGAATTAATTGAGGGTTTACAAAAGATGAGAAGAGCATCCGCGAAACAAAGATGGGTTAAGCCAATCTTTTTACACTTGGGATGAAAATTGAAGATCCCCTTAAGAGCAGCCAAGTTCAAGAGACTAGATAACACATTCATGGTAAGAATAAATAGATAGGGTGAAAGGGGGTCACCTTGCCTAACTTCTCGAGCCCCCTAAAATACCTAACTAAACTGCCATTTATTACAATCAAATAGCTAGGCTTGGTAAAACAAGACATATCCAAACAATAAATTTATCAGGAAGACCAAGAGCAGTGAGGACAACAACTAAGAAGTCCCAGTTAAGTGAATCAAATACTTTTTGCAAATCCAACTTCATGGCACATCTAGGGGATATGTTCTTTCTACTATAGCCCTAACAACCTCCTGGGCAAGGAGGATATTATCCACTATACTCATTCCTTTAACAAAAGTAGTTTGATTCTTTAAAACCATGCTAGGAAACACAGAAGACAAACGTTTAACTAAAATCCTAGTAATGGTCTTATAGATCACTATGTAACAGGATATAGGCCTAAAGTCCTTGACTAAGCTAGGGTTAGGTACCTTTGGGACTAGGAATACAATTGTGGCATTAAAAGCATGGAGGATAAAGGATCTGTCAAAGCAATACCTGATAGCAGCAACAAAGTCCCCACCCAAAATGGACCAAGTTTTCTTGTAGAAGAAAGGGTTATAACCATCAGGCCCAGAGATTGATCATTTTCTTGCCCCCAAATGCTTCCTTAATTTTAGAATCAGACACATCTCTGCATAGATCATCATCAACACCTACAGGGAGAGAATAGTTAAGAAGATCCCTAATAGTTGAAACATTGCTTCCCTGAACATTCCATCTGCCAGACCTAGCTGATTCTGAAAAACTTAATCACCTTATTTGAAATACCATCAAAAGAGTCCAATCTGGTACCAGATTGGTCATAAAGAACTCTGATTGTATTACTCTTCCTTTTGTTAGCCACTACTGAATGGAAGAATTTAGTCCCTTGATCCCCCTCCTTAATCCAACTGGCTTTTGCTTTTTGTTTGTAAAAAATAAACTTAGCCTCTTCAAGATATTTGAGCTCCCTTTCAGCTTGAAGTTCATTTTCAATGTTACTGCCAACAGAACCCCAATTAAGATTTGCAAGTTGAATGCTCAACAGTTCATCTCTCTTCTGTTTCACCTTGTTCGAAATGTCATTGAAATGGACTCTATTGAAAGCCTTGAGAGAACATTTCAACCGTTTCAATTTCTGAACAAAATCTGAGCTGGGTTTCCATCAATTGGTTGCTGCCAAGATTCTCTTACAATGTTCAAGAACTCAGGTGCAAAGCCCAAAAGTTGAAAAACTTGAAAGGCTTTGGCCTAACAGTATGGATTGTCTTGTGAAGCCACAAAATGCAAGGCAGTGGTCTGAGTCCCTAGGGGCCTGAAATTCCATAGCAGAGTCAGGGAAAACATCAATCCATATCGAATTTACCATAAAGCGATCAAGCTTGCGAGCTAAATAAGTATCATGTTGTTTATTTGACCATGTGAAGAGAGGACCATTGTAGGGATGGTAAAAAATCCCTAAAATTTTCACACAATTACGAAACTCAAAAATGTTAGCCAGGGTTGGGGAACTAACACGTACCGAGCTTTCCTCAGCATTCAGGATGACATTGAAGTCACCACCTATCAGCCATGGCAGATCCCCCACGATATAATCCAAAGAGTTAAGCTGATTCCATAATTGTCTTCTACCATTTCCATCATTCAAGCCATAGACAACAGTAAGAAAAAAGTATTGCCTCTGAATGCACATCTAACAGAAACACATTGATCAAAAACAGAAACACATTGATCAAAAACAGAAACCACTGAGCAATTCATACTTCTACGCCAAAGCACCCAAATTCGACCGTTGGATGCGTGATTGTAATTACAGCAAGCATCCCAGTCGTTTAAATTACGTTTTAAAATAGCCACAGAGTTCTCCATTTTAACTCTAGTTTCCAGTAAACAGATAATATCAATTTGGCAGTTGGTAGCCCATCTCATCACTTTCCTTTGCTTGCGAGGATTATTAAATCCTCGAGCATTCTAATAGCAAATTAACATGAGGGATTGAGGGAAGAAGAGGCACAACCTTTATCCTCCAGTTTCATGACTTTATCAACCTTCTCATTCTTCTTTGACTTCAAATCATAGACCAGTTTAGCCACACCAAACGATGTTACTCGCTGCTTCTTACCTGAGTCCTCAACATGTTGCAAATGTTCAGGATCAATGGAGCTAAGAATCTCAAATTTTTTTTTGGAACCCCCATGGTAGTTTTACATGGCCTACCTCTTCCACGCTTCATAGTTGGATTACTTCTAGAATGTCCCTTTTTAGTAGTCTGCCTAGTGTTGCATTTAGTTCCTTCCCCAATAATAGTTCGAGCTTTGTCTATACAAGTTTCTAACACTCCTTCAGAGTTACACAGAGCAATCTACTCAGTCTGAATGCTACCTTTAGTAGTTTCTTTAGTATTTTGCCTCTAAACCCCAACTACACTATTATTTATTGTATCTTCAAGTTTTGTCTCATGTACAGTTTTTTAACCCTCCATTCTTGTTGCTTCCCCAAATGACAAAATTTAACAGAGTGTCCAAATCTCCTACACTCAACACAAGATAAAGGTCTCCAAGGCACAACAACCTTGATTCGGGCAATAGAATCATCACACAACAACACATCTATGTAATCTGGAATCTTAGAATTTACAGTAATTTCTATACAAACCCTAGCAAACTCCAATCTCTCCCTAGAAGCTGTAATAGAGTCCATGTGTAAAGGCTTACCGATTGCACTTGCGATGTAGCTGAGCCCACTCTTCGAGAATAACTCTAGGGGAACATTGAAAAGTTGAAACCAGATTGGCATGTGATCCTCCTTCAAATTCGGCTCCCACTTTATGAGAAGAGTGGTTTGTGCTAAACATGCCAGGGACCATTCTCTAAAACCCAGTCCCTGGCATACGAACCAGTAAAAGAAAAAACAAATAGGTTGGATCCCGCCATGCTCACCTTCACTGGAGCAGCCTTGTTCCACATCAGGTCGATTGTCTTTTGCAACAATCCAAAATTAGGAGTTGAGCCAATAAATTGCCCAACTAGAGCATACCTCCATTCCAAATCCCCTCCTCAAATATGTGCTTCGGAGGCTTCACAACAAGCGAGCCCTCGATCTCCGTTGGAGGAAAAAAATAAAACTCTATATGTTAATGAGATTGAGTGTGCTAGATCGAGTACTGCAGAGATTATGGCAACCCTCTCAACTAGTTTGCTCCATTCGCAAACGCCAAGATTCAAACCCCTGACCTTGCTTAAGGGACCTAGTGCCTCATCCCACTAGAATCATTTTAGACTATTTTAAAAATTAAAAAAAACATATATATAAATAAATTATAAATATATATATATAGTTACATGATAACTAAGTAAGATGGAATGTGAATGGAAATCAAATTTTGGTCGGTTCGTTAGGTAAAGACGTTTGTCATGAAAAACACTATATAGAGAATGTTTGCCGCACAATTTAGAAAGTGACACTAAGCAATGTTTTGTTTCATAAACAAACTTTAATTAATATTCTAATCCAAGCAGTCTAACTTGAATACCTCATAATATTAATAACACATGTGGTGCTTCACATTGATGAATAAATAAACAAAGGGTATATTATCATATTTAGTCACCCACCTATTACTACTATTTTATTTTGGTTATTCAACTATTCTTTTTTATAAAATTATATTTAACATTATGCTTTGGTCACCCATTGTTAAAAAATTAACGGTGATGTTGACGTGTCATCATAAGACAATATCAAGTCAATGGTGAATAAATAAATAAAAATATCATGTCATGTAATCAAAACAATACTAAAACGTAACATTATGTATGATTTTATAAAAAATAATTGAATAAAACTATGAAAATAAATGAATACGTAGTTTATCCATAAATAATCCCTACAATGTTCAATTACCTATAATGCTCAAGTAAATGATATGGCAAGTCCAACGATAATGTGATTTACTCTCCTTTGTTACAAAGCTAGGGCGTCAACTGTACTACAAATATTTTTAAATATATAAATTTTGGAGAGAGAACAAAACATCATATATGTTCATTTTTCTTAAATACTCGAGTATAACTTTTAATTAGAGTAATGGTTAACTAACGATTAGTTGGTATGATATAATAATACATTAGATCTCTTAAATAAGATTAAAATTTTGAATTTTGACATTGTAAATAAAATAAAATGAGTTTGAATGATCATAATCATAACAAGAATTGGACTATATAAATTAGTTTTAACGAGAACAACAGATACAGAGAATTGTATAATTAACACAAGTTAATTTAAACTAAAATTATCAAGTATGAACCAAGTGACCTAAGTGATTAAGGGACTTGTTATTGCTTGAGGTCTCAGTTTAAGTACCACATATGCAAGGTTATAAACATTTATTGTCAAATAATTAAAAATTTTTGAACAAATATTATAAATATGCTCTCTCTAACATGAAATCTTAAACCCATTCCTGCTTGATATGTGTCTGAATATAATAGGTGACGGGCCCTCGATTGCTTGACCGCCAGAGCCATTGATGATGGAAACTTGGGTGGAACATGAATATGGTAGTATACTCAAAGGTTGGTCCAAATCTGTACATAATGAATGCGCATAAAATATTCACTGGAAAAAACAAAATGAAAAACGAAGATGGTGAGGCGTGATTGAACAGGGACACATCAACAGCCATGTTTGATCGTATGAGCAAAGAAGTTCAACACGTAGCCATATAGAGGGACCAAAGTTTTGACCTAATCCCATGAACTTTTTTGTTAGCATCGTAATGTTTAAATCAAGAAATCATAATTGTCCTATATCAGGAAGCAGTTGGAAAGTGACGATGCATCGATAATGAATCATGATATTCATATCGAATTAGTCACTTATTATATTAAAATAAATGATTAAATCATTAGAATTTAAAAAGATATTATAACAATGCATGAATCATCTACTATTTAAGTTCAAGAAATTTATATTAGAAATAAAAATTTAAGAAAAATATATTAAAAATTTAGGGTATAAAATTCTAAGTGATGCAAAATTAGATAATCTATATAAAAAAATAAAAAATAATTAAAATATAAGAGAATAAAAAAATTTAGGGATGTAATAACACCTCTCATATTCTCTCAGTCTATCTTTAATATTATATACATTATTAATAAATTAAAAATAATTCTAAACATAGACTATTTTAAAAAACAATTATTTTATTTTTATTCAATTCAATTACATATAATAATAAAATCACACGTACTAGAATTATTTTATTTGTGAATGTGATTGATTGTTCAATATAATATTGTATAAATATATAGTCTAATTTATCCTAATATAACTTTTATGTGTGAAAACCCTTTTCCGCTCAAATTTTTCAATGCGATTTCCGTACATTAAATACCTTGTCAACTGATGGTATCCAGAATGGCCAAGTTTTCTACGTTGGACGGCAGATATTACCAAAATAAATAAAAACCTAAGCCGTCTTGTCAATACTATCTAATTTATCATATTTTTAAAGTATATTAATTGAATTTTTAGAATATTGTTATATTAGTTTGATCGTTAATTTAGATACTAAAATAAGTTTAAATATATATAGACTTATTAAACTTATAAAAAAATCAACTAGTAAAAAGAAAGATTAGGTCATGAGTTTAATTTTTGAGCAGTTACGTCTATAGCTTATGTACATGTTATTAATAGATTAATTATTTTTAACATATATTATTTTATAATCATTCAAATCATATAATATATATATATATATATATATTGGATTAGATTTGTTATTTTAAAATATAGATAATATTGATAAAGTTTATAAGCACAGATGGACCGAAGGGAGGATGTTGGGGTGTAATTGTCCCCTAAAATTTTAAAATTATTATATATATTTTTTTATTTTTTTTATGTATTTTCCATTAAACATATTTTTTCATTCCTTAAATTTTATAAATTCAAGTTTATCCCCTTAAATTTTTAAGGTTCAAGTCCGTCTCTTTAATATAAAATGTTACGTCGATCCATGTTTATAAGGGTTATTATTTATTTATTTTAACTTTCCAAATTCAGATTATTTGTGTAATATAATTTAATCTATACTACTTGAATAAACTTCCTATTATATTTAAGTTTACAATTTAATACTTAAAATAATAGTTAGATTAATGAAAGAATCTAAATAATAGTTACATTTAATTTTTTTCCAAATAGCTTGAATTGTCCTTCAGTTTTTTGTTTGAATCAATTTTTTTAAAAATTTATTGAATTGTCCTTCAATTTTTGGTTTGATTAATTTTGGTTATCTATTTTTTTATATTGACTTTAGATTTTGAATTTTTATATTTTATCTTGAAAAAGTAGCTTTGTTTTATGATTTTCAAATATTATTTGGAAAAAATTATAACCTTTTTAACTATTTATTACAAAATTTAAAGTGAATAAAAATAATTAATAATTCATACATATAATATTTTTAATTGTAAAATATGAACTTTATATTATAAAATAATTAAATAAATTATAAATAAAAAATAATTTAATGTAATTTGGATAACTATACTTTTTTAATTTATAAATTTTAAATATTATAATTTAAATCGAATTTCAATTAATTAATTTTTATCGCTTAACCCTAGTACCCTATGAGGACCATAATTGCAAGATTGCTTAAATCAATTAAAATGTTTAATTTTTGTCTTGTACAACAATTATAAGCGACACTTGGCTTAAAAAGTTTAAAACCCTTGTTTTCACAAGCATCTATAGGGATTGAAACAATAACGATAAATTAGACATCCGAAAAGAAATTTTAAGTTGAACTTCGGTGTTATCCTTTAAAGACAAAATTCTCCAAGTTTTATTGATTTGAAATTTAGGGTTTTACCATAGCCTTTCAAATCAGCAAATGTATCTCATCCAAAATTCAAATAGTGCTGTAAATAAGACGAAAGAAACTATGAGTTATTTGAGTTTGATTTTTATTAAAGTTTGGTTAAAATTTAAATTGAATAGATTCAATTCGATCTCATATTCGATTCAAGTTCTTAACTAGTTAAAAAACTATTTTATACTTGAATTGAAAAGCTCACGAGTAATTTGACAAAAATAATATATTAAATTTATTTTTAAAAAATTAAAATAATATTAATTTTTATATTTTTTTAAACAAATAACACAATATAAGGTTTTTATGTACTTAAGGTTCATGTTTTAGCTCGAGTACAAGTTTGAACTGAACTCGAGTTTGAGCTTCAATTGAGCTAAGTATGAGAATATTTCAAGTTCATGTTTTTTTGAGCTCGAGTCAAGCTTCATTTTTTATTTATTTTGAATTCAAGCCGAGCTTGAAAATTTTGGGTTCGCTATCTTTCGAGTCAAGTTGAGCTTCCATTTTTTATTTCAAGTTCAAGTCGAGCTTGACAATTTTAAGTTTGCGAGACTTCAGTCGATTTGGCTTTAATCTTTGATTTTGGATTCGAGTCGAGTTTGATAATTTTAAACTCGTGAATTTACGAGTCAATTTGAGTTTCAACATTTCATGTTAAGTGGAGTTTGATAATTTTAAGCTAATGAACTTTCAGATCAAATCAAACTCAATTTTAAACTTTTTTTTTAATCAAATTCATAACTCGATTGATTAGAGCCACAGCTTTCGGTGGTGATTGGTCAATGTGTATGGATTAGGTTATGTCCACGACAGGGTGTTAAATTGTCAAAGCCACAGCATCCACGGTTGGCTAAATAAAAGGAAAGTGCCTGCGTCACCCTCAAATTATGGTGTTAAATAATGCTGTTTTAGTCCTGTATATAAAAGTCGAAGACACAATGGGGTCTAGGCTTTGACAGCAACCATCAGCCAGCCATTACCAATCGAAGCAATGGGCCCTCATCCCAATCAGCGTATCATGAATTTATTTGCTCTAATATCTTCATTTTCCAATAATCGAGTAAATTAAAAAATTAATTATCCCAGGATAAAAAAAGATCTGTTAGAAAAACAACCCTTTTAATTTCGTTAACCTTTATTAGTCAACTGTTATTAAATCAGCAATTCACCGCTTAAACCAAATAAAAACCGAGGATCTGATCGTTTCAATCAATGATTCCGTTCTTGCAATATTTCCAAATTCTTCTATGAATCTGATTTCTTAATGGCGAAGATGATGAAAAGAACTAATGATGACAATATTACTAATACAAGTGGTGATCATAATCACGAGGATCCACTTCATAATCTTGTCATAGTCAAATCAAAGCTACTTTTGGGGTTGGAGAAAGGTCAATTATCGTGACTATGGTCATGGGCCGAGTTAATTCTCCCAATTTCGTGCAAAAACATTGATAAGTGTGGATTTTATATCGACTTCCATCACATTTAGATAAAAAGAAATTAGCATGCGTTACCTCAAATTGCAAAACTTCAATCCAAGCATCAGGTAAGAACTTAAACTATTTTTTTTTGAAATAGGATACTTCGTTTTAGGGAAAATAAAGTACACCGCCTCAAGAGCCTCATTAAAAAACCTCCCTAAACCTAAATGGAAGAAAAAGTGTGTCACTTGAGGTGGAAATATTCATCCGATCCTGGCTTAGGGTACTAACAACAAAAACAGCAGAAAATAAAAGGGCAAGAACAACTGAAACAAGATGAAACCGAACTGAAACAAATAATAAACCAGACCAGGACTAGGAAGAAATAACCAAGACTGGAGACAACAGTGTGCAACTAATTACATTCCCTACCTGAATTGGTCTCTCCCTCAGGACAACCTTACGAGCATAGCAACAGCAAACCATAAATGTACAGCTGAAGGCAGAAACGATCATGAACAACCACTTCTCAGCAGCTGACTATAAAACAAAAAGCCTCATTCAAAGCTTCAGTTCCCAAAACTCAGATACTTAGACCCAACTTGTGAAGAATATTGATTGACATACAGAATAGCAACAGGAAACTCCAACGCTTGTTGTGAACCTCCAGAATAGCTAATGAAAAAATCGTGACTCCACCCCACTTCAGCTACACCTCGTAGTCAACCACCAGAAAAAATTACAGAATCTGGACTACGGATAAAATCCTGAGCATATGGAATTAGTGCCGGCCATAAGTAGTTAGCCCAAACCCCGATCTGAATCAAGGCGACATTAAAGATCTGATCTGCCGAAAAAGAACTCCCATTAAATCTTGATAAATTTTTGCACAACCATATTCTCCAAATCAGGCCAAAGAACCCAAGGATCCATAAATTCTGAAGTTTCCAGCTAATAAACTGAGAGAACCAGACCTCAAGTAAATCTTTAACGTTCCTAGGAAAAATGATATTCAATTTCCACAAGCTACACCAACGTTGCCAAACTTTCCAAACAACACCGCAATGACACAAAACGTGATTAATTGATTCCGATTCTTGATTGCAGAACGAACAAATGGGATGATCATTGCAAATGACTCCTCATTTTTCAAGCTCAATTATAACCAGCAACCTATAATGCATGACTTTCCACACAAAAACAGAAACTTTTGGAGGAACATATTTGAACCAAACCTTCTTCCAAATTGGATCGATCGATTTGCCAACGCAAGCCAGCTTAGTACAGAAAGAGTTGGGGCTGTAACCACCATCCGAAGAACCTGACCAAAACAGTTTATCCGAACCTGGGGCCGGGCTAGCATTTCTGTTCAAAACCTGCATAAATTGGGACCAAAGAGGCTTTTCCCAATCGAAGAGGACTCTCCTCAATTCTATCCTCCAAACCCAAATACCACGAACCCAATACCCAAAATCATAATCTTTCCGAATTTCAGAGAAGCTATCCCGAAGATTCTAGGAAAGGAAGCTTTGAGAGAAACATACTCAGTCCAGTGATCAGACCAAAATTCAATAAGTGATCCATCGCCCATAACACATCTCATGTCAGACAATAGACTCACCTCATTAGAACATACTGGGTTGACAATACTACGCCACACCCAAGAAGACTTGTACACGTTAACAGATTTGGGAATAAGCGAGTCCTGATCGTAGTTGTACTTAGCTACCACCACCTTTTTCCATAAGCTATTTTTCTCCTCACTAAAACGCCAGATCCATTTGTTGAGCAAAGCACGATTCATACATTTAACGTCGAAAACACCCAAACCTCCATGAGATTTTGGACCACAAACATTACCCTATTTTATCCAGTGAATGCCTCTACCAGACGTAGAATTCCACAAAAAATTTGCAGTACAATTATTCAACCTTTCGGCTATTGATTTTGGAATAGAAAAGATGGACATATAGTAAATAGGCAAATTAGCCAGAACTGACTTAATAAGCGTAAGCCTACCCCCAAAAGAGAGAAGTTTACCTTTCCAATAGTCTAGACGAGAAGAAATTTTATCGACAATAGGTTGCCACAAAGACTTAGAGTTCCTTTTATGACCAAGAGGGAGACCAAGGTATGTCGTAGGAAAAGCTGCCCAACCGCAAAAAATAGAATCAGCCCACCTTCTAACTCTCTCCTCTTCCACATTGATCCCGAAGATCTTAGTCTTTTGCAAGTTAAGCTTCAAACCGGCCACTACTTCGAACACTTTGAGAACACGATAAAAATTTTTAATTGACAAATCTTTAGCTTTCAAAAAAATAAAAAGATCATCAGCAAATTGAATATGGGACAAAACAACCCTTCATACCCTATTCCAACTCCAACACACAATCCTATCTCAGTCACTTTCAAAATCATACCACTGAGAGCCTCACCCAAAATATTAAAAAGAAAAGGCGAAAACGGACAGCCTTGCCTAAGACCCCTCTTTATAGAAAAAAAATTGATGGACATCCATTTACTAGCACTGTAATCGAAGGAGTCGAAATACAATAAGATACCCATTTTCTCCATCTTTTACCAAAACCCATTTTCTTCAAAATCAAGTTCAGAAACTGCCAATCAACAGTGTCAAAAGCTTTACTAAAATTAGCCTTGTATAAAATAGCTTCTTTCTTATTTTTGAACAGCTATTTGAAATTAGAAGATTAACTATTTAAGCGCGGTCCACAATGAAGATTTCAACCTCTCAACTACAGTTATCTCAGATAAGATAAAAGAACATGAAAGTATTTAGCTCTCAATTCTACAGGTGCCCTTCAACAAGTTACGATATAGGATTATCGGTTTCATTTCTGCTCGGCAAAACTCTCGACCTACAAAACACGTTGGGAGCAATAGTAAATAAGGCAGTGCCAGTAGGGATTATAAATGTAATCATGATTGGCATCTATCTTCCTATATATATTAGCAACTACAGCTTACAGGTTGATATGGTGAAACGAATTCAGTACATCTAGCACAAATAATGACCTCATTCTCATCCACGTTCACACCGCAATAGGTGTAACCCCCAGACCGATGCGGATAACCCAATCTGATCTGGGTTATCACATTAGGGCCACCGGAGCGACCCACTGTAAAAATAGCGGAAAATTTAAAACTTTTTATCAGAACATGTAAACTTATAAAATCATTTGTCACTATTTAAAAATAAAACAAATTTCCAGACTCGTATATAAAACAAAATACAATTACATTCCCCCTAATCACATGTACCATTCTCTGAAATCAACGCTGGAAGAACTCCCATACTGATGACGATAGTTGCACTGGTACAATTCTTTTAATCTGCAATGTTGAGTAATAGAGTGAGCTTCAGAAAGCTCAGTAATACAGAACTACCAGATGATGCTGATGAACGTGCAGATACAGATAAATATTTATATATCCTTATTGTTTCCGAACATTTACAGACTTTTATGCTGAGCAGAGATCCTACTGATATTTCAGGTGGTAACGGACAATGAGCTTTCAGTTCAGAAAAATATTTCGGATGACTGAGTTCAGGAGATCAGAAAAGGTTATCTAGTGTGTTCCCGTAAAACCAGTGAAAAGATACATATCTTTTAAAATAGTAGCAGTTTAAAACATATTTACCATGTGCACAAAGCAGAGGAGCATGCAAAAATGATAAGGTCTTATACTTGCACATAGCAAAAGAGCTTGGGGAAACTGTAAGGCTTACCCTTGCACACAACAAAAGAACCTGGGAAACTGTAAGGCTTATCTTTGCACACAGCAAAGGAACCTGGGGGAACTGTAAGGCTTATCCTTGCACACAGCAAAGGAACCTGGGGGAACTGTAAGGCTTACCCTTGCACACAGCAAAGGGACCTGGAGAAACTGTAAGGCTTACCCTTACACACAGCAAAAGGGACCTGGGGAAACTGTAAGACTTACCATTGCACACAGCAAAGGGACCTGAGGGAACTGTAATGGTAATTAATCCATATTTATAAATCATGTACAAAAATACCATAACCAGAAACCATATCAAAATATGTGGTAAATCAGATATCAAAATAAACTGTATTCAGAACATCAGGTATTGTCTCATAAAAATATTCAGTACGTGATTTATCAAGATCATATTTTCCAATGAAAATAGGAAACCCGATAACATATTTCAAGTAAACATAGTTCATAAAACCAGTAGATTCCATGATGTTATAAATCAAGAATAATTCATATTTTTCGGTAAAACCCAAAATCGGAAAACATATAACATGTTGCCATGGTTCATAAACCAGTAAATCAATAATTTCGGTGAAACTCATTTAAAACCATATAAAATCTTCATGTCGTACATGTGGAACACACTAAGATATCCAAGTATTTCTCAGAGACACTTAGTAGTTATCAGAATGGATAACATGAAACTAATGTAATTTGATCAGATTCTAAAAATGAGGTCCTATTGAAGGAAATCGGTTGCTAACCAATCTAATTTGACATTTAAGGTTGATACATTAAAATTCTGCTATGATTCATATGCATCAGGAAAAGTATTCAGGAATCTTTACACAAAATATGTCGTTTGATCTGATTATCGAACAACTCTTAGATGAATAGTTCCTAGAACTAATGCTTGTCGATTGGTCAATTCATTGATCTTCCAGAATATTTACTCTTTAATACCATAATTTCTAGTCCATATATCATCTGCGGAATCATCGCTAAATAAATCTTACAATGTCTTTATTTCATGTTCACGCTTTCACTATATCATGAAATGCTGACGTGCTTGATTTATAGTTCATGACCCATAAAAACATTTCATTATGTATGTTTAACGTTTCCAAACTCATCCAAATCACTTATTTAATCATCAGTCATTGAGGTTACTTATTTCATTTAACAGTCAAGTCTATCCCGGTTACTTAAGAGTTTTCCAGAGTAAATCGGACATTTTCTGAATTTCGGATACATATTGTACTTTCGTTCAGTTCAGAATTCGTGGTTGATTTGTCGAAAAAATATCCAATTCTTAGTACTGAATATGATCTAGAGTTGAGTTGAGCTGAATACTTCCAAATTTATCATCGAGCCAAACTTGAAAAGACGAACACGTATTCCAGTAATATCTATGTCGTTCAGGTATTGACATAGCTTCAGGGTTAATCTACTCACTTAAGTTTTGTTCCATAACTTTTAAAGGTATTCCAACACCTATGCTTATTTGGATTCCTTAATTAATCCAAGACATTTACTTAATATAGGCCATAAGGGTATTTTGGTAATTTTGGTGTTCAGTTTTATTCCATTCATTTCAGAGCTCGAGGATATCCAATCATTCTTGAGCTTGGTGGTATTCTTGGGTCATTTCTATTACAGGGGTATTTTGGTCATTGTACAGATTCAATGTACTTTAATCATTTCCTTCTGTCTGGTCTTACTATTAAATTCAATCTTATCATTTATTTCAGTCATTTCGAACAATTTTGACAACAGAACAACCCCGACAAATTGTTCTTCAGGTATTTACTCATAACTCAGATATTTCCGGGTTAGGTGTCTTCTCAGATTTTACAAACGGAATATCAGGAATTTTCCTGCTCTAAGTCAGGATCTTAACAATTAAATCCGTACTTAATCGAGTTAAGTACAAATCCGCTAAGTATTTTCTCATTCAGAGTCAACTCAGACTATTCTACCTCTTAAGGGCATATCCGTAATTTCTTAACCAGATAATTTCGATATTAGCTCTTAACGAAAATAATATAATTTAGAGATCCTATGATTAATTGCTTTCTTGAACACTCTCTGATCTTGAAACAGTTCTCTTAACAAACTTCTAGTATCCTTCAAGAACTCTCATAGGATTAAAACTGGTTATCCATAATTTCCAAATAAAACTAACATTTCTTATGCACATCAATATTTTTATCAAATCAATATGTCTGTAAAATCCTCTTATCTAACTTCCATATTCAAATCTTATCTTTTTATAACATAAGGGTATTTTCGTAATTTTACCTACCGGAGTATTCTCATAATTTCTCATCCAAGTACATTTAACATTTGATGAAATAAATTATAAGTTGCAGATACAGGGCTGATTCCTTTATCACTAATCACAAACTTGTAATTTAATCTAACAATTCCGCAATCTCTTATATTAGTCATTCGATCTGTAATTAGTTACAAATTTCTATCACATCATATCGAGTGTATAAATTATTCAACTCTACCAAAGTGACCAACATTATCTTGTTCATGCATTTATCAATATAAACATGTTCCATAAAGCATAAAGAGGTAGTAAAGTATTACCTCGATTTCCGTGCAATACTGATCGACCATAAAAATTCCATTCGAACGTCTTTGATCTTCAATTCAACTTCCAATAATTCCTCAGATACAGATCAACATAAATTATATCAGAAACGGAGCTTAATTGCGAATACGGATCGAATCGGGTAATAAATCAGTGAAAACAGCTTACCGGGTTCGAATTTGACGAAACGGACTTCGAATTCAGGACGTCGAAAGCATAAAATATGACTTTTCGGAAATTTGAAATTTTCGGTCAAAATCAACGGATTTGACCGGCAATTTCGAGGCCTTCTGGTTCGAATTTCGAAAAACGGACTACGGAATCGGATTTGGAACGTCGAAAAATGTCAGAATATGTATACTCGGTCAAAGTCAAAAGTCGTTTAATGCCTGGTTAAAGCCAGTCAAAGTTTTGGTCAACAGTGGTCAACGGTCAACGGTCAACAGCCGGTCATGCATTTGGACCATCCCCACGCGCAGTGACGGTGCGTGGGTACTGTTCCGGCAGCATAAAATTCACATAAAAATTTCTAAAAAATATTTTAAGTGATTTCGAGATACTTACAAAGCTCGGTTCAAATTTTTGAACGGCGGAGAGCTCGATTTCACCGAATCGAAAACTTTGACCGCTTCACCTCCTCACGCGCCGCCATCGACGGAGACCAAGGATGACACCGACAGACTCGGAACGATGCAAGGAACACGATGGTGCGGGAGGTGTCGTAAATGGATGACCCGATCGTCGTGAATCGATGAAAAACCAACAAAAATCGAATTATTACCGACGATACTTCCGACTGAAATTAACAACGAACGGACGATTCATGACGAAAGGTTTTAGAGATTTTATTCCTCGTTCGACAACGAACACGATGGTGGTTTCGACTCGTCGATCGAGATCGAACGAGTAGATCGGAGTTCAAAGAGGGGTTGATGAAGAGGAAAATCTGAAAAAATTTCTCCAGAAAACATACGGGAGATTTATAATTCTCTCCAAAATAAAAATGAATAAATCATGAGTTTAACCATTGAATTTCTTACACTTCTTAAAGCGGTCTGCCAAATTTAAAATTTTACAATTTAACCCAATGTTTCTTTCAAAATACCAAATTAAATCCACCACTTTATAATTTCTTAATTTTAACCCCTAAATTGAGGTGTTACAATCAGAATCGAGGCCTAATTAGAATTTGAAATCCTTCTTTGATTTCCCTTCTTTCTCTTGCATCTTACGCTTCCTTTTCTTCTCATTCTGCATCAAGAATACATGGAATTAACAATCATCGTGACATAAATGTAAACATCCAACCATCCATTTTCTAAACCATATCATGTTATTTTTTTATGTATTCTATGTCCGCTTAACGGTACATGTTCGGGCTCGTGGCTCCCTCTACCAACAATGTCGTCTCCAAGGTTCAAATATGTGTCCTCTCTTTGGTAACACCCAACACTAGTTGGTTCATATATTATTATTACTACTACTACTACAAATTAGATAAACCCAAAATTTCATCAAAAAGACTCCAGTAATCCTTACCTCAGCCACCATATCACTGAAGTCCTCACGCTGACTTCGTAGCTTCTCCTCCCTAGCTTCTTCATACCTGTGAAATCAGCCGAAGTGAGTAAACTAGATTATTTACCTTTGGGGACCAGACAAAATTAGATGGTAAAAGTTATGAGTCCAACTCACTTTGCAGGCAACACATTGTCCATAGCTTCCAACTCCTCTGGCTGCAGACTGACTTCCACCCTGTCAGATTTTTTACCCTTGAGAAGATCAACCTGCAATTGAAGAAAAGTTAGTATCAAATGTCAAATTATGACAATATAGCCAATTTAGTCACAGATTTCAACTTCAGGCCAAATAGAACATCTGATTTAGGCATTTAACAACATTCCATTGACCCAAGGGCATGGGAGTTGAAAACCCCCTTACCACAACTAGTTTATCTCTGAGTCAGTGATGAAATGTCTAGTACAGCAGGGAAAACTACATGATAACATTTGCATGTGGATCTTCATATAAAGATGAAACGCCAAAATGTAGCAAACTTGGGACAATGTTCTAAATCTATGCACATCTGTAGTCACGATAAACATGGGTGAAGAGACAGCAAGATCAAAAAATGTATACCCGTCTCTCTTACCCTTTTGGCTGCCGACTTGTCTTGGGTGCCAGTGTTAACCACGTATCTGTTTACAAGAAACAAGTTTCCCAATATCAGTCAAATATTTGAAGCTATTGAAACAAAAACTAAAAACAACAAATTAGACTCTTACGTGTGAGTTGTGCCAAGTAAAGTCCCAGGAGCAATCCTCTCTTCTTTTTCTTCAAGCACCTTTAAAGAAACAAGACAAACACGAAGCAGTGAGAAGAAAATCTCATGATGAATAATAACACAGGAAACAGAAAAGTTTCAAATATAATACTCACTTGGTAAAGAGGCCTCTCGGGCTCCTTCCTCTGCTGTTTACGAAGGTCAATTACATCAGGTGTCTCAACTCCGGTGGGAGTACTGAAGTCAAAGGGGGGAAACGTCATCATTGAAATAGTCAATACACCACGTACAACATAGATCGATAATGGCTAGAAATCAGTAAAAACCAGACTGATAAAGAATCTGGCCTGATAAGTTTGGGCAGTAAACAAAGTTTAGACTCAGACAGGAAGTAAATGTAGAATATGATTACCTTGAGAGGCTATCGACAGATTGGATTCCATCCTCCAACTCCTCTTCCTCCATCTGCTCTTCCTCTTCTTCCTCTTCTTCCTCCTCCTCTTCCTCCTCTTCCTCTTCCTCCAAATCACCCCAATGCTTTGACTTATCAACAGGCTCCTCCTGGATTTTATCATTAGATAAAAGTAAATAACATATTGCAAAATTAAAGCATAGGATCAAGAAATAGAAGTTTAATGCAAACTGTTGAAGCAACAAATACTACTATTCATTCTAATAAAAAGGGCACCCGTAGCCAAGTACACGACCCACAACAAGAAAGCTTTTGAAGAATGTTTCTAGTGGGATATTGCCAGTAAAGTCCAGTTGCTTCAAAAAAATTGACAAAAGTTTACACATTGCCATGATGAGTGTAAGATTACAAGCTATTGAAGCTGTTATACTCCTAGAGAGAGAAAATACTGTTGAGAGTACTTGTGTGGGTCAAGCTTAATGTTAGGATGATATAACACCCCGACTAGCTCTTTATTTATTATTTTTTTCAACTTCGGTAAAATTTGATCACATGAAGCCAATACCAATAAAGGAACAAAACGCAAGCTAAAAGCCTAAATTCTAGCATATTAGTAGAACTCTAAACTAGACTATCCAAAATCAAAATTCATTAAAAACTTGGATGTACCTCATAGTTAGGCTGATCTTGCTGCTGGACTCCAAATACATCTCCATACAATGGTCGTCCATACTATCAGCAATAAGTTCGAAAATGCAAGAAAGTTAAATAAAGAGATACATTAAAAAGATATCTAAAGATAGCTTTCACACTTACTAGAACACAGAACGCAGAGATTTTCTAAGAGGTTTACCTCATCTACCGGAGGTTGGCCCCAACCACCAGGGTGATAACCAAAGCTTGCTCCAGGAGGAATGGGTGCATTAAGGCCTGGTATTTTCAAATGTGGGTATGATGATGGAGGGCCATACCTCTGAAAGCAAAAATTACCAGTTAATAACACCAACAATACTGAGATTTCAGGTGCAAAAACAAACTGAGAACATTAACCAAATTAACCTGCATATTGATAAGCCACGGGGGCGGAGCACCCTCTGGCATGCCAAGAGCTTCTTTTAACTCGTGTGATAGGGAGCCTGGCTTCATCTCCCTCAACTTTACCTGTATTCCAAACAAATGATATTAATTTAAGACAACGGAAAAAATTACTGAATGATATCATCAGACATTAATCATTCAAGATTAACCATAAAAGTGCCAGTATCATTTGACTCAGGTATAAAATAGCCAGTTGTGCATCAATCTTAGCCAAAGGTTGATTGTTTCCGCAAAAAGAAGTTACCAGGGCACAGAAGACTACATACAAGTATAATAGCGTGATCTCTCAAGCACTTATTCCACAAAAATGTTTACAGTTGTGAAATCCAGTTTCTGTACCCTTAAAGTTTTACGGAACAAGTTTTCTTAATTCACAAGCTTAAATTAAGCTACACTCATTTCATCTACTTGGAAAGTAACCAAAAAATCTTGACCTCCTTAGTGCCCAGTGTATGATCCTATCATTTACAAAATCTAAAGTACATTGTCATTCAACAATGTCCCTATAATATTCAGAATTCAACATACATCTTATTAGAGAAATTGACACATTCATTATATTGAATAAGTATAAAGGGCGGCTTATTATACATGTAGAAAGAGCAGAAGATTACCTCAAATTCCTTCCCTTCATAATAGAGATCCCCATGAGTTGTCAGCTTTGGCTTTGTCTGATATTTAAAGAATGCATCATGAAGAACCTAGAAAACAGAAGCCAGAACTGCATTAGCTTTACGAGCAAGACAATATAATTTCAGAAAAGAATAAATGATTATGAGTAACCTTCCGTGACAGCTAAAAATGGATTGAAATAAAAATCTCCAAAATAAAAGAAAGAATCAATGAACCAAGAAACTAACAAACCTGATAGTCGATATCCATTTTCCCCATCTTTGGCTGCATACGTTCACGTTGTTTTTGCTTCAACTTCTTACTGTCCTCTTTTTCAATGTAAGCCTACTTAGAAAAAGATTGGTAGATAACATGAGGTGAATTATTCGGTTAAAATAAAGGATATCATTCCCACTCACAATCAATTAGTTACTTTAAAGCAATATATAGATTTCCTGGCATAAACAGCAAGACACTACACAACTGCAATTATAATGAAGTAAATTAACCTGTCTGATTTTTTCTATCCCTGTTGCAGCAATGAAATCAGGAAGCTGAAAAGGCTGCTTCTCAATACCGCGCTTCCCCTACAAAAATTATCCACAAGGTGATGAGAAACAGAAGTTTAAATTAAAATAAATATTAATAATATGTAGGAAGCTTCTGCATCCCATTCAGGTCACTTAAAAATAAATCTTAGATGGATCTAGCCCGAGCATTTAGCACAATGGAAAGGCATCTGAAAATCCAAAATAGATTTAATTAAAACCTTAATATTGAACAAATACCCCCAACATCTAGCATTCAAATTATTCTACTCCATGTAAACCTTATTAAATATCTATATCCCAACCCAGAATGCAGTCATATTAAAAGAGAAATCAATCATGAGTCCTTTCTGCAAAACACCTATAAAGTCCAGGCTCCAAGGCTCCAAGGCTGTCACAGCTGTTCCCCTGCAAGAAGTACATATATACATATAAGAGAAGCCTTATCGACTTGATCTTCCCCCACCGTCTCCCTAATTCACTCACTAAAGATTATGCCCTTAACCAGGAACACATATTTGGCCCATATTAATAGTTATATACCCATGAAGTTACTAACCTGCAAATATTTCCTTTTCTGAGACCAGTGCCTAGGCACAGGAACAGTATTTCGATATGCCTTCAAAAACACCAGCAACTTGGGATCTGCAGCAGTTGCATCCCAAACCTGACAAAATAATCGTATCTATCACATGAAATATCAAATTATAAACACAGAAGTAAACTCTGTTGTCCATTCACTTGCAATATTCCAACAGCATTGTGTTACAAGATCAGTTAGTTAAGGTTCCATAATAGCCATGATGAGAAAAAAACTTCAAATCAAAAGGTAAAAAATAAAAAATTTATAGCAAATGTGCTGTGGTACAATGTTGGACTAGAAATGTGTTTAACACAGATTGAAAAACAAACAAGACAGGATATCAACAGACTGTAAAAACAAGCAAGCATCAAATAGAGGAAAAAACCTCTACAACATCAGGCCTTGAGCAAATCTGCTTCAATTCAGTAATTTTCATCCGCCTTTGAAGCTGTCAACAATAACAACATAAGTATTTTCAGTCTTCAGTCTCATCAAAATGAACTAAATATGATAATATAAAAAAATATTTGAAAATAAAATGAGAAACCAAAAAACCTTCTTCTTCTTATTTGATAGGCCGCCTTTCTCTTTCTGTTGATTATCATGTTCCTCATCTTCTGAATCAGAATCAGCCTTCTTCTTAGCAACTGCATCTTGAGCAGACTCGTCCTTCTTATCTGCCTCCTATATAAATAGAATTACAAGTCTTTTTAGAGAACTACAAGTAAATTAAAAAATTAATGGATCGTATCTAACCGAATTTCATTTTACCTCAGAACCAGCAGCTTCCCAGAAGCTGAACTTTTCAAAAATCTTCCTAAATTCCTCATCAATACCATCATCTAACTCAGATTTTTCAGGAACGTACTCAATTACAACTTGTTCCATCACCTACAGTTCCAAACAAAAGAAAAATCAAAATATAAGATTAAACAAATGTAAATTAATTAAAACAGCACCATGCGAACTTTTTAAAAAAAAAAAAACTCAATTCAATCCAACTAAAGAAAATAAAAGTCCTTACATCACTATCTAAAACTATATTATAGGCGAATACATGCATAAACCAACGAAACAGTCGATATTCACTAAAAACATAGAAATCTCAAAAAAGAAAACGATCAGATACCTGGTGATGATTGGAGTTCTCCTTCGCTTCATCTTCGTCAGCTTCTCTGTCGCCGGATTCGGAAGCCAAACCATCGGCGGCGTCATTTTCTTGCTGGGAGGTCTTCTTGTTCTTCTTCTGCTTGCGCCTCCTACGACGTCGTTCGCTCTCGCGGGCCTTCTTGGAGGGGTTAGGGTTAGAGTTATCTTTACTCAGATCTCTGTTGTAAGCAACGGTGCCGTTTTGGTTAGGGAGTTCATCCCGTCTGTTTGACGATTGGATCCAGATAGGATTTGGTGAATGGTGAAGAAGATGGAAGAGAATCTTATATGGCTAAATATGGGGACTGGTTACGACCGCGTATGAGAGAAATTTGGCTTTGATGGCGTTATTGTTGGACAAAAGAAAGAAACTGGGCTTTCAAATGAGCCTACTACCTCTTGGAAATTGAGCCTATTTTTTAATCGGCTTAATG